>NC_044324.1:166822188-167475685 GCF_007399415.2 Gopherus evgoodei
AGCACTCTGAAGTTTGAAGCATTGTATAAAAACTGTACGTTATCAGGTGCCAATCATGAGTCTCAGACGGAATAAACCAGGCCTGGATGGTGAGGTGGAGGCAGTAACATACCTGCCCGTTCTGTAAACGGTAGGCATGGCTGGCACTAGGCACTTGCAGTGCTAGTCACCAGTGTGAGACCTCCCCAACAATCGGAGTGGGATTGCCAACTAACTTGAAATTTGGCTTCTTCATAGCTCTGCCCTCCAAGCCTAGGATTATATGTTGCAACCCCTAATGCTGCTGATTTCATTGTTACTGCTCATGGAGTAAGATACAATAAGTAGCAGTGGCAGAATCTGCCTCTTCATTTGTTCTGCAAAGTATATCCTAAATCTATTGTGGGTTTCAGCACATTGCATACAGGGGTATTACCCCATCATGTAAACTTCCTGGTATATAACCAGGGCCAGTGCTAGGTTTTTTGCCACTCCAAGCAAAAAAAAACTAGAGCACAACTGCTGAAGAAAGGAAAAAAAAAAGGTGGCCAGAATGCCGCCCCTGAAATTGTGCTGCCCCAAGCAGGTGCTTGGTTTGCTGGTGTAGAGCCAGTCCTATATATAACAGTGTTGGGTCTAAACTTTTGGTGAACTTTGGAGCCAAAAAACACCCAGACTGGCCGTCTCTGCATAATCCTTTCTGAACCTTTTTTGAACAAAGCACTGACCTGCAAACTACTCATGACACCCCCTTCCTCAAGTAGCCATTAGCCTTTTATCTCTATGCATTTACTTCTTAAACTTGCTCTTCCTGTAAAATCTTGATTGATTATGCATGACCATTATCTTTTGTTAATCACTTTGTTTACTTCTGTGTATAAATATTGATGCCCACCCCTAATAAAGGGGCCACACTTATTCTAAAGCTTTTGGGGTAGTGTGTGCCCGTTGATCAACGCATTTGTGTCTGGTCTCTGACAGAATTGTGGGCCCATATTCCAACTCCGCAGCAACCTCGGGTGTTGGAGAGGTGAGTGAGGACTTGCTTTATTACCTAACAATTTGGGGGCTCGTCCGGGATTCCTTCTGGTGCGGTACCTCTGTCCAGTGGCCAGACCACTCATATATGAATTGGCAAGGCGCCACAGGAGATTTCTCCTAGCCAATTCAATATTGAGGGGTCGTGTATTGGACAGCAGGGTAAACGCCAGTTGGAGGGCTCCTGTCAGACACCATGGGTCAAGGGACTAGCGTGCCTCTTGAGAGTCCGTTGGGGATTGTAAATAAGTTATGGAATGAAGGGAAACTCCCAGTACAGACAGGAATGTCTAGGAAGAAGTTGTACACACTATGTGTAAGGAATTGGACTGGGTATACCGCGGTATTGGCCGACTCGGAGATGAGGTGGCCTTCGTATGGCTCTTTCGAGCAGGCTGCCTTAAGAGGAGTAAAGAGCCAGATCGAAAAAGACCATCCGGGACAGTTATGTTACTGGTTTTGTTGGGACACAGCAGCAGAGCTGTGGAAATCTTTAAAAATTATGGCAGTCAGGTACTCTCCCGAGAGTGAACCCCCTCCAGGTTATTTCGATGAAGGGTGTAGACCACGGCGTGTTTTGACTCGTCAGCTGGTCCCCTCTGCACCTGCCCCTATTCCTCCTCCGCAGGGGAACTCTCTCCTTGTAGCAGAGGGGAATCTGCAGGATCCCAGATTGGAATTTGTGCAGAAGGATGAGGAGGAATTGGAGGGGCCAACCTCGGGAGGAGTAGTTACTAGGCTTAGGTCCAAGCAGGTACAGCAGGGTGCATGCCCCCCCCCTGAGGATAGCCTAGAGGATGTCTCTGTCAAATCTCTTGCGAATAATAAAAGTATGGTTATAGAGATGCCTTTACAGGTGCACGATCAACCTTATATGAGCAATGATGGACGATTGCAACATGCTAGTATTGTGGAATATAAAGGATGGCTAGAATGGGATTTGAAAGAGTGGGGACAGTTGTCAGGGTCTTTTGGGGAAAATCCCCGAAAGATCATAGAACTTCTAGAAAGATTGTTTTTAAGTTATAATCCTACTTATACGGATGTGGATCAGTTGTTAAGTAGAGTTTTGACTGGAGAAGAACGTAGTAGATTGTGGATGGCAGAAAGGACATGGGGAGATAGCAATGCAGCTAATGTTACTTGGATGGATAGGCGGGATCTGGCCGCTGGCTGGAATCCCCTAGACTGGACTCAGCTAAGGCTGACTCAGCTGCGAACAGATAGAGAGCGATTGTTAGAGAGACTCAAGGAAATGGCTCGCCGCTCGCCTAATCAGGCTAAGTTCATGCAGATTCGGCAGGAATCTGATGAGCCGCCCAGAAAGTTCTGGTCGAGGCTATTGGAGGGGGCCCGAATGTTCACTCAGATGGATCCTGAGAGAGAAGCAGACCACCCTACTCTTATTTCATTTTTTGTGAATCAGTCGGTGCCCCCTGTAAGGGATTACTTCTTAAAGTTTCGCCCTGGTTGGGGAGGTGAGTCAGTCACTTCAGTGTTGGAAGTAGCTGATTTTGCCTGGGAGAAAGAAAGGGAAAGTAGTAAAAAGAAAGAGAAAAAGGAAGAATATAAGCTGATGGCTTTAGCTTTTCACGGTGGTGTTCGAGGCAAAGGCCGTGGCCGTGGCAGGGGATTCCAGGGTGCCCGGGGAAGAGGGTCCTGGCGACCCCAGCCATCAGGAAATTGTTTTCAGTGCGGACAGCCTGGTCACTTTAAACGTGAATGCCCCTGGGGACGCCCAGAAGGTCTGGCTGCATCCGCAGATGCTTACACAAGTGAGGAATACACCCCTGCACCACCAGCTCAGCCCATCCCCCAGGCCTGGATCAACTATGGAAAACAGCAGCAGCCGCAGCAAACTCAGCCTCCTCAATGACGGTACCCCGGGGGCGAAGGCAAACAATGTGATGGTCTTATTTCCTTAATGTCTTTAGCCGGCTCCTTTCTCACTTTCTCTCCTCCCAGCGAAGAGCCTCGTTTAACCCTTTCAGTCCAGGGACTGCCTGTCTCTTTCCTCATTGATACTGGGGCTACTTTCTCTCTTTTAAATCATGCCCCCTCTCCCTGGCTATCCTCTGAGGTTAAAACTGCGACTGGGGTGGAGGGCAACCCACAGTCTCTGGGACTCACTTTGCCTTTGAATGTTATTTATGCTGATAAATGTTTTTCTCACCGTTTTCTTTTTTCCCCAGCTTGTCCGATCCCTTTGATGGGCCGGGATTTACTCTGTAAGCTTGAGGCTACTTTAACCTGCACTCCTGAAGGGGTAGGATTATTGATGACAGTGTTAGGAGATTCGGCCCCTACTCAGGGTAATTGGGAAACACCCCCCTCTCTCTCCCCTGACCTCACTGACTTGCCTTCAACCCTCTGGGGAATTTCTGACACTGATGTTGGCCTGCTCCTTTCGGCAGAGCCCGTAAGGATTCAGGTAAAGCCTTCCTTAACCCCCCCGTCAGTCCCTCAATACCCCCTGTCGCTGGAAGCCCGGGAGGGCATCCGCCCCATTATTGAGGGATTCATTGCACAAAAGCTAGTCCGCCCTCAGCGCACTCCCTGTAACACCCCTATACTGCCTGTCAAAAAGCCTCCTAAAAAGGACGGAGACCCTGTTCGTTGGCGCTTTGTACAGGATCTACGAGTTGTTAATCAGTATGTGGTCCCTCTTCATGCAGTAGTTCCTGACCCAGCTACTATCATCAGCCAAATCCCCTGGGATGCTGAGTGGTTCACTGTTATTGACTTAAAATCAGCTTTTTTCAGCATTCCTGTGCACCCAGACTCTCAGTATCTCTTTGGTTTCACCTGGGAGGGACAAAGTTATGTCTGGCAACGACTTCCTCAAGGCTACAGAGACAGCCCCACGATTTTCAGCCAGTGCCTCCGCCACGACTTGGAAGGTTTCACCAGTCCGCAGGGATCCACATTGGTCCTATACGTAGATGACATCCTATTAGGTAATCGCGAAGAAGCTGCCCTCCGCATCGATGGTAAGGCACTTTTATTATACCTACACACCAGAGGCCACAAGGTAGACCCTAAAAAGATTCAGTGGGTCTCACAGAAGGTCCGATATCTGGGCTTCCTGTTAACCCCAGAAGGAAGACAGATGGACCCAGCCCGCATAAAGACTATTCAAAACTGCCCTCTACCGAACACCAAGAAACAACTTCGAGGTTTCTTAGGATTAATTGGCTTCTGTCGCCCCTGGTTGCCGTCCTGCGGGGAGTTAAGCAAACCGCTCCACCGACTCACTGCTAACCTTGCTCCTGACCCTTTGCAGTGGTCCCCGGACACTATTCAAGCCTTTCAGTTACTCAAGGACAGTGTGGCCTCCTCCATGTCTCTCCGCCCCCCCAATTACAGCAAACCCTTTCACCTTTTTGTCCACGAGAGAGGCGGAATTGCTAGTGGTGTCCTTACCCAGCTGAGCGGGCCCCACCATTTCCCGCTTGCTTTTTACTCTCAGCAAATCGACCCTGTCGCTCAGGGAACCCCATCCTGCACCCGGACTCTGGCAGCAGCTGCCCTGCTGATCACAAAGGCAAAGAGCCTAACCCTGGGTCATTTTACCACGGTTTGGACCTCTCATGCCTTGTCAGCCCTTCTGCGTAGGGGCACAACCCAAGTCTTTTCGGCCCATCGTCAGCAACAGCTAGAGGCCGAACTCTTAGAAGACACTAACCTAATTTTTGAAAGGTGTGGACCCCTTAATCCAGCTACCTTGCTTCCTGACCTGCCAGTCCCCCAGGACCAGCACGACTGTGTGGAAGTAGTTTCCAGCATCTTACAGATAAGAGACAACCTGTTTGACGTGCCACTGGACAACCCCGATTGCATCCTCTTCTCGGACGGAAGCTCCTTCTATGTTGATGGCAAGCGTTTCACTGGTTATGCTGTCACCTCTGAATGGGACATTCAAGAGGCCGCCTCACTGCCAGGCAACTGGGGAGCCCAAGCCGCTGAACTCTATGCCCTGGCCCGAGCTTGCCAGTTGGCCGCTGGTAAGACCGTTACCATTTTTACTGATAGCAAATATGCTTTTGGAGTTGTGCATTGTCATATCCACCTCTGGAAGTTTCGAGGTTTCCAGACAGCTGCCGGTAAACCCATTCAGCACCTCCCCCTCATCCACAAGCTTTTGGACGCCCTCCAAAAACCCTCCGTCCTGGCTGTAGTTCACTGCCGGGCCCATACTAAAGATAGCAGCCCCGTTACCCGTGGGAATGCCCTGGCTGACGCCTCCGCCAAGAAGGCTGCCACCTTACCTTTAGCCATGCCCACATTGGCTATTGCAACCTCCTCCTTTACTCCACCGCACCCCGTACCAGTACCCGCTGCTGAACTAAAATCATGGGAAAGCCTCGGGGCCACTCTGGTCAAAGGGACCTGGCTTATGCCAGATGGCCGAGCCTGCCTCCCTCGCTCCACATACCCTGTGGCAGTTCGCTGGCACCATGATAAAGGGGGTCACTACGGCACGCACGCCCTCGTGGACACTATCGCTCGCTTTTGGTATGCTCCAGGCATTCAACCCTATTGCCTATCAATAGTGAAAGCATGCAGCACATGTCAGCGTAATGGACCTGCTCCGCCTCTTAACAAAATTAAGGGTGGAAGACCTCCGCCTGCTGCTCCATTTCAACATCTTCAAATTGATTTTGCAGATATGCCAAAGGCTTTTGGAAAAAAGCACCTCCTTGTTTTGGTTTGCCCTCTGACTTCCTGGGTCGAAGCTTTTCCTACTGCTAATTGTACTGCTGCCACAGTGGCGAAGATTCTCCTTAGAGATATTGTACCCCGTTTTGGCATCCCTCTTGTGCTCGACTCAGATCGCGGACCTCACTTTACTGGTCATGTCCTTGGCCATTTAGAACAAGGACTGGGCATTTCACACTCCTTTCATACACCCTACCACCCCCAGTCTAGCGGGAAAGTTGAGCGTATGAATAGGGAACTTAAGTTTACATTGGCTAAATACTGTCAGGAAACAGGATTAAAGTGGCCTCAGGTACTTCCCTTGGTCCTGTTTCACCTTCGTACTCGCCCAACCCGCGCATTGGGATTATCCCCCTTTGAACTGCTCTATGGACACCCCCCTTTCAAAGGCGGGGCGCTACCACGTGCTGATGTTTCACTATTGGGAGGGGATCATATGACTGCGTGTCAGTTTCTCTCCCTACAGACTCGCCTCCGTACCCTTTGGAAAGCCTCGCAGTTTTCCCAGACCGTGCCGCTGGAGGAACAAATCCACCCGTTCCAACCAGGGGACTTCGTCTGGGCCAAAAAGTTCGTTCGTGACGACACCCTCCAGCCAAGGTTTACTGGACCCCACCAGGTTCTTTTGACAACCCAGACTGCAGTGTTCCTGGAAGGACGCAAATCTTGGATCCACCACTCCCACGTCAAGCCAGCCGTAGTGGACCACAGTGACGGACCAGCAGCTCTTGTCACCACTGAGGACACTGCCTTCGACCAGTGGACCAGCTTACCTCTCTCAGACATTAGACTTAAATTAACTCGAAAAAAATGAGAGGACCCTTTATTCTGACAACTGTATGTTTTTTATGCTTTTTCAGTTTATTTTCTGCTTATGAAGATAATGCTTTTATTAGATATTCCCATGAGGTTAAAACTCGTATTTTAGGAAATAGAAGTGATTGCTGGGTATGTACTCAATTTCCAGTAAATGCAGCACAGGGACTCCCCTTCACACCCATTCCCCTAACCACTGCTAATATGACTTGGATGCCACCGACTAGAATAAAAGATCCAGTCCAACCCAATCTTACATGGGACAAAACAGAAGTGCCAATTAACAAATATCTCAGGGTAACCAATCAAACAGGATCACTGTGTTTTGTTAAAGAAAAAGGGTCAACTTTTGTGGGAACAAGTAAATGCAACATATATTTTAATGGCACCGCCTTTAGTAAAAATCTTGGCTTCAAGCCTTGCGCATCCCACTTATCCCATATGTGGATCCCTCACCCCGATCCAACCTTTTCAACTTTTTCATGGAGGGGCAGGTTTTCAGAGTCAGTTTTTAAAAAGCCCTGCTCAGAGCTCGAGGGTGTCCAACTAATTGTTAAAGGATACACAATTGCCTTCTACAACTGCTCAAGCAGTACTACACTGCCCTTTGAGGACAACACTACCAAATTGTGCCTCTGCAGTTCACACAACGACCCCTCTGCGTTACCAGGGGAACAGTGGTACAACGGGCGGTGGGTTACCTCCTACTTTGAGAAATGGAATACCCAAAACGCATTATATGGAACATACTGGGTGTGCGGGCCCAAGGCTTATTATTTCCTCTCCCCTGATTGGGCAGGGTCATGTTATTTGGCATGGCTAGCACCGCCTTCTCGGATCTCCCTCACCCCCCCTCATTTTCCCCACGTTCGTAACATCCGTGAAACTGACAGAGATATTAATCTCCGTGATGGTTTGTCCTGGCAGCGGTGGGCTGGTCACACTAGCTTGAAGGGTGCTATCATCCGTCTACAGGGACTATTAGAATCTTTGACCAATGAAACTGCAACCCTATTTGAGAACCAGGCCGGGGAAATGTCCCAGCTGCGCCAGTTGGCTTTGCAAAACAGAATGGCTTTAGATATGATGTTAGCAGCCCAGGGAGGAACTTGCGCCCTCATAAATGAAGAATGCTGTGTTTTTGTAAATGACACCTACTCTGACACTTTTCAACGTACCAAACACCTAAGGGAAATGGCTAAAAACTACTCCTCTGGCCAGCCACCTTATGATTGGTGGGGAGCCTTATGGAATTGGCTGCCCGGATTTGGGTGGGTTAAAAACCTCTTGGTGGGTGTTGTTGGGGCCATGGTAGTCCTTATAATACTGTGTTGCTGTATTCAGTGTGTCCCCTCCCTCATAAACTCATGTAAGTCAGTTTATTCTTTTCCCACTTCAGCTAAAAGCCTTACTCTCTTCGAATTGGCCCAGGCTGAAATTGCCAAGCGGCCCTTGAGATCTTGAAATAGGGTGTAGCTTTTTGATTAATAGTTATCTCAAAGCTACAAATGGAGGAATGTTGGGTCTAAACTTTTGGTGAACTTTGGAGCCAAAAAACACCCAGACTGGCCGTCTCTGCATAATCCTTTCTGAACCTTTTTTGAACAAAGCACTGACCTGCAAACTACTCATGACACCCCCTTCCTCAAGTAGCCATTAGCCTTTTATCTCTATGCATTTACTTCTTAAACTTGCTCTTCCTGTAAAATCTTGATTGATTATGCATGACCATTATCTTTTGTTAATCACTTTGTTTACTTCTGTGTATAAATATTGATGCCCACCCCTAATAAAGGGGCCACACTTATTCTAAAGCTTTTGGGGTAGTGTGTGCCCGTTGATCAACGCATTTGTGTCTGGTCTCTGACAGAATTGTGGGCCCATATTCCAACTCCGCAGCAACCTCGGGTGTTGGAGAGGTGAGTGAGGACTTGCTTTATTACCTAACAATTGGAAAGCTGAGTTAGAGGGGGCCCCAAAATCTTAAAGCCAGTGCTGTGAGGGGTACACTGCCACCCATCCCACACAAACACTTAGAAGCACTGAAACATTTCCAACCCAATGCAGCCGTCTCCAATTGCTCATCTGAATGCTTTCATTGAAATGTGAACTTTTCAAAGTTGATGGTAATTCCAAGGTCACTTGTATTTTGCATCTAACCCTGTGTGATGACTCACTTTCTACTCCATTTACCACTGATGACTATTTCATTGTTAGGATTTTGTTCTCCCTGGAGCTTTCTGGAAGCTGGGCCCCAGGTAACTGATTTTTATTAGGACAATAAATTAAAAAGGATGGACCATGTCATTCTTTTTTGGCAGTATTTTTCCCTGAGATGACAGAGCCATCACTTACAGGCTCATGGCAAATTCATAAATGTAATCAGTGGACTTGCTGTGCTGAGTGGATGGAACAATAATAGTGGTGCTAATAGATTCAATCAGTGGAGTAGCATGCAAGCTTTAACAGGCCCTTAAATCAACATTGGGGTTGTACTGTATATTAGAGAGCCATTTGGACCTAGGCGCTCACACTGAAACCATAAGAGAAAGCCTTTTGAAAGGGTTAGCTGCTCTGTGCACTATTGAAAAGGATCTCTCTTCATCTATCAACATAGTTAAGATATGACTTGCCCTACAGGGTGGAACCGTTAGTCTGTTTCAGGGCTGGTGCAAGGAAGTTTCATGCCCTAGGCGAAACTTCCACCTTGCGCTCTCCCCCAGCCCTGTGACAGCTCCCCACCCCCTCTGCCATGAGACACCCGACCCCACGACATCTCCCCCACCTGCCCTGATGCGCACCCCCCAGCGGAAGCTCCCCCCCGGGAGCCGTGCGGCACCTCCTCACCTCTGTTGAGCGTCCTCCCCCGAGCATGCCGCCCCCACTCTAATTCTCCTCCCAGGCTTGTGGTGCCAAACAGCTGATTGGTGCTGCAAGCCTGGGAGGCAGGAGAAGTGGACCAGTGACCGCGCGCTCGGGGAGGAACCACTGTAAAAAAAAAATTGGGGGCCACCGCTTTTTGGTGCCCCAGGCAACCGCCTAGTTTGCCTTAATGGTAGCACCGGCCCCGGTCTGTCTAGTAACTGGACTTGAATACTGGTCAATTATGATAGATGAAACAAAAATAAGCAAACAAAAAACCTCACCAACATCTATAATTCCCCTAACCATTGTGGCGTGTTGTATGTGGGCAGGAAAAATTCCTTCCTGATCTCACTGGTGATCAGTTTCCACCCTAAGGCATGAGATTTGATTACTCTTACTTTACATTCTACAACTGCAGATGTCTCTGGTAATATTATCTAGCCTCTCTTTTTGCTCCCTCTCTCTGTCTAGAAAGCTCTTCTCCTTAAGACTCAACCATAGTATTCACTGAAGATATGTCTGTGCTGCAATTAAAAACCCACGGCTGTCCCATGCCAGCTGATGCACTCACAGGGCTCCTGCTAAGGGGCTGGTTAATTGCGATGTAGATATCTGGGTTTGGGCTATGGCCTAAGACCTGGGACTCTTCCTCCTTATAGAGTCCTAGAGCTGGGCTCCAGCCTGAGCCCAAACATCTGTGCCTCAATTAAACAGCCCTCCAACTACAGCCTCATGAGCCTGGCCATAGGCCAATAGCGGGTTTTAATTGCAGTGTAGACATACCCTAAAATACTGTGACCTCCAAAGTTTCTTTTTGTTTGTTCTCAGAAACCTATTAATTTCATCAAGAGCTGCCTTTCTTCTCCGCTTATGTGACATTTGCATGGTGATATTTTGAAGCACGATGACTACATTACACTCGATCGTATTGCTGTCACAAACAGACACGATGTTGCTTTTAACCAACAGATGGTTCTTGTAAGACTCTTAAAATGACAAGCCATTTAGTGTTGGGAACAGGAGACAGCCATGTCCGAGATCAAGATTGTCCTTGCAAAATAGTAGGGGGCTAGGGGTACTGTGCTGCTTGTGTTAGCCTAGACTGAAGTCTAGTATGCTTGGCTACACTCCAGAAAACCAATGCCCTATAGCCGGGGCACAAGATAGAAGTTGCTCCCCTATTTGTGCTCCCTACAATGCAGAGGCTGATTCACAGGCCTCCATGACAGGAGGCATTCTGGAATGTAGGAGCCACGATTTGTGTGTTTATATGTGTGCCGCTCCTATTCCAGAATCTCGGCCACAGGCATTAAGGGGAAAAGCTGCTTAGTGGCTTAAATTATTTCTTAAACTGCTAGTAAATGTATAGAGACAAAGTATGACAGATGTGCACACAGGCAGCTGAGTGAATCGTTACACACACAGAAGAATCATCCATCACTGTCTATACCCATGACATTCCACTCCTCCCCCATCACGGTCACATGTTCTCCAGTTCACATGACTCACTTGTGTCTTTTTCGGCACCATCCTTGAGACGTTTATGTTCAGAGTTTTCCTGCTGAGATGCTCCTCATTCTAATCTTTCCCTAGCTCATGTTGTAGTCTTCCTTTTACTGGTGCTGTGTTTAAATATCTGCCACACGACAATGGTAAGGAACCACAGAAAGAGTCACTTTCTTCTAATGAGGAACTCTGATAGAATCAGGAAAACAACATATTCCCTAAAGATGTGCTCATGCGCTCTCTCTGCTTTGCTGCAAAGCTTCTAGAACAGTGGTTCTCAAACTTCCATGCCCAGATCTTCTTTTCAGTGGCGCGGATCCCCCCTGCCCCATAGCAGGGCTCTAGCTTGGATCTCCCCCTTCCCACTTACTTATAGGGGAAGGGTAGGGTGAACCAGGGCCAGCTCCAGGTTTTCTGCTGCCCCAAGCGGCAAACAAACAAACAAAAAGCCGTGGCAGCGTAATCGCGCCGCTCTACTCTTCAGTGTCAATTCAGTGGCAGGTCCTTCGCTCCAAGAGGGCCTGAGGGACCCGCCACTGAATTGCCATCAAAGAACCAGACGTGCCACCCTTGGTATTGGCCGCCCCAAGCACCTGCTTCTTTAGCTGGTGCCTAGAGCCAGCCCTGGGGTGGCCCCTGACAGCTGGCTGTGACCTTCCAAAGGGGCTGAGAACCTGCTTGAGAACCCATGACCTAGAATCTTCCCAGGCCCCCTACAGCCTGGCTTCCTGCTACAGAGTTAAAGAAACTGTATACATGTCATTGGAATTGTGGGTGATCCAGATGTCTAAAGTTGGGCACCCAAAATTAGATGCAACTTTTGAAAATGTTGGCCTCAGCATTTAGACCCAAGAAGCAGAAATTCTGCTCTAAACTACACCAAGGCTGGAGCCAGAGCCTGTTTGGAGCAGGGAGATCTGGACAGGGATGAGACTCTGGTCCTTTGAGTAAGATATCACTTACTTTCTGAGTGTACGATTTGCTGTAAGTGCCAGATGTTCAACTTGGCACAACAGGTGCTGTGCCAATGAGGGGTTTTTGTGGGCCCCCATTTTCAACCTGAGGTAGAATAATTGTCTTCAAGAATTAACGTATGGGACCAAATCCTACACTTATTGTGCACTTAAAAGGAATCTGAGATTGGGCCTACTGGAATATTACAGACAGACACTGCAGGATGGGCTAAGCATTAGTATATAGCCTTAGCTTTCTCCAATAGGAAAGCAGTGTCATAATTAGAGAGTGAGCTGCACTTCTGTCCCCTTTATGGTCTCCCTCAGTTGTGCCCCTTCACATATCAGGTCTTGTGCCTTTACTTACCTCAGGGTGGAATTCCACAGTTCCTCCACTTTAAGTCCAACCCTGGGTTACAATACCCTGCATATCAACCATGCTTCCACAGCAAGTCTGAGTTCGGGTACGCACAGTTCTTCCCTTCAGGAGTCTGTGATGAGTGATTATAGAGTGATCAGGCAGCCTGTATAAACCAAAGCACTGTTGATTCTGCAGTAGGAACAAAGCATCTAGAGAATGTTACAGGAGGATCTATCTTACCCAAAAAGATACCATCTCCTTATAGCAATCTAGGCAGCCCTAACTCCTTCCAACACCTCAGTGGGTGTTTTTGCCTAGTTCCCCTAAACAGCTGTCTTCTCTCTTGAGTGCATGTTCCTTCTTAAAACTGCCACAGGTCTTTGGATCTCCTGTGTTTGTGGGTCTCTTCAAACTGTTTAGTAGGTTAGCTAGAAAAAAGGGAAAATCTTCAAAATTAATACTCCTGGAACTGTCCCCTAAATACCCTCTGAGGGGAGGCTTACCCTGAGCCATTCTTTCTCCCTTCTGCTTATTCCCCCACCCCCACCCTGGCCACACAATCCCCTGTTAAACTAAACCAATATATTCATACAGTAAACATCCCAGTAACCAGGTCAACATGCAGTGTTCACAAAATAATGCACAGCAGCTCCAAATCCATCACAGCAAGGTATGTATAATTCTCCCCCCACCCCCAGCCCCCGAGGCAGCATCCCCAGAGACAGAAAAGAATTCAGTGTACTTTCTGAGCTCACCAGTCCCTCTAGGAACATACAATTAATTGTACTCTCTGGTATGGCTGGCTGACAACAGTAGAAAACAGTGCTCGGAGGAAACCAGCATTCTAAAGAGCTGAGCGCTGGTGTTTTTTTTCCGGCAGGAATGGAATATCAGTCCTTCACTCTGTTTTTGTTTCACTCAAACAAGAAAAAATATGGGATCATGATTGTGGAGGAAGCAAATTAGAAAGTTTGAAGAAATACAGCCACATCCCTTTGCATTCAACGGGAAGACGGGCTGATTTCAAGAGTTTGGATGTAAGAAGGCAAGGCAGGAAGGGAAGAGAACAAGTTGGGGGCTGATCAGACTCACTTCACTTCTCACTCCTCCTTTACTCTGTCTATTCCTCCTTATTAAAATTATTTGTACTGAAGTAGCACCTCAGAGCCACGATTCCATGAGGCTAGGTACTGTACAGATTTTGAACAAATGAGATGGTCCTTACCCTAATGAGTTTACAATCTAAGTGTGCTCTCCTGTTCACACCAGTGGCATAGGGTTGCCAACTTTCTAACCAAACAAAACCAAGCACCCTTGCCCTGCCCCTCCTCCGAGGCCCCGCCCTGCTCACTCCATCCCACTTCCCCCTCACTTGATCTCTCCTACCCTCACTCATTTTCACCGGGCTGGGTCCCTTTGCGACCGGATGTTGGGTTGAAAACTGGACACTGTGGCACCTTACGAGAGGTGGGATGAAATCTCCCTTTCTCAGATCTCCCCTGCAACATTACAAGTGGTTGCCCCTTATCTCAGACTTGCTGGGCAGCATTACAGAAGCTACTCAGACCTGTGCTGCTGTGTTACACTTGCTCCCTCATGCCTTTCTTCCCATTATGAACACTATAATTCCTCAGAAACTCAGCCAGCCAACAGCAGTGCCTTTCCCTGAAGATTAACAGCTAAACTGAGGCATCATCTGTTTGTATAAACAAATTAATTTCTTTTGGCTCAGACTGGATAAAAGGCTCCTTTATTTTCTTATTCACACAAACACTGATCTGCTGGAGCAGCTTTCTTTGCCACAGAATATGAAGTTTATCTTCAAGCCTATGAATACTTCATATTTCCTTACTCCAAACTGAAATTTGGTCCAGGTGAAAATGTATCCGTGCCGTATTATGATCACCAAGTTTTTTAGTAGAATGAGCTAAACTGTTTTCTTTCTTGAGGCCAAAGACCATTCTGTGTTTCACCCGATTTCCTCAGTGGTTTTGGGAGCACTGAAGCTTTTAAAGTATATAATTGCCTAGCACTGCTGCCAGTGTGGCTAGTAAGTGTGGAGTCTCTAATCATGAAGATGGGTATTTACAAAAGAAAATGCTGTTTGAAAGCATTGCACTTTACTTCAGTAAATCAGTCACTGGGAACCATAGTTGCTAAGCTACAAGGAAAGTAGGGCAGTCAGGGATAAAGGAGTTTCTTAGTGTGATCAGCCAGATTACTTGACATTAAAGTCAGTAGATCAGTGGGTGCTCCTCCCAGAGAGAAGCATTTCTTTGCTGAAGAAAGGCCTGTAAGTGATGTTAAACCATTTAACACTGTGGATCAGATGAGCTGCTTTAGGTTTTTTATGTCTTGTATGTTAAAGACTCTTAGGAGATAAAAAGCTACCTTGCACCACATTAATATTAATGGGAGCTGCAGAAATATGAAAGGAGCCTGAAGCTTCTTGCTCAAGGATGCAAAAAGGAACATGCGGTTACTATTTACTACTCTGACTTTGGTTGTTTAAAACACTAATAGTAGTGACTAATCAGTTATCCTGGAACTGTGGGATATTAGTTTTTTTATTTGTTCTGTTTTTCTGCCTGTAAAGGACCCTTCCCTTTACCCACGTTGTCTCCCCTCACCCTTCCTCAGATATCCTGCTGCACTGGAAGCTCTTATTCACTTCTTCCAGTTGGCTTTCAGTGGAATTATGTAGGCACATAATTTGGTCCATAATGCCTCTGTCAAGGTTCCTTCCCCACTCTGAACTCTAGGGCACAGATGTGGGGACCTGTATGAGAACCTCTAAACTTAACTATCAGCTTAGATCTGGTCTTGCTGCCACCACTCAAATTATTTGAGTTATTTGGGAAACTCTGTCTATCTCCCCCCCGAGAATATCTCCCTCCAAAGTACTATAACCCTTCCCTGGGTAGCCTTAAGAAACTTCTCCACCAATTTCCTCGTGAACACCGATCCAAACCCTTGGATCTTAAAACAAGGAGAAATTAACCATTCCCCCTCTTTTCCCGCCACCAATTCCTGGTGAGTCCAGATCCAACCCCCTTGATCTTAAAACAAGGAAAAATCAATCAGGTTCTTAAAAAGAAGACTTTTAATTAAAGAAAGAAATTTAAAAATCATCTTTGTAAAATCAGGATGGAAAATAACTTTACAGGGTAATCAGATTCAAAGAGCCCAGAGGAACCCCCTCTAGCCTTAGGTTCAAAGTTACAGCAAACAGAGGTAAACCCCCTAGCAAAAGGAACATTTGCAAGTTGAGAAAACAAAGATAAAATGAACACTTCTTGCCTGGCTGTTACTTACAAGTTTGAAATATGAGAGACTTGTTCAGAAAGATTTGGAGAGCCTGGATTGATGTCTGGTGCCTCTTAGTCCCAAGAGTGATCAACCTCAAAACAAAGAGCATGCAAACAAAAGCCTTCCCCCTACCAAGATTTGAAAGTATCTTGTCCTCTTATTGGTCCTTTGGGTCAGGTGTCAGCCAGGTTACCTGAGCTTCTTAACCCTTTACAGGTAAAAGGATTTTGGTGTCTCTGGCCAGGAGGGATTTTACAGTATTGTACACAGGAGGGCTGTTCCCTTCCCTTTATAGTTATGACACTGCCTCCAACACAATCTCACACAGGTTTCATTCCTGCTTCCCTCACCCACAACTCAAGCTATTGGAGGATTGTGCCCTGTCTCAGGCTAGGGAGATCTAGCATCCTAAAGGGAGGGGGAGATTAGGGAAACACTGACTAATATTCAAGTTTAGATGAGTTTTTTAATCCCAGAAAATCTGTCATCAAACTATATATAAACCCAGACCCTACTAATTATGTATTATAACTTTAAATTACAGGTCAGTGGTTATAATAATCTATTGCTTTGTAGTATTACAAAAAACTGCTGTGACTAACTGAATGATGAAGCATGGCTTGAGAAGGTTTAATTAGTTAATTTCATTAATCACAAAAGCTATTTATTGTGTTTGCTGAACAATAGAGATTATTGTTTTTCAATAAGACTACAATACTTTTTCTTTCCTTGAGAAGTTAGAAAATTATGTTCTCCATGTATCACATAACATATAGTGACATATATGGCTTTTCTTTAGGCATTATCTAGTATTATTTAATACCCAGCAGTTATCTCATAGGGGACTTATCCTACACTTCCAGTAGAATGGACTGCATGATCTTTCAAATAGGTCTCCTTCATCTATGTATGAGAAATCCAAAGGGTTTTAATTTAATTGTAAGATTGTGAATAGTGTGATAAATTCTTTTCATAGCTACTAAAGGGTGAAAAGTACAAAAGTAAAAGGATTTGTTCATGAATTTATGGACACACACACACCTAGCGCAAAACTTTACAAGCATTAGTCAAGCAAAACAGACACAAAATCTAAAATACAAAACAAATTACTAAATCCATATAAAACTACAAAGATTCCTGTGGCACCGTATAGACTAACAGAAGTATTCGAGCATAAGCTTTCATGGGTGAATACCCACTTCATCAGATGCATGTGGTGGAAATTTCTAGAGACAGGTATAAATATGCAGGCAAGAATCAGTCTAGAGATAATGAGGTTAGCTCAATCAGGGAGGGTGAGGTCTTTTTCTAGCAGTTGAGGTGTGAACACCAAGGGAGGAGAAACGGCTTTTGTAGTTGGCTAGCCATTCACAGTCTTTGTTTAATCCTGAGCTGATGGTGTCAGATTTGCAAATGAACTGAAGTTCAGCAGTTTCTCTTTGGAGTCTAGTCCTAAAGTTTTTTTTGCTGCAGGATGGCTACCTTTAAATCTGCCATTGTGTGTCCAGAGAGGTTGAAGTGTTCTCCTACAGGTTTTTGTATATTGCCATTCCTAATATCTGACTTGTGTCCATTTATCCTTTTACGTAGGGATTGTCCAGTTTGGCCGATGTACATAGCTGAGAGGCATTGCTGGCACATGATGGCATATATTACATTGATGGCCATGCAAGTGAATGAACTGATGATGATGTGGCTGATCTGGTTAGATTCTGTAATGGTGTCACTGGTGTAAATATGCGGGCAGAGTTGGCATTGAGGTTTGTTGCATGGATTGGTTCCTGAGTTAGAGTTACTGTGCTGCGGTGTGTGGTTGCTGTGACAATATGCTTAAGGTTGGCGGGTTGTCTGTGGGTGAGGACTGGCCTGTCTCCCAAGGCCTGTGAAAGCGAGAATTCATTGTCCAGGATGGGTTGTAGATCACTGATGATGCGTTGGAGAGGTTTTAGCTGAAGACTGTAGGTGATGGCCAGTGGAGTTCTGTTGGTTTCACTTGCATGTCCACAAAAGCTTATACTCCAATATTTCTGTTAGTCTATAAGGTTTCACAGGACTCTTTGTCGCTTTTTACAGATCCAGACTAACACGGCTACCCCTCTGATACTTAAATCCATATACTTTGTTCAAACACATGGAAATCTGAGCAAATGTCTGAATTTGAGATATGGTGTATCATCTGGATGTAAAAAGACATTACATTCAGTCATTTGGGGTTTTTAAAACCATTTCATATAAATAGATCCACTTTTTAAAAAAGGTTATATTTAAGAAATATATGTAGCACTCATGAAAATCCTCAAATTGACAGCTCCACACATCGGCACTGTGTGGCAGACTCCCTAGCTAATGCAAATTGTCGTTGCTCCACTGAAGTCAGTGAAGTTATGACAACTTATGCCTGCTGAAGATTGGTCCCTGTCTTTTTATCCATAAAACAGGCAGTGGCAGAGCGAGCTTGCCCCGCAATGCCATTACATCTTAACCCTTATCAAAAGTGATTACCTCTAGGACAGGGTTGCAAGAGGTGTTTGCTCTCCATGGCTCATTCAGTCCTTGCTTGGTGCCTCTGCTAAAACTGACAAGGGGTCCCTTAATGCTGACTACAGTGACAATTTTCTCATGTTGTCACCTGTCCACTAGAAACTGGACTAAGAATCACCAATTCTCTAGGTCATCTATCAGTCATCAGAAAACCTTCAGCCATTACTGACCTGGCCTGGAGAGGAGAAGTTTGGAATCTCATGATTTAGCAACATGAGTCACCCAATCCCCCTGAAAATATATTGCTTAAAAATATTCACCAAAATTAGCATTCTTTTGACATAAGGTTTCTGCCTGTTCACATTCTTCATTCTTATTATGTCCCCTTTTAGAAAACATGCATTCTATCATTACAATGATTATTATTTATTATCTCTAGTGGGAAATCAATTTGTGCTGCAGTTGAAGATGCTCCCATGAAAACTTACAGTAAAAGAGAAGGTTCTTGTCCTATGGTGATATTGACTGGCACTGATAAGTGGTAAGTACATGGTCAGAGACATCCCCACAGTTAGCCTTGCAGGAATGACAGTAAGCAACAGCAAGTGAAGCTCTTTATATTATTTTCACTTCAGTCTGCCACCAAAGCAGACGCAGCTGGGTGCAGTAGATGTGTAGGGGGTTTGCTGGAGTTAGATGCATTAACATCACTTCTATTTGTTTTCATAAAAGCACTCTTCGGTCTGCTTGCTCAAGTAGCGAGGTAAGAATTTCATTATTTAGTGCAAGCCTCTTGGATTGAAGGAAGATTCTAATACCAGTAATTCCTGTACTGTTCCCTGTGGCAGAAAGGAATTGTGACGGGATCCCCGGGGTGCAGCCTGGGACTGTGGGACCGCTGTGCCCCCTTGAATTCTCTACAGCCTGGGCTGTCTCTCACAATGCCTTGCTAGTGAACAGCAGCAAACCCCTCCAGGCTCTCTGATCACTCAGCACAACAGCATGTGGAGCCCCACACCCAGCTACATTGCATGAATGCTCCCAGAGCCACTCATGAATCACACAGAGAAAGGCACCAGAGTGAAATCCCTCCAGCTCCCAGCACCGCACCTCAGGAATATACCATCTTGCACTGCTCAAGACGAGCAATGCAGATTTATTAATTGGTTCTCCACTTCATCACTCCACACACTTCAGGCAAACTCACTGGTAAAGATAAACAGTAAAATAAGTGTATTGACTACAAAAGATAGATTTTAAGTGATATTAAGTGATAAGCAAATAGTCAGAGTTAGTTACCAAAAGAAATAAAATATAAGCATGCAGTCTAAACTTTCAACCCTATTAGACTGGACAACACATAGACTAAGCAGTTTTTCTCACCCCACTGGATATTGCAGTCCTTAATATACAGATTTGTCCCTTAAATCTGCACCAGTTTCCTCTTTTGGAATCTTCAGTCTTCTTCTCAGTGTGGTTATTGCTTGCAGCATAGGTGGGGGCAGGAGAAAGGCCCCGCATGTGGCCACTGTGTTTGTTTTATAACCTCAGCCCCATGTGCTTGGGAAGCATAAGTCCAGGAATGTCTGGGGGGCATTGCTGAGTCTCCAGGCAAAGTTGAGCAATTCCCCTGGTGTGGCCTGATGCAGGTGAGTCATTGCATTGTAGCTCCATTGCTGAACAATGGTTGTTGATGGGTTGATTGATACCCCGCCTGGGTGTTGGTTACTTTCCTTGCTGTTGCCTCTGGGGACCTAATATCTGGCTGATTCCTCAACTTACAGCATGTTTTAGTGACCACCATACAACACAATTCTCATAACTTCATATGCATTAATGATATACATATATGAATAAATGACTTTCAGCAGATCATAACCTTTCCTGGATACCTTACAAGGCACGCTTTGTATGTAAGATCATGATTATATAAAAATGAGGAATATGGGGGTTCCATAATGCTCCCCCCAAGGTATAGAATGTCACAGGAACAATACTAACATATGTAATTGAATTGCATCCTACTTGAATTGCAGGATGATTGTCAAAAAGTTAGTGCAGCACTCCCGGCCCCAGCCGGCCATGCCCTGTGTACCCAGGCTGCTGCACAGGGGCGTCTCCTCCTTAGGTTAGGCTTGGGATCCAATGGGGCAGTGAGGAGGCGGGGCTGGGGACAGGGATTTGGTGAGGGATCCAATGGGGGAAGGAGGGGGCGGAGTCGGGCGGGGAGGGGAAGAGCCCCTCCAGGCTCCGCCTGTGCATGGGAGCAGAGGGCAAAATTGTTTGTTTGTCCAGTGTCCTGACCGAACATTGGTTGGGACGCAGGACAAACAAACAAATATCGGAACAGTCCCAATAAAATCAGGATGTCTGGTCACCCTAACCTAACAGTGTCCTGCCCTAAGGATCACTGTCAGCCAATGGTAGTTTTTTTCTGATGATGTAATGCTTGTAGTTTGCCTTTCAATGGATGAGTGTGTGTGTGGGGGGGAGGGAATGGTAGGGAGAGCTTTGGTGGATATGTCTAACTGGACAAAACTGTCACTAGCAGTCTCTCCTGTTTATGTAGTTTGAATTAAGTTACTTAATATAGCAGTTAATTTTTGAGATTCTTAGCTACTACACCTAAAACAACTTCCCTCTCTATTTCAACCTTTATGAAAATCCTGAAAATGTGTTACAATCAAATTTCAATCTCTTTTAATTAGCTGTATATTCTAGATTCACAAGCTCTATCCCACTAGAGATTGTTCCTAAGTGTTAAATTTAGGCTAACTGGAGGCACTCTCCTTTAATTTAGGAAACTGAAGTTACTAATATAGATGGAGAGATAAAAATTAGCAGTGGAGAAGATGAATACTGAGCCCTAAGTGATAGCATAACCTATAATTACTCAAATTCTACTAATAGTGAGTAATTCAAGTTTTAAGAGATTTCAGTAGTCTAAGGGGCTGTAGTTATTTCCAATTTATATTCTCGTTGCTAGGTTTCATCAAGAAACCAGCTGTATAATGTAGCAGCAGAAAACTAGTGATTTGAAGTTGTCAATCGGGATTCAAAATATAAAATTTAAATTAGAAAGTATCCAACACAGGGATACCAAAGCTAACTGAACACTGATATTTGTGTTTCTTAAATACTACACAGATCCTATCATATGATGAGTTCAGAATACTTTACAAACACTATTTAAGGCTCCCAACTTTCCTCTGAGGTGTCTAACTATTATCTCCAGTTTCTAGGTGGGGGACTGAGGCACAGATATGGTAAGTGGCTTCTTTGAGGTCATACACTAAGGCCTGGTCTACACTGGTGGTGGTGGTGGTGGGGTGATCTAAGTTAGGCAACTTCAGCTATGTGAATAACGCAGCTGAAGTCAACTACTTAGATCTACTTACCGCACTGCTTTCACTGCAGTAGATCGACTGCTGACACTTCCCCGTAGACTCCACCTACGCTTCTCGCTCCAGTGGAATACCAGCGTCAACAGGAAAGCCTTCGGTTGTCTATTTATCGTGTCTTCACTACATGCAATAAATCGATCCCCGCTGGATCGATCACTCCAGAGCTAGGTGTAGACATGCCCTGAGTCAATTAAACTCAGGAGTCCTGCTCTAACACTAGACCACACTCATCCACACCCTTTAGGGGAATTCGGCATCTAAATAACTTTGAGGATCTACATCTCAGTTACTGCAAATAGGCCTAACTGTAGCAAAGCACTTAAGCTCACGCTCAGTTTTAAGCATTTGAGTAGTCCTGATGAGTCAGAGGATCTACTCACACGCTTGAAGTTGAGTACATGCTTAGGTGCTTTGTTGATGTGAGGCTTGTTTCAGTATGAGAGGAATAAATCTTTAACAGTCAAAGGAATATGGTATATCCCAACTGCTGCTCTTTTGTCCTCTGCAGCTTTATAGTATAGAAAAGTGCCCCGTTTTAGATGCATCTGGCATACATTAGATTAACTGAAAATGAAATCAGTGGCTAAATACATAGGAATGACCTTCATATGTTAATGATCTGTTACATCTCTACAGATATCAAGTTATGTGATACATTGTGACTTTTAAATTTGGATGTTAATTTCTTGTGATTCTTCTAGTGTGCCTAGAATATACACGGAAACATCGCTTCCCATAAGCAGGTTTAAAGACTAAAATGTTCTTTCTTTTTAAAAAAACAGGTAATCTTTTCTGCTCCAGTCATTAATTTTACTCCTCATATCGTTTCAACTTTTGAATCTAAAGTGGATTTTTACCTAAACAGACTAAAAATACTGTGATCTCTTGATTTCAATAGCTAAAAGCATTGCAGACTGCATATTAATAAACCAAAGAAGGATCAAGAGGTATGGGTAAACATTTCTTAAAAAAAATTTTTTTTTCTAAACATTATATAAATGTCTGTGCTTTCTCCCCACTTCCTTTTTATGTGAAATAACATATTATACTTGACACTGAAATACATCAATCTTGTAAATATCTGCTGGTTAATGTAAGAACCAGTGGCAATATTCCACGCAAACATTGTATATGTTCCCCTAGATTATTATTATATAACTGTATACAATAGAAAGACATAATTTAGATTTATAAAATGCAGATCATGAAGAAGCTAGACCATTTCAGTAAAAGTGCCTTAAAGTTTTGCATGATTCATAATAGTTCAGATATCCCTATCTGTCTTCCAAACTTTTATATAAATCTTGTATTCTTTACAGTATACCTAACTTTTCTCTACAAACGGAAAATGTATTTCTAATGGTTGCTGGCCTGGTTTGCTTCTGGATTATTATTGTCCATTACAGCACCTAAAAGTATGCTGGGCAGCAGGGCCGGTGCAAGGATGTTTCGCGCCCTAGGCGAAACTTCCACCTTGCGCCCTCCACCCCCCCGCGCTCCTGCCCTGAGCGTCCCATCCCGTGGCAGCTCCCCCCTCCGCCCTGAAGCGCCCCCCCTTGCGGCAGCTCCACCCTGAGGCCCCCCCCAGCTCACCCCTGCTCCACGCACAAGCACCCCAAGCACGCTGTCGCTGCTTCACTTCTCCTGCCTCCCAGGCTTGCAGCGCCTAAGCTGATTGGTGCTACAAGCCTAGGAGGCGGGACAAATGAAGCAGCTCACCCCTGCCCCTGGCGTGCTCGGGGAGGAGGCGGGGCAGGGGTGAGCTGGGGTGGGGAGTTCCCCTGCGTGCTGCCCCCTCCTTACTTGCTCCAGGCGGCCCTCCCCGCGCTCCCCTGCCCCAGTTCCCTCTGTCTAAATGCTGACAGTAACTGCGGCGGCCAAGGATCCAGCCGCCATGGTCGCTGCCGAAGAAAATGGTGCCCCCCAAATCCCAGCACCCTAGGCAACTGCCTAGGTTGCCTAAATGGTTGCACCGGCCCTGTTGGGCAGACTTTTGAATAGAGACTTTCACTAAAAAGAGAGGAAATAGAAATTCCTCCCTCAAACCCCATTTGTATCCAGCAAAGAGGACTGTGATTCAGTATTCTTAGATTTGATACCCAATTCTGATGATTTGCACTGTGTGACCCTGCCAAGTCACATTACTCTGATATTTTTTCAGTAAAATATATATAATTTTGTACCTCTGAGGGCTGTAAAGTTTAATTATCTACTATTTGTGAAGCCGTGTGAGAATTGCTATATTGGTAAAGAGTTTTTTGTAAAGCCTGAAAACACAAGTCACTAGGTATATAGACTCCTTCATGCACCTAGCACCCTTCACAACTGCCACTGGTGATTGGGTTTGAGGATTGTTTGCAAACCACTTTAGTGTAGTATAAAACCTCTGAAAGGGAACTCCAATTGCCCAGCTGTGTTGCCATGCTATTAAAAATAATGGCTTCACTTTCCGAAGTCATGGCCTGGGCACACAGATGAGGACAGGGCACACAAGGGATTAAGTAGCAAAGAATGGTTTAAAACAATACTAAAGAAAATTGCCCAGGGGTTCGTGCTGAGGACTCAGAATCCTGACCCACTGTATAATCATAGGCAACTCCCTTAAGCTATCTGTGCCGCCTTATATCTTTCTTACAGCTGGATAAACTAATACTTAACTACCGAGCCATTGGAAAGTTTGATTAATAATGTATATAAAGCACTGTGAGATCAAAGGATAAAAGTTGCTCACATCGCTGGCGCTTAGTCCCCAGATTTAAAGGTTTTCTTTCTGAAGCTCACCGTGCATTTTATTTTTGTGAAACTATAGCTGCTAGTGTCAAATGCCAGCAAATTTGCAGGGCACAAACCATCTGTTTTCCCTGAAATTGACTATTCTTACATTTACATAGGAAAATGAGTGCAGACACTTTTTCGATTCCCACAGCTGTTCCTTCCTGGTAGATACAGCAAGAACATTTTCTCTGACGCAAAGGAGTGGTAAATTTGAGTGTCATGTCATGCCAGAGACTTGGTCTGAGGCCAGAATCATCTGTCATGTTTTGCTTCAAGAGCCCATCCCCCAGCCTGGGTTGGGAAATAATGCAGCAGCAGGTGTCCTTTATTTATGACAACCGGTGGGCAGTAGCACAAGTTGGCAGAGGAACTGAGATTGTATCGTAATCTAATAAAAACCCTCATCGCACTTTTAAATAGTTCTGACACTAACAGCTGAAGTAGTCTGACACACGTGCGGTTGTGTATGTCTTACATGTGAGCTTTTCACCGTTTTTGTAGGGGAACTCCTGTGAGGCTTTATGATCTCTTCAGGGTTGCCAGGGCCCTGCCCAGTCTGTATGGGTATATTGGAAATACTGGGATATAAGGCTGCAGTAGATGCATGATTCAGTCACTGGCCTTTTCAAAGTGAGACTCACTGATGTGTTGTTTAGGAAAGTGAAACTCCCCTTCTACTTTTTTTACTCTTTCATCGCTTGTCCTTGGTGGCTACTGTCATTCTGCGAATGTTCCATAGCAATTAATGGAATGTCTAGACATACCTGGGTATGATCGAAAGCAAAATATGTGGCACATGCAGGAGGAATAAAGAGGTGACGATACACTCCGCTATGACAGATAATGTCATGACTCACATTGTGGGGATAATAAATACTTGCCTTTTGTTTGAGGATGTCTGTTTTAAACACAACAGGAGATGCCAATGATAGAAGTGTATCTGGAGTTAAATGCCTAAGTCTGAACTGCAGGGAGGCACCTCTCTCTGCTAGCAATCCACAACTGGGAATCCTCTCCTGGCTTAGGTACCTAGATAGCCTGCAGCAGCACAGCTGTCTTGATGCAGCTGCACTGCTGTAAGATCCTGTGTAGCCACTCGGTGTTGATGGGAGAGATATCCCCCATCGACATAATTAAACCATCTCCAACGAGCTGCGGTAGCTACGTCAGAGGGAAAGCATCGCCCACCATAGCACTGTGCACAAGAGTGCTTGTGCTGGTACAACTTATCTCACTTAGGGGAGTGTATTTTTCACAACACTGAGTGACATAAATTTTGCCAACATCAGTGGTAGTGTAGACATGGCCTGAGTCAGACACCTGTTTCACTCCACTCAAAATGGCTGGAGGAGGAGGTGGTGGTGCTGCTGCTCCCACCATGCTTATAACTTTTATTAGAGTGATTAGAGCATGAATGAGGGATATGGGAAACCCAGGTTCCATTTCTCCCTTTGTCTGATAGGGAGCAGGGGTCTCCTACCTCTCAAGAGAATGATGAATGACGGGATAGTCAGATATGGGGCTTGCTCAGTCTTGCCTGTTGAAGCTGGTCCACTGAATACTTAAACATTCTTTGGAGCACGGGCTCTGTACTCTGGGGGTGGGGTATGTCTATACAGCAAAAAAATACCGGCAGCAGCAAGTCTCAGAGCTGAGACAGTTGTCCTAGGCTTGCACCAGAGGGCTTAAAGTAGCAGTGCAGATGTTCAGGTTCAGGCTGGGAGCCAGCCTCTGAAACACAGGAAGGGTCTCAGGTCCCGAGCTTGAGCCTGACAGGCTACACTGCTATCTTTAGCCCTGGCGCATGAGCCAGGGGTGGCGGAGCCTTCCCAAAAGCGGGTGTGGGGGCCCCCACCCCCTCTGTGGCCCCATCCCTGCCCTGCCTCTTCCCCCCCTAAGACCCCGCCCCAGCCAAGACAGAAGTTAGAGCTGGAGTGGGGCTGGGGAGTCTGGCCCCTCCACCTGCCTGGGGTGGGTGGGTCCAAAGAGTCGCTCCTATTCCTGCACCTAAGCTAACCACCCAGGGCGCAAGGGTCCACGGCTCCCCCCAGGTGCCTGCATGGCTCTTACCTCAACGTGGTTCCAGCTGGGGAGGCGGGGCCATGGTAAGAGCTGCACAGGCAGCTGTGGGGAGCCAAGAACCACCTGCCTCGGGTGGGAGGCCCGGGGAGCAGGCACATGGGCTGGGGGCTACTCTCAGGCCCTCAGTCTGCGGATCCCCACAGCTGCCTGGGCTCCTCACCGTGCTCCAGCTGCCAGCTTGGCAGGGCAGCGGGGCTTTGGGGGGAAGAAGAGGGGCTGGGGTGGAGTCCATGACAAAAAGTGGATGGGCCAGGCTTGTCCACTTTCAAAAAGTGGGAGGGCCATGGCTACAGTGCAATTCTCTTTCTCGGGCCCATTCACTCTAAGGGTATGTCTACACTACGAAATTAAGTCAATTTTATAACAGTCGATTTTTTAGAATTCGATTTTATACAGTCTATTGTGTATGTTCACACTAAGTGCATTAAGTCAGCGGAGTGCGTCCTCACTACCTCAGCTAGCATCGACTTACAGAGCGGTGCACTGGGGGAAGCTATCCCACAGTTCCCGCAGTCTCTGCTGCCCATTGGAATTCTGGGTTAAGCTCCCAATGCCTGATGTGGCAAAAACTTTGTTGCGGGTGGCTTTGAGTACATCATCAGCCCCCCCCCCGCCTTCTGTGAAAACAACGGCAGAGAATTGTTTCGCGCCTTTTTTCCGGGGTTCCGTCCACTGGACCCACTCAGCCCTCTGCCTGCCTGGATGATCAGAACCCCAGCGGTCTGGGGGTCCGTCTGCTGGCTCCTGCCAGCTGGGGTCCCGCTCAGCCCCGCTTAGCTGGCAGACCTCTGTGAGGTCGATTGGGGTGCCTGGACAGACATGGCTATCCTCCTTTTAGAGCACTGAATGGGAGTGACTCCAGGTCATTCTCTTCTTTAAGTTTCATCTCATGGAGATTCAGTCCTGCCTGGAATATCATGTGAGCTGGAGGCTTCTGCCTCAGGCTGCTCTCCCAGCCGGCAGCACCCTGCGGTTGCACCTACCACAGCCTGCCCCTTGCTCCCATGGCTCATGAAGGCCGGACAGTAATAAGGAGCAGTTCAACTTGTGGAATGACAAATCCAGAACGAAGAATTGCACTCTATGGGCCACGTTAAGATTATTTCAGAGTCCTAGATAGCATTTAGTCCCTATAAAAGGCTTCATGAAAATTTTCCCCCGCCTCTAACAAAAATGTTAATTTATCTGAGCAGCTGAAAGGGTAAGGAATTCAGTACTATAACTTAGAGAGAGCTTCCATATTATTTAACTCATAACTGGATATAATTCAAAGTAAAATTTCACAGTGTGGTCTGTTCTAAGACTAAAAATGAAGGAAGGGAGTCAGAAAAATGAACAGTGACCTGTTTCCACCAGGTTTTGAACCAGGGATGTTTTGCATGTTAGGAGAACGTGATAATCACTACACTATGGGGCTTTTGTGTGTTAGGTGAATGTGATAACCACTATACTACAGGGCTTCTCCTTTTTCCCCACAGACTTTGCTGAATGCACAGGAATGTTTTCCTCTAGCTACAGAAGCTACCGAATGCAATGTCTATATCTATGGCCTTCCCGCTCACAAAGTGGCCATGCCCCCACCCAAGGCTGACACAGCGCGGAGTGCATGTGACACAGTGACCTGGCTTGGGCAGGCTCACTAGCAAGGCATGATACTTTTGCCATTAAGCAAACACAGCAATTCTTTCCTGGCCTCTGCCACTAAATGCCTCCATGTATTATGCTGTGCCGTATCAGTGCAGGAGGACTGCATGAGCTCGGAAAACGTCATCGCGAGTGCATTTTTTTCACCTTCTTATCTGCGATAACCTCAGAGATAGAGATGCTAGGGTGAGCGTAGAAACATTCTGGGGGGACTGCATGGTCACCATTGCTGCTGAATTCGCCACGCTGGCCAAACAGGACATGAAATTCAAAAGTTCCCAGGGCTTTTCTTGTGTACCTGGCTAGTGAATCTGAGTTCAATATGCTGTCCAGAGCAGTCACAATGGAGCACTCTGGGATAGCTCCTGGAGGCCAATACCATCGAATTGCATCCAAACTACCCCAAATTTGACCCGGAGATGTCGATTTCACCGCTAATCCGCACGTCGGGGAGGAGTACAGAAATCGATTATAAGAGCCCTTTAAGTCAACAAAAATGGCTTTGTCGTGTGGATGGGTGCAGGGTTAAATTGATCTAATGCTGCTAAATTCAACCTAAACTCGTAGTGTAGACAGGGCTAAGTGTTTATCCAAAGTGGAACAGATTTAACAGGAGAGACAGAGAGAGATCCCATAGTTCAGTGGTTAATGCCCTTTCCTGAGAAGTGGCAGAACCCTGTTCAAATCCTTTATCTCTATCAGACAAAGGGAGGAATTGAACCTGGATGTCCCAGGTAAGAGCTCTAATCAGCAGGGTAAAAGTTGCAATGGAAACAGCACCACTACTTCCTCTTCCAGCCTGATTTTGAATAGGACCTGATCCAGCTTGCCTACTGGATTGGGCCCCATGGCAGTGATGCTGGACAATATAAGCATACGCAGTTTGAATTATGGATTGCACTGAGGTTTAGGCAGGAGATATCAATGAACAGAATTCAGAAAGTCTCTATCCCAATCATCTGCTCTAATCACTATACTGCCTCTTTAGCTCTTTGATGAGGATAACAGAAGTATAAAATGTAGGCAGAATATTTACAGTTTATTCCTTATAACCGTTTAATAGACTGCCACTAAATTCTTGAAAAAAGCCTGACTTTAGCTGGGCATCTATAATCTCATGTAAGGTGTGCTTTCAGAATGAGGGAGTGATGTAATGTATCAGTGCATCAAAACAATTCCAGAACAGCTCTCTGCTAATAAAAACAGACTGAGGGGGCCGCAAGGGAGACAGGAGTGGGAATATAGCTTGGTGGAGGTAGAGGGGGAAAAGTAACAGAAAGTCAAGGTTCAGGTGTTGCTTAGTTTAAAATAAAATATGACAGTAGCAAAAGGTGCTAATGGTCACTGATATTTGAGCACCACCCAGGATGAAATGCTCCATAAAGGAAGTTAAAGATGTCATGCAGTAACTGCAGTCAGAGGCCTGGTCCACACTACGCTGTTAAACCGATTTTAACAGCATTAAATCGATTTAACACTGCACCTGTCCACACTACACTGCTCTTTATATCGATTTAAAGGGCTCTTTAAATCGATTTCTGTACTCCTACAAAACGAGAGGAGTAACGCTAAAATCGATATTACTATATCGATTTAGGGTTAGTGTGGACGCAAATCGACGTTATTGGCCTCATTATTTTACAGTACCTACCCACAGTGCACCGCTCCAGAAATCGACGCTAGCCTCGGACCACGGACGCACACCACCGAATTAATGTGCCTAGTGTGGACGTGCACAATTGACTTTATAATATCTGTTTTATAAAATCGGTTTAAGCTAATTTGAATTTATCCTGTAGTGTAGACGTACCCTCAAGAGAATCTTTAAGGGTAATATATAGGTTTAAAGGAATCCTCTCTGCCTCGGTCTTTAGCTTCTGAGTTTCCTTTCTGTTACAGAGCAGATATCCAAAAGATTAATGGTCAGGGCACCTTTCCACACCATTTGGCCTGAGCAGGAGCCTTGGACTAGGCATTTCCCAGTCCAGATATAAAGTACAGGAGCAGAGGGTGGAAAAGGAGCAGGATGGGTGGATGGCTGTTTGGGTAAGCGGTTAGATCTGTTTTGAGTTTTGTGTTAACCATGGACAGAGCTAGGAGCACAAAACAGGAGTTTCATTCTTGGACAGGGGAATGGTGCCATATCTGAAGTTTCTGCAAAAGACATTGTCTGTGTGCAGTTTATTACCACCTCTGTTCAAAGAAACAGGGCTTGTGTACATAGTTTAATTTATTTATTTACAAAAAGAAAGCAACTAGCTCTGCATCACTGATTTGTGCTCCAAACAGAAAACTGACAAACAAGGTCCCCCAAATCTCCTTTTGCTTAGCAAAGGGGAAACAATAGAGACAATCTGTAGAGTTTTGAACCAGCTTATAGAATAAGTTGACCGGACAGCAAGGGTGAAAAATCGGGACAGAGGGTGGGGGGTAATAGGCATCCATGTAAGAAAAAGCCCCAAATATCAGGACTGCCTCTATAAAATCGGGGCATTTGGTCACCCTATTATAGAACGCTGCTGTATATCCTAATAAGGCAGATAATAACAGATAGCGTTAGGGGAACAATGCTGCTGGAGCTGCTGCTTGTCAAGTAGCAACTAAGAATCTGAGAAAATACAGTACCCTTAGAGAACTGGATCTTGGGGTGATTAATAACTGCTATGTCAATGAGATAGTGACTGACTGGGTGGGCCAGTGTGGTGGTGTTCTGAATGACTAAAAGTAGTTTGAGAGGTTGAAACAATGCTGTGAAGGTAGGAATGAGGTCAGTCTAATGCTATTTACAATAAGATGGAAGCTTGAGTGTACTGAGGACATTATTACTAAGGCCTTGTCTACATTGGCAAGTTACTGCACAGTAAAGCAGCTTTCTGCATTGTAACTTCTGAGGTGTATACACTGCCAAGCCACTTAGTGCTCAGAAACTGTTAAAAAAACATTCTGATGAGAGGCGTACAGCTTTCTGTGCTGGGGGTGCAGCATCCTGGTCGATGACAGTGCTGTGATTGGGCTCTGGGAGGTGTCCCACAGTGCCTGTTCTTGCCTCTCTGGTCATTGGTTTGAACTCTACTGCCCTGCCCTCAGGTGACCAACCATCATCCCCACTCAGTAAATTCCTTTGGAATTTTGAAAGTCCTCTTCCTGTTTGCTTGGTGATGCATGCTGTTGTCTCAGTGCATCTTTCCAGGTGGCCATGCCTGCTCCACGCACCAGACGATCCCCTGCTTGTAACAATGCAGTCTTGGAGAAGATTCCCTGCTCACCCTCAGCAGCGCGATACCTTCCATAATGAGCACAGCCTGTGGAAAATGTGGGGACAGAAATGATTATCAGAGCCTCCCTACAATGCTGTCTCTCCCTAAGAGCCAAATGCCCAGTGTACAGTAGGGTCTGGGAAGAGTGATTTACCCTGCCCCTGCAGCTAGTCATCATTTTGAGGGTCTTGTGGCTCACATGTGCTTGTCTGGGGTCAGCCAGTTAGTGACAGGTGTGTGAATAGTGGCTGTATTTTAAATCACTGAATCAGTGTCCTCTGTGTTGCAAACAATACTGCTTCTGTAAAATGTTGCATTTTGGCTTCACAGAGATGTCCTTGAGAGCCCAGCCTCCCTCTTTGTTATTGCCGGCTGAACGGCTGCACAGAATTCGAAAGCGGCCAAGAAGAACTAAGGAGGACGGCCAAAATCAAGGAATTGAAGGAGTGACAGGACAATGAGAAGAAGGACCAAAAGGAAAATGCAGCACGCCAGAATGAAGCCATGGAGTGGCTCTTAAATGTTATGGAGAGTCAAGTGGACATACTCCAGGGGATATTAGCAATGCAAACTGAGCAGCACTTGCCCTCCCCTGCAGCCGTTGTCACAAAACTCTTTCACATGCACCCCCCAGACACCACCAAGACACTCTTATCAACCTCCTGGCTCCACTCTGTATCCATGACATTCCACTCCTCCCCCATCACAGTCCAGCGCTGTGGACTCCCAGTACCCACTGCACTCAACACCCGTCCCTCTGCAGGTTAGCCCTGTTGAAGTACAATACCCACTACATTGTACTCCAAAGGAGATGGTTGGATATGATCCCTGGACACAAATTTGTAACCGTCCCGGGACACCACTTCCTCCTGGGATCCCCCTCAATGCTGATGTTTTTTTGTTTGTCTCTCTCCTCTGATTGTTGTATTTTAATAAAAGAATTGTGTTGGTTTGAAAGCAATCTGTATTCTTTTAATTGAAAGCAAACAGAGCCCTGCAATGCAACAAGCTATTATCTTAAAGCTTCATATTGCACTGTCTCTACCTATCACAATCACTTCCTAGCATTACAAGCACTGCACTCCCAAGCATAGCAACAAATTTTAGTGGCTTTCAGCTTCAATTTGCTGCCTCAAGGCATCCTTGATCCTTATGGCCCTGCGCTGCGCCCCTCTAATAGCCCTGGTCTCTGGCTGTTCAAATTCATTGAGTACATTAGCTTTTTCCACATCCTCTGTCACTAGGTTGCCACCCTCATTCGGTAAGGGGCCCACACGTTCCTTGATTTTCTTCTTGCTGCTAACATACTTGAAGAAACCTTTCTTGTTATTCTTAACATCTCTTGCTAGCTGCAACTCCAAGTGTAATTTGGCCTTCCTGATTTCACTCCTACATGCCTGAGCAATATTTTATACTCCTCCCTGGTCATTTGTCCAATCTGATGGTCTATAGCAGACTCCCACCATGACATCACCCTTGTTACTCACACTTCTAAACTTAATCCAGAGACTCTCAGGTTTTTCTGCAGTTTCATACCGGAGCTCTGAGTAGTCATACTGCTCTCTTACATACAATGCAACTCCCCCACCTTTTCTGCCCTGCCTGTCCTTCCTGAACAGTTTATATCCATCCATGACAGTACTTCAGTCATGTGAATTAACCTACCAAGTCTCTGTTATTCCAATCACATCACAGTTCCTTGACTGTGCCAGGACTTCCACTTCTCCCTGCTCGTTTTCCAGGCTTCTTGCATTTGTGTATAGGCACTTAAGCTAACTCGCTGATTGTCCCACTTCCTCAGTCTGAGACAGGAGTCCTCCCCTCTTGCTCTCTCCTGCTCGTGCTTCCTCCCGGTATCCCATTTCCCCACTTACCTCAGGGCTTTGGTCTCCTTCCCCCGGTGAACCTAGTTTAAAGTCCTCCTCACTAGGTTAGCCAGCCTCCTTGTGAAGATGCTGTCCCCTCTCTTTGTTAGGTGGAGCCTGTCTCTGCCTAGCACTCCTCCTTCTTGGAACACCATACCATAGTCGAAGAATCCAAAGCCTTCTCACTGACACCACCTGTGTAGCCATTCGTTGACTTCCACAATTCGACAATCTCTACCGAGGCCTTTTCCCTGCACAGGGAGGATGGATAAGAACACCACTTGCGCCTCAAACTCCTTTATCCTTCCTCCCAGAGCCGCATAGTCTGCAGTGATCCGCTCAAGGTCATTCTTGGCAGTATCATTGGTTCCCACACGGAGAAGCAGAAAGCATAGCAATATTGTCATTGGTCAGGTCCAGCTTCCCATATAGGCAGCACCAGTGGGCCTTTAACTGGCCAAAAGCAAACTCAACAGTCATTCTGCACTTGCTCAGCCTATTGTTGAACTGCTCCTTGCTGCTGTCAAGGTGCCCCATGTATGGCTTCATAAGCCATGGCATTAAGGGGCTGGCAGGATCTCCCAAGATCACAATGGACATTTCGACTTCCTCTACAGTGATCTTCTCTTCCAGGAAGAAAGTGCCTGCTTGCAGCTTCCTGAACAGGCTAGTGTTCCAAAAGAGGCCTCCGTCATACACCTTTCCACACCAGCCTGCGTTAATGTCTGTGAAACGCCCACGGTGATCCACAAGCGCCTGGAGAACCATAGAGAAATACCCCTTCCAATTAATGTACTCGGTAGCTAAGTGGTCTGGTGCCAGAATTGGAATATGTGTGCCATCTGTCACTCCTCCACAGTTAGGGAAGCCCATTTTTGAAAAGCCATCCACAATGTCACGCACATTGCCCAGAGTCACAATCTTTTGGAGCAGGATGCAATTAATGGCCCTGCATGCTTCCATCAATACAAGTCCAATGAGGAGTTTCCGACTCCAAACTGGTTAGCGACCATCGATAGTAGTATGGAGTAGCCAGCTTCCACAGTACAATTGCCATGCACTTCTCCAACAGCAGGGCAGCTCTCATTCTCATGTCCTTGCACTGCAGGGCTGAGGTGAGCTCATCACACAGTCCCATGAATGTGGCTTTCCTCATCTGAAAGTTCTGCAGCCATTGCTTGTCATCCCAGACATGTATCATGATGTGATTCCACCACTCAGTGCTTGTTTCCTAAGCCCCAAAGCATCATTCCATGGTGGTCAGCACCTCTGTGAATGCCACAAGCAATCTCGTGTCGCAGCTACTACATGTGGTAAGATTAATGTTGCACTCCTCTTGCCTTTGTAGTTTAAGGAATAACTCCAGTGCCACTCGTGATGTGTTAGTCAGAGCGAGCAGCATAATGGTCAATAGTTCAGGATCCATTCCTGCAGAATGAAGAGGCAGAGCGCGCAGTACCACTGAAAGATGGCACCAAATATGGATGGAAGCACACGGATTGCTGGGATGCGAAGCAATGCATCATAGGGCATTGAGACAGGACCCAGGATGCCCCACGACCCTCTCTGCCTTCCCACAACTCTTAGCGGCAGAAGAGGAAGAGATGCTCTGTGAGATAGCTGCCCAGAGTGCACCGCTCCAAATACCGCTGCAAGTGCTGCAAGTGTGAACACACTATTGCGCAGGCAGCTGACAGTGTGAACGTACAACAACGGTTTCCCTTCAGCGCTCTCGGAGCGGCGCTGTAACTGCCGGCGCTGTAACTGCCAGTGTAGACATACCCTTAGGTGCATCATTTCCACCTGCACTCTCTTTTGTCCATCTCCTTTAAAATTTGAGCCTTTCGTAAGCTGATAAATTCCTGAGTGCACCATGGCAAAACTAGATGATACTACAGAAGAGTTTGCTGACTGGAATGGAGAAGCGGAGGGGCGAGGGGGGCAGGCTTTTGAGGGTCGATGGTAATGAAGCTGAGAAGGGGAGAGTAAGCAACAAAGAGAAGTGTGGGATTAGTGAAGGCAATTTCAAAATAATAGGAAATTAACAAAGGGGAGAAAGGTTAATGGGAATTTACATCAGTACATACTCAGCTTCCCCTTTTTCCACCCAAAACATCAGCAAGATATCTCTGCTCTGCATCCTTTCTTGGCAGAAGTGGCTAAGCACATCTCCTTTTTCAATGAGATTTAGTGTTGCATAAACTGCACCTATGGACTTTTTTTTTTAATTGCTGCATCTTTAACCAAAATTAATAAACTTAATAGTATACAAAGTGAACTCTGTGATTCACAAGATCTTTTGATATATTACTATTTAATTTTAAATGGTTAATCACAGTTACAAAGTTAGTCAAATAACTTTATTCTTTGAAATTAAAAACATCTGTTTCATTGTAATGTGTAATAAATGCATAAAATTCCAACTTTCTCTCCTGTAAATTGAATGTCCTTAATTGAGCCATAATACCACCAGACAATTATTTTCTTTCAACAAGCAGATTGAATTTATTTCCCTTTTAAGACTGAGCATTTTTTTTATGGAGTACCATATCGCAAAATGCTTCAAATTATTTCATGTTACTATATAGTACACCATGATCTGTGCTGTGTTTGATATAACTTGAACTGTGGTTGGCAAGATTATGGTTTGTACAGTATGGATTTTTATTGTACCTTGTACATACAGCTACCCCAGTTTTGCCCAGTGCAGCAATTATTTGCCATCTTTTAGAGTTTGTGCTGCAAAATGATTTGTATCAGTGTCACAATGCAATATCACTACACAACTCCATCCTGCTGTCACGCAACATTCTATCACTGTGCGACATCATCATGCCACAGCACAATGTTGTGATGACTTTCAGGGCAGTTCAATAATGTGGGACTGATCCACTGAAACTGGGATAATACTTTAAAATTCAGGATGGGTTGCATATCTACTATATTGGGCAGCGCTTAAAGTCCTGTTTTTAAAAGCTGAATAATTACTTTTTCTAACTTAACAAAAAATAAATTTCCAAGTGTCACTTAGCTCTTTGCTGTTTATGGAAAAGACTGAAAATGAAGAGAGTTTGTATATGCGTATAAACTTTTAGCAGATGGTTGGAATTACATTTTGGTGTCTGTCTCCAACTGGGAATATAAAGTCAAATTTTGAGCCTTGTTATAGTCTCTTCTTTTCTTTTAGTACATCCAGTGAAACCTTATTATCACCCTACACATTTTGAAGGAGCTCTTTCTCACTTTAGTTGCTGGGCCCCTTAACATAGACCCACATATTCATCACATCATTGAAGAACTTTTAAAGCTTTGTTCATACTAGTTTTTCCTTGATCGTGACATGAAAATGAGTTCTTGAAAATCTTGTGTGGCTACATGGGCTGTAGGGACTCAGGCAAAAATTCAGACTTGGGCTCCTAGAGCTAGGAACTTAATCTGCATCTATTTTTAGGTATATAAGTGGCCTGATTTTTTCTAGAGCAGCTGCAGTTTGCACAGCATTATCAGCTACATTTTAGCAACGTACATACAAATGAACATGTTGGCTCTACTCCTGAGAATTTTTAACAGTTGCTTTCAAAAGTATTTTATGTCCACTCAGGTAAGGCACCTCTTGACAAAACCATATACACTAAATTGGTCAAGAAGTAATGCTGAAAAATACTTCAGGAATGAGAAAAATAATAGCGTTAAAGATCCCATTCACACCAGAGCATCGACCAGGCTACCTAGAAAATTCTTCCTGACACCTGCATTATAACATGGGTGTACTGAGCACAGCTTGGCATTTCAGTGCAGACAGTTTGTTTAAATAAATTGTGACCTTTGACCCGTATGGTTTCAGCAGGAGGATGTCTGCTGGGAGGCTGGGTCAGCCTATTTGAAATGTACTTTTGATGAAAACTGAGCTTCTCAAACATGGTTCCAGGAGCTGGGCCTTTCAGAAAAGCACAAACGAATGTGACACAAGATCTGATCACAGGTGTTGATAAGGGCAGCTGTGAGCACGTGAGTCACGGCTGGGAAAGCCTGGGGATCTCTCAGAGATTCCCACCTGCCTGGAAAGTGACTGCGGATAGGTCCTTCTCTGACTACCTGACACTCAATCTGGATAAACCCTCCCTGGCCCGGCCTCGCTTGCAGCACCGTTAGGCCCAACTGGTTACTAGACCGGGGGCCCCGCGCAGCAAGGGAAGAGCATCTCAAACACATGCGCACCTACGGCAAGGCCTGAAGTGCTGAAAGAACACCCCCAGTGCGCCTGCGCAGTAACGCCCCCCCGCGCAGAGTCCCTTGCGCCTGCGCAGCTGTTGAAGTTCCTAGGAGAAGTCGCCGCAGGGAGGGAGAGTTGGCGCGTGCGTAGTGGTGGCAGGCTGGTCTCTGAGGCGGGGAGGAGGCGCGGGGGTTGATCTCCACCATTTAACGGAGCGGGATCGAGCCTGGCGCTTTTGGGTGCTAGCGCGGGAGAAGCAAAGCGCCCGGCGGGATTCCTGGGGCGAGTCGCCGGCTCCCCTCGTCTGTGAAGCCTTATCAACCCCGCCTGCTCCCCGCCCGGGACTACTGAGTCCGGTGCACACAAGATGGCGGACGGGGAGCTGAATGTGGATAGCCTCATCACCCGGCTGCTGGAAGGTGAGCGAGCCCCACCCCCCGGCACGTACACACGAGGGGGGCGAGGCAGGGGGTACTCCCGCGCGCGCGCACACACCCGGGGGACCGCGACGGGGGGGGTGCAAGGCGGGATCCTTCCCAACCCCACACCCGGGGGGGGGTGCAAGGCGGGATCCTTCCCAACCCCACACCCGGGGGGGGGGTGTGCAAGGCGGGATCCTTCCCAACCCCACACCCGGGGGGGGGTGCAAGGCGGGATCCTTCCCAACCCCACACCCGGGGACGGGGGGGGATCCTTCCCAACCCCATACCCGGGGAGGGGAGGGGGTGCAAGGCGGGATCCTTCCCAACCCCACACCCGGGGAGGGGAGGGGGTGCAAGGCGGGATCCTTCCCAACCCCCCGCCCCTACGCGCACACAGCAGGAGACGGGGGTGAGGCTCTCTTTGCCCAGTGGGGGAAGGGAAAGCAGCAGCGAAGGAAGGATGGGGGGGCGGTCACTCACGCGGTACTAGGTGCTCTAAGCAATTTTCGTGATGAAGTGGGGGGACACACCTCTCATACTGCTACATATGTGGCTGCTAAGGCGGAGAGGGGTGAGGGAGGTAGGTGATGTCCTGGGTGCACAGGCCCCTTCGCTATCAGAATGTGATATTATGTTAGAGGGGCCATTGATGGTTCGTGCTTTGAAATATGTTTGCACCAATATGCAGGAATGTGTTTGTGTGTGCGTGTGGCGGGGCCTCTGTAATGCGAATGCCTGGCTCATATCAGTGAGGCATATGTTTAAAGCCCGGGATTGTCCCGCTAAAGCTGCCCCAGTGATGGGTGAGATAGAAAAGCCTAGCTAGTGGGAGGTCTCTCCCTCCTTCCCATCAGGTTAGTAGCACTTTTTCACTGCTTATAAAAATTGACAAATATTTGGAGGGGTGTGTGTGTAAAAGGGAAAGCAGAAGGAATGTAGTGTACTGCAGTTCTGCCCAGCTCTGGGGCTATTTCTAATGTTGGCTATAGAGAGAGAGAATAATCAGTGAGAGGGTCAATATGCCTTTTTTTCAGTATTACCAAAGATATCTTTTGTTAAGGTAGGGGAAAACAGTTGACTACTTTCTCATTTTCCAAGGAGCAGGATACTACTTCTATCCTTAGCATCATCATTTGATGTTCTTGGATAGTGACTATCCAGTCTTCCCAGCCTCCTCCTGATTGCCCCCAACAAATATCTGGTGAGAGAAGGGAACAGGTACAGATATGTGTAGTTCATTTTAAAAATGGATGTAACTTCTGGATTTGGAACGCTACCAGTGTGACTTTCATACAGGTTTTATTTTGGAGCGGGATTCTTGGCCTGAAAGAGAGAAACAGAAGTTTAATAAATCTTTTTTGAATTTTGCATATTCTCTCATTTTTGGGTGGTATCTTGTTTAACTACTTTGGTAATGTAACATAATGTATAGGTTTGTGAATATCATATTGTTGTCATTACTCCAGCCTCCTGGGGGTGAAATGGAGTGTATAATGAGCAACACTTAAAGAAATAACAAATCCTAAATTTTTTGTTTTCTTTGTTGTTGGTTTTGTTAGTATGTCTGTATTTAAAGTATCCAGTGTAGTATGAGAACTTGCAGGCACCTATAGTTATAATTAAACGTAGGTAGACATTGTCTGTTCAGCATTAGGCAAGAGTTCATTTCTGTGAGTGACTTGAAGCTTGAAATACTGCTAACCAGTTTTAACAAGATGCTTTTACCAGTGAAGGCTGTCTTCTGTTTTGTTTTTACTCCTGGATTACAGATAGGCCCATTTGTGACCTAGTCAGCATTCACTTCCTACCATAAACTCAATTTTGTCTTTGTCTTGGGGGGCGGGGATGCTCTGGCTTAAATCTTTGTCTGGGATAGCACTTTCTAATATGTTTTAACTGTTTTCACTTTATTAATCTATACATTATAGACTTGTGTTTTTAAATAGTTGCTGTTATATGTTGGTGTCTAAGCCTGCCTGTTACCATTTATCTTAAAGTATTAGCTTGTTAAGACAATAAAGCTAAAAACTTGTGTATGTCCAGTAATTGTTTTGTTTTTATCTGAAGTGTATATCCATATTACAATAGTTGATAAAATAATACAAAGTGTTACATATACAATAATACAAAGGGTTGCACATACGTGGATGTATATAACTGTTAGTCACAGGTTACAGTCACCTTGTGGGTTACTTAGGGTACATTTACACTACTCGGCAGGTAGTGATCGATTTGTCAGGGATCGATTCATTGTGTGTAGTGTAGACACGATAGATCTCTGATTGCTCTCCCATTGACTGCTGAACTCTAGCTCAGCAAGAGGCGGAAGCAAAATCGACCGGGGAGCCGCGGTGCTCTGTGAGGACACACAGTAAAGAATTTTGAATTCGATCTAAGATACGTCAACTTCAGATATGCTATTCTCATAGCTGAAGTTGCATATCTTAGATCGATTTCCCTCTCTTCCCGCCTCCCCCCCAGTGTAGACCAGTCCCCAAATTCACAGTCGAGACAGTATTGTGAAAAGATTTAAACACAAATTTCCCCAATATTAAAATGTGTGATAAAGCACAAATTTGAACAGTTAAGTCTAAAATTTGCCAAGTCGTTGAACAGACAAGTTTTTCTAACCCATCTTTAAAGCCTAAGATTTTGAATTTACTTTTTGTTTGACTTAAGGAAAATTGGTTTTGTTTACACTCAACTTTGACCCAGACTTCCTTTTTTTCTTCACTTAACTGCCATTAAGTTTAACAGAGCTTGTGTAACTTCTCTCTGCATCAGAGGGAAAAGACATCCCTCTGTCACTACATTGTTCTTGTTTGGAGACACCTATAAAAACCACACACAAGTATGAGGGTTTTTTCTTTAATTTACATTTTTGCTTATATTACACATCTTTAGTTTCTGCACTGTGAATGCACCATAGGATGAATAAAAGCTTGACTACTGCAGTTTTAACTCTAAAATTTCTTTTATGTAATCAGATACTTAGAAATTTATGGTTTGTTATTTGCATTGCTTCTACTTTGGTAAAGCTGTAGTGTAAAATGCATTTCAAGCAAAAAGTAAGCCTTTTAATTCTCAATCTAGGAGCAGTATTTTACATATTGTCAATTATTTTTACCATTTCCAATTAAATGGCCAGAAGTAGTGATTTTATAGTGCAAAAATGTATTTAAAAGCTTTAAGAGAATCTTATTGCAGTGTGTTGGTCCATAACATGTTCTAGGGCTTTCTGCTCCCTTTAAATGAAACGGATGGCTTTAACTTTGAACAGCAGTGACAGTAGTCTTTCAATAGCTGGTGCGTACAACCCATTTTGCAATGTACTAACTCAAGGTTTCTCAAACTTCATTGCACTGCAACCCCCTTCTGACTACAAAAATTACTACACAACCTCAGGAGGGGGGACAGAGCTTGCCCAAGCCCTGCTGTCCTGGGGCGAGGGGGCCAAAGCTTGAGCCCCACTGCCCTGGGGAGCGGAGGAGGGGCAAAGCCTAAACCCAAGGGCTTGGGGCCTGTAGCCTGAGCCCTACTGCCCAAGGTTAAAGCAGTTGGGCTTTGGCTTTGGCCCTGGGCAGTGGTGCTCGGGCTTTGGTCCTAGGCCTCAGCAAGTCTAAGCCAGCCCTGGTGACCCCATTAAAACAGGGTCACGACCCACAGTTTGAGAACCACTGTACTAACTACTTATAAAAATAGCAACAGTAGCAAGAAACTTCTGCCCTCTTCAGGTTGTTGGATGACTACACCTGTTTTTGAAAATTAATCTCGGAGTCATGATCCATGCATTCACTTTGAGACTGGAGTACAGTACTGTAATTGCCTGTGCCTTAGTCAGTGAAGGCCAATTAAACTCCATCTTGTACAACACAGAGCAAGCTGTCTCTCTTGATCAGAACGAGCTGCTGAGAGCCCATCAGTTAATTCCACCCTCCACTTGCCTCCATTTTGTTGCTAGGTCCTAGTTCTCAAAGTTCAGAAGCATAGTACCTCTGAGAATGCCTTACCATCTGAAGCTTATGGACACCTGTGCTCATGAACACACACACACACTTATTTCAGAGAATGGAAACTCTTGAGAGCTGGAAGGCAAGCTTCTTAATGCTGGATTCTAAACTAAATACTCCTCTTGAAGAGATCAGAGGAATTCTTAGGGCTGGTCCACACTGGGGGGGGAATCGATCTTAGATACGCAACTTCAGCTATGTGAATAACGTAGCTGAAGTCGAATATCTAAGATCGGATTACTCACCCATCCAGACGGTGCGGGATCGATGTTCGCGGCTCTCCGTGTCGATTCCGGAATTCCGTTGGGGTTGATGGAGTTTCGGAATCGGTATAAGCGTGCTCGGGGATCGATATATCGCGTCTAGATTAGACGCGATATATCGATCCCCGAGCAATCAGTTTTAACCCGCCGATACGGCGGGTAGTCTGGACGTACCCTTAGATTGGCTTGTCAGAGAGCATTTCAAAACCCACCTTTTCATAACATCATATTCCCATACATGCCAGAGAACTTAGGTTCTTCCCTCCCTTTTTAAGTGGTGAACTCCAGGATGCCAAGAGGAGCCCATTTTTGAATTCACTTTGTATTTATTTCTAACTTGTCCAGAATATAAATGCTACAGTTATTGGTGCCTTAGAACAGTGGTTCTCAACTATGGGTATGTGTACCTCTGGGGGTATGCAGAGGTCTTCCAGGAGGTATATCAACTCATCTGGATATTTGCCTAGTTTTACAACAAGCTACATAAAAAGCACTAGTGAAGTCAGTACAAACTAAAATTTCATATAGATGACTTTATACCGCTCTATACACTGAAATATAAGTACAAAATTTATATTCAAATAGATTTTTTTTATAATTATATAGTAAAAGAGAAAGTAAGCAATTTTCAGCAATAGCGTGCTGTGACACTCATGTATTTTTGATTTTTTTTTTAATAAGCAAGTCATTTTTAAGTGAGGTGTAACTTGAGGATATGCATGACAAGTCAGATTCCTGAAAGGGGTACGATAGTCTAGAAAGATTGAGAACCACTGCCTTAGAAGTACCTATTATGTAAAGAAAACAAGTACACCTCTACTCCAATATAACGCGGTCTTAGGGAGCCAAAAAAATCTCATCGCCTTTATCATAACCTTAGTCCCAGATCTGGACCTTAGCGTCCAAAATATGGGGGTTAGCATGAAAACCTCCAAGCTTAGCTACCAGCTTGGACCTGGTACTTGCTGCCACCACCCAAAAAATTAGAGTGTTTTGGGGCACTCTGGTCCCCCTGAAAAACCTTCCCTGGGGACCCCAAGACCCAAATCCCTTGAGTCTCACAACAAAGGGAAATAATCCTTTCTCCCTTCCCCCCTCCAGGTGCTCCTGGAGAGATACACAGACACAAGCTCTGTGAAACTACACAGAGTGACCCCCCCTCTCTGTTCCCAATCCTGGAAACAAAAAGAACTTTCCTATTCCCCCAGAGGGAATGCAAAATCAGGCTAGCAAATTCAACACACACACAGATCTCCCCCCTGATTTCTTCCTCCCACCAATTCCCTGGTGAGTACAGACTCAATTTTCCTGAAATTTCCCAGTAAAGAAAACTCCAACAGGTCTTAAAAGAAAGCTTTATATAAAAAGAAAGAAAAAATACATACAAATGGTCTCTCTGTATTAAGATGACACAACACAGGGTCGATTGCTTAAAAGAATATTGAATAAACAGCCTTATTCAAAAAGAATACAAATCAAAGCACTCCAGCACTTATATTCATGCAAATACCAAAGAAAAGAAACCATATAACTTACTATCTGATCTTTGTCCTTACACTTAGAAACAGAAGACTAGAAAGTAGAAACTACTTCTCCAAAGCTCAGAGAAAGCAGGCAGCCAGAAAAACAAAGACCTCAGACACAAAATTCCCTCCACCCAAAGTTGAAAAAATCCGGTTTCCTGATTGGTCCTCTGGTCAGGTGCTCCAGGTGAAAGAGACATTAACCCTTAGCTATCTGTTTATGACAGCCTTATATCGGGTTTGGTCCGGTACACCGTGCCAGACTGCACTGACTTCCCCAGTGGTGATTTAAAGGGTCCAGTGCTCCAGCTGCTGCAGGGCGCCCCAGGCCCTTTAAATCACCGCTGGAGATCTGGCAGCAGGGCTCGGGTGGGGATTTGAAGGGCTGGGGCTCCACATGAATTTGAATATAACGTGGTAAAGCAGTGGGGCTCAGGTGGCACTTTAAAGGACCTGGGGCTCCCCGCTGCTTTACTGCGTTATATCCGAATTTGTGTTATATCGGGTCATGTTCTATCGGGGTAGCGGTGTAGAATGAATACTGCATGCTAGGAGTAAACTGGCTGGTTTATAGGGTATGCTGCTAGAACAGAACATAGCAGGCACACCTTGTCCTTTGTCTCATTTTCCTGCCCTCCAGCTTCTAAGAGCTGGCAGACATCCACTCCTATTCTTGCACTGGAGTGGCACTGGGATGGGGAGAGACCCTCTGCTTTTTCACTTAATGCTTGCAGACATGTACCATAAGCCTGGTCTTTGAACCTGGTAGCTGTTGAGTTATGGCTACTAGATACAGGCTGTGTGTGTTGATTAGGGGGCTGCTGAGAATCAGGGCTTGTCTAGACACAGAAGTTGTGTTGATCTAACTTAAAGCAGTTTTAAAACTTAAGCCAGTGCAAACCTCTCTGAGGACACACCTGTTTGAAACTGATCGTTGTTTGTATTGTAGCACATGGGAGCCCTCAACGTAGACCAGATCCCCTTTGTGTTAAGTACTGTACAAACACAAAATAAAGACTCTTCTCTGCTTCACAGAGCTCTGTTTAGCTTCAGCCTGTAAATTTACTGATGTAAACCAAACGTAAGAGTTTCATAGATTATAAAGCCAGAAGAACATTGTGATCATGTTGTTTGACATCCTGTAAAACACAGAATATAGGACTTCCCTGGATTAATTTCTGTTTGAACTGGAGCACTTAGTTTATCACTAAGGTATACCTTCCAATCCTTAAACCCAGTGGTTCTCAAAGTGTGGGTTGGGACTCTAAAGTGGGTCATGACCCTGTTTTAATGGGCTTACCAAGGCTGGCGTTAGACTTGCTGGGACCTGGGGCCAAAGCCGGAGCGCCACTGCCCAGGGCCGAATCTAATGTCTGAGCCCAACTGCCCGGGGCCAAAGCGGAAGCCCAGCGGCTTTAACCATGGGCAGTGAGGCTGAAGTTACAGGCTCCAAGCCTTCAATTTTTAACATCTATCTTGAATTGTGGACGCAAGTTCTGGGCATAGTATTACAGCAGTGGTTGCCCCAGTGCCAAATACAGATGTAATAAAATTTACTCCTATTTAATATTCCCCTGTTTATGCATCCAAAGATTGCATTAGGCATTTTGTCCAGAGCATCACCAAACAGACTTAAATCAATTTAAGGCCTGATCTACACTTAGGTTTGTTGGAATAGCTACATTGATCAGGGGTGTGAAAAATTACACCCCTGAGCTCCGTAATTAAGCTGACCAAACCCTGGTGTAGATGCAGCTAGGTCAGTAGAAGAATTCCTCTGTTGATCTAGCTAATGTTGCTCAGGAAGGCAGATTAACTACAGTAGTGGAAGAAAAGGCCAGTGCCCTTCTGTTGCAGCAGAAAGAATCTACAGTATGGCGTTTACAGTGGCACGGCTGCAGTGCTGTAGCTGTGACACTGTAGAGCCCATAGTATAGACCATAGGTAATCAATAGGTGGATTGCGGGCCAAATGCAGACTGCCAGCTGCTTTTGAGTGGACTGTGTGAAATCTTTTTGTATACTTATTACCGTTATTGATGATGCGGTGTGAAAAATGTTTCTCTGGAGTCTGGACCTTGACTATAACTTGACCAGGAGATTTGGACCTTGACCAAAAATAGACTATTCCCTGGTGTAGATGTATTTTGAGACAATTTTTCTTTCTAAATTCTGATTTTTAGACCAGGTATAAGAGAGCTTACTAGTTCTGTTAATACTAGTTCATCAAACTGTCTGTCACCTGATAAGTTGTGAAACGTTATTCCATAAAGTGTGAGTGTCTCTTAACTTATTACATTTGTTCAAAATGTATGCAACATAGATTAATCAGAGCCTTACAGTTTAAAGAAAGATGATGGTCTCAGCTGACTCCCTCTCTGGTACAATCTGAAACATTTGCTGATATAAGACTGTTTCCATATTCAAGAAAAGCTGCAAGTGCCCAATCCAGTGGAAAAAACTTATTTTAACCTTCTGTTTTAAAAATTGATTTTTGGGGAATTTGACGTCATTGGACAGTTGTAGCTACTTAAATGTGGAAGCAAGAAAGTCTGCTGGTAACAAGAAACTCAAACATGCTCTCATAGTTCTGGGAGAGAATTGCAGCCAAGATACATTCTTTAGAAACATTGGCCTTTTCAGCCAAAAGTACAATTGTCTACTTATCTAAAGGTTACCATAAGATTGGTGGTTGAAGGTCTGTTCGACTTTACTTGGTGCATTTGCAGCACTCAGAACATAGCCAGCTTCCAGAGCAGCAAAGGAAAGACATTTATTTTTAAAATAATAAATTGTGCATGTAAAAGCACTTAACATGGCATATGATGTTGGGAAGTAGCAGTAGTTTGAGTATACATAATTCTTTGAAAAAGCTGAAAATCTAGTTAGTGATATCCATTTGTTTTGTGGAACTGTTGACATTTTGTGTAATGTTCAATAACAAATACTGAAAAAACAAACTAGATTACACTGCTTTAAAATCATGTCATTTGGGCTAGTCCGTCCTTGAAACTCCTAGAGTCTTGTTGAAACTGACGTTAATGAAAACGCAAGAATAGAAAGACAGATGTTTCACTATTGACAGAATACAAGTTTTTATACGCTATAGAACATTGGTTCTAGCTCAAACAGTGTTTGAGCTAGAGGCCTCTAAAATCAGATAGCAATTGTAAATACGTAAGGGAGGCAAGCACATGAGAGATTTTTAAGCTGTACGCTGCAAACCCCCATAGCTGAAACTAATCCTTGGAGAGATGGAACTCCCAGCTTTCTGATTGCTGTTATTAGTTTCCATCCCTGGTGGCCTGAGATTTTTTTATTTTAAAATAATCACTGGTTCCTCTGATCAGATTAAAAATAAATAAATACAGGCAATCTTCAGATTCCTAGTCATCTTTGTCTAGTCAGTTCTTGCTACACAGTACCAGTAACTTGAAGAAAACCTCTTGCTTGCCAAGATTTACAAATAAGCTGACATACTCTGAACCTGTTAAATTTTGTCTTTTATATTTGTCATAGTAAAATAGCACGCATTGCGCAATATTCCTACTGCGCACTGTTGGGACCTAATCCTACAAGGTACTAAACATCTTTAATTCCTGTTGATTTCAATTGGAGTTAGACACTTGCCACCTTGCAGGGTCAGGTCTTCATGCAGAACTCGGACTAAAGGCTGAGATTGGAATAGTTCCAAAAAGAAAACTGTAGGCTAAATTCAAACCATTCAATATTGTGAAAGAAAATGACAAACTGTTTTGGTTGTTTTTTGAAAGATCACTTTTCTTCCTTTTCACAAAGCACTTAAGCATAAAGGAGTCATCATTCTTTTTCCTCTCTTCTCCCGTACGTTATTGCTTCAAAAATGTTTTATATTTGGCTTGTGGGGAAAGTAATTTGGCAGTCTGGGATAATGCTGTTGTATGCCACATCCCGGAATGGAGCATCATAGATGTGGGAAATGAGGGACATTTTCAGAAAAGAAAAATAGAACTAGAAAAGGGCTATTTTAAGGATATACAAATTATGAAAAATAGACTGCAAGGAACAAACTCAGTCATTTTGATTCAGACATGAAGTATCACAGATACAGCCAGTGGGGGGAAAGGAGAATATAACAGTTTAAAAAGAAGCAGGATATGAGTTTGCTATATCTTCTCCCTCTGAAAAGAAAGTTCAGAGACAATTGTAATAGTGTATTCTGTTTCAACTGATAGTTCTGGAAGGGTAGGAGTATCTTGAAATTAATCTTGGATAGGGAGGGTAATAAAAAGGCAGGACTCGTATTGCATTTTAAATACCAGTCCTGAAGGGCACTAAAATTGTAAGAATTGTATCCCATTCTTAGCAATCTGTAAATCATGGAAAGGTTGAAATAGGGGGAGAGAGAGCATGCTAAAACTCTTGTCCATTTGGGTGACCTCATTATTGTAAAAGTAAAGAAATGTTCAGTTTGCCACTTCTGTATCTCCTTAAGGTTGTAACGAAGTATTGATTGCTTACATGGCATAGAGTATATAAACAAAGATATGTTAAAGAACAATTTTAGCATGAATCCTTCAACTTTCTTGCATTGAGAGTACTGCTATATTTTAAGAGATGAGGAAAAAGCAATGATTTAATTTTAATATAATGTGCTTTTAATGTGGAAAATTGAGCTGAATTTTTTTATTTAAGTCAGTGACACGGGATGTGGTTGTGGATTTTAGAAAATCAAATCAATATAGTTAGTACTGTGTGTTCAAATGTTGAAGCATACTATATTTGGCTACTTAGGTCAAGTTTCATATGAAACTGACCTCAGGGAAGAACATCAGATCTTACTGTTTAACAATTTAACCTGTAACATTTTCCTTCAGAATTTTAAAGGGGTTTGTAAAAACCCATCTTAAGCTTGTCTCCAAAGCATAGATTTTTTTGTTTTTGTTTGTTTTACTTTTGTGGTACAATTTCATGCTTTCCTAATCTAGATTAGTTCATTTTAGTATTTTTAACAAACCCCACAACTCCTAAAAAATAAAAATTTTAACATTAGTGAGCTTTGCACTATTTTTTATATATACTTTTTTTTGCTCTTTGTCTAATGCAGATGAATCACCTTGGGGGCAGGTATCTATTCTTAGTTGTCTAAATACCATGCACATGCATAGCATTACATAAATAGTAATCTGAGTCCCTATTAGAACTTCTGAAATATAATCAGAGAGCCTTGATATTACACGGGTCATTATGTATAAAATAAGACCTTTTTCTGATTCAAAACCATGTTGAAAAATGTTTGCTTAATCCTAAGGCTTTGTCTAACAGTGCACCTGGGGAAACAGCAATTGTAGATTACTGCCATGGATTACTTTCCTAGTGTAGTTGGAGGTTTCTTGTGGCTTTTTTTTTTTTTTAAATTTAGAAGACCTCTTCAAGACTTATAGTATGTAGAACAGTTCTAGTTTTGCATGGGCTGTTGAGAATGGTTACCTAGTTAACTATTTTTTGAATAAGTTTGAAACTTGTGTTTAAGTATAATGAAAAAGCTTATACTATTGAATTGGTTGTTTTGGGTACTTTTTTTTTTTTGCTAACCTCAAAAACAGATTAGAACTGAATAAAAGCATTTATGGCTGTATCTGGAATTCTTGAATTTCCTTAAATACTGTCAGTGTGATATTGAACTGAAATTGCACTAGTAGCATAGGTCCATTTCCTAGGGTATGTCTACATCTACAATTTTGCAGCGCTGGTTGTTTCAGCTGTATTAGTACAGCTGTATAGGGCCAGCGCTGCAGAGTGGCCACACTTACAGCAACCAGCACTGAAAGTGGTGTTAGATGTGGCCACGCTGCAGCGCTGTTGCACACCGCGGGGAAGGAGACCTGCTTGGAGGGGGGTTCGGGGAACGCCAGAGCACACTGCGAGGAAGGAGACCTGCTTGGAGGGGGGGTCGGGGAACGCCAGAGCACACTGCGGGGAAGGAGACCTGCTTGGAGGGGGAGGTTGGGGAACGCCAGAGCACACCGCGGGGAAGGAGACCTGCTTGGAGGGGGGGGTCAGGGAACGCCAGAGCACACTGCGGGGAAGGAGACCTGCTTGGAGGGGGGGTCGGGGAAGGAGACCTGTTTGGAGGGGGGGTCGGGGAATGCCAGAGCACACCGTGGGGAAGGAGACCTGCTTGGAGGGGGGGTCGGGGAACGCCAGAGCACACCGCGGGGAAGGAGACCTGCTTGGAGGGCAGTGGAGTTTGCTTAATTACCAGAGAGGCTTCCTCAGGTATGCTGGGATACCTGCTTATTCCATGGAGGTCAACAGAAACGCTAGTGAGTGTCTACACCTGATGACCAGTGCTGGTGATCCAGCGCTGGATCCTCTACACCCGAGGCACGACCGGGTGTACGGCCAGCACTGCAAACAGGGAGTTGCAGTGCTGGTAATGCCCTGCAGGTGTGTACACGTCCTAAGTTGCAGCGCTGTAACCCCCTCACCAGCGCTGCAACTTTGTAGTGTAGACAAGGCCCTAGTGAAGGATGAAGCTCATGTCCTTGTCCAGATGGACTTAGGGTAGGTTTTCTCTGCAGAGTTAATTGTGGTGATCAGTACCTTGGGGCTTACCCCTTCATTGACCTAATTTGGGTGTAAGTGGCTGCTTTCACGGTGGTGCTGTACTTGTGTGAGGTGCTAGGACTTCTAGGGTCATAGTCATGATTCTTAGTTCTGCAGTGAGCTGTGTCACTTTGGTTTTTTTTGTTTGTTTGTTCGTTTGTTTTTCCCTTCAGTGAATTGTGGGAGAACTTGTCTGTCCTTCTGGGCACATGAGAGGAATTGTCGGAAGGCATTGGAGGACTACCAGCAGGCCGTTCTTAGGCATATGCAGAACGTGCAACTGTGTAGGGTACCAGTGACCAGCTCCCACCTCCCCACCAGCCCTCCTGTGTGTTCCTTTGGGGGTGCAGGGCCCTGGACAACGCCCTCTGCCCCACCCCCATTTTCCTTCCCTCCTTTCAAGCCCCCTTCCCCAGCGAGGGACATGGCCCAGAGGATTAGTGGGTGGGCCTGCTGCTGGCAGTAGGGGTCAGGCCTACCCCTGCACTCACAGGCAGTGGCAGGAAGCAGAGTAACCCAGCCCACTCCACTCCGCTGGCTGGCTCCCTGCTGTGTTGCTCTGCATCCCGCTGCCGGTGAGTGCGGAGGGAGGGGAGGCTTCCCTCAAGCCCCATCCCCCAAGCAACATGGCTGAGGCGGGGGAAGCGCAGTGGGCTGGGGCCAGGTCATTCTGCTTCCTACTGCCGGCGCCAGGCCTCCTGCTAATCCCCCAGGACACTCTGGGCCTGTGGCCCCCCCCCCAAAGCAGCCCGCCACACCTCCTGCCTCCGTGGCCCTGCAGGCTTTGAGCGTGGCCCAGACCCTCCGTGGGCGGTGGGAGGAAAGTAAGTTCTTGGGTTGCATAGGGCGCCGTAATTGGTAGGGATGACTCTGACTATCAGCATTTGAGTGGTTTAGCCTATGCTCACAGTGTAAAAGGAGGTGGTTATCAGCCTGAGTGTAAGCAGTGCTCAGGCTTTAGCCTGTATCCCAGGATTAGCCAGCTACTTTAACTATAAAGTACCACAGTCTTGGGTGAGGTTTGGTGTGTGGATGACTGTAGCACTTGTAGTGTAGATATTCCCTGAGTTAACTCTGCAATGAAGACAACTCTTGAGTGTATCATCTGCCTTAAATTTCACTGCTTATGAGGTATTGATGCAATTGTGGTGCCTAGTAAAACAGAGTAGATTAGTCTCTGAAAATGTGTCATCCTTTATCCTCTGAGTCCCGACTTCTTCCAAAGAAAGAACAGTTATAAGTCTGTCCGAGGGCCCTCTTGTAGAGTTCCAGTTTATCCTCTAACACTAGAAGCTGCTCTGGAGGGTTAGTAAGGCTACAGTTTTCTCATGGAAATTTTAGTAAATTTCCCAGCAGAAGTGCAAGATAAAAAGATAAGTAATTGAAAGGTCACTAAATCATGTAACTTTACAATATTAGCATACACGAGATTGTAGTGGGAGTGCTGAAAGGTGAGGCTGGGGGAGGAGGGGCAGGCAGACAGTTTGGAGAATGAGCCCATCCCACACACCTCTTGCGGTGACAGCTCCTGTCTTTTATGGCTGGGTACAGCTCCCCACTCCAGGCATTGTGACCCTGTGCTTCAGGTCACAATGCCACTCAGTTTGGGCCTAATCAAATGTGTTTTACAGTTGTTTCCAAGATGTCTCGGACTTCATTCAAATTCATGATTTCTGTGACAGAACTAGCCTAGGTAAGGAGATGTGAGAGGTGGAGTCTTCATTGTACTGAAGATGCTCGGCTCTGTCTCCCCCTCATGTCTCACTCTGCATCTATACAGTGGAACAGATAATGCAGTGCCCATAAGAGGTCTCTGTGTCTGGAAGGCTGCTAGATGGTTGAAACCCAATTCAGCTAAAAACCAAGTTCATGTTGGTAGGCTTTTAGAAGCAATAAGAAATGATGAGAGCCATGCTTGTATGTAGTTGGATAGATTAGTGTGCCATTTATAACAGGCTTACAGTATTAGAGGGATATTAGAGCCAAGATTGCTGTTAGAAGTTAAGGTAACGTGGATGGCAGTACCACTTTTCATCTGCATCTGGTAAGGCAAATGCAGCCTTTTTGGGAGTGGACTTTGCTATCGATATCAGTGTCTTTGAGCTTATATGTAGGGACGTTATACTGGTATAAGGTGTGAATTCAAACTGTTATACTGGTATAACTCCCCATGTGGGGACACATTGCAGTATAGTTTTTTGTAATTTTAACTTTTTCCCAGTGTTTGTCACTGTGGAAGGTACTTTACCACAACCTGTTAACTTGAGTTGAACCTACAAAGCTGCCTTATCTTCACTAGGATTTTACTTCAGTTAATTAACTAGTTTGCTAACTTAAGTTAAGGATGCTTTTTTTTGGTGGAGACAATGCCTGAGTGATTTGGTACCAGATGACCTCAGATTACATCTATCCATGTGCTGTATTGCCTCTCTTGTTCTCATACTAAAGTTTTTCTTAAGTGTAAATCCATGGAGGCTGTTGGCAGCATATTCTTCATGAAAAATCCCTTGGTTCTGAAGCTTGCTTTGTTTTCCCTGTTCCAGTTGTCAAGAAGCTCAGACCTTGTAAAACTCCTAGCTGTTGGTCTGCTGGACAAGTAATTAATGAGATAAGAAGTTTGACTTTTGTATCTGGTTTGATACTGTGAATTATATAAAAGCTTACTGTGTTTTTACATATTTAAAAAACTTTTTTGTGGATGTAGTAAGTGCCCAAAGAAATGGGTGGTAGATGTGCTTAATCTACAGAGGAGCATATTTTTCTGGTTAGGATATAGTCTCCTGTGTATTTTTGCTACATATGTGCTCTTTCATTGTTACCTGTAGGATCATCAGTAGATGAAGCAGTATACATTTTAAATTAGATGAGAACATGCTAAAACTCATTTTACTCCCAAACTAGAAAAGGAAGGGAAAATTAGACATTTTTAACGTTCTTGACAAGGCAAATTAAATCAAGAGAAACAACAATTTGTTGAAGGAAAGTGAAGTTCAATTACTATAGTTTGAGTCATAGGCTGCATACAGTTTGATATCATTCTTGGACAAGAGCCTTGTAGGTGAAGCTTCAAAATTTAATTAATAGCTTTTATATTTAAAGCCAACCATAACATTATTGAAGCTTTATAACTTTGTAAATTCTTCAGGACAGGGACTCTTTTTGCTGTGTTTGTACATTAATTCCTTAGCACAGTCCAATACCTACATGCTGCCACAAATACAAACAACTAAAATGTTGTAGGAGTGAGGGAGCATTTTAGTGTGTTGCTTGCTCAGTTTGCAACACAAGTGCAAGGGCTATTAACTGTGAGACCTTTACATTATTCATCACTTCCTTTGGCTGGAATACTTCCAGAATGTGTGTTTATATAAAGTGCTAAAGGAAAACATTCCAAAGAATACCATTCAGCAAGCATTCTTAATATGTTCTGAACTGAAAGCCCATACACGCATGTGGCTCTTGACGCAACTCTTGTGTTTAGCCTCTGGCCTTCTCGTTGCTAGGAAAAGGTGTTTTTAGCACATGAACTAACATGTTGGGTCATATGTTAAAACACTTATTCCTATTGAATGCAATATCTGAGTTGCCTGTTTATTTTATTTCTAATCTTAATATGATTATGTGGCTAAAAATTCTAACTAACAAGATGTGTGACTTGTTGGCATTGTTCTTGTCGATTTAGTCTAGAATTACAGCTGGCGTGCATCAGTAGAACAAAGCAGTTTCTAGCTTGTGTTTTGGGCCAAAGCGTATTTAATCAGTTTATTCAGCAGTTTTTTTGACCCAAGAACCTATTGTTGTAAACTTAACAGTCCAGTTGCCCTACTCCCAGTCCTGAGCTCTTAACTATCAGCAGTATGATACTATGGTTACATCTACACAGCACCAGTGCCTGCCTGCCTCCCAACCCCCACGGTAGTGACACTGGGAACCTGGCTCAAGTGTCTAGGCCTCGCATTACAAGACTAAATAGAATGTAGACGTTCCTGCTCGGACTGAAGCCCCGGCTCTGAAATCCAGCAAGAGGGTAAAGTTCTTAGAGCCTGGGCTCCAGGCCAAGTGGGAATGTCTACTCAGCTATTTTTAGCCTTGTACTGCTAGTCTAGGTCAGCTGATCTGGGCTCTGAGACTTGCTTCCTGGGATTTCTTTCTGCTGTATAGATGTACCTTTTGATAGTTAAAAAGAACAGATATTTCCTATTTGGCTGCTGTTTTGAAAATCAAGTATTATATACTTAAAAATATGCTTATGTCTATTATGGGAACATATTAGGAAACAAGTGCAGTGAAAATTAGTGTTTTGATGTTCACAGAAGCCCTGGACTTTACTAAATGTATGGCATAGGAGTACTGTTATCCCAACTATACTTTACTCTGATTTCAAAAATTTCCTGAAAACCTGTTTTGAAAAGAATAAATTCCTGTATCTTGTGTATGTGAGCGCACTCTCTTTATGAACTAATTGACCCACTTTTCCTAGATCATTGATCCCCAAACTGTGGGGCATGACTCCCCAGGAAGTATGGAGGAACATTTGGCAGGGGGAGAGCATGATGGGAATCTGACTCTGGCCTCTTTCCTCTGCCCAGGTCCCAGAGATGTGTGGGTAGATTACATTATGGGCGAGGAGGGGGAGCGACATAAAAAGTTTGGGGACCACTGTTTTAGAGGCTGGATAGGAAGAAAGCTGCAGTAGTTGAGGTCTTCATTGGGAGCTTTTGACATGATTTTGGGATTTGAAAGCAACTTTTGTAACCCCAATACTAAACTCTTGACTTAGAATTGAAAGTAAGGGGAGGGGAAACCCATCTCTGCAGTGGTTAAAAATATTTTTTTTAATAGAATAAAACATGGATGACTCACGGCTTGTCTGTACAGTTTTCCTGATTAATTCAATGTGTAGACACTCTTATTCTGAAATAAGCTCACTTGGGAACGAGGCATGTGTTCTGCAGAATAAGAATATCCACATGTGGAGTTATCTAGGGAAAATTCCATGTGAGCCTTTAGGCTTGTTTCCGTTGTCTATCAGGAGTGTTCACACTGTCATTTTTAGAGGTAAATCTGAAATATGCCTGGAGTTACACAATGTGGATAAAAATGATTTGTTTCAAAAAAATCAAATTGATTTTTCAGGTTCTTAAAATTTAATTCATGTTTGTTTACAAGTTGCTAATTCTTTATTATTTCATAATCTTAAATTGCAAAAGTTGATATTTTGTACAAGTTTCTCAGTGTTAGTAGAATTTCAGATTTTATGCAGTATTTTTATATTGAGTTTCACCCTTAAAATGCTAATCTGTTGTGGGGTGGGGAGAATCCAAAGCAAAAATGCTTTGACCAGGCTATATTTGATCAGGATTTTCAGACTGAAGTCAATGGATCTTGTGCTGTTGAGTCATTGTAGGTGCTTCTGAAAATACCACAGTTAGGTGCAAGGTGGTTTAAGCCTAAGTTTAGGCTTCTGTTTTCAAAAACTTTTTAGCTTGTGAATAAAAAGTTCATTAACTTTGTTCATGAATTGGAAGTCTACACTCTGTTAACACTGAAACTATTTAAGTGATAAAAACTTTAGCATAAAATCTTAATACATATAATTTTAGCTCCTTGTGATGCAAACACTTTATTCACATGAATAGTTCTGTTGACTTCAATGGTTCTAGTGCAGTTACTTGCATATGGATTTAAGTGTTTCTAGGCTCAGTTCTTATTTTTTAATATTTTTGTGTTTTGCCTGTTATGCTAACCTTATTAAAAAGCCTCTAATTTTTTAATCTAAAGTTGCAATAGCATAAGTGAAACTCATTTTGTAAAGCCTCAACCAGATGTAAATAAATGATTAGTGATTTAGATCTTACATTACTGCACCCTGGAATTGCAATGCTCTTAGTACAAAGTACTTGATTGCAAAATTCATGACCATTCAGTGACCATCTTGACTTGCTATCCCACATACTTACATACTTGAATCATGAGGTAAAATTATTTTGACTGGGCCGAAGAACATTTCTGCATTAACAAAGTGTTTAGTCTTCAGTGTTGAGATGCTCTAGGATTCTTTCCTAGTCAATTATGAGAACTTGTCTGTCCTTCAGGGCAGCTTCTGCAAAGGGCATTGTAGGACTCTCGACATTCAGGATTTGTGTTTTGTTGTGGGTGTTTTTTTTTCCCCTCCATGTGGGTGTATTCCTGCCCTAGTTAAACTGAAGCTGAGCTCTAATCTATACTCTCAGTTTAAAGCATCTCTGAACCTGGGGCAGAGGCAAACTTCAGTGAAGAGAGACCCTCAGAAAGCTGGTGTTGCTCTTCCACTGTCCCTCCCAGGAAGTGATAGTCTTTTGACATCGTCCTCCCTGAGCTGTTAAAGAGGCCTTCAGCTCTGTCCATTTCAGCCCCTTTGATTCCACTTAAAAATAACTCCATCAGTATTGACCACAGATAGGGGCTGAAAGCCTCTTACTATCTTTGTATACCATATTCTTCTTTATCAACTATAGGAGTATCCTTTAGCCTTGCTTGCATCCACTTTTGATCTACCATTGAGTACCAGTACTCTCTTTCCGTACCTTACTAGAACAGCTATCAGTTTCCTCTGGTTCCTGGATCCTGCTCTTGAAGATAGGGTGAAATATTCCTTGTTCTAACCTACATATGGAACGCTCTGTCTGATTGGTTGAGCTTTCAAAGCCATAATGTCTTGATATTTGTCTGGCTAGTGTGATAACTCTTAATTCTGCATCTGATCAATCCTAAAATGTCATGGAATGTTCTAGGCATCAGTAAATGGTACCTTATTGATTTCTGGGGAAATCAAAACACCAAAAGAGGGAAAGTAAGGAACACGAGCGCCTTTTCTCTATTTAGTAAAGCCAGTGCTTCAAGCTCCTTTGTAATTGTCTGTAGATCAAAGAACTGGTTGATGGAGCTCATTAATGCCTTCCAATATCTCACCTCTGCCCGTTTTCCCAAGAGCTGAATATATTGGTATCCTGAAAGACTTATCTCCCAGACAGGAGAGAGAGGGTGAGTGTGTGTGTGTGTGAGAGAGAGAGAGAGAGAGATAGTGATCTTGGTATAGGGGATACATAATCCCTAGTGGGGCAGGAGATTTGGGGACCTTGGTATGGGGAAGGGGCAGTGGTGCTGCACCCCCTACTGCTGGTATGGGTATGGAGAATGGGGGCACCTAACACAGGGTGAGGGGAGAATGAGTGGGCCCTAGTATGTGGTGGAGGGGAGAATGGGGGACACAGTAGCCCCCAGGCATGAGGGAGAGAACATTGGAGTTGCAGGGACTCCTGCGATAGAGGGAAAAGGGAGGGTGGCACTCCAGGGAGGATGAACGGATGCAAGGAGCCCTGGTGTGTACAATAAAGAAGTTAAGTGTTAGAGTTCTCCCTAGTAGATATTTCATAAAAGCAGGAGATGAGCTAGCTCTTCAGTAGGAATTGGAGACTAGTCAGACATGTTTTTGTGGTACACTTAAAATTTTTTTAAAGGCGAGTTTTGGAGAAGCTTCTATAACGACACTAATTAAACTTTCTAATGTTGCTTTAACACAAACCATGCTAGAACGTGATTTGTTTCAGATCAAGGTTAAAATGAAAACTAAATTGTTCAAGTTCTTGATACAATAAGGATGTCTGAACTCGATACTAGTGTTCTACCCCCCCCAGTAGTTCAAACATATAATACATTTTACTCCTGTAAAGCAGTATAAATGTGTGAATAAAAGGCCAGTCATATGGCAGCTAGGTGTCCACTGTGCAATCCTCCTAAACAAAAGTGTGCCTTGGTGATATTTACATGCAAAAATTTTTTGCTTTTCAGTGCGAGGATGTCGTCCTGGCAAGATCGTGCAGATGACAGAAGCAGAAGTTCGAGGATTGTGCATAAAATCACGAGAAATCTTTCTTAGCCAGCCTATTCTCCTGGAACTGGAGGCACCACTGAAAATCTGTGGTATGTAAATACCTGTGTATCTTGTCTTGTATCTCTAGTGTATACTTCAAAATTGGCATTTTGTTGGGAAAGGTGGAAACATAATAAATTGAAGATGGTTTTTTGGTGGTTTTGCACCTTTTTCTGAGCGACATACCAAATGGCCTTGAGTAACGTGGGTTGCAAAAATGGCCGTCTTCACTAGCTAGATAAGAAATTACGTTGATTTAATACTGAAGAGCTGATTGACAGTTGGCAGAGCATTTACTCTGAAAGACTTGTCAGCATTTAGGGTGTATGTGATTAAATTTAGCCTTCTGTAGTGCAAATTGTGTGGCTCCACACCTAGAAGAGGAGAACCACTAGACTGGGGTTTTCTAATTTCAAGTGTATTCTGTAAATGGTGAGTCACATTAAAACATAGCATAAACACTTACATCATAATAGAACATGTTCATTTCAAAATGTATGAAAAATGCAAAGTCTTTAACCAACATACATTGCTACATTTAACTAATTCCAGTTGTATTCTCAGAATGGATTCCCATTCACTTAAAGCAATTTAAACGAAATTTTAAAATGTAATTCACTGTCTATGTAATTACATTGGATATGTATTTTTAAACCACTTTGATTTTCATTCTACATAATGAACTCTTCAAGCTTTGTAGAAGACTTTGGCAGGTCCTTTCAAATAAATATTGGTAAACCTAAAATCCACGTAATTCCTTATTAACCTCTTTATAAAGTTAATGCTGGATATTTGCAGTAATTGGTGTACAAGCACAATATAGTTCCCAATGCTGGTTAGTAAACACCATCCAGTTTGTTTGTCAGGCTTTTACATAGGGAGGAAGTGTTGCATGTAATGAACAGTACTATGATGCTGCCTTTTAAAATCCTGAATTTCTTGAATTAAATATTCAATACTGAAGTGTTATGGTTCAAACTCGCTCATATGTGTGGGCCCAAAGACTTTCATGGACCATCCTAGACCTTAGATTAGACCAGTCATGCAGAAATCAACTTTCCTGACTTGTGGTATATGATCACAGGGATTTTTCTAATTACCAATATCCTAATATTAATGGCAAACTCATCTTAAATGACTGTTTTTTTTTTTAAAGCATTGCCTATTATACATTATCTTAAAACTGAAGACTAATCTAGTTTTGCTGTTAATCCTCTGTACTTCACTTGATATGAACAATAAACTGAGTAAAAAAAGCTAAAGTGAAACCAATGAAATGATGTAAGGAGATATTTTAATCCAAACTGAAACAGAAGACTCATTATACTAGGCAAACCTGCAGCCATGCCCCTTTAGGCTAAATTTTGGATTCAACTTATCTGAAGGTGTTCTTTGTGCTGAAAATGATGGGGCAACAAATTTGAAGCTAAACTTAAGTTGCGATAACTTGCAGGAGAACATGATATAGGCCAGGGGTGGGCAAACTTTTTGGCCTGAGGGCCACATTGGGGTCGGGAACTTGCTTGCAGGGCCATGAATGTAGTGCTGGGGCAGGGGGTTGGAGTGCAGCAGGGAGTGTGGAGGGTGGGGGCGGTGGTGTGCAGGAAGGGCTCAAGGCAGGGGGTTGGGGCAGAGGAGGGGTGCGGGATGTATGGCGGGGCCTCAGGGAAGGGGGTTGAGGTGCAAGGTGCAGCAGGGAGTTGGGTTGCAGGCAGGGGGCCCAGGGCAGGGAGTTGGGATGCAGGAGGGGCTCGGGGTGTGGGCTCCAGCCTAGCACCACTTGCCTGGAGTGGCTCCGGTGTGGCAGCGACGTGCAGCCACCTGGCCCTGCACCACTGCAGGAAATGGTTGGCACTGTGTCCCTGTTGCCCCTGTGGGAGGGAGCGCAGAGGGCTCTGCTCTCCTGTGAATACCTCCCCTGAAGCTCCCGTTGGTGCTGGTTCTCCGTTCCTGGCCAGTGGGAGCTTCAGGGGAGGTACCCAGAGACAAGGGCAGCATGCAGAGCTCTTCTTCCCCCCCCCCCCCCCACTTCCCCAGGCCACAGGGACGTGGTGCTGGCCCCTTCTGGGAGGAGTGTGGGGCCTGCAGTGCCATGGGAGTGGCAATCCCATGGGCTGGATTCAAAGCAGTGAGGGGCCTGATCCGGCCCACGAGCCATACTTTGCTCACCTCTGATATAGGCATTAGGATGTTTCTGATGTTTAGGGAGCTTGAGTCCTATGTATGGTGACTAAGAGAAGCTCTTGTCCAAGTAGAAATAATTTTTTTAACTAGTCTTAAAATAAATAAAACAATGTGCAGCTACGCTAATCATCTGGCCTACTAATTACATTAACTCATATGTTTGGGATTTATGTGGGTTACGTAAGCCAATACCTTTCATATAACATTTTCATTTTATGCCAATTTTCTCTTTAAAAACCATGTAGTTCTTGTTCTGGCAGGCTTCAGATCTGACTTGCAGTTTAGCTCAAACTTGTATCTCTCAGGCATCTTGAACGGATTATTAAATGTCTTTCTAAATGTGGAGTCGTGGCCTACTTACAAAATGGTTTCTGCAAAATATTGTCCACTTATCCTCTTTCAACACTTGACTGTGGGTCTAATTGCAAATAAAATATAATGAAACTTTACCCAAATATTTTATTGATTATCCATGTACAGTAATTGGTGCCTGACAGTGAGGTTCCATATACTTACATTGTTAAATTAGGCTTATTGGAAGTAGAGATGTATGTAGAGAGAATATGTATACCCATTCAACTAACACTACTCTGCCCTAAATGTAGGTCTTAAGGAGAGCTCTCTGCTTCAGTTTGTGGCCTACAAACGTTGTCAGTTTACCATTGTCATCTTTGCAGCATCTGTGATCTTTGTCTGATGCAAGCTCTAGTTCATTGTGCATACAAGTATTTGTCTACAAGGTACCAGGCTGTAAAGGAAAACTTAAACAAGCAAAATCCCTTTATTCTTCTGTGACTATTATCTTGTATATCTAAGGTGAGACTCACTGCATCAGTATGCACTGTAGGAATTTGCTTACATGGGCTTAGCTATCTTTCTCTTCAGAGGAATCAGTAACTTCACTAGATTCGAAGTCAAATAATGCAGTTTGTCTAGTATTATGACAGGTCCAGGATAGCAAGTGTCCTCAAACACCAAATTGGCTTCTGGGCCCCTTTTGTAGAAGCTACATATCTTTCTCTGGAATAAACAGCATAACTGTTTAACCTAGTGAATTGTGTACAGCAATAGCTTTAACTCCATATGCTAGTGTTTTTTAACTAGTGGTCCATGGACTCCTTGGGGTCCACAGACTAAGATTTCCAAAGGCGTCCACACTTCCATTTGAATTTTTTTAGGGGTCTGGAAATGAAAAAAGTTTAAAAACCACTGCCATACACCAAGCTAATAAGCTTTTACTTTTTTTCCCCCAATGGACCAGGGACATGGCATGAAATAAAAAATATATATGACTATATCTCTTTTAGTGGTTCTTGAACATTTTAAGAGGAATAGCCAGACTGGATCCCATTTGAGGTCCATCTATCCTGTCTGACAATGACCGGTACCATATTCTTCAGAGATCTTTGTGAAAGGCAGATGTGGGATAATCTGCCTCCTGTGTTAAGTTTCATCCTGATCTGTTGTTGGTAAAGATTGACTTGAACCCTGAAGCATAAGGTTTAATATCCCTTTAAAAAAAATTGTCCCGGAATTATGATGTTTCCTCTTCTACGTCTATGTGCAGAATGAATTTTATGTGCACCATTATGCAGGTGATGTGTGGTGGGGATGAGGCAGAGGGTTCAAAGTGTCGGTGAGGGATCAGGGCTAGGGCAGAGAGGATGGGGTGAGGGCTCTGGACTAGGGCAGGGAGTTGGGGTACAGGAGGGGATATGGGCTCGGGGAAGGAGTTTGGGTGCGGGAGGGGGGATATGGACTCGGGGAAGAAGTTTGGGTGCGGGAGGGGGCTCAGGTCTGGGACAGGGCATTAGGCTGCGGGCTCGGGGGTGGGGATGAAAGGTTTGGGATGCAGGCTACTCTAGGCTGTGACAGGAAGAGAGGACTCTCCCTAGCGTTCTCTTGCTGCAGCAGCCCAGGGCTTCAGGAGAGGTGCCTCTCCTCACTGCGCACTTGTGTGGCCCTTGTTAGTCTGCCGCGTGGCCACACAGTTTAGAGGGAATGTTGTTCTGAGATACTCTTGATATCCATTGTGATGTCCCATACCTATCTAATCATGTTGTGGATCACTCCATAAAATATTAAATTATCTATCTCTTACACTATCCACCTTTTCTGTGGCCACTTTGTGTTCTATTGCATGAAAAGGATTCTACAGGTGGATGTGGTTCTGAAATCCTGTTAGCTTCTGCACATTTTGAACTTGAAACAGAGAAGCCAAAAAAGACGTGGACCTAAGTGTAGAGTATGGAGAGGAGCTTGGGTTTGCTTGTTCAAAAAACCTCTGGCAACTGAGATGGAGACTGGCTTACAATTAATGAGAAGCATCTTTGCTTGACCACTGTAGGCACTTCACCATTTTGCCAGCAGTCGGCCTAGATCACATCGAAGTGTCCCACAAATCATTCAAAACCTAAATGGGTCAAGTTGTATAAATTTAAATCAGTCAGTAGTAAGGAGTGTATGCTTATGCAATGAATCCTGCAAATAGCAAGGGTACATAGGTATTTTAACAGTAGTTCTCAAAGTGCTTTACAATGGAAGTATCACATCCCCATTTGCAGATGGGGAAACTAAGGCATAGCAAGATGAAGTGACTTGCCCAAGGTCACCCAATAGATGAGTGGCAGAGCCAGGAATAGAACCCCTTGCCAGCGATCTGTTCTGTGAGCTACTCTGCCTTCCTGTACACACGTAATTGTAAAGAATTCTTTAGTGTTTAGTTTTCTATTCTTCCATCACACCCGCCTGCACAGTTATAGTTAGCCAGCCTCTGGGTGATATAGTATTCTGTGCCAACTAATTATGACAGAACTGTTGCACTATGCAGCCTGCCTATTTTTTTTTTTTGTGGGGGGCGGGGGGGAAGTGGCCCTTTGTGGAATATATGGTAAGTGGTAGGTGAATCTGGCTGAATAATTTGTCAGAATAATACTCATTGTATCAGTTTTTAATAACTATTTGCAAGCTTGCTGGATATCTTTTGTATAGGATATGATTTTCAAGAGTTCTGTATTGTGTGGTATAGCAAATTGGGTGCACACAAAAAAATCACATGAAAGAAGGCACTTAGCCAAGTTACCTTGTCCAGTGACATTGTATAGTAGCTGTAATATTGCTGGGTCAACAGTTGACTTTTTAGGGTATAAAACAAACAGAGAATAGCTTAATACATCACCTGCCTCTACTGATTTTTCCAGTTTCTTTACTGATTGGAGTGTGGTGGTAAACCTACAAGTTGCTTTGCTTTTTAAAAATAGTTAGATTTGCTACCTTCTGTGTATTATTTGCATAGAGTCAGCTTTCTTCTGAATTTACATTTAAATTTCTACAAATAAACTGGAATTTCCCATCTTTTCCAGGGACTACTTAGTTAAATGGAAAGGAAGATTATGTACCCTTCAGAATGTTTCTGGAACTGAAACTGTAATTCTCTGCAAATCTTGTGGTCAATTTCCGTAGATTGAGTGCTTCAATTTTAGCTTTTTATCCTTTCTGAACAGACCATCTGAAAGATCTTTCCAGAATATCAGTCTAACTGCCTCTCAAATTCTTAACTGACCCTCTAAAATGAGTACTAATTCAATGTCTTGGTTTCAGTAAGGTATTTATGATATTGTACTAATATTTATTTCTTTAAATTTACCTTATTCAGGTGACATTCATGGGCAATATACAGATTTACTTCGATTGTTTGAGTATGGAGGATTCCCACCAGAAGCCAACTATCTTTTCCTGGGAGATTACGTAGACAGAGGCAAGCAGTCTCTGGAAACCATCTGCCTATTACTGGCATACAAAATCAAGTATCCAGAAAACTTCTTTCTCCTAAGAGGAAACCATGAGTGTGCTAGCATTAATCGTATCTATGGATTCTATGATGAATGTAAGCAAAACCTTCTAGTTCTCAAAAGTTGCTTCTAGTTAACAATATGTTGTAGGACTAAAAGTAGATTTTTAACCAAATAATGACTGTTCATTGCAAGAATTTATCAAAGCAATCTGTAGGAAAAGCTTTCCATAAATTATTTTGAAACACAACTTATGTCTCTTAATACTTGGTTTTACATATGCGGTCTTTACTTGAAGTAAATTTACTCTGAAATGCTTTTAACAGGTGATCTTTACAGGTTTTGTGAAACTTGAATAATTCAACTTTTAGACTTTGGGCAGGGTGTAATGCACATTGTAGGTTGGCTATATAATTCCTTTTCTAATAGACTACTCTGTTCCTGCAGGCAAACGGCGATTTAATATTAAACTTTGGAAGACATTCACAGACTGCTTTAACTGTCTGCCTATTGCAGCCATTGTGGATGAGAAGATCTTCTGCTGTCATGGAGGTAAGATAATTACTTCAGTCTGACAATGAATGTAGTTATATTTTTCCTAACCATTGCATTATTAGTGTCAATCTCTGGCCCAGGATCAGACTCAGGCCATGTCTACATCTAAAATTTTGCAGCGCTGGTTGTTACAGCTGTATTAGTACAGCTGTATAGGGCCAGCACTGCAGAGTGGCCACACTTACAGCAACCAGCGCTGCAAGTGGTGTTAGATGTGGCCACATTGCAGCGCTGTTGGGCGGCTTCAAGGGGGGTTCCGGGAACGCGAGAGCAAACCGGGAAAGGCGACCAGCTTCGCCGCGGTTTGCTCTCGCGTTCCCGGAGCCACCCAGCAAACCGCAGGGAAGGAGACCTGCTTGCTCGGGGTTCCGGGAACGAGAGAGCAAACCGGGGAAGGAGACCAGCTTCGCCGCGGTTTGCTCTCGCGTTGCCGGAGCCACCCAGCAAACCGCAGGGAAGGAGACCTGCTTGCTCGGGGTTCCGGGACCGAGAGAGCAAACCGGGGAAGGAGACCAGCTTCGCCGCGGTTTGCTCTCGCGTTCCCGGAGCCACCCAGCAAACCGCAGGGAAGGAGACCTGCTTGCTCGGGGTTCCGGGACCGAGAGAGCAAACCGGGAAAGGAGATCAGCTTGATTACCAGAGGCTTCCTCCTTCCACGGAGGTCAAGAAAAGCGCTGGTAAGTGTTTACATTGGATTACCAGCGCTGGATCACCAGCGCTGGATCCTCTACACCCGAGACAAAACGGGAGTACGGCCAGCGCTGCAAACAGGGAGTTGCAGCGCTGGTGATGCCCTGCAGATGTGTACACCTTCAAAGTTGCAGCGCTGTAACTCCCTCACCAGCGCTGCAACTTTCTAATGTAGACAAGCCCTAAAACACAGTTCCATGTTGCATACAATAGCAATTAAATTACCATTAAGAGTAACTTTAATGGCACCATTAAGATAACTGTGTCTTATTCCTGTTCATCTCATCATCCTCACTCTGTGTTCTCCCTTATTGTTGTGCTCAGGAACAGGATCTTTGCATTTATCTTCCAGTATGCCTAGGTTATTGTACTGCGTGATAACAGAAAATGCAAACCAAAAATTGCACTTTTCTCCTTCAGAATCAGACTGAAGTTTAATGTGAAGTTAGCTTTAAAGAACTGACTTGCATACACATGCTGATTCCTCTCCACCCCCCAAATTGCATAATAAATTGCCCAATCGTGGGATAAACTTGTCAAACACAGAGGCAAACAAGTTCATAAATTGTTTGTGCTCCTGTGTCCAATCATTTCTTCCAGTGTATTTTCCTCACCTCCTCACCGTCAATGGCGTGCAAGGCTTTTTCTCCCTGCCCATATCCATTCCCTCCACAGCTGGCTTCTTAGCTTTCTTCACTTTTTCTCACTAGAGCCTAGGCAGAATGTAACCTATTTGCCTCCTTGTAGAGTGATCTGCCAGCCAAGTGGGCAGAGCCACGCCTGTAGTGTGTTGTGTCCAAACTGCTCCAGCTATGGGCTTCATGGTGCTGCAGGTATAATGCCTTCTCTACCTCCTTCAAGACTGACTGGAGCGGGCTCAGGCTCTAAATTTCCTTCTGTTTTCTTGGTGAACAGGAGGACTTCTGACAGCAAGGCAATGGTAACAAAGTGGGAGTGGCTCAGTTTTGCCTCAAGATTCAGGTGATGAGTGCAGCCCCTGTTTCGACCAACAATTGGAGGCTGCCTAAATTGGAGCTCAGACTTCCATTTTCCCAGTACAGTATGGGGAAGGTAGCATGCCTTTTGCAAGAGCTGCTGAGCAGTTGTCCAGTCCTGTTTCTTGAGCACTTCCCCTCTCCTTCTTGGGTGAATAGCATCTCAAAAGAGCCATCACTCTATCCCCACCTGGCTTAATGCCTCTGCTTGTTTCAAGTGATTATGATATGAGATCTAGATCTCCACTCCCCTCCCCCTTCGCATATGTGAAGGAGATCAAATGAAAGATGCATGTGTACCTTGAGGGATCCAGTATTCATTATTTCAGTGCTAAGTTGTGTAGGTTGTCAGTAGCAGTGCACAGGGACAGTCTTGTGATGCTGATTGTTAGCAATGAGGTGGAATATGAGAGCAGTCTGTATGAGTAATGGTGAAGGATTTATAAAATGTAACGAGCAGTTTGTTTCTAGGGTATGGGTTCAGTGTTTGGGTATAGAACAGGTATAGGTAGTTCCTGTTCAGTACTGCTTGCCTGAAAACAAGCTTTGCCTTAGCAAAGAGAAGGTTTTACTCTGTCCTACAGATGTCATGTGCCTATTCAGTGTGTGATGAGCACTATCTGCAAAGGCATAGTGTGAGTATGTGTTCCTTTATCAACCACAGGTGTTCAGCTTCTGCCAGCCCAGAGTAGAATCTGCTAATGCCTTGCATAACTTTCAATTACAGCCCATTTCCTTTTTAGCTCATGAGGAATCCATTGCTTTAGTAGCATGGCTGAGTCTTGCTAGCGTAAGACAACTCATCAGCTTTATATGCTGAAATACTGGGCTCTCTCCCGAGTTGGAAAGCCCTTGCACACTGCTACTTAGCATTGGTCCAGGTTGTTAAATGAGTAGAAGCAGATTTCACTACCTATAATACAGGCTTTCTCTGTGAAATACTCAAGTTTTCCCAGAATTTTTTATTTTGATCCTGAAAATTGCTAGCTTTTAAAAAAGCTACTTTCTGGGATTATCTAATTTAATTTTTCATAAGTGTGTATACCAACGGTGAATCGAAAGGAAAGAGTAGAAGCAAGCCTGTAGAGGGAGTGCATCTGTGCAGGGATAAATTTGGAAGCTGGTCACTTATCACTCTCTCGCAAGTTTGAACAGCAGAAAGAAAACCATTGGTTCAGATGGTTGAATGCATTGTCAAAGAATCTTGATTTACAGGTATGGAATCTATTCCAAGTAGTTTAGGTATAATACTTAAGTTTCTTAAAAAAACATATAATTGAAGGTTTTTGCTAATCCCTTTAGCAGAAATATTTCCCAAATCATGACACCAATAGCACTTAAACTCAGGCAATAGGCACTAACCGGTGAGGTGGTATAGGAATATGTGGCTTGTGCAGACCCTCTTACTGCTGACCATAGACTAAAAAAACAAAAAACTTGAAATTCTGCATGCATTGTACTTGGGAGCAGAGGCTCATGAGAGAACCCCAGAAGGTGATTATTTCTGGAAAACAGATACAAGGTGTAAACAAGTTTCCCTTATAAACATAATTGAGGATTTAAAAACATGTATGTTTTTTTATTTTTAAAAAGTAAGACAACCTCAAATTCTGTGTACCATTTAGAGAATATTCTAACTTTAAAAACAAGTGCCCTTTAAGACTTGTAACTCTTCCAGATAGAGGCAAAAGTATTAGCACTATTAAAGCTGATTGGCAGATATGAAAAGCTTAGCAGAATGTCCTGAATACTCCAAAATAACAAACAGCCCAGGGTGGTACTTTAGCACATTTGAGTGGTAAATCTTACCGTCTCTTCTCCTCCCCATGCCCTCCAAACTGCTTTTCAGGTCCCCGAGTTATGGATTGTCAGCACCTGCTCATGAAGTCTGAGTCTGTGTACACTGTACCGGTAATAAAACAAACCTGCTGGAGTTCGGAGCCAGCTTATAGGCGTAAGGTAGGTGCCTTTTTTACTATATTGCGTATTTTTGCATAGTTTTTAAAAACTTTGCCCTCTGGGATATACAATAAAAACTTTGCAAAACTGCATAACATAGTAAACAAAAGGCACTTCACTTATCCAATTAGGCAGCGTGCTGCAATCCTGATTTCACAGCGATGTTCCTTTCCTGCTTACATTTCTGCAGTTCTCTTCTTTGCACACACACTCCATCTGATTATATAAACCAAATCTTCCCTCTGCTACAGTCTCTCCAATATGTTGTTGCTGAAATTATTTTCTGTCACTGACTCAGATGTTCCCCTCTTTGAATCCCTTCGCTGGCTTTTTGACTGCACATCAGATTGAAGTTTCTCATCCTTGCCTTTAGGGCCTTCGACAGCTCCGTACTCACTTCTTCATTTTACCATGTCTCTTTGCTTAAATTTAGCCTACCTCTGAACCATCCCCAGTTTCCTCCTTTCACTCTTCTCTTCGGGTCCTCTTCCATGCTGCTCCATGCTTATCTCTTCTCATGTGTGAATGGACCTTGCTGCTTCAGAACCTTCCTCAAAGCCACTCTTTCAGGAGGCCTTTCAGTGATAAACTGCTGTTAACCTTCTGTACTGTTAATCTCATATTGTCGCCGTATCTATTGTCAGAATAGTTTGTCTGCCTGAATTAGGTTTTGATCTCTTGGGGGAGGAGGCAAGGTCTTTATGTGCAACACAAAGCATAGAAATGGTGTTTCAGTGGGAATTCTGTGATTGGTGTGACACCACTAGCATAATGTTGGGGCTTCCTGAGAGGGGATGCAGCAATATACAAATAGCAAAAGATGATTTGAGAATACCTGAGGAGAGCCATGGGTTAAATTCCCTAAGTTTGTAGAGTATCCCTTTTGCCCTCTTTATCATGATTCTGTATGGGATGCACTTTTTCCTAGAGTAAAAATCAGACAGCCAGCAGAGCTCTCTTCTTATTGTTTATAATGTTCTTCCCTTTTTGATTCACCAGTGCTTAGATTTGATGAGGACAATAAGGCCCCTTAACTTCCATGTTTTGATCTTGCTTTGGCTTAGCCTACACATGCACCTGTATAATCCTTTTAGTGCATTTAAATTTATAAAAACACTTGTCTGTGTCTCGTTACCAGCAAATGGCTGCATCAGAGGACCAGGCTTGTAACTGTTGCCATGTCACAAGTTGCAGTCTGAAAACTACACTACTGCATTAAGAGTTTACCATCTTTATCCATGAGGTATTGAGGTGCACAGGTAATCATTGTAGTGGGGGCAGTTTGACAGTAGTTTTTCTAATTTGTATTAAATCCAGGTAGTCTGTGGATCTTAACCCTTGACCACTGTCAACTCTGTTGTTCACAGTAGGAGGAGGTGGGATAAGAGGCAATCTCAGCTTCTTGCAAAAGTGATCTTTATTTGCAGATGTTCAGATTGTATTTCAGTATTTCAGCATTTAAAACAATTATAATGCTGCTATACGCTGGTGTCTTACACAATCTTCAGCCTTGCACCCACTGGACTTACAGCACTCTGCTTATCCAGGTAGCTCACTTTTTTATTTTAAAGGCAATTTGTGTTTTGTTGATGGTGTTTTGGGTAGCTTTGGATACCAGTACCTTTTTTCCTAGGAGTCTACATTGACTAACCTATGCACATGACCGTGCCTTGTACCATATCACACAATAATTTTGCTGGATAAGATCTACGAGACAAATACAGAAGAGATTTTAAATTGATGCAACTTGCATGTCAGTAGGTCAGAAGAGGATTGTGGAAGGAAGGTTAAGTAACTGTAAGAAGAGTGTCAATTAAAGCTGACTAGGGCCTACTTTTACATGACTACTTCCTCCCTGATGTGTAGGTAACAGAAATTTAAACTTGTTTGGACCCAATTTTGAAGGTGTTATTTGCACCAATTTACATATCTATCTTTATATTCAGCGAAAGAACCAGTCTTTCTTAAATAATGACTGAAGATAAAACTGTCTTATTAAATGCTTGGAATATTGAAAAAAATAGTCTTAAAATAGATTGAAAATTAGTAGGCTCTCTTACTGACCTAAAGGGGTGTTCTTGGATAAAACAGCTGCCACCATCTGTCAACTCTGAAATGTCAAGTGAAATCAAAATTTAAGTGACTCTCTTTTATAGTGAAAGAGTCTTCCTGCCATGTGAACTCTTTAGAACATTGGACTGAGCAAAATAGACTTTATTTTTAATGTTAGAGCTCCTAGGTTCTGTTCTCAGCTTTGATTGATTTTTGTGGTTTTGGACAAATCACTTAACTTCTCTAGATAAAGCAATCCTTTAGAGGGCTTTTCAAGCCCCTTTCTTCAACTTAAGTCTTGCTGTAGGGCTGTTAGAGTGGAGCAGCCTTGTAGGTACTCTTCTAAATCGCTGCATGCCAAGGAGTCTGCTTCCATGCCTGCATAGCTTAGGCTAGTGTGGAGAGGGACAGTGGAATCACAAACTGGCTGTAGTGGCGCTAAGGGCTTGTACACACTGCCGCTTATGTCAGTATAATGTATATCACTCAGGGGTGTGAATAAACCACCCCCACCCCCAAGCAATGTAAGTTACGCTGACCTAAGCACTGGTATGAACAGCACTATGTCAGTGGGAGATGCTTTCCTGCTGACATAGTTACTGCCTCTCTCAGAGGTGGTTTTATTATGGGAGAGCTCTCCCATTGGCATAGAGCATCTTCACCAGATGCACTACAGCAGTGCTGCTGTAGTTTTTCTAGCTTAGACTAGCCTTCATATTCTGCATAAGTGGTGTGCTGCAACTTTGCATCCTGACTATATAGTATGGAGTAAGCTCTTTAAGCTAGTTTTCCCAGTGAACTTTGCTTCACCTGTATAAAAACCCAGTTACTTGTGCTTTATGCAGATGAAATAAAGTTTACCTGTTTGTGTAATGGGTATGAGACCGACTTACTCTGCAGTTGCAGTTCTAAGTGTCAACAGGGAAAACCCACTTAAATTCCCCACCTCCTCTCGCCCCCCCCCCCCGCCCTTTGAATGAGAACGTAGCATACAAATAAATAAGTACTACAGTAGAACCTCAGAGTTACAAACTGACCAGTCAACCACACATCTCATTTGAACCGCAAGTATGCGATCAGGCAGTAGAATTTGGAAAAAAGCAGATACTGCATAGTACAGTACTGTGTTAAATGTAAACTGTTAAAATAAAGAGTTTTTAAAAAAAGATTAGACAAGGTAAGGAAATGTTTCTATGCTTGTTTCAATTCAATTAAGATGGCTTAAAAGCATTGTGTTTCTTCTGCATAGCAAAGTTTCAAAGCTCTAAGTCAATGTTCAGTTGTAAACTTTTAGAAAAACAACTAATGTTTTGTTCAGACTTAGACAACTGCTGTTCCTGGGGTGTTTGTAACTCCGAGGTTCTACTGTAAGAAGCCCATTAAATGCTGTTGCAATCCTAATGCACAGACTAGTTGTATTTTAAGTGGTGTCTAGAAATCCGCTGACTTTTTTTTCCACTTTATATTACAGTGAAAATAATGCATGCTATATCACCTCGAACCTCCAGTTGTGCATTTCCTGTTACCCTTTTAAAAGTAAGAATACAAGAAGCTTAGTTAATTTTTGTATATATTTACAGGACTGTCACCGGATCTCCAGTCAATGGAGCAAATTCGGAGAATTATGAGACCCACAGATGTTCCTGACACAGGTAAGACATACAGAATTTATTGCACATGTATCTTGCAGTGATGCCAAAGCAAACTTACCAGTGGCATTACAATATCGGAACCAATTTCTATTTATGCAGTTGAGAGCCTTGAAACAGTCTAATTGTGCTTCAATTGTAATCTTCAGTACCCTATTCCTGTTCCTACCTAAGATCTCGAGGCTTTCCTTGTGCGAAGTATGAATTTCATTGTGCTTTTTGGTAACTAATTGAGTATTTGTTTTGACAGAGCGAACGCCTGAGATCAGATACTTTTTTCATCTTTTGTTGTCATCTTGGCAGAATTATGAAGTTTGTATTCCTTGCCTAAGAGAAGGGACTGCAGTGAATTATCCCAAATAAAAAATAAAACAAGACTTTTAGAAAATCAATAGAATAGCTAAGTGAAATCAGAAAAACTTAACTGAAAATACAGGTTCTGTCTCCGTAGCCTTGGTTAAATAGGCCCCAAACATTTAGTTGTTCAAAATCCATCAAAGAACATAATCCGTGTTTCTAGAGTTATCTTGGTTTCTCATAGCATCAGCGTTTAAATTAATCTGGGGTTAGTAGTACTCTTTTTGCTGTGCAGGCTTGTCAGTTTTTTATAACCTCTATTGCTACTTTTCTGTGGCCAGAGTTTGAACTTGTTTGTATTAATGTTCTAGCCCTAAAGTTCTCTTTTCCATGATCATATTAATACTTGCATAAATACATTTTATGGGGGGAGCAAATTGATCTTTTACCATTACAATAGCCACTTCTATATCATTTTTATTAAAATCTACCCCCTTGTCCAGAACTGTAGGAAACAGAATTGCTATTTCGTTCCCTAGTATTAAGGAAGATGTTTAGCCCTGCATACGTGGTGTCTAGTAATGCATGATCTTGCTTTGAGTGAGTAGCTGTTTGTTTGAAGTCAATTTGCATGTTAACCCTATTGTGAGACCTCCTTTATCTTTGTCATCATTACACCATCTCCTTTAAGTCCAAGATTTTAGTATGAAGATCCTCTTTCACAGCTGACTTCAAATGTCAGTCTGTTAATTTTTATTATATCAATTTATGAATGGGTAGTATCCTGTCCATTGCCATAAGCCAAAATACATTAGGGTGCAAATTAATACCTATGTAATTCGCATCGAGATGCAGCATGAGGCAAGTAGTGGAGAACTTTCACAACACAAGTGTAAATTACAACATTAATTCATACCTAAAATATCTCCTTGCATTGTATTATTTAACTGGATTAAAAAAAAAAAACATGAAAAAGGAAGACATTTTAAACGTCAATACTTAACTTCCATCAGAAAGTCCTTCAAAAAAGGAGGGCTTTTTAACTAACGTGTCTGGTGTCACTGCTAGAGCCAATCCATTTTAAAGCTGCCTGCAGAGTTATTTGATTCTAGTTCACAAAGACACTTCCTTCTGAAAAATCTTATACCTACTTTTGTTGCAAATGACCCCCAAAACAGTTTCACTGTTCTTCTGCTGGTGCATGCCCATGCCAAGCTATAAGACGGTGTTGACCAGCAACAGTAAAATCAAAGCTGAAACTGAGGAGGCTGAAGAAAAAATGTGTGCGTGTATAGAAAGAAAAAGGAGGGTTGTTCTTCTAAGCATCAACAAGGAAAACCCACTTAAATTCCCCCCTCCCCTCCAAATTTTTTTTTCAAGATCTCTTAAAATATGGTAGATTCTTAACTTCTTTAAACCATGAGTGGCAGTTTCTCCAATCTAGTTCAGCCACAAATGATTTGGCTTGATGCGGGAATTATTGGGAAAGATTCTGTAATCTGTTGGTTGGAGGTTAGACTCTAATTTTAAAAAATGAAGTTGAACATTCCTTTAAGTTGGCAATATTATGGGGCTCTGAATGTTAAGTCTTTTTTCCCTGAGGCCTACTTCTGTACCCCTCTCCTCTTCAGTGATTTTTTTAAATAGTATTTTCAGCTTCATACGCTTGATGTGATAAAACTGAAGTGGCTGGTGTAGTGACAATGAATTGAGAGTTTGGTAATCAGAATGGTCATTGGAAAATTACCGCTGTGCTTTCCTATTCTAATGTCTTCAGAATTACTCGTGTTAATTTTATTGAGTATACTGAGGTTGAATCTATATGCTGTTTACATGGTGTTAGGAGATCATGTTAAAATATCATTAAACATACAGAGCAGTAATATAATTTCATCTTAATTGTGTAGTTGAAACCAAAATACGTTGTGGAATTTTGTTATAGCACTGTAAAGGTCATGGGCCAGATTCATCTAACCTGAAACTTTTGTGTGGAGTCATAAAGGAAAGGTCATATGATCCCCTTCATCAGAGGACAAGTGCAGCCCAAAAAGTGAGAGCTCCCGGGTAGTTTCTGTCAGCATATTCCTATAGAAATCTTGATAGAGAGAACCATCAGGGAGGGCAGTGCTGCCACCGTGTCCCCCTCTGAAGATATGCCCAAATCTAGAATTGAGGGTTTCAGTAGTCTCTTGCAGGTTCTTTATTTTAAAATATTAGAGTACTAACCAAAAAGCAAGCTTTCTTGGTAGATACAAATTGCTGAATGCAGGCAGTACATTTTAGCATATCAGGTGGATTAAGTACTAGATGTTTCTGTGCAGTCTGTAGCTGTACCTTGTGTTTTGGATGACCAGTCAAATATAGACAAGTAAATTTTAATGTCTGTACTTTGTTTGGCGGGGATGGGACAAGTTAGGACAGAGCATAGTGACAGAAAAGAAATTGAAGACACCTTCATACCAGAAACATCTTCAAACTAACCAGAAAAACCACTCTGTACTGTAAAACGGTTTTGGTGCATTTTCTTCATACAGCTGTTATCTGTCTAAGGGTACATCTACACTGGAATAAAAGATTCATGGCATGGCTGCCCTGGCCCAGGCAGCAAGGGCTAAAAATCATTGTGTAGACGTTTGGGCTTGGTCTGGAGTCTGGCTCTGGAGCCCTCCTCCCTTACAGAGTCCCAGAGTTTGGGCTCCAGCCTGAGTCTGAACATCTACACAGCAATTTTACAGCCCTGTGATCTTAAGTCAGCTGACCCAGGCCAGCCACAGATGCTTAATTGCTGTGTAGATGTACCCTAAAAGCTCTAGTTAAAATGACACAATTGTTGTTTTACTTTGAGATTTGTCGGTTTAGTTACATTTCTAAGCAGGCAAGAATGGTTGTCAAAACAAAGCCACTGTTTAGAAGTACAGAGTATCTGAAAAGCGAATGGCGCGCACGCGCACCCTGTATGTCTACACAAGAGCCAGAAGGTATAAATTAGAGCTTAAGGAGATACCTGATTGAGCTAGTGCTCTTAAAAAATAGAGCAGCAAAGAGTTCTGTGGCACCTTATAGACTAACAGACATATTGGAGCATGAGCTTTCGTGGGTGAATACCCACTTCGTTGGATGCATGTACATCTGACGAAGTGGGTATTCACCCACGAAAGCTCATGCTCTAATACGTCTGTTAGTCTATAAGGTGCCACAGAACTCTTTGCTGCTCTTACAGATCCAAACTAACACGGCTACCCCTCTGATACTTAAAAAATAGATGTCTGTGGTAGCATGAGTGATGGGAGGGGAGAATCACCCCTCCCATAGTCCCATCTGAGATCTGTATGGCTCCTCGAATTGGAATTTACACTTTCCAGCTCTAGTATAGACCACCTGAGATTTCACAATGGTGAAATGGGTTCTATGAAAAGTAGTATACCATAAAACTAGTGCTTTGGGGTTTTTAAACAAATTGTTGACTGAATCAGTATACCAAAATTTTGCCTCATAACATTTTATGGCAAACTTGGGTACCTGAAAAGGGTTTTGTCTGAAGAAATAAAGTTACTTTATTTCGGCAGAGTGAATAACTGCATTATGGACACCAAATTGGAGTGTTGAATACAGAACAAAAAAGTGTGAACTGTTTCCTTTATAAATACAATTTTTTTTGGCAGTTTGATTAGTCGATTTATGAAGTAACATCCACACAAATAAACTCATATGGCAAGTTTTCATCTTTAAAGTGTACAGTAGCATCACTGGCTTAAATCTAGATAAGACATTGAGCAGTAACTGCCCATTTTAATACTGTCAAAAGCTAGATTTATTTTACTTAAGTGTGTTGTTCTATAACAGAAGACTAGCATATTTGTAATTGAGTACCTACCTAGAATACCTGATTCCCTTTATCCTACTTTGTAGTTTTACTATACTTGAAGCATGACTACGAATGGAGGAGGTTTTTAAAATATGTTAAACATGTCAATTGAAATTGTACATTTAGAATAAAATGTCATGTCTCTTGCGGAACTCTCTGGAAAGACTAGTAGGGTCCTGGATGTAACCCATTCAACTGCAGCAGTTTGTAACAAGTACTAAAGTGGTGGTCTTGACAAGATACTGTACAGCCTAATTAGATACTACATTTCTTGGTTTTTAGAAACATTGAGTCAATGATTCACAAAAATGAAATCCTTGTGAAACTTCATATTGAAGAATGTATTTTGCAAGCCTGACTGCTGTACTACAGTATTGCGGAGAGCCATCTGAGACTCTCTAGTTCAGTCCACAGATCAATATTCAGTCTCTGATCAGAGTTGGTTTCTGCTCTGCAATATGCATGTGTAGCAGTACTCAAGAACTGCTCACATAATCACATAAATGTGCTATATTTTCTTCTTACACCTCTACCCCCAATATAACACTGTCCTCGGGAGCCCAAAAATCGTACTGCGTTATAGGTGAAACTGCATTGTATCAAACTCGCTTTGATCTGCCGGAGTGCGTAGCGCCCCCCCCCCCCCCCCCCCCGAGTTCATGTTATATCGGGTCAAGTTATGTCGGGGTACAGGTGTATGTAGTTTATCTAAATGTTTCACTCATCAGTCCACTTAACTGCATTCGGCTGGGTTTTTTTGGTCAGGTTGGTCAGTGGGGCAGCGATTTGGCTGTAGTGTGGTACAAATCGCCTATAGTACCCGGCCAAACCTAAGAAGGATTGGACCTGTTTCTTTGACTTTGGGACAGGCCGCTTTTGGATAGCATCCACCTTGGCCTGTAGGGGGTTTATGGTTCTTCAACCCACCTGGTGTCCCAGGTAAGTCACTCTGTTTTGGCCTATTTGGCACTTTTGGGGCTTAACAGTTAGTCCGGCCTGCCTGATGCGCTCAAAGACCTTTTCCAGGTGTTCTAGGTGTTTGGGCCAGGAGTCAGAAAAAGTGGCCACATCATCGAGGTAGGCAACTGCATATTCGCCCAGTCCTGCTAGTAGACCATCTACCAGCCTCTGGAACGTGACGGGTGCATTTCGCAGCCCGAAAGGAAGCACATTAAATTCATACACCCCCGCATGGGTGATGAATGCTGATTTCTCTCTTTGGCAGGTTCATCTAGCGGTACTTGCCAGTACCCCTTGGTTAAGTCTATTGTAGAGATGAACTGGGCACATCCCAACTTTTCCAAAAGCTCATCGGTGCGTGGCATTGGATAGTTGTCTGGACGAGTTACCGCATTTAGCTTACGGTAGTCCACGCAAAAGCGTATTTCCCCATCTGGTTTGGGTACCAGAACCACTGGAGATGCCCATGCACTGGTAGATGGGCAGATTATACCCATCTGTAGCATGTTCTGGATCTCCCGTTCTATAGCAGCTTGGGCATGAGGAGACACTCGGTAGGATGGTGTTCTAATGGGGTGAGCATTACCTGTGTCAGTGGAGTGGTATGCCCATTCAGTCCGTCCTGGAGTGGCTGAGAACAATGGGGCGAAGCTAGTGCACAGCTCCTTGATTTGTTGCCACTGCAGACGTTCCAGGGTGGTTGAGAGGTTCAGCCCTTCCACGCCACCGTCTTTTTTCCCTTCGTAGTAGACACTGTCAGGCCACTCAGCATCATCTCCTCCCTGGACTGTAAAATGGCAAACCTGTAAGTCTCTGGAATAAAAGGGCTTGAGAGAATTAACATGGTACACTCTGGGCTTTAGGGAGGAATTGGGAAAGGCTATGAGGTAGTTAACAGCTCCCAGGCGCTCTTGGACCGTGAATGGCCCTTCCCATGATGCTTCCATCTTATGGACCTGTTGCGCCTTCCAGACCATAACCTGGTCTCCTACCTTGAAGGAACGCTTTCTGGTGTGTCTGACATACCAGGCCTTTTGCTCTTCCTGAGCATCCTTTAGGTTTTCTTTAGCAAGCGCTAAAGAGTATCGGAGGGTGTTTTGTAGGTTGCTTACAAAGTCCAGAATATTAGTCTCTGGAGAAGGTGTAAACCCCTCCCATTGCTGCTTTACCAACTGTAATGGCCCCTTAACCTCGTGGCCATACACAAGTTCAAATGGTGAAAACCCTAAACTGGGATGTGGTACAGCCCTGTAGGCAAAAAGTAACTGTAGGCAAAAAGTAACTGCTGCAACACTAGGTCCCAGTCATTGGAGTGTTCATTGATGAATTTACGTATCATGGCCCCCAAAGTTCCATTAAACCTTTCCACCAGGCCATTGGTTTGATGGTGGTACGGGGTGGCAACCAAGTGGTTCACCCCATGAGTTTCCCACAGTTTTTTCATGGTCCCTGCCAGGAAATTAGATCCTGAATCTGTAAGGATGTCAGAGGGCCAACCTACCCTGGCAAAAATGTCTGTTAGGGCCAGGCACACAGCTTTAGCCCTGGTGTTGCCTAGAGCTACTGCTTCCAGCCATCGGGTAGCAAAGTCCACGAAAGTCAGTATGTACTGCTTTCCTCTGGGTGTCTTTTTTGGGAAAGGACCCAGAATATCCACAGCTACTTGCTGAAATGGGACCTCAATTATGGGGAGTGGCTGGAGAGGGGCCTTGACCTGGTCTTGGGGTTTTCTCACTCTTTTTGGCACACCCCACAAGACTGGACATACTTGGCAACGTCCTTGCCCATCCCCTCCCAGTGGAAGGACTTCCCCAACCGGTCCTTGGTTCTGTTCACTCCAGCATGGCTACTGGGATGATCATGGGCTAAGCTTAAGAGCTTTTCCCAGTACTTAGTTGGAACCACCAACTGTTTTTGCGGATGCCAGTCTTCCTGGTGTCCACCAGAAAGAGTCTCCTTGTATAAAAGTCCTTGTTCTACAACAAACCGGGATCGATTAGAAGAGCTGAGAGGCGGTGGGGTGCTCTATGCCGCCGCCCAAGCCTTCTGAAGGCTGTCATCTGCTTCCTGCTCAGTCTGGAACTGTTCCCTTGAAGCTGGAGACACCAGTTCTTCCTTAGACTGTGGACTTGGGTGTGGTCCCTCTGGAAGCAATGTAGATGATGGGGTTGTTTCCGTTGCTGGTGAACCACTCTCCGCTGGTGCACCAGCAGGTATTTCAGGCTCTGGCTGAACCTCTTGGGTGTGGTTGTCAGCTGCTTCTGCCAGTTTAGGCTCGCTGGCGCCCTCTGGCGTTGGGGTTGAAGATGGATTTGGAAGCACTGTCATCAGTGCTGGCAACGGTTCTGGTGCTGTCTGTTTTTTCCAGTTCCTGGTCTGGGACTGGAGTCACTGTGGCTGTTTCAGTTGTTGGCATGGGATCCAGGTCCATTACCCCTGTCTGGGTCTCTGGTAACACAGATGGGGCCTCAGTGGACGGCTCAGGAACAGGAATGGGTCTGGAAGCTTGCCTGGTTTGGCTACGTGTAACCATTCCCACTCTCTTGGCCCGCTTCACCTGGTTGGCCAGTTCTTTCCCCAGTAGCATGGGGATGGAATAATTGTCATAGACTGCAAAAGTCCACCTTCCTGACCAGCCTTTGTACTGGACAGGCAGTTCAACTGTGGGCAAGTCTACAGCTTGTGACATGAACGGGTAAATTGTCACTTGGGCCTTTGGGTTGATGAATTTGGGGTCTATGAAGGATTGGTGGATAGCTGACACTTGTGCCCCTGTGTCTCTCCACGCAGTAACCTTCTTTCCGCCCACTCTCAAAATTTCCCTTCGCTCCAAGGGTATTTGAGAGGCATCTTGGCCTGGGGATCTTTGGTGTGATGGTGGTGTAATGAACTGCACTCGTTTGGGGTTCTTTGGGCAGTTGGCCTTTATATGTCCCAGTTCATTACACTTGAAGCATCTTCCAGCTGACTGGTCACTGGATCGAGGTGAGTTACTGGAGACTGGTGAGGTGGAAGAATAGGGCGTCTGTGGCTTTCCTTGGGTTGTCGGTAGGGTCTTGTGCTGCCCTCCACTAGGGTTTATTGTTGGTGTGCCCCCTGGGGTATTCACTCCCTTGGACAGTAGGTTTTTTCTTTTCTGCCACTTCCATCCATTTGGCTCCAATCTCCCCCACCTCGATTACTATTTTGGGCTTTCCATCTAGGATGTACCTTTCTATTTCCTCAGGAGCACCATCTAAGATCTGCTCCATTTGTATCAGGAGGTGTAGCTCGTCCAGATTGTTAACCTTTGTTCCTGATATCCAGGCTTCATAATTCTTTGCAATGTGGTAGGTGTGTCGGGGGAATGACACATCTGGTTTCCATTTTTGGTTTCTGAACTGCCGACAGGCATGTTCAGGTGTTATCCCCATTCTGTATCTGGCCTTGGTTTGAAAAAGTTTATAATCGTTCATTTTCTCCTTAGTCATTTCAGCCGCCACCTCTGCTAAGGGTCCACTGAGCAGTGGCCTCAATTCTACCATGTACTGGTCTTCAGAGATGCTGTACCCAAGGCAGGCTCTTTCAAAATTTTCTATGAAGGCCTCAGTGTTATCACCTGCCTTGTAGGTGGGAAATTTCTTGTGCTGCGGAACCATTATTGGCGAAGGGTTGTTAGGATTGGCTGGGTTCTGTTGCTTAGCCTTTTCTAATTCCAGGGCCTGCCGGTGGGTTTCCCTCAGGAGTTCCAACTCTCTCCTGTGCGTAGCCTCTTTTTCTCTTTCCCTTAGCTCCATCTCTTTTTGTTTTATTTCTAGTTCTTGTATTTTTTTTCCATATCTCGCTTGTGCTCTGCGTCTTAGATTTGTGCCTCTGCCTCCGCCTCCATTTTTGCCTTGGAGAAGTCATGGTTCCTGTTTTCTTGTGTTGGGGTGCTCTCGCTGGTTTACTGTCTGAATTACTGTTCCTCTGCTGCCTGCTCTGTTGCTAAGCGACAGTGTTTCTAACAAGCCTTCCCTAATAAAACTAGAACAAAAGGAAAACCTTCATTTGCATATGTTTTCTGCTGGTGTAGTTGACTCACAGCTGGAGTTCTATTGTCTAACCAAAGACCCCTGTTAAACTTAATGGCCCTTGCCTGAGGCCATTTCTATGCACAGCCAGATGGAGCAAGGAAAAAAAATTTCTCTGGGTATGGCTACATTTGGAATTTCAAAGCGCTGCCCCAGCAGCGCTGCAGGAGCGCTGCCGCGGCAGCACTTTGAAGTGTGAGTGTAGTCAGAGCGGCAGCGCTGGGAGAGAGCTCTCCCAGCGCTGCATGTAAACCACATCCCTTACGGGTGTAGCGTGCAGCGCTGGGAGCCGCGCTCCCAGCGCTGCTGCCCTGATTACACTGACGCTTTACAGCGCTGTATCTTGCAGCGCTCAGGGGGGTGTTTTTTCTTACCCCAGTTGCAGCGCTGCAAAGTGTGAATGTAGCCAAGGCCTCTGGCTGTAGGTTTAAAAAAACAAACAAACCCTTCTCTCTGCTTACAAGCAGCTAACAGAGAAAAGAAAATTAATAATTTTACTGGCTTTTGGATTCTACTATCCCAACTGCTGCACACCATGTCAAGTATAATTCCCAATTCTGGACCTTAGCGTCCAAAATATGGGTACTAGCATGAATTCCCCTAAGCTTAATTACCAGCTTAGATCTGATAGGCTGCCAGCAATCAGGAATTTTTAGGGTCTGATACCTTCTGGTCCCCCCAAAACCTTCCCAGGGGACCCCAAGACCCAGATTCCTTGAGTCTCTCAACAAAGGGGAAATAAGCCATTCCCTCCCCCCTCCCTTCTTCCTCCCAGCTCCTTCCCGCCCTGGGAACACTAGGAGATCGCCTGATTCAACTTTTTGAATCACCACACCGAGAGGAGTGTGACCTTCCGCCTCACCCAGAGGCAATACAAGCTGCGTGGATATAACCCAAAGAGAAAATTTATCCTTCCCTTCTCCCCACCAATTCCCTTGAACCTTAACTAGGAGAAAAAAAAATTAAACAGGTCTTAAAAGCAAAACTTTAAATAAGAAAGAGAGAAAAAAGTAAAAGGTTTATCTCTGCACTTTAGATGGTAAAAAGTTAGTCTTTCAACTATAAACAATAGAAAGAAACTCTCCACCAGAAACACAATTTAAGCTACTTCCAGCAAGTACACATATGTAAATGAAAAAAAAAACAAATTAAAAGACTATGACCGCCTTTTCTTACTCACAATTCTGAATAGATAAGAGACTGTAGCAGGGAGATTGGCAGAAACCTGGTTGCACCTCTAGTCCCGTCCAGGACCCAGAGAGAACAAAGCCAAACCCAAAACCCACAAACAAAGGCTTCCCTCCCATGAGATTTGAAAGTATCTTGTCTTCTGATTGGTCCTCTGGTCAGGTGTTTGGGGTCCCTGTTTGTTAACCCTTTACAGGTAAGAGAGACATTAACCCTTAACTATCTGTTTATGACAGCAGCCCCGCCCCCCCGAGTTCATGTTATATCGGGTCAAGTTATGTCGGGGTACAGGTGTATGTAGTTAATATAAATGTTTTTCGACCGTGTTCCACCCAAAAGCCTCCAGCAGCTTCTTACAAATTACCAAATCCCACAGGCCTTTAGCTGCAAAAGGTCGCGGTGATAGCGTTTGTGGAGCTGATGAGGCAGGGTTGACTTTTTTTTTTTAAATAAGGCAACTCATTAGCCGTTTAAATCACCAAGTTGAAATCCTTGATTTTATTTAAATCAATTTTAATGAAATTTCTCATTTGTATTTATTTTCTAAAGAAAGATGCAGTCTCATTGATATAAACATTAAAACATGTTTATTTACAACTAAATATAGTGACTTTATCCTAGATTTGGTTACATCTTTTTGATGTGTAGGAGGGTACACTACAAATGCATATGTTTATTTAAGCGATTATAGCATAGTATTTTCAGATTAATTGTACATTTTTAGTATGTTAGAAAATGATACTGCTTATTTACTAGATTTAGTTTTGCTCATTTTGTCAAGCTGCTGTTTAAAGACACAACAGCATATGTTAGCATCTCTTATCAAAACATGTTTCACATCTACAACTAAATGATATATTAAACAGATTAACTAATCAGTTGATTGAATCAAGCTGATTGTTTCAGCTCAAACTGGATAAATTTTTAAAAATGCCTGTGTGAAACTAACTGGAACTTAAGTGCCCACTTGCCTATATCTCTTGAAAAAGAGAGTTTCCTAAGTTACTTACCTCTTGTGCCATAGTAATAAAGCTTGATCTCAAAAGTTAGATGTTTTTGTTTTTTTTTAAATCCTGAATCTGTCTTTGCGTAAAAGGCTGCTTTTCAGTATAAAGTTTTCAATAGGGGCTTATAGATTCAGCATATCTACTTTTTATGTAAATGTGGTGAGAGGTCAGAAAATACATTAAGGCCTGAACTACTTGTGTAAAATTCAGATTTCACTTTAAATAGGTTTTATTTTTAAAAGAGAGACTTACTATAATTTTTTTCTTTTTTCCAAAGGAACACTTTTTTATTCACCCTCTTTTGAGGGGAGCTTTTCATCATGTTTGCATAAGTAATTGCTGATTATTGATGATCCCCTACAATTATAAGGGTTGTGGGTTTTTTTGGGTTTTTAAAAAAAGGGGGGGGGAATATTAGGACACTTCCTAAGATTACTGTCTTTCACAGGCTTGCTGTGTGACTTGCTCTGGTCGGATCCGGACAAAGATGTGCAAGGATGGGGCGAAAATGATCGTGGGGTCTCATTCACTTTTGGTGCTGATGTGGTCAGTAAATTTCTGAACCGTCATGATCTGGATTTGATCTGTCGAGCTCATCAGGTACAAACTCTACTATCTTTACTACTTTAAATCTCCTTCTAGTCTTTCTTTGAGGTATTTGGCATTGAAAGTATTTATCTTCATTTATATTTAGGATATTACTTGCAGGTATCTGGATTCTGCAAAATCCACTTTCCAATCTAGCATTTACAGTTTGACCAGATGTAGAGATCTTGGTACTTCCAGAACAGGGGTAGGCAACCTATGGCACGTGTGCCGAAGGCAGCACGCAAGCTGATTTTCAGTGGCACTCTCACTGCCCAGGTCCTGGCCACTAGTCCGGGAGGCTCTGCATTTTAATTTAATTTTAAATTAAGCTTCTTAAACATTTTTGAAACCTTATTTACTTACTTACAACAATAGTTTAGTTATATATTATAGACTTATAGACCTTCTAAAAACATTAAAATGTATTACTGGCGCACACAACCTTAAATTTGAATGAATAAATGAAGACTTGGCACACCGCTTCTGAAAGGTTGCCGACCCCTGTTCTAGAAGCACCAAATACAGAGGCTGTTCCTCAGAAACCAATATTTGTGAATACTTATTTCAGTTTCAACAACCATGATGTCATGCATACTCTGCCCCCCACATTATGTAATTGGTGTGACTGTTTTGTTCAGTGAGAGCATGTGGTGATTCTACTGGGGCAATTTAGGTGCCTAGGCTTCAAGAATGATGTAGAGTAGTGTCTTAAAAATAGGACATGGAATCAGAGGCACCGAGCAATACAACTTAAGCTAAAATTTAAGTGACATCTGATTTTGGCAGTCTACTTTTTTGGGTCTCCAACTTAATACATACATTTTCAGAGGTACTGAGCCCCTTTAAATTGTGGAAATATAAACAAATATATTGAAATCTGCATTCCAGAGTTGCTATCTTTTATTCTGGTTCCAGTACACACACACATTTTCCCATGGAAGAATCTATTTGTGTGATTTGTTAAAGATTCTGAAACTGTACTTGATGCTTAAGTACACAGATGACTTGAATGTTAAATGTTTCTATTCAAACGGAATATCATTAAGCTCCATAGACTAAGAATTGACCTCTCTTGAGAGTGGTTCCCATCTTGGAGTTAAGTTTCATTACTTGTACTGTGTTTTTAAATTAACTTTTTTTCTACTTCTGGTAAATAAAATGATGCAGGCTTTTACTGCATGTCTTGCAGTAACAAAATTTTGCACAGGCACTTTGGTTGAACACTCATGGATCTGTCTCCACTGATGCAAGTCACAGATCTTTTCTCCTGCAGCAATAATTGTGACAGACTGTAGGTGTTTCAAGATCAGTACCTTCAGATAGCTTTGCTGCCAATGTATCAGTTGTTCAGTCTCTTTAAAAACATGCAGTGTAGTTGTAGCTTTGTTGGTCCCAGGATGTTAAGGGCAAGGTGGGTGAGGTAATATCTTTTATTAGACCAACTTCTATTGGTGAGTGAGAGAAGCTTTTGAGCCACACATAGCTCTTCAGGTCTGGGAAAGGTACTCCCAGCATAACAGCAATACGCAAGGTGGAACAGATAGTTTAGTATAAGTAGCTAGCACATACTGGAAGGGACCTTCAAGGTAGAGTAGTCAGTTAACACATGCAGTCATGGGACAAAAGAAGTGTTAGACTGTAACGATCCATAAATCCAGTCTCTCTGTTCAGCCCATTATTTTTAGTGTCTAGCAAAGTAATGAATTTTAAGCTCCCAGGCTTTGTCTTCTGAAAATGTTGAATAGTTTTCCAGTTCATGATCAAACTAGTAGACAAAGGGGTGCTATTGTAGTCCTCAACCATGATTGTGTTAACGAAGCCAACTGACAGCTCTCCAGCACCATTTATTATAAAGAACTCAAAAGACCGCACACCATGATTTACCAGAAACTTAAGCATATCATCAAATCCTTCCCCAAACAATTCTAAGAGAAACTCTACAAACTCACCCCCCATGAACCCATCCCAGGGACCTTCTACATGCTTCCCAAGATGTACAAACAAGGGAACCCAGGCAGAGCCATCGATAAACATCTCATGGCTCAATATGAAGAACTATTGGGACCCATAGAAACTATCCTCAAACCATTCCCTGCACAAAGGGCCACCTTCTTCCAGGACACAACTGACTTCCTCCACAAACTTCGCAATATTAAAAGCCTCCCTCAGAACACCATCCACGCCACCATGGATATCACTTCCCTAAACACAGCATCCCTTACAATGATGGCATAGCTGCCTGCCTCAAATATTTACAAGACAATGGATGACCCTCAGATGCCCACCCCAAATGCATCGCCAAACTCATCCATTTCATCCTCACCCATAACAATTTTATGTTCAACAACGAACTTTGTCCAAACCATGGGAACAGCCAGGGGTACTAGAATGGCTCCCCAATATGGTAACCGTGGAGATTAATGGAAGGAGGAGGCACACATCAGAGCCCTAGGGGGGCTCACGTTAAAACCCTAGTGGGACTCTGGGTGATTGCTACTTCCCAACACAGATGTAATGAGGTTGAGTAGTGTCCGCAAAGGAGAAACTAAACAACTAATTATTTCTCAAGAAAGGTTTTTAATAAGTTATGACTGTAAAGGCAAAACAGACAATGTGCCTAATGACTTTACATGTACTGGTTGGGGATGGTTACAGTACAAGTTCATATGCAATACTGATACATTAATCAACTGTAGTTTACTAATTTTAACCTAACTATAAGTTGTTAAACTTTTATGATAAACTTGATGGTAACTTATAGTGAAGTCAGGCACAGCGACTTGTTAAACCACTATGATTTATAAACTAACTTCACCAGTGCTGTACCTACTTTCAGCAAGGCACAAAACATATATAGTTACTATATATTGATTAACTATTGACTACTACTATTTTTAAACAACTTAAACTTAAGTCTGTATTAATCCTATAGGTTAAGATTACCCAGCTCGAGCATAACCAGACCTTTTAAAAATCTTACCCTGCCTTCGTCCAAAGATGATACATTGCCTTCGGTTGACCATTTCCTGCACTGGCCAGGCACAGATGGTCAGTGAAGTGCAAGTCTCTTTGGTTCAGGGGGTGTATGTGAGCCTGACAAAGAGCAATTTCTTTTAGGTGTACACACACACACACGCCTCTGCATCTTATTTATACAGTATTTGCTGGCCATGTTTCAAAACAAGTCAACCAATCAAGGTGGCCAAATATTCTAGGGTGGCATTTGCGGTTTTGAAGTTATGAACTGTGCACCAGTGCTCAGCTCATTTCTTCTCTATGCAGCTAATAGTGGTCAATTTGCTAGACTCAAAAATGCTCGAATCAGCTTAAAGAGGTATTTGGTTGCAGAGCATAGTAACCACAAGTCTGTATCTACCTTGACAGAGTTTTCTTTTTAGTCTATAAAGCTTCCTAGATAGATTATGCTTATGCCTGCAGGATTCTACTGTACTTGCTTCTTACAGCTTCCAGAAATTTGAGGCCTAACAGTACTTAGCCTGACACTACTTGACAAGGCTTATGCACATTAATCACACCAGCCTCTTTATGGGCCACCTTGAAGATGAATTTCTGGACAAAGGCACCACAGAACAAATGATATACCTGAGATACATCAGTGATATTTTCATACTCTGGACAGACAACTTAAACTCCCCCATAGACTTACACCACAACTTCAACAACCAGCACCCATCCATTAAACTCTCTCTGGAACACTCTCTCCCAGTAGCATCCGTTTTAGCCCTACAGACAACCATATACAGGAAACCCACAGATCACTACACCTACCTTCATAGATCCTGTAACCACCCCAGACATACCAAGCAATCTGTTAAGTACAGCCAGGCACTCAGATACCACAGTATGTACTCCAAGGAATAAGTCTGGAATATATACCTTAACACACTTTAAAACTGCCTTCACCAAACAAGGGCACTCCACCAGACAAGTAGATCGCATCATGGAATGAGCAACCCAAGTACCCCAAGAGAACCTGCTTCAATACAGAAATAACCCCCCCTTCCCTCCCTCCCGACCATACTCCCCTAGTTATCACCTACTGCCCCACACTGGGACCCATATAGTGACTCATCAAACTACAACCCATACTTGAAGGGGACTCCATCCTAAAAGAAATCTTTCAGGAACCCCCACTTCTGCTTTTCAAACAATCCCCCAACCTCTCCAAGCTCTTAATCATCAGAAGCAAACTCCACACAGACCAGGACACACCAACTCAAAGCTGCACTAGACCCTGCCAGAACAGGGCTGCAAGATTTTGCATCTATCTCCACTGCTACAATGATTAGCACCCCCTACAACACATCTTTCATGATCCATGGATAATCCTACATGTGCCTATCATAACATATGGTGTATCTCATCCAGTGCACTAAATGCCCCAATAACTCTGAGTCAAACCAGACTATCACTGGGCTCTTGAATAAACTCACATAGGAAAATAAGACAAATAACATCACCTGTGGGTGAACACTTACCACAAAGCAGTCCCTCTATCTGACCTATCAGTCGTCATCCTCAAAGGAAGTCTGCACAACATTTTCAAAATACAAGTGTGGTAGCTTAAATTCATTATTATTCTATACACTAAAACCCATGGATTGAACAGATCCTGGATTTATAGCTGCTTATAACAATCTGTAACCTGCCAAACCCCCACCCCACCCTTTTTTTTTTTTTTTTTTTGTCCTATGACTGTAGAGGCATTAACAGGCCACTCTGCCTTGAATGGTTGATTTAGAATATGTGCTAACTGCTTATGCTAAACTATCTGTTCCACCTTGCATTTTGCTGTGATACTGGGAATACCTTTCCCAGACCTGAAGAAGAGCTCTGTGTGAGCGCGAAAGCTTGTCTCTCACCAACAGAAGTTGGTCCAATAAAAGATATGATCTCATCACCTTGTCTCTTTAAAAACATCCTTCTAGGCATTGTTGTTGCAAAATAGCTTCACAATTTTATGTCTGGAATATCTTTATAGATTTTAGACAAAATAGTGTTAATGTAACTGTTACCCCGACAATGAGGATTAGCTGGCCATAGAAACTATTTTATTTTAGGCATACATTTTGTCTTTCATTGCCTCATGGTATGTCTGTGGTGGTGGTGGGATGCAGCATGGAGATCTGCCTTACCTAGGTACTGGTCATTCTTGCACTATAGTTTGAGCTGGATTACTGCTTTCTCTTTAGTAAAGAGAGTGATGAATATCTCTGTCAGAAGCTAATTCTTTTAAGTACAGTAGAATCATTTTCATGAAAGCTTTTTAGAACATGGGAATTGTAACATGTTAAAGGGGTTTTTATGAATGGCACCAGGGTATAGTAAGAGAATGATACGGGATGCAGTAGTAATGTGGTACCTTTTAAAAATATTATCTAAAATATTTGTCGAATAATAAAACTTCTTTTGTACTCAGCATAAGGTTTTCAAATATTTATCTATTGCGAGCATGGTCACCAAACTTCGAGTTTGAAAATCTTAATCTAATTTATCAGCATATTAGCTATAGTAGTTTTTAAGCTATTTGATTTCAAATACTTAATTTTTTTTCTGATTTGGCACCACATCCAGTGTTGTGTCCACCTCTCAATCACTAAATGTTGTTCCTTTCACTGCCTACTTGTCCGTAACATAAGCAGTTGCTGCCTGCTTGAGAACTTGAGTTTAGGTCATAGAATGAATCTAATTCCTGCAAGGGTTTATTGTCTCAGTAGATAGCTGTATTGACTTCAGCTGCTTTTTGTGTTTTCTCCTCTCCTCCCGTTAACAGGTGGTTGAAGATGGTTATGAATTCTTTGCTAAACGACAGTTGGTCACCCTATTTTCAGCTCCAAATTACTGTGGAGAGTTTGATAATGCTGGAGGCATGATGAGCGTGGATGAAACTTTGATGTGTTCCTTTCAGGTATACTATGCTGCTAGATTAAAACTTAGTCGGTGTTCTTTTTTAGTGGATAGGTTTATAGAAACTATAAATTGGCACTCAACATGTGCCACTAAGAGAAAATAAGCTTCAGAAGATGGTTCTGCACAGTGGGCTGGCATCAAACCAACCACAGTGAGCTCTTTAAGAGGCCTGGAATTCCTGTAAATAAACTTGCCATGTTTCATAGCTGCCATATGCTAGATTCTTGTGTGCATTCTCAGTGCACATTTAGAACTGGATTTAATCTTCCTTCTGAGTCCAATTCCGGGCAGCAGAACAAATCCTTATTCAGAGATGATGGCATCCTGTAATGTGACTCCTTGACTAGTGTTTTCTTTCTACTTCAGACAAGTCACATACTAGTAGCTCTTGTTTTTTACCTAGATAGAACAGTCACAATCAAAAGCAGTTGAAAAGGAAGTCCATCAGTAGAGAGTAATATGTGGAGACATGAGTGGGATAAGGAAATAAACAGGGTGGCGAGGTTTATATTCTACGCTTTTGCTCCTCAAAAGTAATCAACTACAGTGAAAAATTTGAATTGTCCCATTGACTCAGAGTATAGAATGTATCTCAATTGTCATGGACTTATTAAAATGTTTCGTTGTTGTTTCAAAGATATTGAAACCATCTGAAAAGAAAGCCAAGTACCAGTATGGTGGATTGAATTCTGGACGTCCAGTCACTCCACCTCGTACAGCTAATCCACCGAAGAAGAGGTGAAGAAAGGAACAATGTCAAAACACCACCAGATCTATCAAGGACAAAACTCCATATTACAGTATATAATTGTGCACTGTAAAACCATCCAGCCATTTGACACCCTTTATGATGTCACACGTTTAACTTAAAGAGACGGGTAAAGGATCTTTACTAATTTTTTCTAGTAGAAAGATGTGCGACACTGTATTGTAACAAGTATAGCTCCAAGTTCTAATATCCAATGTAGAGTAAAATCCAGATTTAAAAAAATCTGTTGAATTACATATTCACTTATCACGGTTTTTAAAGTTGACCAACATCCCAGTTAAAACTTGATGTAATAGTTAAACCAGATGAGCATGATGTTCCATTCGTGTAATGTGGTCTTATTGTTGCTTGATTGCTTTTACTTTGGTTATTTTGTAGCTAGAATGATGCAGATATGGTATCTAGTCATGTTCCCTGGCTTTTTTTTTTTAAACGAAATATGGAAGGGGCTTTTTGGGGACAGCCACTGTTTTTTTTTTTCATTCCCCCCCCCCCCTCATTCTTTGTAATCTTGCTGTTTAAATGTGTGCCCCATTGTAATAAAAAGGTGATAGGATGGTAGTGAATAAAAAAGGCAAACTATGTCTAAATTAGTGACCCAGTAACGCACCCTGACAGTCAGCATTGTTTGAGGGACAGACAACTGTCTTGCTTTTTAACTTAAATTGCCACAGAATGGATTTGCGCACTACACTGTTTTAAATTATTGACATTACACTGTGCAGTGGCACTTCACTTAAGACTAAAATGGTATTGCCTATTAGTTGGTAACGTGATTATGTGGTACCTTGGCTTTAGGCTTTATTAGCACGAAACACCTTTGGCATGCTTAGCTTCCCAGTAACATACTATCTGCATCAGAATGCATCTTGCGTAGCTCCACAAAACATGAAGATCTTTATTTGATAAGCCTTGGAAAGCTGAAGTTTTTTCATGAGAGTGTATTTAAATGGGTGTCAACCTACCATTCACTGATCAACTGACCAGTGATGGTTGAACTGTCTAATATTGCCATGTGAATGTTCTACATGATTGTAAGGCTTATGTCACTAAAGATTATATACTGGATTTTCATGATCAAAGTTCATATATTGTATAGACTTTTGCTTTGTAGTGTACTATAGTAGCAATAATTTCTGTACATGATCAAGAGTTAATGCAGTATTTCTTTTCTTGTTCTCTTTCTTAAGGTTCATATTGACAAATGGCAAGGTGTAGGGAAGTTATAAAGTTAGTAATAGGGTAAAAATTGTAAGACACAGATTTGATAAGATGCAACACTATTGGATATGATTATAACAGTTTTTATTGAACATGGCAAATTTGCCAAGATTCTTTGGGGGAAGGCTTCAGATTTATACCATTCTAAATGTGCAAACAGTAGATATAAAACTCTTGACTTTAATATTGTCTTTGAAAATGTTAAATTGAGGATTCTGGCAACTTACATTTTATGAGCTGACACAGTATATAATGCGAGAGAGTGATTTCTGACACAGTGAAAAGTTCTTTAAAATGGATTTAAATCTTTTTTTCTAATTCCATTTTGTTTTAAATGCATATTTTAAATGTAGTTTTTCATTTAGTAAAAGTTGTCTAATTGATTTTGAAGTCTGTCTGGTTATTTTAAAACTCTTCAGTTGCTACTCCGCAATTGATTTTGTTCATACTTACCTTTCCGTTCCTGAGGCAGACTGGATCAACTGCTGTTTGGACAGTGGTTTACAGTCTTTTTGAAGCGAGCACTGATATTCATTACTCATAGACTTTAAGGTCAGAAGGGACCATTATGATCATCTAGTCCGACCCTCTGCACAAAGCAGGCCACAGAATCTCACCCACCCACTCCTGTAACAAACGCCTAAACTATGTCTGAGTTATTCAAGTCCTCAAATTGTGGTTTGAAGGCCTCAAGCTGCAGAGAATCCTTTGGCAAGTGACCCATGCCCCATGCTGAAGAGGAAGGCGAAAAACCTCCACAGCCTTTGCCAATCTGTCCTGGAGGAAAATTCCTTCCTGACCCCAGTATGGCGATCAGTTAAACCCTGAGCATGTGGGCAAGACTCACCAGACAGCACCCAGGAAAGAATTCTCTGTAGTTACTCAGGTCCCATCCCATCACAGACCACTGGGCATACTTACCTGCTGATAATCAAAGATCAGTTGCCAAATTAATTGCCAAAATTAGGCTATCCCATCATACCATCCCCTCCATAAATTTATCAAGTTTAGTCTTAAAGCCAGATATGTCTTTTGCCCCCACTACTTCCCTTGGAAAGCTGTTTCAGAATTTCACTCCTCTGATAGTTAGAAACCTTTTGTTTAATTTCAAGTCTAAACTTCCTAATGTCCAGTTTATATCCGTTTGTTCTTGTGTCCACATTGGTACTAAGCTTAAATAATTCCTCTCCCTCCCTAATATTTATCCTTCTGATATATTTATAAAGAGCAATCATATCCCCCCTCAACCTTCTTTAGCTTAGGCTAAACAAGCCAAGCTCTTTGAGTCTCCTTTCATAAGACAGGTTTTCCGTTCCTCGGATCATCCTAGTAGCCCTTCTGTATACCTGTTCCAGTTTGAATTCATCCTTCTTAAACGTGGGAGACCAGAACTGCACACAGTATTCCAGATGAGGTCTCACCAGTGCCTTGTATAACAGTACTAACACCTCCTTATCTTTGCTGGAAATACCTTGCCTGATGCATCCTAAAACCGCATTAGCTTTTTTAATGGCCATATCACATTGGCGGCTCATAGTCATCCTGTGATCAACCAATATGCCGAGGTCCTCCTCCTCCTCTGTTACTTCCAACTGATGCATCTCCAATTTATAACTAAAATTCTTATTACTCCCTGAATGCATGACCTTGCACTTTTCACTATTAAATTTCATCCTATTACTATTACTCCAGTTTACAAAGTCATCCAGATCTTCCTGTAGGATATCCCGGTCCTTCTCTGTGGTAGCAACACCTCCCAGCTTTGTCATCCACAAACTTTTTATTAGCACATTCCCACTTTTTGTGCCAAAGTCAGTAATAATAAGATTGGTGCCAAAACCATCCCTGAGGAACTCCACTAGTAACCTCCTTCCAGCCTGACAGTTCACCTTTCAGTACGACACGTTGTAGTCTCCCCTTTAACCAGTTCCTTATCCACCTTTCGATTTTCCTATTGATCCCCATCTTTTCCAATTTAACTAATTCCCCATGTGGAACTGTATCAAATGCCTTACTGAAATCGAGGTAAATTAGATCCACTGCATTTCCTTTGTCTAAAAAATCTGTTACCTTCTCAAAGAAGATCAGGTTGGTTTGGCACAATCTACCTTTTGTAAAACCATGTTGTATTTTGTCCCAATTACCATTGACTTCAATGTCCTTAACTACTTTCTCCTTCAACATTTTTTCCAAAACCTTACATACTACAGATGTCAAACTAACAGGCCTAAAGTTACTCAGATCACTTTTTTCCCTTTCTTAAAAATAGCAACTCTGTTAGCAATTCTCCAGTCGTATGGTACAACCCCTGAGTTTACTGATTCATTAAAAATTCTTGCTAATGGCTTGCAATTTCATGTACCAGTTCCTTTAATATTCTTGGATGAAGATTATCTGGGCCCTCCGATTTCGTCCCATTAAGCTGTTCGAGTTTTGGCTTCTACCTCGTATGTGGCAATATCTACCTCCATAGCCTCATTCCCATTTGTCATCCTACCATTATCCCTAAGCTCCTCATTAACCTCATCAAAGACTGAGGCAAAGTATTTGTTTAGATATTGGGCAATGCCTAGGTTATCCTTAACCTCTATTCCATCCTCAGTGTTTAGCGGTCCATCTTCTTTCTTTGTTTTTCTTCTTATTTTTATGGCTATAGAACCGTTTACTGTTGGTTTTAATTCCCTTTGCAAGGTCCAACTCTACATGGCTTTTGGCCTTTCTCACTTTATCCCTACATGTTCTGACCTCACTAAGGTAGCTTTCCTTGCTAATCCCTCCCATCTTCCACTCCTTGTTAGGCTTTCTGCTTTTTCTTAATCACCTCTCTAAGATGAGTGCTCATCCAGCTTGGTCTACAACTCCTGTCTTTTTTTTTCCTTCCCCCTTTCTTGGGATGCAGGCTTCTGATAGTTTCTGCAACTTTGACTTGAAGTAATTCCAGGCCTCCTCCACTTTTAGATCCCCAAGTTCTTCAGTCCAATCCACTTCCCTAACTAATTTCCTTAATTCTTTTAAAGTTAGCCCTTTTGAAATCAAAAACCCTAGTCCCAGATATTTTTGTTTATCCTTCGATTTAGTTTGAACTGAATTAGCTCATGATCACTCGAACCAAAGTTGTCCCCTACAACCATTTCTTCTGAGGTCCTCACTACTCACCAAAACCAAATCTAAAATAGCATCCCCTCTTGCTGGTTCTTCAACTACTTGGTTAAGAAATCCATCACCTATCACATCCAGAAAAATCTGAGCCCTATTATTATTATGAGCACTTTTCCTCCAGTCTATATCTGGGAAGTTAGTCTCCCATGATCACACAATTCCCATTGGTGTTTACTTCATTAAAAACAGAGGTCTCTGTCCATATCCAGATCTGATCCTGGCGGTCTGTAGCACATCCCAAACACTATCTCAGGGGAGGCTCTACTAACTTTCTTTCTCAGTGTGATTTTTGCCCGGACAGACTGTCTTATCCATTCCATCTCTTCTTATTTCTTTACAGTTAACCACATCATTGATATACAGTGCTACTCCACCACCTTTGCCTTTATTTGTGTCTTTCCTAAACAGCACAGCCTTCAATACCTGTACTCTAGTCATGACTAGTATTCCACCATGTTTCTGTTATCCCTATAATATCTGGTTTCACTTCCTGCACCAGTAGCTCTAGTTCCTCCATTTTGTTACCTAGACTCCTCGCATTAGTGTACAAACATCTTAATTTTTGCTGTTTGGTTTCACTGACATTCTTTACCCGGTTAGGCACAGACATTCTACCACCAGTATCACCAGTTAGACTGGTATCTATACTACCCTTCCTCCTTATGTCCATTCTCCTGCCCACAGCTGCATCCTCTTACTTTTTCTTCCCTCTCAATGTTGAATTCCAGTGTGGAGATTACCTGGACATCTCTCAACAATCTCACCCAAATTCCTCGTTTAAAGCTCTTAATCAGTTGTGCCAGCCTCCATCCTAGAAATCTATTTCCCTCCTTACTCAGGTGAAGTCCATCCCGAGAGAACAGTCCTCTGTCCATGAATGCTTCCCAGTGGCCGTACATCCCAAAGCCCTCCTTATAGCACCACTGCCTGAGCCATCTGTTGATCGTTAAAATCTTGTCACACCTTTGTTGCCCTTCTCTAGGAACAGGCAGAAACCCACTGAAGATCACCTGAGCCTCAATTTCCTTAAGCGTCTTCCCCAGTCTGGCATAGTCACCTTTGATATGTTCCAGCGAGAATCTAGCTGTACCATTTGTTCCCACATGAAGGACAATCAATGGATTCTTTCCCGCGCCCATTAGGATCCTTTTCAGCCTCAGGTCCACATCCCATATCTTAGCACCTGGCAGACAGCACACCCTTCTTTTCTTCGAATCAGCTCTAGTTACAAGCCTGTCTAGTGGTGATATTCTCCTGTCTATCCTCTGTTCCCTCTGGCTGCAAATCCTCTTGATTCGTATTCACCCTTGCAATCCTCTGCAACCCATCCCGTATCCTCCTGGGGCTCATATTTATTTGGTGTTGTCTCCATTGACTCTTCCTCTCTTCCTATGGGGCTAGCTGCTCTTCTCTTCTTCCGTGCCCTTTCACCTTCAGCGACCGCCTGCTGTGCCACTTCTTCAATTTCCAACTCTGCAAACCTGTTCCCGAGTTCTATTTCTCCTTCGCTAGCCTGTCTTTTCCTCTGCCTGGTTCTCTTAGTCACATGCTTCCACCGTCCACTTTCCTCACCCAGCAGTCTCCCTTCAGAATTCTTTGGTCCTGTTTCCATCTGCAAGTCTGAGCTTATCCCTTCAGCCTCCTCATGTCTTTGCTCCATCATCCGCTCGAACCCCCTTCTACACTCTACCGGAGTTTCCACCTACTTCTCCAGTCCTCGGATCTTTTCTTTGATCAGCTTTATCAGGCGGCACTTCATGCAGACGAAACTCTTTTCAGGTACCCCCTCCAAAATCGTGTACATGCCGCAGCTTCCACATCCAGTCATCCTTCTTGTTTCTTGCACTGCTGCCTCTGTATCGGTCATAGCCTTCCCACCTAAATCCTGTTAGTCCAGGAAACACAAATCAAAACAAACCCCCAACAGGCACCAGAACACCAGCAGACCACCCCCCACTCCCTTCACTAGGCTGTCAGTTCCTCTGCTTAGGTCTCTACATCTCTCCCACAACCTCCCCCTGTAAACTCCTACTGAAAACCCCCTGTTTACAGCTCTGTTTGCTGGCTCCTGTGCTGCTTCAGCTGTCTGTATGGTTCATAATGTTACAGAATTGTAACAGGACAGCTATATGATACTTTTCTGAGTTTATCAATGATGTCTGTATCAGTTCAAGTTTGGAAAGGCTGGATTTCTAATGGCCAAGCACTGGTCTCCAAAATTCCCCCCGCCCCCTCGAAAGGGGAGGGGGAGAATCACAGTATCAAGTACAGGCAAGTCTCCTCTTACACAGGGGTTCCGTTCTGCGGTTAGCGCCTAAAGCGAAAACCGCGTATAGTCAAAATTACATTGAGTTGAATGGCAGGCGGAATTGCCCGCACTACAAAAACAGTCTTTAAATTATTTTTTTTTGGCCGACCCATGTAAAGCTGAAATCGCGCATGTTAAATGCGCGTAAGATGTGACAGACCTGTAGTAAGGTTAATACTTTCAATATCAAAGCAAAATTTGGAAATGCCTTTTGTATTCTAAAATGCCAAGGTCTAGAGTTGGATAGTATAGTACGTTATGTGTATAATGCGCTCACTTGTGTTGCAAATGTTTCCTCTGGGTGATCTTCAGAAGAGAATTCAAATGTCTTCAGAGAGTGGCTCTTAGGAATTAAAAAAAACACAACGCTATTTCCTTTTTATAATAAAAATTGAGGTAATGTTTCTCCTGGAGAACTAACATCATACACTGGTGATACCATACAAGTGAAATCTGACTGAGAGGAAGTGATTTTTAGACAGAGTAGGGGGATGGACTTAACACCTGTAACTAAAATGCTAGAATAAATTGTCTACTAGACTGAATATCCCTGCCTCATCCAGGGCTGACAGCTCCTGTTCCACATCTAAAATATTCAGCAAAACAAGGAGAAAACAGTATTGACATTCTTGATACTTTGAGGGCAAACACAAACAAACTTTAAAAAAAGTTAAAACTAATGCCTGTGTTCATCAAACAAGGAATTAATATCTTAGTGAATTCTATAATGATGCAGTTATATGCTTGGCAATGTTGAATACTACTTACCAGTCTTTTTTTATCTTGATATGAATGAGAGGTGATGTGTAACAAATGAAATTTATCACAGATATCCCCCCCCCATGCAAAAAGTAATAGTGAAAACAGAACACTTAATCTTTAACTGCATTGAAGGGCAAAACTAACTGAAGCAAAAGAGCTTTCAGATTTAGTCCATACATCAATGGCTTTCATAATTTCACTTGCTTAGAAATGCATTGGGTGGTTTTCAGGTGTGGAGAATGAGTAGGATCCCAATTTTCTTGGAAGATTGGAAGATATACGGTACTATAAAAGCATTGTCCTGACTTATGGTAAGACTTGAGGGAATTAAAGTTTCTACATTAGGGGGCTTCTAAACATTGCTATAATGAGTTAACATTTGCATTAACCTACTAAATATTGAATTTGAGGAGTTTATTATGGTTGAGACCATAGCTCACTTTGAGATCTACAAATATATAAATATAAAAAGCATTTTACAAAGGAATGGAAATCTCCATTTTACAGATGAGCAGACTGAGGCACAGAATTCTCAAATTTAAAAAAAAATGGAGAAAGAGGAAAGATTTATTTTTAAATGTTATTGAGAAATAAGTCACTAAAGCAGTGTCCACTACAGAAATTTGGCACACTACCATGGTGGTTATAGCACACTTCTAATATATATTTTGTTCACACAAGTGCTTGTAATGCTATAATAAACTTTTAAGTTAGTCTTGCAAGACTATACCACACTGTGGTCCACCATTGTCGGTGTCCACTGGTGCAGTGTTGGTATGGACAGATTGCTGGTGTAATTGGCCTATGGTGTGCCATGCAGTGCTTAGGTGGGCAGTCTGGTCTACTTTCCGCATTTCACTTTCCAGGCATCAAGTTAGCAACAGCCTCCAACTATACAAAAAATATTCACTGTGGAGCAAACCTGTGTGAAGCTTGTGCTGGGAAAACTGCAGTGATTAATTCGATTCAGGTCACCTGCATGTCTCCAAAGAGGTGCTCTCAAGCATTTGTTCAGTTGGCCAAAGGCAGACATGTTGACACTGGTAGCTGAAGAGAGGTGATTTAGGGTCAATTGAATTCTGCTCTGCAATATTTTAGTGCAGTGACAGTCAGCTAAAGGGCCAATCATACATTGGGGGAGATACTTTTGGCCTGCTCTGCTCCATTTGTCCCATTCAGGTAATACAGAAGAAGCAGAAACCATCCCCAAATCCCCCTCTGGGGATTCCATCAATGTGAATGAGGTGTTGGTAGTATATTCAGCACCTTTTATCTTCCTCCCCATAGTCTTTGGTGCAGGGATCATGTTGTGGGCAGGAATGGTGAGTGGCTAATGTGTGCTATCCTCTGGTTATCAACAGCTGGCGTATGGTTCTTGGTAACCATTTCCAGCTGGGCAGAGAATCAGTCAGTCGTAACTGTTTTTTTTGCCTACAGTTTTTTGTCCCTCTTGAGCGCAGAGAGGAGAGGAAGCTGCCCATTGCTAGGGGCTCCCCTGAACTCAGGCAGAGCCACTCAAGCATCTGTCCTTCTCTCCTGGGGTTCTTACAGCTTTGCAGATGATGGAGCAGCCAGAACCATCTTCTCCTCCCTCCCCAGCAAAGCAGCAGGAGAGCTGCTGATCAACTGCAGCAAGCAAGAGAGCAGCTTCTCAGTCCTCCTGCCTTGCATCTGGTAGTGCAGAGGAAGCAGTAAGAGGCAATGTCCCCTCTGCCTCCTTGTGGTCACAGAGCTGATTGACGTTCAACTGAATTACTAGGTGCAATTCGAGAAGCACATTTTTCGATTCATAATAATGACAAATTTTCTTAAGTTACCCTGAAGGGCCACAAGTTTGGAAACTGCTGCTTTGACGCATTGGTTCTCAAACTTGTCCAAGAGAATGTGCTAGTGGCTTGTAGAGAACTGGCTTATCATATAAAACAGCTAGAAATATTTATTACGTAGGTGGCACATGGATATTAGCAATTGCGAATGAAGCAAGGTGGCTCACAAGTTAATTTTAAAATACAGCCTACACTAGAAAAGATTTTGAGATGCTCTTTTCATGTATAGATAGGCACCATTTAGAGTGTCAAGCAGTAAAGCAAGAAGATAGAGATGGGTCTTGTATAGTAAGCCCTGGAACAATAAACTAGTCTGATTTACAGGGGAAAATTCACCCCTTTTGCAAAGAGCTGGCCTGAGTTCTCAGGACTTGCATTTCTATCTAGCCCAAAGTGCTTTTGGATTGTATTGGTGAGGAACACGAGGTTATAGATAGGAACAGGAGAGGCAGACCTCCCACTATCTGCAAGAGGTAGGTGAGATTCCTCCACAGGCAAGACTACACACTCCTTCAGGGATGAATTGTGGCCATTTCTGATTTGTTGGTAGATTGCTGTATACCACATGCCATCTCTACCATCTTTCTCCTAGTGTGATGATGATGGGTGAGGTAATATTTTATTGGACCATCTTCTGTTAGCAAGAGAGAAGCTTTTGAGCTCTAGGACACCAATTCAAGTTCAGCTCCAAGTCAGTAGTGAGTGAAAGTTCTTGCTATCGGATGGCCACCTGATTGTCTTCATGGACTGATTTTATTGGTCTAATTCACTTTCCAGTGGACAGGTGTTTATATCACATTTAGCTTCGCTGCTGGTAATTTCATTAGGGAGGGTTAAAACTGAAGGCTGATATACACTAGACCAGATTCTCAAACTTCATTGCACTGTGACCCTCTTCTGACAACAAAAATTGTTACACCACTCCAGGAGGGGGGAACTGAAGCCTGAGCCAGCCCAAGCTCTGCAACCCTGGACAGGGGAGCCAAAGCCAGAGCCCCACATCCCCCAGTTGGGGTGGGGGAGGCTGTAACTTGAGACCTTACACCCCAGACTGAAGCTCTTGAGCTTTGGCCCCGGCCAGTGGGGCTTGGGCTTCAGCTTTGGCCCTTGGCCCCAGCAAGTGTAACGCCAGCCCTGGTGGCCCCATTAAAATGGGGTGATGACCACTTTGGGTTCTCAACCCACAGTTTGAGAACTGCTGCACTAGAAAACTAGATTGACCCAGCTGCATTGCTCAGAGTCATGACAAATCCACAATCCTGAGTAACTTGAAAAGCTGCGACTTCTTAAGTGTAGACCTGCCCTTAGACTAGACTGCTCTTTGCCTCCCAGTTTCCTCTTCTCATTTGTTCCAGATTCTCTTTGAGTCTTAATTTTGCACATTTTCACTGTAGTGAGTTAATGTGATAGTTCTGTGCAAGGATCCATTGTAGTCTTGTTTTGTTTTGGGTTGGTTCTTCCAGTGAGTTGTAATTTTCAATTAGCATGGGATTGGTTGTACCACTGATCAGGAAGATAAGGTTGCTGAGCCCATGGAGTGATGATATATATGTGAATCATAATTTGTTTGGATTTAGTTTTCTATTTTCTAGTACTTGCTGTTTAACATATATCATAGTAACACCTAAACACTTCAACCAAGGTGGCCCTATTGTGCTAGGTATATAAATGATTGTCTCTGTCCCAAAGACTTGTGGTGTTGGAAATGTTTGTGGCTTTGGTTGAGATCCCCTCAGAAGTTGGTCATTTTGTTGATTAGCCAGAGGAATCTGCCTGGTTCTGCTCTTCAGCTGTTGCTGCTAGTTTATGTGGATGATTTGTTTGCAGTATTGCAGATGCAAGGAATTCTGTTGGGGTTTTATCCCAATAGTGCAGTCAGTTGTTAAATTTTGACCCCAGCTTTCACACTATTAGAATGGCTTGGACTATGCTGAGTTGAATAGTTCTAGCAGAAGCTTACACAACCCAGTAGGTATCTCTAGTGGTTTTATTTTAAGGCGTCTGGTTATACCCCCCCCAAAATGTGGGGACCTGCCTGAAAGACCCCCTATGATTATCTTATACCAGTTGAGGTTAAAACTTTTCCAAGGCACAGTTTTCTGCCTTGGACAGATACTGCTGCCTCTACCAAGTGATTTTTTTCACAAATATTCTGGGAAGGGTCACTTGGAATCCCTATCCCCTCTTCCCCCCAAAAAATATCCCCCCAAGCCTCTTCACCCCCTTTCTTGGGGAAGCTTGAGAATAAAATATCAACCAGTTGCCTTAGCAATGTGAGCACGGACAAACCCCTTGTCTAAGGACTTTGGAATCAAAGGATTCTTTAAAAAAAAAAAAAAAATCTGAAAACTTGGGTTTTAGGGATTAAGTACCAAAAATAGCTTTCTTGGGGTTCAGCTTACAGGTTACAAGCAAAACAAAAGCACCTGGGGTTAGCACAGAGGAATCCACAAACCAAAACAACTGAAAAGGTTCCTAATCACATCTGTCTTAACTTTTCCTTGGTTACTTATATATCTGGGGTTCCAAATGAGTTTATAGGTATGATGCTGCTAATTTCCCAGATCTGGCTTTAAGTTTACAGCTCGTTGCTCCCCTCCCCTTTCTCCAGCCTTAGAGACAAAGACAAAACCCCCAGACCAGCAGTTTTTCCAATTTCAAAAGGTACAGACTCCTTATTGGTTCCCCTGGTCAGGTGCCAACTCAGGTTAAGCTTCTCTTAACCCTTTACAGTTAAGGCAATTAGGGTACAGCTGCTAAGGAGGATTCTATAGCTACTGATTGGCTGTGTGTCCATAAAAAGGAGCTACCCACCCCTCATTTATCACATATGGTATGGAAAGTCTGTAAAAGTTTTGATTTGTAATTGATTTACAAATCTGAAACTCTGTGGTGCATGTTTTGTGAGAACTGGGTGTGTATAATTTTAGGGTGTGTTCAGGCTCCATGTCTTTAATACAATTCTGGTTTGGGTTGTTCTGAGGTTTTCTGATTCTTTCCCCCTTGTCCCCCAGTTGACCTTTAAAGTCCACGTACTGCAGTAGGTTTTTGGAAGATGTATGTTTCTCTCGAGACCATCCTGCATGGGTGATCGTATGCCTGTAATCTGCGTACAGCAGGTGTTTTAATTGAAGTCATTTAGTGGGAGTCCTGGGCTTGAAGATTGCTGCCATAGGGGTGTTAGTACACTGGCACACAGGTTGAACAATGTCAGGTAGAGATTACCATCCCTGTTTTACACTTTCGTTCTCAAATATTCTTTCTATTCTCTCTTTGCATATGATATTAATATTTTTAGCTTCATAGATTCCAAGTCCAGAAGGGATCATTCTGATCATCTAGTCTGACTTATAGTACGACAAAGGCCATAGAACTTCCCCAAAATAGTTCCTAGAGTATAGCTTTTAGAAAAACATCAAATCTTATTTTAAAAGTTGTTGGTAATGGAGAATCCACCACAGCCCTGGGTAAATTGCTCCAGTGATTAATTACTCACTTTTTAAAAACAGTATGCCTTATTACAAGTCTGAAATTGCCTAGCTTCAACTTCTAGCCATTGGATTATTATATCTCTCTCTGCTAGATTGAAGATCCCAGTATTAAATATTTGTTCTTCCATGTAGACACTTAGTATGTAATCAAGTCACCTTTTTCTTAAGCTAAATAGACTTAGAGCTCACTTACTGTTAAGCATGTTTTCCAGTCCTTTTATAATCCTCTTGGCTTTTCTTTGAACCCTCTCCAACTTATCAAGATCCTTTGTGAATGGTGTACACCAGAAATGGACACAGTATTCCAGCAGCGGCCTCACGAGTGCCGAATACAGAGATAAAATAAGCTTTCTGCTCCTACTCGAGATTCCCCTTTTTATACATCACAGGATCACGTTGGCTCTTTTGACTATAGTGCCATACTGGGAGTTCATGTTCAGCTGATTATCCAACACAACCCCCAGATCTTTCTCAGGAGCACTGTATCAGAGGGGTAGCCGTGTTAGTCTGGATCTGAAAAAGCAGCAAAGAGTCCTGTGGCACCTTATAGACTAACAGATGTATTGGAGCATGAGCTTTCGTGGGTGAATATTCACTTCATCTACAGTGGGTACAGGAGTAGTAGTCATCCATCCTGTAAGTATGACCTGCATTTTTTGTTCCTCAATGTAACCTTTATATTTAGCAATATTAAAACACATGGTTTGCTTGGACCCAGTATACCAAGAAATCCAAATCAGTGACTTGTCTTTTGTTGTTTATCACGCTCTCAATATTTGTCATCTGCAGACTTTATCAGTGGTGATTTTATTTTCATGCAGGTCATTGATAAAAAATATTAAATGGTGTAGGGGCAAGAACCGATCTCTGTGGAACTCTTCTGGAAACACACCTGCTCAATGACAATTCCCTGTTTACAGTTACATTTGAGCCAGTTTTTAATCCATTTCTTGTCATGTTAATTTTATAGAGACAAAGTGGGTGAACTAATATCTTTTAGTCAGTGGATCGAATTCTGTTGGTCAGAGACAAACATTCGAGCTTCCACAGAGGAGTTCTTCAGGACCTGAAGCTCAAAAGCTTGCTGTCACCAACAGAAGTTGGTCCACTAAAAGATAATACCTCACCCACCTTGTTTTTCTAATATCCTGAGATCAACACAGCTACAGCAACACTACATACATTATTTTATATCATTCTAATTTTTTAGTCAAAACTTATGGTACCAAGTCAAATGCTTTAGAGAAGTCTAAGTATATAACATCAACACTTACTTTTATCAACCAAACCTTTAATCTCATAAAGAAAAAAAGTTGTAATTCATGCAAATCAACATGAGTTTATGGAAAATAGTCAAACTAACATTACCCTCCTTTAATTCTTTATTAATCAAGTTTCTGTACCAGCTGCTCCATGAACTTGACTGGGAGTGATGTCATGCTGACAGGCCTATAATTACCAAAGCTTTTATCCAGTTTTTGATCAGTAGATGAGTTTATTAAGATCATAATGTCTTCTGATCAGTTCTATTTAGCAGCAATTTCAGGTTCAAACTGGGTGCCTTTAAAGTCTATGAAGCTTCCCTTCATCTGTTGTGTATATAGATGAATCTGTATTCTAGGTTTTGTGTAATCAGGGAATTATTTCATTAACAGTGGTAAAAATGGGTAGGCAGGGTTACCCAGAATCAGTGTGACACACTTAATGTCAATATTGAGTTAGGTTTGCAACTTGACCACAGCATGAACATATGGGCAGAAAGCAACTTGGTCATCAGTCAGCTGCCCTTCCCCTCTTGGTACTATTTTACCCATTATCATCTGCTCACATAGCTTGTAGGTTGAGCAAAGCAATGATACTAGTCAGTAACTTTTTGCAGAAGTAGGGTCTTTATGTGGTTTAATAGTGCAACTGCTTTAGACTGTCTTCACAGCCTGGGTATCTGCATTATCGCCATGCAAGAATTAAGTCAAGCAGCAACTTCTGTGCTCTTGTCCTGAAGTGTAGTAGTAGTTCTAGTTCAAAAAAGAAGACACACAATGATTCAAGACGTCCACTGCTTGTACACATTCCACCATCCAAGAGGCTGAAGTCTGGATAGAGCTGGGGCTCTCAACCTTTTTCTTTGAGGCACACCCCACCCATCCCCCACCACCCTAAACATGCTATAAAAACTCCACAGCCCAGCTGTCGCAACTATTTTTCTCCATATAAAAGCCAGGCCAGCGTTAAGGGGTAGCAAGCAGGGCAATTGCCCAAGGCCCTGCAAAGCTAAGTTGCTCAGACTTTGGCTTCATCCCCGAGTGTTTGGGGCTTGGGGTCCTGGGCTGCTGTCCTACAGCATGGGGCTTTGGCTTTCTTCCCTGGGCCATAGCGAGTCTAATAATGCTGGCCATGCTTGGCAGCCCCCTAAAACCTGCTTGTGGCCCCCCCATGGGTCCCCAGACCCTGGTTGAGAACCACAGGGATAGAGCTTTGCCTCTGAAAATCCCTTACCCCAAAATACTAATGCAGAAGGCTACACAGAACAAAATGGAGGGAAGTGCTGATGATCTTGAAGAACCTGGTTCCTTCAGAACTCCTCCCTCCTGGCACTGACCTCAAATGAAAACATTGGTGTATTCTAAATCAAGTGAATGCTGAAGTGGCAAAGACTAGTGATAATGTGACCAAATGGAAGCAAAAGAATGACCCCAAAAGTGAATGTGTAGAGCCTAGGCAAGCAGTTGCATCGCATCAGGCAGCGTTCCCCTGTCAATATCTTGTACTCCCACAGATCTGTTCCAGATAAGTGATAACACCAGATCTTGACTGTGGTTTTGGAGCTGCTGCTGCTTATCAGATGCAGAACTTGCCAAGCCAATTTGTGGCAGCTTAATCAGTGAAGTGTAGAGCCCTCAGATCACAATCAAATCTGGTCTGAGGACAGTTGTCAATGATGTGTGATATCTGTCTTTGGCCACAGCCGCATGTGGAATTCTCTTGTTGGCCCCAGGAGTGAAGGCTGACTGCACATTGACCCTGGCCTGTTCAAAATTGGTTCAGAAGGGCCAATAAGTGGTGTGGCAAATCAAAGCTAGGTCCAACCATGATCGGGTTAGTTACAGGAGACTGGTTTCTGACATGAGCTGAAGACCATTCTTCACACCACATTGACATCACAGAGAAATCTGAGCTGGACAAGTGGCACCACAACAGGTGCCTCGACCAGCGCACTCTTGGGTGGTCCAAGACATCTGTGTATAGTGGTAGGCTTGGGTTTGCCCTGATCATCTCAATCATTCTGGATGTAACATCCTCATGATGGAAGTCTGGAGAAGTGATTCTGATTAACACAGGGAGCCATGGAACTGGTGTGGGTCGAATCATCTCAGTTATGATGCACATGGTTGAGTGTAGTTGTGTGTTAATCAACTTGACATGAGATTGATCTGGCTCTGTGTCAAGCACAGTATTGCTACAAAGTAACTGAGGGCTAAACCAGATTATCTGAGAGTTGGCTCCCTGTGAATATCAGCCAGTTTGCCTAGAAGGTTGTTACATGACTTCATCTTAGCAGCAGTTTTCCTCAGGTGGTTAAGATATGAGAGAGATCTATCTAGGGTTACTCTGAGGTAGACTAGGTAGGATTTGTGTGTTCAAGTAATGATCCTTGAGAAAGATATTGAGTTACTGGGCTACTCTGGCCCTGTAAAGATGGAACACACTCAAAACTGGGTCACATTTAGTTGTAAATTCAACCAACTATAGTATCAGGCCATCTTAAACAAGTGAGCATTTAGGGTGTCCTCAAGTTCTGGGAATGACCGTGCTTGGATGCCTAAGCAAATGTTATCTGAACCTGCAGAAGTGGGTAAACAGAAGATCATTTGTGTACAGGTTGAAAGCATTGGTGCCAGCACAGAACCTTGGGTAGATCATGCCACACGCTATGAAGAATGTCAATATTGCACAGTGGTAACATAGTACCCCAATGTCCACTCTTGAAAGTCACTGCCTGGCCACCACCCTATGTCCAATAGTCTGCTTCTATGCCTAGTTCACCACTGAGTAGTACCTTTCTCTGCTAATGTAATCCTAGACTGCTGTTTTTGTAGGGTGAGGGACGGAGGGGAGGCAGACAGGGCTGGCTTGGGGAAGGAGAAAGAAAATGGGCATATGGGTTCCTTCCACTGCTACAGCACAGTGCATGAATCCCAACTGTTTAAAGTTCAGTGATCTCTGCCAGTTGGTTAAGTCCCTGTAACATACCAGAAACATTTGGGCACCTCTCACCTAATCAGTTCCCTGCCACTGCAGGGGCCTCAGACATTGGTAGAAAGTTGGGCTCTTCTGTTCTCTGCCAGTGGCACACAACAGTTTATTCCCCATGGAGTTAAAATGTTTTAGTCTAACCCAACATATTGGACTCAATACAGGGATAACAGGGTGAAGGTTAATGGCCTGTTATATACAGGTCAGACTAGAAGGGACCATTGGATCATCCAGTTTAAAACTGGAATTCAGATTGCCACATAAACCTCCACAACAAAATTGACCTTCCTAACCTGAACTGGTGCTCAACTGACGAATGGTTATCTGGGATAGGTAGGTTCCATAGGGTAATTCATGGAGAGTGGAAATTTCATTCTGGTGGTGGGATGTTGGGGCTAGCTCACTACAGAATTAGGAAGGAGCTTTTCTGTAACTCTGAAGTTCAGCAGCTGTTGCTGCTCATCCCAGATCTTAACAATTTTGTTCTACCAATCTGCTCATGGTCCAGACCCAAAAGTTGTGCTCTTTCATTCTCAAGTACCACAAAGACCCGGTTTCTTTGGGGTAAGGGATATACAACCATTGCAACAACACCTCCAACTACTGCTCTGTCTCTGCCTGCCTGCAAGTTCAGGTACAGCTTTCGTTGTATTGCTGCAGACACCATGCAGCTGCTTTTCTCAAGCTCTGGCAGAAACCTTTCTTTCTTGAACATTCACCTTGACCTCCATTTTGAGAAAAGCCCTAGAGGAAATGTACTGGTGCCCAAGGATTCATAGGAATTTCTCTCCTTCCATACTTCTGTTGGCTTCTTCAAAAGTTGTCAGAAGTCTCTGCTCCTGGAACTCTAGGATAGGGCAATGCAACTGCAGTACTATAAGTTTTGCCCACATCCACATATGCACTGAATTAAACATGGACTTGCTGTATTGTTGATGCTCAAGTGTGCTAACCAATCAGTTCAATTACCAATGATTCAGTTTTTCACTGTAGACACAGCCTTTTTGAGAAACAGATAGCACTGTTATGCTTGCTCTGGTGCAGCAGTGAATGCAACAGCATGCTTTTAAGAAGGAAATAGTATTTTTAAAGGACATATACTTAAAATATAGGGCTTTTTATAAAGAGTATACACCTTTTAGTGGCTTATTTTGTCAATGTGCTCTTAAATTATCTAGATTTGTATTGCAAGAGTTTCTGAAAGTCCATCACTTTGTATGATCTGTGTTACATACTTAAGCCTGGCTGTATTAAATATTTTCAGGCATATCGTCTACTTTTCTTGTGCTCTTTCATCTATTTGCTGATCTACTGCATCTTTCTGACCAGACCCCTCTCATGCTTCCTCTGAATGCCTTTCCATTATAGAGAATCATTACAAGCTACTGTTCCAATGCAACTTTGCCTTTCTTGAATCAAAAATATGCAAAAATGTAAATATACAGAGTGAGTGGGGAGAGAGATTTCCTTGCACGACTGGTGAAAATGTTTGGAAGTGGCCACATTTTCAACTTGTATTTTGGATTAATCTTTAAAACCACTCAATCCAGATTGCCCTTGGATACTTCAGTGATATGTCTGGGTCTAACCGCAAGGAAATCCTTTAATTAAAAAATTCTAAGCTTATTTTTCAACTCCTTAGAAGTAGCAAACTGCTCCCTAGTGACCTATTTGGATACAAGTGTTTGGTTTAAAATCATCTGGGACTCATTTATTATGGAAAAGTTTACAGACAATATAGAATAGTTCCTGCATAATTTGCCTCCCTTTTTTAGAATGTAAACAAAATAACCGTATTGATTCAACTTGTTTTAATAGAAGCTGAATAGGGATTACATGCAATGCTAAATCCAGTATTTGACATTTAACAGGAATCTGTGTTTCCTGCTCATGCTTGGTTTAAAGTGAAAGTGGTGTGACAGTGCCTCCTGGTGTCTGAGTCAAACACATGGTGAACAAACAAAAAAAACTTCCTGAAATGATTTGGACTATTTTTAAATTGTATTTTACAATGTTTAAAGGACCAGTTTCAATGTATTGTGTGCAGAGTGTGTAACTTGATGATGTTTTTGCTACTATGGAGTGACTTGAGTTTAACAGACCTTTGACCTTATAGCTGAGAATGGGAAGAAAAAAAATCCTGTAACATCTTGTTGGAGAACCTCCATTCCCTACAGAGCATAAAAGACAAAAATAAGAGCGGTCCATTTGGGAGATATGTGGGAACAAGCAACTGCTACTTGTCCTGTACCCCAGCACCCTTAAGCTGATTTTTATAGGGGTGAGCTGTAAATTTGAAGCTGGAAAAAAAAAGTGCCTTAATTTATAAATATCAATATGTATTTATTGACAATTTAAAGAAGAACTGTAAATACTAGAGAGGAATTATGACTAGTGCATGGATTAAGGTGTGAGATTAGATAAATCACTTCGCCTCTCTGTGCCTGAGTTTCCAAGAGTAGTTTTTTAGGGGTAATTTTTAGCTACCAATGTGTGAGAGGATGAATTGTTTTGTAAAGTGCTTCGAGGTCCTTGGATGAAAGGTGCCATAAGTGCAAAGTATACTGTACATTTTAAACACTGTTCTTGGCCACACAAACTGCAGGCAGGAATTGATGCAGATTGATTTAACTCAGATACAAGCATGAAGCAGGAAAAAGGTTCAAAAGAGCAGATTTCTGCCTGGCTGACTTAGCCTTATACTGCCAGTGTTCCCCATTTCAGCCTCTTCTATACAAATTTATAGCAAGCAATTTGCACACAGACTGACCCATTTGCCCCCTGCCTACAGAATACGTTTAATCTCCAGAAGCCCACATGCCCTTTCTCACAATGTGATCACTGTCTCAGTTTCTAAGTGTCAGTCAAGTGTACTCCAGTTCGTCTGTTTGGTATTTTGTCTTCCCACTTTATTTTCAGGATCCTGTGCAGGCATCTGCTGTTCAATCTGATGTGCCTAGCCTATGTAGCCCACATTTCTGAACCATAAAGCAGGGATGACGGCCCGTGAGTCTCATAAATTCGCATCGTCACCTTAGTCGATGATTTGCTGTTATTCCAGGCACGTTTCTGTAATAGGCCAAAATTCTTAGCTGCTTTTCCAGCTCTGTTTGTCAACTAAATCTGAAGAGCAAGATTCCCGCTGTGTATAACCCAAGTAACAAAAGCTGTCAACGATGCCAAAAGATTTACCTTGCAGAGGGATGTCAGGCATTGGTTATTCCACCCCTTGGTACATGATCACAATCTTCTTGAAACTAATTCTCAACCCAAAGTTTCTGCGTGATGCAGAAAATCTACCCAAGGGATTTTGCAGGGAAGATTCACGGTGGGCGACCATGGCCGTGTCATTCACAAACAGGAAATCTCTCAGAATCTGCTCTTTCACCTTCTTTTTCACTCTAACACTTGCGATGTTAAACAAGCTTCCATCTAGTCCAGTTTGAAGATAACTGCCATCACTGTTGCCCTTAAATGCATGAAGAAGCAAGAAACTCAATAGAGTGTCTTATGGACCTTCTTCCCTCTCATTTGCAATCAATATTTTTTGGGGCAACTAAGGTAATTGCGTGCATGGAATGGTAACATGAGGTATTTGTTTATATATTTTAACTCTGATTTTTTTAAAGTGAACAGTGGTTTTTTTTTTCATTTCATCTCTCTCTCCCATCTATTATGTTTCTCCTTGAAGGAGCCGTGCTTAAAGTCTTTGCCCTGTCTACACGGCAGCTTCTGTTAGGATTGGTGGAATTTGCACCACTATAGAAAAAATACACATTTTCCCAGTATAGACACCTCTCCCCCACAATGGCTAGCCACTCCAGTTCCACTGGACCACCCCATTGTCAGTACTGTCAACCCCAAGTGTTCAAAAGACATGAATTGGGCTCTCCAAAAAATCATTAGATTGGCTTAAAACTAGTGAGATTTTAAAAATTCAGGATTCTTTTATTTTCCTTCTAGGTTTGGGTTTTCAAGCTTTTCCCTGCAACCCTGAAAGCTAGAGACTTGGGGGAAAATAAAAACTGCTGAGTGTCTCATGTAATATCACAACACCAGGAGCTTGGACTTTTAAAAAAAATCAAATATTGTGAAACTCACTATAAAATTGGAATTTAAAATTGTTTTTACAGTGGGAACACAAGCGCAAAGTAAGATGTCAGTGGAACTCAAGTCTCTTGACTCCCCATTGTGTAGACTCCGTTATTCTTCAAGTTACAGTCCCAATGTCTAAGTAAGGTGTGTGCACTCCTGTCCACCTTTGATCAGAGATGTTTTAATCAGAAGTGTATAAGAGGCCATGTCTACACCCTACACACCCCTTTGCTCTGAACCGAGGATATAGGGAGGGGGAGACGTGCTGCTGCTCTAGTTCATCTCAGCTGGCTGTGGATAGAGATGGAGCATTGCAGCATCCATAAGCAAAGCTATTTGACAGTTTACATTTCTACTTAATGTTCTTTATTTTTACTTTATTTCTTTTCCTGGCAGTTTCAGGCCATGGGGTCCCCATGCCTCAATCCTTGGTTTGCTACAGCTAACTAGGGCATCTGTCATGTTAGCCTCTGTAGCTTTTTTTCTGCCCAAAATTCCAGGCTTCAAACCCTGCCAGACCTGTCACAGATCCTCCCTCCTCCCTTAAGATCTGTGGAGCATTATTGAGAGGATCCAGGTCAATGGCTAGAGGGAAGGAGCAAAATTCATCCCCCAAACACACTGCTTCTCCTCCTTGCAGTTACGTGAGCTTCATGTATAGACTGGGCTAAAGGCATCCTTACTGAGAAACAGGGGATAAATTCTGCATACACAATTGGTCAGCAGCATGCTCTGTGTTGGGATTAACTTGCTAGTGCAGTCATGAGAGGGTTTTTTTTAATATTTGTAATGGGATATTGAGTTAATACTGTTAGTCAATGGAAAAGAATCCCAGTAGCTAGTCTGAATTTTATATGTGTTTGACATGGTATTAAGCAGGCTGAGGTCTCTGTCTATCAAACCCTGGACCTGGTTTAATACTGTTTAATATTGGACAGTGACTGGATTATGTTAATACTTTTGGCCTGTGTATTATATCTAAACTAATACAACTCCTCACAGGGTTTGTGCTGGGATCCCATTTTCATCCACCTCCCTCAAAGATCATCACGACAAATGTATCCTTGCTGGGTTGGGGAGCTCACCTTACGGACTCCATAGTACAAGGTAAATGGATCCCTCTAAGGCTACGTCTACACTACAGCATAAAATCGAAATTACTAAAACCGGGGTTGGCAACCTTTCAGAAGTAGTGTGCCAAGTCTTCATTTATTCACTCGAATGTAAGGTTTCGCGTGCCAGTAATACATTGTAATATTTTTAGAAGGTCTCTTTCTATAAGTCTATAATATATAACTAAACTATTGTTGTATGTAAAGTAAATAAGGTTTTTAAAATGTTTAAGAAGCTTCATTTAAAACTAAATTAAAATGCAGAGCCTCCTAGACTGGTGGTCAGGACACAGGCAGTGTTAGTGCCACTGAAACTGAGCTTGCGTGCTGCCTTTGGCACGTATTCCACAGGTTTCCTACCCCTGCACTAAGAATTGCTGCTCCACATCAACATTCTTGCCCTCATTTTCTGCCCAGGATCAAGAATCACAACTGACAACAGCACAATGATGTACTAGATCAACAGCCAAGGAGGAGCAAGATCTCAGTCTTCGTGCACAGAAGTGATGAAGCTCTGGAATTGGTGTCTAACCCACCAAATCAGTAGCTGCCTACCTATTGGGTCTGAAGAACATCTTAGCAGACACTCTGGACAGGCATTTTTGCCAGGACCACAAGTGGGAGCTGGGCAATCCTAATTCTTGCAAGATCTGGGCCTCCCCACAGATAGAAATCTTTGACATCATCCAACATGAAGTGCCAGCACTCCCCCTCAAGGGGAGAACTCAGCTGCAATTCTCTGGGGAGATGCCTTCCTCACACCTTGACCTTGGATTCTGTTATATGCCTATGTTCCAACACCACTGCTCCTCAGAGTCCTGAAGACACTGAAACAGGAGAAAAGTGGTTAACCTCAGAGCCCCATCATAACTGAGACAGGTTGGGTTCCTGGACCTGATTTCTCTAAGTCAAAGGCCACCTCTTCTTTCTTTGGTCACAGACCTCCTGACCCAGGAGTCTGGCCATGTAACTCATCCCAATCTCTCCTCGTTACACCTACATGCTTGGCTTTCAGGCCTACAGCAGGATTGTTCTCTTGAGGTGCAGTCCATGCTGCTGAAGAGTAGAAAATCCACCACAAGGAAAACCTACCTCCCAAAGTGGAAGCGTTTCCAGCTTTGATGCGCACAGCGGTCATTATCTCCATGTGAAGCTCACCTCTCTGTCATACTTGGCTACATGTTAAACTTAAAAACCCTTGAGTTATCATTCAGCTCCATCAAAGTCCACCTAGCTGCCATTTCAGCCTTTCACCAACCAGTTGAAGGGTTTTCAGTTTTTGTGCATCCTACTACAAGATTCCTGAAGAGACTGATCAACCTCTTTCCTCACCTAGGACAGCCCGCTTCATCTTTGGGTCTTTATTTAGTTCTCAATGTTAAGAGAACCTCCATCCACCTTGAACCCTTGGGGAATTGTTTGGTTCTGCACTTATCCTACAAAACCATGTTCTTTTTAGCCATTATTTCAGCCAGAAGGATAAGTGAATTGGGAGCTAATGATGGCGGTGTGGTATTTCAATCTTTTCCCTTCTACTGGCACCTCCTGTAGGTTACCAATCTTGCTAGGTGGGTCTTCGATGGCTCAGCCCTCTGGCCAAGAGACACAGTCAAGAATAGACCCCTTCAAGGACAGCAAAGAGCTCACCTGTCTGCCCTCACCAGGACCTTGAGCACCGTCTCTGGGCCCTTTAAACCCAGTCTTTTGCTCAGGTTTGTGAAGAAGCCTTATCCTCTTCTCTGGACTTAGGCCACTTTGCCAGTGTGGAGAACCTGGACCTGCTCACTACTCCAGGTTCCAGTCCAGGGACCCTATAAACAGCAGGCCTGCACTGCTTCCATCAATTGGTTGCTGCTGTGATCCCTAGGCCTCTTCCTACCTGGTCCCTTTGCCTTTGCCCATTACCTGGGTTATAGTTCTCAGGTGCTGTCTCTCCCCCAGATCCAGGGTATTCAGTCAGTTAAGCTCCTTTGGCCATGGAGCAGAACCCTTCCTAGCCCCTCTGCTCCCAGCCAGGAACCACCTTGTAAAGAGCCTGCAGCTTTTTATCTAAGCCTGTGGGCTCTGATTGGCTGCTTCCGTCAGACCTCTCTAGGCAGACCTGGAAACCCCACCTCTGCTGCTCCCTCCTGGGGCAGGGTTTAACAGGACTGCAAGGCCTCCAGCAGGGGACACTGTCACGGGGCTTTTGTAGCTGATCCACTGGATACAATTTTCTATCAAGACAAGGTGACTCTTAATCCTCATCCTCATTTTCTATCCAAAATGATGTGAAAAATGAACCAGAATCAGGACATGCAGCTACCGTTTTTTTACCCCAGAACCTCATACTTCAATGGAAGAAGCCAATCTACTTACTCTAGGTGTGAGAAGCCCACTTGCTTTCGATCTCAAGAGGACCAAATCCTTCAGATCCTTTCCTAGGCTCTTTGTCTCCATTGCAGAGAGAATGAAGGGAGTGTCTCTTTCCACACAAAGATTGTCTAAATGGGTCTTCAGGATGCACCTTAGTCTGTTACAAAGCTTCTGAGGTGCACCTTCCAGTTAGGATGACAGCTCATTCCATCAGAGCTCAATCCATTTCTGTAGCCCTGCTTATAAACATGCCCATTACAGACATTTGCAAACCTGCCATCTGGTCATCTATACACACCTTTTCCCAACATTATGCTGTCATTCATGCCTCCAGATCAGATGTGACCTTTGCTGAGGCCATTCTCCAAACTATTGTAAACTCAATTTCTCAGCACCCTCCTCCATAATTGAGATACTGCTCGGGAGTCATCTAACATGGAGCACTTACAGGGACAATAGCTCGAAGGAAACTACTTATATGGACACTGGAGTTCTTGGAGATGTTTTCTCCCTATGGGTGCTCCACTAATGGCCCTTCTTTCACCTCTGCTTTGGAGTTCTCTTCTTCAGACTGTGTTTAAGAAGTAACTGGAGCAGTGGTGGTTCCACCCTTCCTATATATCCTCATTCTGGAGCATGAGGGTGTGTATGACAGGGACCCGTGGACTCTGCTGATGAAAAAAATCTCTGATTGAAGGCTAAAACATGTGAACATCTAATGTGGAGCAACCAGAGGGATAAAACATCTTGAAGAACTCCAGTTACTGTACAAGTACCTGCTCCTTTTTTATCCTGGGCTCTCTCCTCTCTTTCTTTCATGGGTGTAGTTGTCTTTCTCATCATCTTTTTCCAGTGTCTGTTATCCTTCTGATTTAATTTGTAATTTTTTTTTACACCCTACCTTCCTCTAAATGTTTCCTTCATCCCTCTCATAGAATGGCTTGCCATTAAAGGCTAGAGATCTGGGATCAGTGAACTCTGATTTCCAAGTTGGCACACCTGAGCAGGAATCAAGTGATTTCCCCTATAAGATCAAGAGGAAGTTGCAGAGAAAGGGTTGGGGTGTTGCATAGGGAGACTGGGAAGTGAGACTACAGGCAGAAAAGGCATGGGAGGGCATCAATAAGAGGGTAAGCAGATGTACCTTGAGTTTTATTTTAAGTTTACTTTGTAAATAAACCGAGACCCCAAGAAACAGTGTTGTGAATAGACAAAACAGGTATGTGAAGTTTGTTTGAGGAACTAAGAGGAGAAACTGAGGTAAGAGTCCACTACAGGTCTGCTCTGGGGCCACTAGGGGGTGTTTGGGATGATTCTACTCAGGGTACGTCTACACTACGGAATTATTCCGATTTTACATAAACCGGTTTTATAAAACAGATTGTATAAAGTCGAGTGCACGCGGCCACACTAAGCACATTAATTCGGCGGTTTGCGTCCATGGTCCGAGGCTAGGGTCGATTTCCGGAGTGTTGCACTGTGGGTAGCTATTCTGTAGCTATCCCATAGTTCCCGCAGTCTCCCCCACCCCTTAGAATTCTGGGTTGAGAGCCCAGTGGCTGATGGGGCAAAAATCATTGTCGCGGGTGGTTCTGGGTAAATGTCATCAGTCATTCCTTTCTCCGGGAAAGCAACGGCAGACAATCATTTCGCGCCCTTTTTCCCTGGATTGCCCTGGCAGATGCCATAAAACGGCAACCATGGAGCCCGTTCAGCTTTTTTTTTTACAGTCACCTTATGTGTACTGGATGCCGCGGACAGAGGCGATACTCCAGTGCTACACAGCAGCATTCATTTGCTTTTGCATGATAACAGAGATGGTTACCAGTCGTTCTGTACCGTCTGCTGCCAGTGTAATTTGACAATGAGATGACGGTTATCTCCTTCTGTGCTGTCTGCTGCTATCATGGGTGCCCCTGGCTGAGATCGGCCGGGGGCGCAAAAGCAAAACTGGGAATGGCTCTCCGAGTCAATCCCTCCTTTATGGTTTCTAAAAATAGAGTTAGTCCTGCCTAGAATATGGGACAAATGTACTAGAGAAGCAGTGTATCAGAGAGCACAGCTGCTCTGTGTCAGATCCCGCAGAAATGATGAGCTACATGCCATTCACAGGGAGTGCCCCTGCAACAACCCCACTCGTTGCTTCCCTCCTCCCCCAACCTTCCTGAGCTACCGTGGCAGTGTCCCCCCCATTTGTGTCATGAAGTAATAAAGAATGCAGGAATAAGAAACACTGAGTTTTTAGTGACATAAAATGAGGGCGAGGCAGCCTCCTGGTGCTATGATAGTCCAGGCAGGACATTAAGCATTGTGGGGGAGAGGAGCCCAGCATCCCGCTGCTATGATAGTCCAGGTAGGACAGAATCTTTTCTTTTCACATGAAAGGGAGGGGACTGATTGAAGCTCAGCCCCCAGTTGCTATGATGAAGATGGTTACCAGCTGTTCTGTACCATCTACCGGGAATGACTGGGAGTCATTCCTATTTTCACCCAGGCGCCCCCAGCCAGCCTCACCTGAAGCCAGCCAGGAGCGCTCACGGGTTCATAAGAAGGACGGTTACCAGTCCTACTGCACCGTCTGCCACCACGGAGGGGAGAGCAGCAGATACTGCTCTTCACTGCTGCAGCATCGCGTCTGCCAGCAGCATTCAGTAGACATAGGGTGACATTGAAAGAAGTCAAGAAACGATTTCTTTCCCTTTTCTTTCATGTGTGTGGGGGGGGAGGAGGGAGTAAATTGACGAGCTATTCCCTGAACCACGCCGGACAATGTGTTTGAACATACAGGCATTGGGAGCTCAGCCAAGAATGCAAATACTTTTCAGAGACTGCTGTGGACTGTGGGATAGCTGGAGTCCTCAGTACCCCCTCCCTCCCTCCATGAGCGTCCGTTTGAGTCTCTGGCTTCCTGTTACGCTTGTCACGCAGCACTGTGTAGCCTGTAGATTTTTTTTTCAAACGCTTTGGCATTTCGTTTTCTGTAACGGAGCTCTGATAGAACAGATTTGTCTCCCCATACAGAGGTCAGATCCAGTATCTCCCGTACGGTCATGCTGGAGCTCTTTTTGGATTTGGGACTGCATTGCCACCCGTGCTGATAAGAGCTCCACGGTGGGCAAACAGGAAATGAAAATCAAAATTTCGCGGAGCTTTTCCTGTTTACCTGGCCACTGCATCCGAGTTGAGATTGCTGTCCAGAGCGGTCACAGTGGTGCACTGTGGGATGCCGCCCGGAGGCCAATACCGTCGATTTGCGGACACACTAACCCTAATCCGATATGGTAATACCAATTTTAGCGCTACTCCTCTTGTCGGGGAGGAGTACAGAAACCGATTTAAAGAGCCCTTTATATCGATATAAAGGGCCTCGTAGTGTGGACGGGTACAGCGTTAAATCGGTTTAACGCTGCTAAAATTGGTTTAAACACATAGTGTAGACCAGGCCTCAGTGACAATCTCTCTCTTCCTGCCTGGCTCCAACCCCCTGTCAAATTTCTGCACCTCCCCACTTTGGATGTCCTGTCCCTCAGATCTCTTGTCCTCTCCATTCTCCTAGATCAGTGGTTTTCACTCTGTAGTCCGCTGACCCCTGGGATTCTGCAGACTATGCCTAAGATTTTCTAAGGGGTCCACCCCTCCATTTGAAAATTTTTAGGTGTCTGCAAATGAAAAAAGGTTGAAAATTGCTGTCCTAGACGCTCTTTACCCTTTTTTGCTTTTCCCTGAATGCTCTCTCTCTTCTTGGGACTCTCTTTATCTTTTCAATGGGCTCCTTCTTCTAACCTCGCTCTACACAGATTTCCATTCTTGGCTCTCTTTCCTTTCCCCCACATAACAAGAAGTCTCACCCTCTCACCCCTCCTAGTAAGTTCCCACACATCCTTAGTGTTTTCCCCAGGGCTGGCTCCAGGCACCAGTGAAGGAAGGAGGTGCCTGGGGCAGCCAATAGAAAGAGGAGGCACTCTGTCCATTATTGGGGCGGCACATCCGGGTCTTCGGTGGCAATTTCACGGCGGATCCTTCAGTCCCTCTCTTCTTCTTTGGCAGCACTTCGGCGGCAGCTCAATCGGGTTTTTCTTTTTCTTTCTTTTCTTTTCTTTTTTCTTTTTCTTCACTGCTTGAGGCGGCAAAAAAGCTGGAGCCAGCCCTGTTCCCCACACTGCAGTCCCCTTCTTTATTCCATTTGGACACTCAACCTCACTGAAATCTCAATAGTGCCCTGCTTCCCTTTGCATCAAATCCTCTGTCCCAGCACCCCCCACCCCCATTGCACAGCAGCTTCTGCTCCTTGTATCCCAGCCTCTAACTCATCCCTTCTGCCACTGACACTTAGTCACTTTCCTGTTCTGCCCCACAGTGCTGCACCATCTCTCTCTTACTCCTTAACACCCCGCTGCCAACCTATTCTGTCTCCAGCAGCTCCTCATTTCCCCCTTGCACCTCTAACTAGTGGCACCCCAGTAACTCAGACTTGATGATCTAATGATCCCTTCTGGCCTTAAACTCTATGAACCCCCATCTTAGCAGCCCCTAAGCACCAGTCACCTCTTCCCCAAAGGTCACTAAGTATTACACACCCTCTACCTTCCATCCCCCTGCTCTGCCCCCAGCCTCCCATCTGCTTATCCTCTGCTATCACCCAACCTCCCCACACAGGATCCTCACGGCTGGCCCATTCTCCCCTGAGCCACCTTGGGCTGAAGAGGCTGGGCAGGGGCAGAGCAGCAGGAAAAAGGAGTGTCATGGGGCCCCCTGCCTGCTAGGAGGTGGGCTGCAGGGAGTTGGCCGGAAGCCCCTGGGGCAGGCACTCTGGGTGGGGGCCCTAACTCTGTCTACAGCCTGGGCCTGAGAGACTGGCAAGGTGTGGCGGGACTTGACTGTGGCCTTTCCATCTGCTGTCTTGCCTAGCAACAGGGCTATCCCTTTTGTGATTGGGTGATATTAGCCTCACCCCCGCCCCCCCCAAGGAAAGGGCCTGAGGGGAAACCAAAACCACCTAGCGCCTCAGGATGGCATGAGGCAGAGTCCCTCGCATTCTCATTGGCCGAGGCTGCTCTATCCTTGCCCTGATTGGCTATCCAAGGGGTGGGCTGGGCGGTCTTTAGCCAGAACAGCCTCGTGCTGGTCTCTGCGGTGAAGGTAGGAGGGAGGCTGGGAGGCAGCCGGCTTCTCCCCCCACCCCCCCCGTTGCGGTGCCCAGCCTGAGGTAACTGTTCCAGCAATCTCTGCCCTGCCCCCACTCGGAACAACGGCCCCACCCCACAGTGCCCTGTGTGTTGAGGGGGGAGGGTTGCTCTCCGCTGGGCAGTGCCCCTTCCACGTCCTGCCTCTCCAGCAGGCAAACTCGGCGCCGGAGTCAGGTGGTTTGGGGCCTCAGGCACAGCACACGGCCAGGCCCACGGCTCACCCTGCACAGGGTCCTGGGGCTCTCGCAGGCCCCTTTTCTCCCCAAAGTGGCAGGGACATGGGGCTCCTTTAGTGAGTACATTGGCGAGGGCAGCTGCGCTGGGCCTGCCGTGCTTTTCTCCTGCTGCTGCTGCTGCTGAAGTGGCTTTGGCAAGGCCCGGCAGAGCACTGGGTCTTGGCAGTTACGCCCCAGTGAGCTGCACAGGGACATTTGCACCCTTCAGAGCTACTCTCTCAGGCTCTCTACAGACTCAGATATACGTCACCGCATCAATGAGACCTGGGCCACAGGCTCCAACGTAATTTCACAATCACAAGGCTAGAAATTTACTTAAAAACAAAAAGCTCAGATTCTGATGCAATCCCATGACTCCAGGAGCTGAGGCCCTTGACATGGGTCTGTAGTGCCTATGTTTTATTTTGGCCCTGCACAAACTGCTCTTTTAAGAAATCTCTGTATTTTGTGCAGGGATAACTCTGAGAAGAGAGGATTATGTTGGGGGTAAGGGAGAGATGGATTAATTTTCCCTGGGTATTAACACCATCTCTAAAGAATACTTCCCTTCCCTTGTGTTTGCTACCAAAGATTGCTCCTTTCTTTTCCTAGAGATTAGCAATCCCTTCTTCCTCCTATTGTGGTGATTAACAGACCATTTCACCTCTGCCACCCCCAATTATTTTTCTTCGCCAGGGGATCACACTTCTCTTCTCTTCCCACTCTCCACCCAAGAATCTTCTGCTCACCCTCACTCTGGTATCTTCCGGAAGCTGAAATTGTATGCAACCTCACTTTATCTAAAAGCTTGACTTCCTTGATGATCTGTTTAAGGGGGAGTTTTCTCTGTCCAAGCTATACTTGCAACACTTCAGAAACAAATGTTATAAAAATAGTTCAGGATCTTACTGTTACTGTAACATTATGTTGTGCTTGAATTTAATAATAGTTTGTTAAAATTGCCAATAATTTAATTTCATTGGTATTATTTATGAGCACACAGTTAAGATAAGGAACAACGCTGGGAAAAGAACAAATGGGTATAAACTGGCAGTGAATAAATTTAGACTGGAAATTAGAAGAACATTTTTAACAATCAGAGGAGTGAGGTTCAGGAACAGTCTTCCAATAGGAATAGTGGGAGTAAACAATTTAACTAGATTTAGATGGAGCTTCATACATTTATGATTGGGATTATATAAACTGGTTGCCTACAATAGCAGGAGACTGGACTCTGATTCAGGAGGTCTCTTCCAGTCCTATGTCACTAATTGCAAATAAGGTAAAAATAAAGATGCCTTTGATTACTATAGTTTTTAATGAAAAAATGGGAGCATGTAAGTCTGATCATGCAACCTTTTTAATAAGGGATATTTCACTGGAAATTCTGAATGAGAAAAGAATGATGAAGTCTTTCTCTATGGGAGAGTTTTACCTCAAGTAAGGCCCCTGTCTTCAGTTCACATTGATATAAGATAGGGCCTTATCACAGTCCTTATCTCAGAAGATATAAAGTTCTTTGAGATGCTGGGATGAAAGGTACTATAGAAATTCAAAGTACTAGGGTTATAGCATGGGTGCCTGGGTGGCTTATGAGGGGGAGTCATACCATTTTTGGGATTATAATGTTCTGACAGTTTTGTATTATTATTATTATTATTAATACAAGGTGCTAGATGGCTCAGAAGGTTAGTAATGGGTTATGTTAGAATTTCACCCCTACATCATTAATTTGAATTGGTGCAGGTAGGTAGCATCCAGCTGAAATTGTTTGTTAACCTATAGAAGTTAAATTGCTGATTTCAGTCTAGATTCTAGTTGCAAAATGTATTGACAAATCTGTATACAAGTTAATATATCTCTAGCATTCATGAGCACATATTTATAATTGCATGTAAAAAATCAAGTTTCCAATTCCAATCTTTAATACACACAATACTTATCTAGTAAAATCTCATATTGCACAGTTTAATACAGATGACCTACAGGGAAAATATTTATCATAAAACTTCATATAATGTAGAGAGAATCTTTGACTATGGGCACTTTAATGCCAACTATTATTTTATTTTCACAGGATGACCATGCAATCTGAGTGGTACAAAAAAGCAAAAATAAAATGTGCATTATATTGCTCATTATAACACATCATGGCCCCAATCATGCGAATACTTATACCCGAGTAACTTTATGCATGTGAATTGCCACACTGAGTTCAGTGGGACTACTCATATGTAAAGTTGTTTACATTAGTGTTTGCAGGATTGGGACTTATGTTAGTACAATACAACTGTTCTGTATTTCATCTTCCATACAAACTATACATGAAAATGCTTAAGCTAAATAATACAGTTACAGAGAGGGAGTCTGCAAAGCAGTTGTGTATGAATTTTTTGTTATATCTATGGTTTCTCTTGACACCAAAATGGATATAGAAAAAAGATTTATTGGTGCCTTTTATTTTACAACTTATCTATATAATCATCTCTATTGTTAATATTGTCTTTTTTTATTTTAACAGGAATCTTCAATACAAAAATGAGACATAATCTGGTCTGTCAGACACCTCGCACTGTCACTGTTCATATAAAGTCAAGTGCATCTAGATCACACCAGCAAAATAAATCTATTAGTCTAAAACGTCCTATTTTTAAAGACAGTCAGGAAAATTGTGAAAAAGATGTGCACAGTAATAAGTCTAAACGTCCAAAAGGTGCATGTCTGGTTATTCAGCGTCAGGAAATGACTGCTTTCTTTAAACTATTTGGTAGGTTAACAATTATACATTTGGAGTAAAATGTGTTGATTGAACACAAATACTTTTTATAAGCAATTATGTTTTCTAAATATAACTTGAGAGTGCTTCTCATGCATACGTTAACAGCCATATCTTGCGCTGAAGTGGCTGAATATTATTCCTCAGTTAACTGAAAACACTCCCATTCCTCCACCACAACTGTTATATTTCAATGTATAAATATTTACATTTTAAATAAAAATAACTACAAAAGGGCTGTCAAACTGCTGAAAAATACACTGCTTAAAGATAAAACAAAAATCATTTGGCCCTTCCTACACATATCATTTCCTTTCTCTCCCTTTTATTTCTTCCTTCATCCCGATCCCACCCTAGATGTCAGCAAGGCTCTCTTTGCCAATATACATTTGTTTTACATTATGTTTCTGAACAGATCTGAAAGAGGCTAAATTTCCCACCAATGTAAGCAAATACATTATTGTGGGAAGAAAAGCCTTGTAGTTATGTATGGTGGAAAGTGAAATGAATGTAGAAGGAAGAAAGGTGTTTGGAGAAATTAGCATTTTTCTCCCTTCCATATAATTTTTGTTTTTTTCTGCTTCAACTGAAAAGAGTGAGAAATAGAGGAAAGCTGTTTTAATGCTGACTTGAAAATATTGAGTCAATCAGAGTAGAGAATTTATAGTAGCCAATTACAGTAAATTTTCATATTTGCAGAATGGTTATTAAAAGTGGTACATTGATTAGCCAAGCCATCAAATTTGTTTTGCTTACTAATGGTTGTCAGACAGAATCTCTACACTCTCAAAACTGTGTGGTTAATCAGAAATAATTGTAAATTACAATGCAAATTATATACAACCCGTTAAGAGTGCAGGGAATAAAATAAACAGAAAAACACCATACAGTGACTTTCAGTTGAGTTGCACTCACTAATGTTAACAGAGAATTTGGTTCTTTGTGTTCTCCATTTTGCCTTTGTTATGGCTTCTCTTTTTGCTTTTGTTTAGATTTTTTTCTAAGCCTAACATATCTCTTCTGTCAGCCGCTCTGCTCCTTACTGATCAGTCCAGCCAATCTTTTTTTCTTTGGCTTGATAAAATGCCCATCTGTATCTATATCTGTAGAAACAAATGCTTCCTCCCTTCCCCACCCAATTAAAAAAAGATCATTTTTTTCAGTTGAAATATCACCACTGTTTTTTTGTTGCAGATGATGATCTAATTCAAGATTTCCTGTGGATGGACTGCTGCTGTAAAATTGCAGATAAGGTAAATTTGGTATCGTTTTGGTGAATAGGCCACTTTTTGCGCCTTTTACTTTTAATGACTTGATATTGTAATATGAAAATAAACCATATTCTGCTTTCTAATGTATTCACACAGCTTCTGGCAAAGTAACATAGGAAACAATTTATGCTTTTCTGAGTGTGGGAAATTAATAAAATATAATCTTGTGGTGATGTCAGAAACAGATTTAAAAGATGTTACGTCCTTTTAGGAAATTTTATATATAAAACCAAAAAATACTAATGTTGTATTTTAATATTTTTTGTTTTTCTAACAGTATCTTTTGGCAATGACTTTTGTTTATTTCAAGAGGGCTAGCTTCAGTATAAATGAGCACACCAGACTTAATTTCTTTGTTGCTCTGTAAGTATTCTTTAAATATTTGGTTGAATTATAACATGTTTTTCATTGATTTAGTTCTGTGTTTATTCCATTCATAATTTTGATTTATAAATTAGGATTCTTATGGGGAGAGGTTTCACATCACAACCCTTCCCCATATGAGCAGGATAGAGAAAAATCCATTAATTTGCCCAGGTTAAAAACTACTTGAGATCTTTTCTTTGAATAGCGCCCCCAGACTTTGAAGCAGGGACTTGAAATTTGGCAGGGGGATTGCCTTTGTATTAAGGGAGTGCCTTTTGCTATTCCTGTGACAATCTGCCCAAATATGACCAAATTATAAGCCTTTAAAAACTGCAGTTCATACATGTTGTTCAGTAGACACTTCTTCAGTGTTAGCAGCTGTAATCTCCAAAAATTCTTACTCATGAAGCAAGCTGAAGATTCTCACAGCTCCTAGCTGACAAGACTGCGACTGCACCTACACCATCCCCACAGAGCAACTGAGCATGGTGCAGAGTCTCAGAACAACTTTCCCTATAATGGCTCCTCCTGGCTTGAGGGCAGGAATGGGCACTGGAACTGAGAGGAAGGGAGTCTGTCTCTTCTGTGTTCTTACTGTGCTTTTCCCCACCACTGCGTCTTTATTACAATTGGGACCCAGGCAGCATGGAGAAAGATGTCTGATTCAAATGCAGAGTAGACAAACCAGACCTGGGAGAGGGAAAGGAGTAGGTTGGGACAAGGAGTCTCATGAGACTGGAATTGGAGCAGGGAGAGAAACTGTGACTGAGAGTTGAAGGTGTGAGATGAGGACTGGCTGGGCAAGGAGATTGGGAACCAAAGAGAACGAGCTAGGGTGTGGAAGGAGAAAAGAAACTGGGAAAAGTAATCAGGGACAGGTGGAGAGGGAGACTGATCCTTGGAGGGAGACTGAAACTTGGATACAATGGGGAGGAGGGAGAGACTGGTTCAGGAGCTGTAAGGGGGAACTTGGATTGCCGGGGCATGGGGACTGGGGACAAGGAGTTGGGGCCGGATGGGGGACAGCCAGGGCCACCCAGAGGATTCAGGGGGCCTGGGGCAGGGCCAGGTCTTCGGCGGCAATTCAGCGGCGGGTCCCTCTCGGAGGGAAGGACCCGCCGCCGAAGAATGAAGTGACAGCGGTAGAGCACCCTAAGTGCCACCGATCACGGCTTTTTTTTCCTGCTCTTTGTGGTGCTTGTACTCACCAGGCGGCACTCCGAGGCTTCGGCAGCACTTCAGCAATGGGTCCTTCACTCACTCCAAGTCTTCGGCTGCACTGAAGGACCCGCCACCAAAGACCCGGAGTGAGTGAAGGGCCCACTGCGGAAGTGCTGCCGAAAACCCGGAGTGGCTCGCGGGGACCCTGCGGGGCCCGGGGCAAATTGCCCCACTTGCTCCCCGCCTCTGGGCGGCCCTGGGGACAGCTGGGACTGTCTGGGTAAGGAGACTAGGATAAGAAACCTGAGGAGTGGAGACTGGATTGGATAGACAGAGTGAATAGAGCTAAACTCCAACGAAGAAGTTTCTTGTTGTTCCCCTTGGCAGGATGAAGCCACTTTAGCGCAGCATGGTCAGTTTGTAGCTGGAACCGCCGTCCCCAAACATATGGGCGTAGCTTTTTCAGGGCCTACACAATGGTGTAGCATTTCTTTTTACTGACTGACCAGTGACTTTCCCTCTCAGACAGTTTCTTGCTGAGAAACACGACAGGATGGAAGTTGTGATCCGGTCCTTCCTGCATGAGAACTGCTCCTATACCACGCTTAGATGCATCCGTGGTTACTAGGAATGGCTTATTAAAGTTCGGGGCCCTGAGCACAGGGTCAGACATGAGCGTCGCCTTAAGTTGGGTAAAGGCCTTTTGACACTCATCAGTCCAGTTAACTGCATTTGGCTGGGTCTTTTTGGTCAGGTCGGTCAGTGGCGCAGCAATTTGGCTGTAGTGTGGTACAAATCGCCTGTAGTACCCGGCCAAGCCTAAGAAGGATTGGACCTGTTTCTTTGACCTTGGGACAGGCCACCTTTGGATAGCATCCACCTTGGCCTGTAGGGGGTTTATGGTTCCTCGACCCACCTGGTGCCCCAGGTAAGTCACTCTGTTTTGGCCTATTTGACACTTTTTGGCCTTAACAGTTAGTCCGGCCTGCCTGATGCGCTCAAAGTCCTTTTCCAGGTGTAGTAGGTGTTCGGGCCGAGTCTGAAAAAATGGCCACATCATCGAGGTAGGCAACTGCATATTCTCCCAGTCCTGCTAGTAGACCATCTACCCGCCTCTGGAAGGTGGCGGGTGCATTTCGAAGCCCGAAAGGAAGGACATTGAATTCATATACCCCCGCATGGGTGACAAATGCTGACCTCTCCTTGGCAGGTTCATCTAGCGGTACTTGCCAGTACCCCTTGGTTAAGTCTATTGTAGAGATGAACTGGGCACGTCCCAACTTCTCCAATAGCTCATCGGTGCGTGGCATTGGATAGTTGTCCGGACAAGTTACTGCATTTAGCTTACGGTAGTCCACGCAAAAGCGTATTTCTCCATCTGGTTTGTGTACCAGAACCACTGGAGATGCCCATGCACTGGTAGATGAGCGGATTATACCCATCTGTAGCATGTTCTGGATCTCCTGTTCTATAGCAGCTTGGGCATGAGGAGACACCCGGTAGGATGGGGTTCTAATGGGGTGAGCATTACCTGTGTCAATGGAGTGGTATGCCCGTTCAGTCCATCCTGGGGTGGCTGAGAACAATGGGGCGAAGCTAGTGCACAGCTCCTTGATTTGTCGCCGCTGCAGACGTTCCAGAGTGGTTGAGAGGTTCACCTCTTCCATGTCACCGTCTTTTTTCCCTTGGCAACAAGGATCCAGTGGTGGGGAGGAGACAGACAGGACAGAAGGGATCAAATTTCAGGGAAAGGGGCAGAACAGTCTGTGCCTGAATCTAGAGCACACTCCCTTCCAGAGCCTGGAATTGAACCCATTTTTCCTGTGTCTCTCCATGTCTCTGCTGTCAGCAAATGTGTGTGAAACTAAGTGGCAAAGATGGCAACAGTTACTGGAGCAGGGGGACTCAATTCTGGGTCTCCCACATTAGTGGCTTATCCTCCAGGCTATAGAATCATTCTCACTCTCTTTCTGGCCTAATGACTATTTAAAATTTATCCAAAATGGACAGCTGCAACAGAAGAAACTGAATATCAGAATATCCCCTAGGCCAGTGGCTAAGACACTCCTTTGGGAGATGGGAAATTCCAATTTAAATCCTTTCACCTGATCAGGCAGAGGGGAGAATGCAACCCAAGTCTCCCATATCCCGAGTGAGTGTTATAATCCCACTAGGCTGAAAGGAGGTGCTGCCATCTCTGCTGCCTCCTCGGTTTGTATGAGCCCCAACCCAATAGGCATGCTTTGATGACATCTGCCAGATCGGGCCCTGAAGGTGAGATAGGCAGAGGAACACTTATCTTTACCTGGTTAGAGGATCTCACCGGAGCTTAGGCATTAGATAGGTGTCTGGACACCCTAGAGTGAGGCAGCAGCACGCATGCCCAGAGGCAGAAATGTAGGCACGTAGAGGACTTTTACAGTGAAAATTTAGATGCTGAGTGAATTTAGATGTTTATTGGGTTAAGCAGCTGCTGAACCATGGGTTTTAAGGACCTCACTGGTGCCTAAATTTTTCACTTAAGAATCTAAAGTGGGGAGTTAAGTGCCTTGTTCCTTTTGTGAACCTGGACTTTTGTGTCTGGGCTGCTAAACTTTCACGACCCTTTAGCAAGCTGTACTAATAGCTGATTGTGGTGGGTTTGTGGCTCTAGATAGGAGGTAACAATATTTGCCTGTGGTCGGGGGCGGGGGGGAAGGTAGGAGGGACAAAACCAAGGAACAAGAAATATTTTCTGAAAGAACGGAGAAATGTGGATGTTAAAAAAGTGAGTTCCCCTTAAAAATGGTGTTGTACCTATTGTATGTTTTTATTTATTTTGCTGCTTTATTAATGTTGAATATTTTTTGCTTCCTGGTTTCTAAACAGACTTGGTTTAGGAAGTACAATTTTCACACGTAGACAAGGCCTGTAAGGCCTTAGTTTTAAAGCAGATCTATCACTGACATTTTCTTTAAACTTTTATACCTCAGACAATGTATTTGTGCCTCATATCCTAAGGAGTCAATCAAAAAGTATTCATTTTAATGTGAGGATGCCCTGTTGATTTGGCAAAGTAGTGAAACTGGATTATATTTAATGTATGTGCCCATCCAGTGAACTTTAGCACAAAGCCAGTTGTTATGCTGTTTCATATATGTTTGTATTAATGGATTGAAGTAAACCAGAAAATTCCTTTTATCCTGGGAGAAGTCTAAAATTTGGTAGAAAATTTCCCCAAACTAGTGGAAGTCAGGAATTATTTTAAAGGTGTGTAAAGTTAAAATCATGTGATGTGGTGACTCGTGGTTGGAGATCCTTAATATACATTTTTGTAGGTATCTTGCAAATACAGTTGAAGAAGATGATGAAGAGTCAAAGTATGAAATTTTTCCATGGGCATTGGGAAAAACCTGGCGGAAGCTTTTCCCTAACTTCTTAAAGTTAAGAGACCAGCTCTGGGGTAGAATTGACTACAGGGCTATTGTAAGCAGACGTTGCTGTGAAGAGGTAGGCAGGCTTTTCATGCATTCAATTCTTGAGCTATTTACACCAGTTGAGGATCTGGTCTGATATATATTAGATACATTGTCTTTAACAGAAATGTATTGATAAACCAGGGATTAAGGGGAAAAAAGCACCTGAAATTTAATGATTTGCCTATTCTGTTTTTAAATGGATTATTTTCCTTTGCATTTAATATGCATTCTTAGGAACTCTGGCCTGGATTCAGGAAGGGACTTAGGCTTGCAACTGTGAGCACTGTGGCACCTAACTTCTAGGTGCCTATAAAACCACAGAAATACCACCATAATCCACAAAGTCTAAATTAGGTGCCTAGGGTCCCTATATAATGAATGGGAAGAGTTAGGTGCCTTAAATACGATCTACAAAAGCCATCATATTAGGTGGGGAGCTGCCTATGTGAGCCAATAAGAGGGGTATGCAAAATGGTGTCATGGAACTAAGGGGGGCAGGGATAGTTTGGTGGTTTGAGCATTGGCCTGCTAAACCCAGGGTTGTGATCTCAACCCTTGAGGGGGCCATTTAGGGATCTGGGGCAAGAATCCATCAGGGACAGTACTTGGTCCTGCTAGTGAAGGCAGGGGACTAGACTGGACTTAATGACCCTTCAAGGTCCCTTCCAGTTCTATGAGATAGGTATAGCTCCATGTATATTTATATAAGTGCCTAAATCTAGGCCTCAGGGACACACCTATCTCTTCCTAGCAATCCATATATAGGAACCTGTCTCCTAGAGCCACGTGTCTTAAGTATCTAAATAGTTTTTTGCAGGAATGTTAGGCACCTGCCTCACTCTACACAAAACAGCCAGAGGAGAAGGAGATAGTGCCACTTATCTTCTAATGTTTATTGCAGTGGTTATAGCACTCACCTGGGCTGTGGGAAACCCAGGTTCAATTCCCCCTTCTGCCAAAAGGGAAGATGGGATTTGAACAGGGCTCTCCAGTCTCTTTTCTCCCACTCTGGCAGAGGGAAGAATTGAACCTGAGACTCCCACTGGGTGCTCTTACCACTGAGATAAATGTTATAAGCCAGGCACCACTACCACCACCTCTGAACAGATTTTGAATGGGACCTGATTTGGTATGGGGCCCATGAGCACACCTTCTGGATTGGGCCCCTCAGATGATTTAGGGGGATGAATGCATATCTTCCCCAAGCTTGTGAATTGCTCTGGCACTTAGGTGGGAGACAGGTGCCTGGATACCTAGAGTGAGGTAGCAGTGTGCATGCCCAGAGGCAGAAACTTAGACACCTTGGGAACTTCTACCCTGAAAACTTAGATGCTGAATGAGTTTAGGCTCCGACAGGGCTTGGTAGGAGTTTTGTGGATTGCAGTAGAGCCAAAAACTGGGACTGAAGCCATTGGGTGCCTAAGTCTGGGGTTTCATGCCTAGCTACCTTTGTGGATCCAGGCCTCTGTTTTTAGGGTAAACTCAATAAACCCCTGTTTCAAACTCCATATCCAAATTTTTAAAAATTTGCTCACATAGCCAGTCCACCTTGGAAAGTTTTACATTGTGCCACTGAGCATTCACTACCAAAGTTGCTGCATGAGTTTTTGATGACCAGAGTCCAAGTGAGCTGTAGTCCACAAAAGCTTATGCTGAAATAAATTTGTTAGTCTCTAAGGTGCCACAAGTACTCTTGTTCTTTTTGTGTCTTATACAGATACCCTATTTACTGTTGGTCCTGAATGAAGGAATTTGCAGCAAAGAGGAAACTGTTTATGCAAGTCACCTCATTCAGTTTAGAATTATTTCATTTTTCAAACTACTTAGAAAATTGTCAATTTCAATTATTAGATAAAAGTTCAATACTTTGGATGAAATCCTGGCCCAAGTGAACTCAACAGCAAAACTCCATTTGACTTCAGTAAGACCAGGATTTTACCCTTTATTTCTAAAAATTAAAGGTGTTTTAACAACCCATTAATTGCTTTTGCATTATTTCATTCTGTTTTTCAAACCTAAGCTTAACAGAAAAGGAAAAAAAATCAACCTGATAAATACTATTCCTCAGTATTCTCTGGCTGGATTTATTCCTACTGTCAGGAAGGGCCCCGTTATGACATGTGGGATTGAACTGCAGAAAGTAGTGAAATACATTTTCTGTTTGGTTTTGGAAAAGATGGGAGCTTATCTATTTCCATTAAATATTGTGAAACTGCACAGTTACAGCCTAGCACAGTGAGAACTGATACCAGATTTAAGATTGTTTGGGGAATTATTTTTGTTTCCTCAAACAATTTTTTCTGTAAGGAGGTTCCATACTGAAACTATGGCATCATCAATTGTTGGAAAGCATGATGGGGTTTACATTGGATAAGTGGAACGGCACAAGACTTTGTCAAACTGTAAAGTTAAGGACATTTTAATTAAGTCATCCAGAGTGGTTCAGCCAGCACAGAGCACTTCTAAGTGCCCTACCATTCTAAACCAATGATGTGTATTTCTCAGACACAGATATGATGGAAACTGAATGTAGCTTTTCTTCCTTGAATCCCTACATCAATTAGAAATTAAAGTGATTATTGCATCACCAAATAATTTTTGCACAGAGGCGGTATTTTGAAACTTGTTCTTTCCACCGTAACGTTCAGTTTCATACAGAGGTTCCATCTTCCAGGACAAACATATACTTAAAAATAGAAATTGGTTTCTCTTCATTTCAGTTGTCCAGTATTTGCTTATTGTTTTTCTTACACTGGTTCTATACATAAAGATTTTTCTAATCTAGGTAATGGCTATTGCTCCATCACATTACATATGGCAGCGAGAACGTTCCATGCATCACAGTGGGGCTGTCAGAAATTACAGCAAAGATGAAGTGCAGCTGCCCCGTGGACCAAGTGCCACACCAGCAGATTGTTCGCTTTGTGGTAAGAAAGGAAGATTTGTAGGACTGGGATTATCATCCTCATCTTCTTCATCCACTGGGACTTTGGAGATCATGGAGCAACATGTATCTCAGGAATTGAAGGACACTTTCCCAGTTGAAAAAATGCTAGTTGATCCTTCTCCTTGCTGTTATTCCCAAGGTACAGTTTAGTATTGTAAGTCGCTTTCATTTACTTAGTTTAGGTATATATTTATTAACTTGGAATCTGCTGTATCTGTACAGCACAGGGGGTCTCAAACTGGGGGTTGGGACCCCTCAGGTGGTCATGAGGTTATTACATGGGGGCAGGATGTTGCAAGCTGTCAGCCTCGACCCCAAACCCCCTTTGCCTCCTGCATTTATAATGGTGTTAAATATATAAAAATGTTTTTAATTTAGAAGGGGGCGGTCGCACTCAGAGGCTTTCTATTTGAAAGGGGTCACTAGTACAAAAGTTTGAGAACCACTTGTCTTGCACATCTAATATATCAGCATTTCTAAAGCACACATCCCTGCTGCAGGATTGAGCTCTGCTTTTCCCTTGCTCTATATGTAAGAAGTCTCTCACTTAACCAAAAGCTTGACATAAAGTGAGAAACAAGCCACTTCCTATTCCACTTGCATGTTAGTTTTGGAAAGAATGAATGTAGTGCTTGTGAAAGACTAGAATCTCCATTGCTTTATTTATCTACAGAATTCGGATAGCATAAATAGCAGCAATAAAAGCTCTTTTAGCTGCCCTGACAAGGTTGCTTATCTCTAACCTGGAGAAACACTGGCAGAGCAGTGTGATGAAGCTTTTCTAGTAATAAGACCACAGTGTAGTCTTCATGCCTATTAAATCCTTGGACACTCTACTAAGACTCAGATTTATGGGAATGGGGGCCATATAGACACCTAGACAGACACTACCAACAAATGTGCTAATTAATGCCAAGCATGTTTTAGTTTTGAATTGTGAACATTTATTAAATCAATTTTCTTGACCTCCAAGGATTTAGCAGTGTTGTGCAGCCAGTTAACAATCCCATTTGTAACCAGAACTCTATCCAGATTGTGTGCTATTCTTGGTAAAATAAATGAGTATATTTTGAGTAAACCCTTAGGAGACAAGTCTCAGATGTTTCAGTATCAGAAAGTGCATCTGTCTGTTTGAACAGCTAATGTTTTATCTTAAGGCCTCTTTTGCAAAACTATTCTGAGTTCTTTCCAGGGTTCTTTACATACTTGTAGAATCATAGGGTTGGAAGGGACCACAGGAGGTCATCTAGTCCAACCCCCTGCTCAAAGCAGGACCAATCCCCAGATAGATTTTTACCCCAGTTCCGTAAGTGGCTCCCTCAAGGACTGGGCTCACAACCCTGGGTTTAGGAAGCCAATGCTCAAACCACTGAGCTATCCCTCCCCTCACAGTTATGTTTTATTTCACCAAACTATTCTGAAGTCTTGTTAGACGAAATTTACTATCACAGTAACAGACTATTTTTATGACTTTTGTTGTAAATTACCCTTTCTTGTTAGTACTAATCTAAACACTCTGTGACTGAATGAACTAAAAATGTTCTAGGTCTGTGGAAATTATCCTTGTCTCTTTAACTGTTCTCAATTCTAACTCTTCTGGGGAGTTGACAAATCCTGTTAACTTTTATTCATAGCTACTCACTGACTTCAGTGGACTGTTGATGAATATATACTACTATGAGCAAGAAGTTGTCCACTATTAAGTTCTCACATTAATTCTGAAAATTCCTTTAACATTTCCTGTTTGTTAGAAGCAACAATAAGAATAAATTATGTTTATTTGAGTTTTAAGATTACTATTGTGAGCAACACAAGTTCAGGGTTTAAAAAAACAAACAAACAAAAACCAGTGCAGCTCTCTATCATATATATTCTGAACCTGATCACTCATTAAATCAATTGTTTTTTTCTAACCCACCTCCCACCCTAAAATCTTAGATAGCTTTTATTGTATCTGAGAAGTCTCCACCATATAAAGGAGGTCTTTGTTCATTTTTAAATTAAGTATTAAGACTGGATCATGCTTTAGATGATTATCTTTTGGTAGATTCATTTTATGAAAATGTATAAGGCTGAAATCTACCAAAATTTAAACATATGCTTAACCACTGGGCACTACACAGTGTGAAACATTAAATACATGCATACATCTTTGAAGGCATGGGATTAATTTATCTAAATAAAAATTGGAAACATAATAAATTATCTTTAATATCCATTTTTCCATTAGTGCAAATGGGATTGAAATGTTGGCATTAGGAATCCTACAGAGTGTTATACTTATTGTTTTGATATTTTCCATAAACTGTTCCAATTCTAAGGGGCTTTTTAAACATTGAAAGTTTTTCAGTTGTGTGATATTTATAACAGAAAAGGAATTAAGCAGACGAGTCCAGCAGAACATATCACAGGTTCAGCTCACTATTAAAATACTTTGCACTTACACAAAGCCTCCAATTTGAGACTATAATCACACTTCTGTCCCAATTTTTTAAAACTTACTACTGTTACAGATAAGAGTTAAGATTACTATATAGGAAAGAGATTAGGAAAAAAATTAGTTAATTTACTTCATGCATTTGATAGCACTTTGTATATAGTCAGGTTCACGGTGTCCTTGTGGATGGTTTCCCTTTCAACCTCAGAATACCCCATAGGGTAGAGAAGTTTTAGCATATCCATTTTAAATAGGGAGAAACTCAGGCACAGATTTTTCCAAAACTACATAAGAAGTGTGTTACAGGGATGGGATTAAAACTAGAACTCCTGACTCTTCAGTCCTATGCTTTGTCCACAGTACCATGCCTTCTCTTCTCCCTCTAACAAATAGTAGACATGCTTTCTGTAATGATGTTGAAAATGATCTGACCACTATCGGCCAAACAATCTTCAGCCCTGATTGACAAAGGTATAGCAAGAAAAATCTTGTCATTAACTGGTCTTTTTCTTTGTGTAAACAGTGCCTTGTAGTAAATAAATATAGATAATAGGGCCAAAATTCCATGAATTGCATTTCCTATTGACTCGATGTAGAATTATGCAAACATATTTTGCTCCTAGCAAAGGTGATCAGTATTGATTGGTACATAACAATGCAAACAGGAATTGCATCTGTAGCAGAATGCAGTTTGGTCTATTGTACTCTTACCTTATGTAAACAATTTTTTTTTTTCCTTTCTTTCTTTTTAATTTCTGGTAGATTGCAACAGTCTATTCACCAAAGAGAGAAAGATTAGCTGCATGAATCAGGACAAATCCATGGACTGGTTTACAGGAAATGAAGAATGAAATGTTTGACCAGAGTTATCAGATATAGCTCAGAATACCAAACTCATTGCAAGATCAATTATAAAATGTTTGTTTCTAACAGTATTGCATAGCTGTACCATAGTTCACTATTTCATTAGTGTCCCTTCTTTAGATTGTGCATGGAATATAAAAATGTACATTCAATATAAATCAAAGTAGTAATTTTAAACAATTCACAAGTCTACAAAATTAAACAGCCATTTACAACATTTAATTTTATTCTGGCAAAGTACAGTACTCAAATTAGCAGCTGCCATCTGGAGCAGTGTCTGGATATGCCACTTTATATTTCCTCAGCTTGATGAGAAATGCTAGTTAGAGGGAAAAAAAATATTATTGCCACAGGAACCTCAGTGTGCATTTAATAGATAATTACTATAAGTTATATCAACTCATTATGTCAATGATAAAATACTAGTTTAGAAAGAGCGAATGTTTGCAAAATATACAATACTATTTAACAAATCTTAAGATTATAAAAACATTTCCCAAACATTTCTTACCTGTGTGACCAGTTTGCCAAGGGTAAGGTCTAGCAATGTAAGGCAGTGAACCATATGGTTTGACATAATCAGAAAGTGATTCTGCTGAATTAAAATAAAAAAATATTTATTTCTTGGCAGGTGAAAAAAAAAGGAGAGTATTTTATGTCTAAATACTAATCTCTAACATCTTGCTTTCCTCTCTTTTGTTAATCCACTCCTAGCAGGCTGCTCTGGAGCCATCCATCAGTATAGACAGCCTCTTCTGCTATATTCACAAACCTATAGCTAGAATGAGCTGTACTGTCTGAATTTGCCAGAGCTGCAGCTTGCAGACAAAGCATCCTGTTTTTGGTTAAAGTCTGCCACATGCAGTCCCAAAAACACACCATAATCATAATGGACCATAAAGCAGCAACAGTCTGAATATGGGAGCTACCCTAAGACAACAGTTCCTGAATTCAAGTTTAAAAAATTTCACTCAGCAGCATGATTGAGCTGCCAATTAGAATTTATTTACTTAATTTGCAATTGGATTTATTAAAAGACCATCTCATTTACATTTATATTTACCATTAATATAGCTGCCAATCAAAATTTAGGAAAGGGCTTCCCAAAAAATATTGATTGTAGCCAGAAAAAGTTCATTTGTAGGGAAGGACTTGGGTGCTAAACCTGTTCTCCACAACCCAGACTTTCAGCTTCACTACTCCCAGTATTTTTTATAGGAAGTAGTACAAGAGCTAGGGGTGAGTAGATAAGGTGTCTGAAAAACAGAAAATGGTATTTTACGTGATTACATTTTTAGCTCTCAAAAAAACCCTCAGCCTCAATTTTTTATGATAAAAGTAACAAAAAACTGTTTGTTTATATTTCATGTTTAAAGACCCAGATTTGCAGCTTTCAGACTACAGAAAAAAGTTATACTTCAAGCCAACTACACCACCACCAAGTTTCTGTCTGGTAAGCATGGGCTAATACTTTTGCATCATGCAACAGCAATGCTTTTGGAAAGGAGTTAGAAAACCAGTAGATGCCAGTATGAACCAATGGCACTTGCATACATCACAAGCTGATAACTTTGGCTCATAGATGTGGAGGACATATGTACATCTGAAGTGATGTAAGCAGATTATTTGGGAGAGAAAGTGTGTGTGAAATGGTGGCAGACTTCTCTGAATTACATCTAGTTCAAAACAGATGTGGTGAGGGAGAATCTCTCTTCAAAGGGGGGAAAATTTACATTAGCTTCCTAGTCCAATGTTTCCCAAACTTGGGACGCCACTTGTGTAAGGAAAGCCCCTGGCGGGCCGGGCTGGCTTGTTTACCTGCTGCGTCCACAGGTCCAGCCGACTGCGGCTCCCACTGGCCGCGGTTCGCCGCTCCAGGCCAATAGGAGCTGCTGGAAGCGGCGCAGGCCCAGGGATGTGCTAGCCACCACTTCCAACAGCTCCCACTGGCCTGGAGGGGCGAACTGTGGCCAGTGGGAGCCGCGATCGGCCAGACTGCAGACGCGGCAGGTAAACAAACCGGCCCAGCCCGCCAGGGGCTTTCACTACACAAGCGGTGACCCCAGTTTGAAAAACACTGTCCTAGTCCAATATATATCTAATTCAGGGTAGCTCCTTACCAACATCGTCACTTTCTCCAACTACTGATTGATCCCGAATAGGAAGCTCTTCACCTTCTTTCGGTTGAAGTTCCTCATCAACAATTTGTTGAGGTTCCACTCTTGAGACTAACCTACCATCCTTCTGCTTAGCAGGGAGTACCAACCAATCTTTGTGAGTCACCTCAACAATCCTTTCACATAAGAGAGAGAGATGGCAGGTCCGTATTCCTTCCAACAGATCAATAACCTGTGTGATACTTTCAGAGAAATGGAAGAGATATGGTGTTACATTTTTCTATTTTGAGATCCTTTTATACAACTGCTAGTCCTGGACCTGTGCACTGCACTGTGCTCTTCACTTCTTGGTGAAGACAAAGCCATCAGTTTTAGTATAAACCAACAACAAATCTGAATACTGCACAGAAGAATGTGGGCAATTATCCTGCAGACATTATTCAGGTAAAACTCCCCCTGACCCCAATGGGAATTTTGCCTAAGTAAGGACTGCAGGACTTATACTGAGAGCAGCTCATAGAGTATTACAGGAACAACAGATGTAGAAAACTGTTACAAAAAATAATCATTTTGTATTTAAAATCTATTATACATAAAGACATTCTTAACAAAACTACAGTTATTTGATGTCTGAATGAAACAAGTTTATAAATGTCAGGTTTTAATACTTACTTTGCTAGGTATACAGCACATACACCACCCTGCTTAAGATTTGGATACACAACAGGCAAAGCAATCTGAGGGTTAAGCATATCCAAAGCTACCTATAGAAGAACAAGATAATTATTAAGCAGACTGAATAGACATAAATCAGTTTCTCCAAGTCAACAAAAGCAGAAAACAATGAGTTTGTTTATGGAAAACAGGTGATATAAAAGTGTGGTTTTTTTTTAATATAACACAGTTATAGCACAAATAAGTCTGCAATTTTTCTTGAACTTAATATATACAAAGTATATGCCTAGTTCAGCAGTGGAAATATCTATTTCCCCTCACAACTGTACTATTGCAAATGGAGACGGACAAAGTATGCTTTTCCCTATAAGACAGAAAGGAGTGAATGTATGGACATATCAGTGTTTCTTTTGAGGATGATGCACCATCAGACCTTCAAAGACACTTGCTGACAATGGGAGATGGGATTTGTCCATCCCTGCTAACAGAGGCTTGGTTGTTTCTTTATAGTTTATGCTTAGGCTAGAGGTGGGAAACCCACAATGGAGAGGATAAGAAAATTCCTTTTCATTTAATCAGAAAAAAAAATCAGATGCCACTCTCTTTAAGGTAGGGAGTTTTCTACTAAAGACTTACTGCATCAAATGTTATAGATTTCATATCCTCAGCAGCTGTTAAAATATCCTTATTAATGAAATCCACGTTATCTGGCCACTCTTCTGCATGTCCTATTCCCCATGCATCACGCCAACGCCTGTAATTCTTCTTCGCTACAGCATGGTGATCTTTTCGGATTTCATAACTTATAACACGTCCTCGAGGCCCAACTTAAAGCAAATGAAACACACTAAATTTACTATTTTTTTTTCCTGATTCAAGTTAACAGGTTAAAAACATCTAAGTAAATAACAGAACGGGTTAGTCTAAATTGTCTCCCCTTTCTCACCCTAACAAGTTATTATATAAAAGATAATCAACTACAATTTATTTTTGTTCAAATTTAAGTGATCCTGTGCATGTAAAAAATGCCAGATTAACATTTTGGAGGCTGAAATTTGTCTGCTCTATGAATAGATACAGCAGAGGCTGGCAGAACCATTTGTCTCAATCCTCACCTGGAGAGAGCATCTCTAGCAATAAGAGAAGAATTCAATATCTATGGTCCTTTCAGTCTCTGATCTCTCTGCTAATGCTGCCAACAATGGTATGGGCTCGACTACACGGCTGCAATAAAGTTATGCGCTGTATCTCTCCAGGGCAGATGCTGCGGGCACAAACCAAAAGGTTTCCAATGCACATTAATGTAGTCCTCTTCAGATAGGATTACATTAATGAGAACTAGGAACCTTTTAGTTTATGCCCGCAGCATCCACATGCAGGAGTTACAGTGCAGCAACTGCAGGGCATAGCCTCAGTTATGCCTAACATTGGGATGAGATTAAAGCAGTGGCCAAAGAGACTACAGTGAAACCCAATACACTTATTTTCACTTGTGACCCATATCAGAGTGCAGGTCTCCAGGAGTGAAACAGCAGCCTCAACCAGCACCCTGTCCTTCAATTAACTCGCTCTGTAGCAGATACAGGAGTTTGGGAAAGATAAACACGGACACGCATTCATTTCTAGTGCCTAAATCAGAATTGGTTTTACATTCACAGTAACAGAAACATGACTCACTTGCTGAAATTCACCTCTGTGTAGAGGGCCAACACAAGGTGTCTATGGACCACTTAAGCTTTGTGCCAACATTACACAACTCTGATTCCCTTCTCTCCCCATTCCCCTGCACAGCTCTGACATCCCCTTTTCCATAGGAGCAACAGCAATTGTGGGGGAAGGGGAGCCTGTGGAGCCCCTTTTCTACTATTGGAAGCAGCACAGAGGAGGTGGGGAGTTCTGGGTTTCTTCTCCAAGTGAGGGAAGGGGAGCAAAGGAGCTCCTTCTCCCAGCCTGGTGGAGCAGCCATAGAGAAGCATTTGGGAGGAATGTGGGGATATTTGTAGGGAAGGGGTGAAGGAATCAAAGGTTCCACTTTCTGGCCATTACCAGGTACGGCACTGGATAGGAAGGTGCCCAACGTTCCCCCCATTATGGTTCTGTTCTGTCAGTACATGAGTTCCTAGAGAGCAAAGACCACTTTGAGGATGATTCGTTATTCATTGAGAAATTGTAGAAAGAAAACGACATGCCTCTGGTAAATTTTGAGGACAGAAGGCTGTGAGGAATGCATACAGAAGTGGGAGAAGAATAGAGGTCCAGAATCCCTACCTCAAACCTGGATCTAGTGTATAGGGAACGGGTTCTACACTTCCATCTTCCCCAGGGGAAGCTCAGGGAGGTGTGAAGTAGCCCATTCATCTCGAAGAAATGTTCTGAGCTGAATGAGAACACCCCATGGTAGAGATGATACAGCCTGAAACCATGGGAGTTTATTGTTCCATTCCTCTCAAAGCATGTTCTCATCCTGCCCTCCTTATCTGTCAGCTCTTGTGGGCCTATGTCAAGCTTGCTGGTTCTCAGCACTGTAAGTGCTAAGCACTCCTGTTCTCAGCTCCCCAATACAGTCTCTGCATTGTATACTGGGCCATGCACTGACTATGCCTCACCCTGATCTCAGCAGTGAGTTTCTGTGCCACACATACCTGTTCTCAGTGCCTGGTGCAGACTTGGTTTATCATTCCTAATGCAGGGGACTTCATCAAGCCTATCCCAGAAAATAAAGTATCTGTTGTAGCTGGGACTCTGCAAATGGCATCAGAGCCAGCACAAAGGTGGCAACTAGTTCCTCCCATATCATCCTGGCTCCACCACTGCCATTTCAGCTTCATATTCCTGCCCTGTGACACATAGTTTGGTCAACCTAACCCCCACTGTAGATGCAGCTAGGTTGATGGAAGAATTCTTCCATCGGCCTAGCTAGTGCCTCTCAAAGAGGTAGATTAATTACATCAGTGAAAAAACCCCTTCCCATCAATGTAGGAAGCATCTACGCTACAGCACTGTAGTGAATGGTGTCAAGTATCGGGGGTAGCTGTGTTAGTCTGTGTTCACAAAAACAACGAGTTCAATGGCACCTTAAATTAAATTTAAGGTGCCACCGGACTCTGTGTTGTTACTGTAGTGTAGACATGGCATAAGCAAGTCTCAACCTTAATAGCAGAGCTGCTCCTCCACTATGATCACGACTTCAGCGATGCAGTCTACTTACCTACACACAAACAGGGGTGAGGAAAGAGTAACCCACGAATAGCAAGAAAGAGGCTAGAAAGGCAATACAAGAATACCAATGATAAAAATATGGAATGAAATTCAACCCCATACAGAGCATCAGCACAAGGCCTGTACACCTTATGACATCAAAATGCAGCCTAAATAACTTACAGGCTATGTGCTGGCTCTCTGCACAGTGCTAAATTTCACCCTAGGTAAACAGCATATATAAATCTGAAAAGCCACAGCAAATCCTGAAAGTGGACATAGAGAGTTTTTTTGATTAATGGAAAAGTAGCACTTGTTATACCAATATTTCTGTGTTGCTTCTGAAATAAACTCCTCTATTTGCTAAATCTAGGGTCTTTTACCTGCTCTTGATAGAAACAAGCTCATCCCACCAGACCCAGTACCAGTTTCCACCACAGTGTCTCCTTGGTTGATATCCATCATCATCAGCATTGCACTAATATCCTAAGGGTTAAAAGAGAAATAAAATACCAATACTTCTATACTGTATATTCAAACAGAAATATGTTAGGATATTGCTTAAAGCAGCAGCCTGATTTTCAGTAGTGCTGAGCACTTTTAGGTTCCATAGAAATCAACAGGAACTGTGGGTATGCTACATCTCCGAAAATCACTATGCACTTGCATAAGCCACCTGAAGCTCCTGCAGCTATTCAGATCAACAAAGCAAATATTAATAGAAAGAAGTAATTTACTAATACAGGAATGATAGGACTCCTTAATATAGTAAAACACAAGTGGCAAATTATGATTGTAATGTAAAAGCTAAAATATCCCACTGTAAAACACGGACTGTTTAGTAGGAAGGAAGCTGTCTAAAAGTAAATTGTATTGCTGTTTCCCTAAACTGAAAATGCTTGGATATGCAAATTAACAACAAAAGACTCTGAGACTACATCTCTAAAAAGGTTTTAAATTAGGACTACCCAAACTTTTATATGTGAAGGGCTGTTTAATAGAAATCCAAAGCATCTCCCAGAGCCTAAAGACTGGAACTGTACATCTAATCAAAGTTCCTGGTTTGAGCATTGGCCTGCTAAACCCAGGGTTGTGAGTTCAATCCTCCCTGGGACCAGGTAGGGATCTGAGGCAAAAATCTGTCTGGGGATTGGTCCTGCTTTGGGGTTGGACTAGATGACCTCCTGAGGTCCCGTACAACCCTGATAGTCTGTGATTCCCTAAATCCATGGCTCACCAGCCTAACCCAATGGTTCTGGTACCCATCTTGTAGCTGGGTGAACTGGGGTGGTCCTGCCATTTAAAAACCAATAATCATCAACAGCTTCTATTTAAACCAGTTTTTAAGTTAAAGTTGATCAGTTGTGGAAACATCCATTGCAACAACTGACAACCCACGCAACGCTGCCTTACCTTTGGATATGAAATAGTAGGTCCTCTCTTCATCAAAAGCACAAAATCTTCTAAGGCTGGTCTCCTTATCAGGAACTGAAACCCATTAGAAGTCCTAAACATTTGGCCCGGTAGCTTGCCTATTATCTCCAGGTGGCTAATAGCTCCCCAGTTGCTATTCAATTTCCCGACAGCTGTCAGGTTACGCATATGTTTAAACTCTGTGTAGGTTTTTCTGCGAAACTCTGCTAAAATCAAGTCCCCGGCTTGGAAAGGCACATCTTTAGCCGATGTGTTATGGGTGTCAACAGGCGTCTTGTCTTCATCCCTCTGCAGCTGTGCGGGGGGAGACCTACTGGCAGCAGGCAGCGGGAGGTGAGAGTCGCTGTTTTCACTGCTGTCCGCCTGCCTTGTTTCCCCCAGGTCTGCGCGCCGTATGTCCCTGATCTCTTCCGAGAGCAACTCCTCGGGTATCAGTCGGCTCACTCTTTCCAGAGGCGACAGGGCCCTTTCCCAGGCTCGTCTCCTCCGGCTCCTTGGCAGCTGACCCGGGTCCGCCTGCGATGCAGCCGCCGGGGGGGAGTCGGCTACAGGCGATGCACCGGCAGTGACCTGCTCTTCCGACTCGGCCCCACCTCCATCCCGGAGCGAGCCGGAACACAGCGCCCGGACCGACCGGAGGCGATGGGCTGAAGGCAGAGGAGGCGCACCCTGCTCCCGGGTGCGTGGGACCCCTAAGCGATCGCTAGCCTCAAACACTCCCCTGCCCAGCAGCGCCCGGCACCAGCTCGCCCGCCTCCTCCCGCATTGCGGCACCAACCCGGGCTTCCCCGGCCCCTCTCGCGCGGGCAGCGCCCGACTCTCCCTTCCCAGCACTTGCAGGCTCAGCCACCGCCTGGCACACTGCAGCATGGCTGCGCCGGCCGGGGGCGCTGCACACAAAGTTGCCGTGGCCGGGAGAGCCCGGGCGCCGCTTGCCGGTCTAGCATGTGCTGCTGGCTGGGCCCCCTGGGCTGGACTAAGCACTTGCTCACGCGCAGGCGGACTCGCCTTTGCCTTCCCCCTTCAGGAACCACGAGGGCCAACACAGCGACACACACGTGCGTAGTAAGCCTGCGACCGTCCGGATCCATGTGTTTGCCCACATGGCCCTGGCAGCCCCGATCAGAATGGCGTCCAGCAGCTGCTGTTCCCTTCACAAACAGCCTTGTGTTCCTTCGACTCCCTCACCCTAATAGTGTGAGAGTTTGAAAATGACCCATGAAAACCCTTCATCATGTAGGGGGAAAGATTTTTAAACTGCTTTCAACTGAATACAGACTGCGAAGATGGTTCCTTCCAAGTAGGAACAAGGGCGCGACAAGGAGCGGATCACTGATTACCTGTTCTGTTCATTCCTTATGGGGTACCTGGTATTGGCCGCTGTCTGAAGACAGGATAGTAGGGTAGATGGACCTTTGGTCTAACCCGGTATATCCGTTCTTAAGTAAGTGAGATTTGAAAGGCTTTGAAATACAATCCCATAAACATTCCTATCTATAAAAAGGGAGAATTTACTCTGAAATCTGTCCTGAAGATAACAAACATTAATCAAAATCCAGTTAAAGTATTTTGAACAAAAAAAATGCTATGAGAGTGCTAAGATTATTTATTATACCCTCTCATAGTTGTTGCCACACACCCTTCCCCCCAAAACAAGAAAACAAAAAACATACCTTGGCAGTAACAACTAATATGAACGAATGTAGTTTAAATCTGGCTTCTTGTTCAGCCAGACAAAAACACAAAGCATCATATTTTGATTTAAATGAATCATACGATAATTTAACTTTATTTGAGCAAAACAGTTTGGCACAAAAGACAAAACATAGGTAAGGCAGATATGCTGCCGCAATTTAATGTTTTTTAAAAAATACAATCAAAAGAAAATTACAATATGTTGTAAATTTGAATAGAACTTTGTTCGAAGCTTGTCTAGAGGTTTGTTTTCATTTACAATGCAAAATGGTGGAGAAAGAACAACTGCAAAATCACTAGGCCGGAGGTCAGGGATTGACTACATTTTCTGAAGATTTAAGGTTTTTGTCTATGTTGCAGCATGGTCTGTGCAATTTCTTTGCACCTTTATTTTTCAGAATGAATTATAAGGTCCTCATTTTCAATGAGCTCAGTGTGGATGAACCCTGACACCACAGGGAGCTCACTGCAGGACTAGAGCCTAAAAGAGGAAAGACAATGGGGATCCACTGATGGCATGTGCCTATTTCAAAAAACAATAGCTGAAAATCTAAAACTAAGATAAACCCATTTAACAATCCACCCTCCCTCCTACTCCTATCCTTTAAAACCTTCCGTAACATTCATTTCTGCTTTGTTGTTTACAAGTGTTACACTTCACTGGGAAAAAAATGCAAAGCTTGCATCAGAACCACAAGATATACTCAGGCCAAGAGTGAATTCTTACATTGTTACTGTAAACTATTATGTACTGTCTCATCCCTTGTCATCATCCCTACGGGACACAGACTTTGAGTAAAATTTTCAAAAGCGCTTATATGACTTATGAGCCCAAGTCTTGTTTTTAAAGGCACTTTTGAAAATGTTTTTGGTTGTCTTTTCTCATGTTTCTGTAAAATGACTATCTGATTTACAGCACCCGTAAATATGGCAATCATGTTAAAGCTCTTGAAGCTCTGACTGCGAGATGTGCATGCTTTTAATGGTGAACATAAGTCATTATACATTTATACTTGCAGTCTATAAACTACAATCAGAACAGGTTTCTGGGCTTTTCCGCCCCCCTCTTCTAGGAAAAACTATTTATGATAGAGACACATTAGTCATTAGCAATATTTTCATTGATTTTTTTTCCATCATATATAATTTTCCCCATGTTAAAGAAAGTAGACAGGGATTATTAAATGAGAGGGTATGAAAAAATTTACATTTGCAAGGAAGTATGTATTTTATGCTTCTTCTGACTGGATGTGCCTCAAGGGAATATAGAAGATATGTAATGGGTACAGTCAGGACCAGCGCTAGGGTTTTGAGTGCCCTACGTGGACGGCAATTTCGCCGCCCTGCGCGCTGGTCCCGCGGCTCTGCTGGAGCTGCCGGAGTGGTGCCTGCTGAGGGTCCGGTGCTCCGCGGCTCTGGTGGAGCTGCCGCAGTCATGCTTGCGGGAGGTCTACTGGAGCCGCGCGAGCAGGTGACCGTCCGCAGGCACCACTGCGGCAGCTCCACGGGAGCTGCCTGCCACCCCCTCCGGCGGCGCGGCGGCGCCCTGACCCAGCGGCCACCCTGGGCTGCCAGCTTCTGCTGGCAGCTCAGACTCCCTCTCTGTCCCAGCAGCAGCGGCTGCTCAATCATTTAAAAAAAATGTGGGGGTGCTTTTTGGCGCCCCCAAATCTTGGCGCCCTAGGCAACCGCCTAGTCCGCCTAAATGATTGCACTGGCCCTGGGTACAGTACAGAAAGGACTATGCATATATTTAACATGCATCCTGAAAAGCTGGTGATGCATCTGAAATGTACTTTTAGAAAATAATTGTTTACAGTGTACTGAATTATTATAATACATGAAAATTAATCCAGGTTTACATTTGGAAAGCTTAATTGTACTAGCAAAGCACTCCTAGAGTGCTACCGTGGTTGCAGCTTGAATTGGCAGAATTGTACTTTTGCAAGCATAGTTTATTCTAGCTCCACCTCTACTCATGCCCCCCTAAAACAACACCAGATGAAAGAAACTAGATTGGCAAAAGTGTGGTTGTATAGTTATAACTGTGTCTACATTAGGGGGCTTCTGCTAGCACAGCTACATTGGTCAGGAATCACACCTTTTCACATCCCTGTTTATATGTATATCTGGCCTGATACAACAATTTGCAAGGCACTGTCCTAATAATCAGGGGAAAATATAGAAATTACAGAAGAAAAATATCTCTTAAATCATCTAGTCTACCTCCTGATAGGTAGAGGATTGATCTCTAGATTACACTTTCTAGTACTTTTTCCATTCTTGCTTAACCACTGGGGCTACCACCACTATTCGTGGGAAACTATGTTGCATTTTAATAGACCCCAATGCTCAAGACTTTTTTTCTGATATCCAAGCTATATTTTCTATTTCCTATCACTCCCACAGGATAATGGAGCAGCTAATACACAACTCAATTAATACAGGAGAGTAATATAATTAATGCCAATCTATATGGGTTTATGGAAATCAGATTCTGTCAAACTAACTTGGTATTTTTTTAATAAGATTGCAAGTTTGGTGTTGATGTAATAGACTTCTGTACCTTCCCCAGCCCTGAAGCTCGAAAGCTTGTACCTTCCACCAACAGAAGTTGATCCAAATAAAATATATTGTCTCTCTCAACTTCTGTAAGGCATTTGACTTGGTACTGCCTGACATTTTGATTAAAAAAACTAGAACAATATGAAATTAACGTGGCACACATTAAATGGATTAAAGATTGGCAGATTGGTCTCAAAATGTAATTAAAAACAGGGAACCATCATAGACAGGTGTGTTTCTAGTGGACTCACACAGGGATCAGTTCTTGGCCTTATGCTGTTTAACATTTTTACTAATGACCTGGCTGAAAACATAAAATCACCACTGAAAAAAGTTTGGTGATGGCACAAAAGTTGGGGGAGTGGTAAATAATGGAGAGGACAGGTCACTGGATTGCTTGGAAAGGTATGTGAAAGAAAACAGTATGTGTTTTGATTTAACTAAATGGGAATGTATAGGTCCAAGAACAAATATTTAATACTGGGTTCTTCAATCTATCACAGAAAGGTATAACACCATCCAATGGCTGGAAGTTGAAGATAGACAAATTCAGACTGCAAATAAAGTGTACATTTTTAACATTGAAAGTAATTAACCATATGACCAGTCATGGGGGATCCTCCATCACTGATCATTTTTAAATCAAGATTGGATGTTTTTCTAAAAGCTTTGCTGTAGGAACTATTTTGGAGACTTTCTATGGCCTGTAAAAGCAGCAAAGAGTCCTGTGGCACCTTATAGACTAACAGATGTATTGGAGCATGAGCTTTTCTGGGTGACTACCCAGTTTGTCAGACTCTTTTACAGCTCTAGACTAACACTGCTACCCCTCTGATCTATGGCCTGTCTTACACAAGAAGTCACATGGATGCCTTCTGGCCTTGAAATCTATGAATCTTTTGATCAGTTCTGGCAGATGTTTCTGCAGTATTTACTCTTTCCCAGTACCTAACAAGGAGATGAACCTTAATAAAATTAATATGCAACAATTATGTCTCAGGCATCCCTTGGTACAGTCACATTATCTCCTATATTTAACTGGCCTGCAAAATGAGAAGCCTTAAAAAAAAGCTTGTCATACACACACCTTTGGACACCCCCCAATCCCCTCTAGCACACAGACGGTACCTCCCAAAGCTGTCATACACAGCCCCCAGGACCCCATCTTTCACCCTTGATACTCTCATAACCCTCCCCTACCCGCCTCAAAATACTATTTGAACACACATCAGCCACCCCCGATCTCCTGTGCAGCCACCATCAAGTTCCCCCAACAGGCCTCCCGCTCCTGCCACACCGAGCACCCCCCACCGGCGCGCGGGCCTTCCACGCAGCGGAGGGGAGGAGCGGCGCAGGGGGAGCGCGTCCCCGGCCAGTGCGCCTGCGCGGAGCGGAAACACGTGGCCGCTGCGCCGCTGGCCTGGAGCAGAGGCCGAGCCCAGAGCGCTATGGCGGCGGTCGGAGCAGCGTGTGGTGGGGAGGCCCCACGGGCCCCCTGCGCCTTCTCCCCAGGCGGCCGCCGTTCCCTGGCGCTGTGCGGCCCCGACGGGCGCCTCCGGGTGTGGGACACGCCGAGCAGCCGCCTGCAGCACGAGTACGTGCCCTCCGCCCACCTCAGCGCCGCCTGCACGTGCCTGGCCTGGGCCCCGCCGGGGGGCCGCCAGCCTCCGAGCAAGGTACCGGGGCGGGAGGGAACGCGGGGCCGGGCCGGGGGTGCCGCCGCTGCCGCCCTGCACACCGCATGGCCCGCTCTCCCCACCCCCCGTCGCCATGTGGCTTCCCCGGGGAGAGCAGCCAACAGGCCCCGAGTCGGGGGGAGCCCCCCCACTACAGCCGGGAAACACCTCCCGTGTGACGGGGACACGGTCACGGGCCCCCAACCCCTTGCAGGCCTCCCGCCTCCTGTCCGCAGCACCCTGCCGGGCAGCGCTAGTACACACGGGCCACCGGCAGTGCACGTGGGGCACCCATCTCCGCTCGGGCCGAGACTAGGGGTGGTGGATTCGACAGGGCCCCGTCCCGGGGGAGCCGCTCCAGTGAGGGGGGCTAGTTCGCGCAAGTCCTAGGGGAAGGGAAGAATTAGGTGAACCCAGTCCTAGGCTTGCCGGTCGGGAGAGAGGAGAGCATGGGATGAGGCAATCTTACCACCCGTCGTGTGTGCGCCTAGTGGTGAGGTAGTCCTTGGGTGGCCCAAGCTGGTGTTAAGTGTCTCCTCTGGAGCGGTAGCAACACAGAGTTTACAAAAAGAACAGGAGTACTTGTGGCACTTTAGAGACTGACAAATTTCTTTGAGCATAAGCTTTCGCGGGCTACAGCCATGTCATAGGTTTCACCCCCACTCTGGACTTTAGAGTATAGATGTGGGGACCTACATGTGACCTTCCTAAGCTTAATTAGTAGCTTAGATCAATAGATTGCCACCCTCAAATGTTTGTGTCCTCTGGAAAACTCTGTCTCCCCCTGAAAAAACCTTCCCCTCCCTGGGTACCCTTGAGAGACTCCTCCACCAATTCCCTGGTGAACACTGATCCAAACCCCTTGGATCTTAAAACAATGAAGAATTACTCATTCCCCCTCTCTACTCCCCCCCCCCCGAATTTTTGGTGAGTCCAGATCTGATCCCCTTGGATCTAAAAAACAGATCAATCAGGTTCTTAAAAAGAAGGCTTTTAATTAAAGAAAAGAAAGGGTTTACAAACGAATTTAGTCACTATGTCTATGGGTCCTACAACTGTGCCTATGTATACTTTATATATATATGCCACAATAACACCTGTGGTGTCTTTCATTAGGGAGTTTCTAAGCACTTTAGAGGTGTTATTGAACTAAGACTACCAGTCTCTTTGTAATGTGGGTAAGTATTTTCCACTTTTACAGGTTGGGGAGTATGTGTCTTGCCCAAAGTCACCCAGTGTCCAAAGCTAGGAAGAGAACTAAGGAACAATGACTTCTTGCAGTTCTGACATACCTAGTACAGCCCCATTTATCCAAAATGCTTGTGTAATCAAAAATATCTGTGGATCCAGATAATTGCAGTTGGGGAGAAGCACTTGGGTAAGCCTTTCTCACCTGTGGCTGTGACAGAATGATTTGGCTGATAGGTAGTTCTTCTGAAATAGGTTTGTATTAGCCATATACATTAATTGAACCGTGTGTGTGTGTATAATAACTGTAAGTATCCTTTGCTCAAAGAATGAATTATATTTGTAACATGCTGTCCTTCATATTAGCTCTGTTGGTGAGACACTGTTAAGGAGAGAGTAATGGTATTAGGAATTCATACACTGTTAATTTATGTAAAATTCAGTCTCCCTTTGGGATAACATCTATCTTGCCACTTTTGCTCTTTGCAAGTTATTTATGGAGGGGAATTTTTCCAGGATTCAGGAATGATTTAAATAAGTATGACTAATATTCAGTGATTCATTCAGAGCAAGCATCTGGGAACTTGGAAATTCCAGGGTTGAATTTCAGAGCATTTATCTTATTTTTTTTTTACAGTTCATTACCAAACCAAAGGTGTGATCAGAATTAAAACAACAAGGCGCTAGCTCAGTTACATCCTGTCTACACTGAGATTTGAAGCCACCATCTCAACCATTTTGTAGGGATAAAAACAGTATTGAAATCTTGTTCAGAAAGTGCAGTTTCCCCCTGGCTAGTAGTATAGATAGGGTGTAACCATATTATAATATTTTTTATTTATGTAACATCTGTACAAGGATTTCAAAGTGCTTTACATACTTGTTTAATTTATTCTGTGAGTGCTCCTGAGTATTATCCCATATTACTGATTAGGAAATCTGAGAGATTAATTGCCCAAAGACACAGGATTTCTGCGGCAGAGAGAAGTAGTTTAGATCTCTTAACTTATTGTCCTGTACTTTAATTTGGTCAGTTATAACAACACACTTTTGAAAGCCCTATTTATCATTTGGTATCTGTGCTGACTGAAGAAACTGGGCCTGTCACACTTGGTGTATTGCATGTTGGGATACCATTTCATAGCATGGATTTGGTTTTGCCTGTCTGGATGGAACTGAAGTATGTTATAACCTGTATTATAGCTTTCAAACATTGTTATAACATGGTGTCCTGGCATGATACAATGTGTACATGAGCTTCTTAAGCAGCTTTCCAGCAAGAACTGTGTTTGAAAATGGTTCTTCAGAAAAGGGCTGACATGTTTTAAAATGTCTGTGTAGGCAGGGCTCTTTATCTTGTGTAAGGACCTTTGTTGAACACTGGGCAACATCTTAGTGCTAATTATCTCTTAACATGTTGAACTGTGAGCATTACCTGAATTTCAGCATGTTCTCTTGTGGAACTGGTAACTTTTCGTATCTTGTAGTATGTATTCTCTGTAGCTTTGTAACTTGTTGGTTTGTGCTCACATTGAATAAGCAGGGAAAAATAAAGCTCTGGTAGCTGAGCCAACTAAAAGATGCTTGTAACACACATTTTGTTTTCTTTTGCACTGGAAAGCTTTCTGCTAATGTATCATGCTTTAAGAACAATCATATGCCAGTAGATGCCTCTAGGTGGTGTTTGGCCAGGTTCCATTTACACAAAGGCAAAGTATGTTCTGGACTCTTGCCACTTTAATGACGACCACACATTTTTTGGCCAGTATGGGGATGAGTTGTAGAAATAGTGAGATCTTGAACTCTAATTCTGGGAATTCCTAGCTCTGTGATAGCTGCTTGGACCACACATCTCCCCAGTCTTTGTATATGTGCTTGTAGTGTGGGAGGTATTTTAGCTTTTGTTATGGTGACATTATTTTCTTAAAGTGCTGGTCAGTAGAAAGTCTCCCTGAAATAGTCCCTTATAAAAATCTACCTTTCAAGTGAGGCTATTATGGAAAAGCATGCCCTCTTAAAAGAAAAAAAATCAATTTATTTTACCATAACTGCTTTAAATAAAATACTAATATTCCTAAGTCAAAATCGTAAATGAATTCTAAATATTTCTTCAATCCGTAGCATCTGAAAAAATAGTAAGACACTCATGTGGCAGGATCAAGTTCTGTGTCTTGCACACGAAAGCCTAGATGTTGTCTGGTATCAAAGGCGTCTTGATCCTGCAGTGAGCTCTGTGTTGGGTCACAGTGAAGTGAATAGGAGATATTGCCATGTGGCAATCATTGCAGGATCAGGACCTAAGACTGGTTTGTATTTAGTTCTGTGGATATTTTTGGAAGGATGTGAGCGAGGGATTTTCTAGATCAATATCTAATCCTCGTGTTTGTTTAGTAGAGGGGTTCTCAAACTGGGGACCCTGGGGGTTGCAAGGTTATTACATGGGGGGCCGCGAGCTGCCAGCCTCCACCCTAACCCTGCTTCACCTCCAGCATTTATAATGGTGTTAAATATATTTAAAAGTGTTAATTTAGAAGGGGGCTCGCACTCAGAGGCTTGCTATGTGGAAGGGATCACCAGTGCAAACTTTGAGAATGACTGGTTTAGCACCTTTTATTCTAAAGATGCCATACCCAAATGCGCTCATTAGCCAAGCTTTTGGGAGCATTTCAGCAAAGACATAAGGTAAGTTAAAAACAAGTTTCCTTAGGAGAACCTTTGCTACTACTTGGCTCGCTCATTCTATGACATCAGAAATGATATGTGTTGATGGGCTTAGGTAAGACTTGCTTGTATTTATAATGTGTTCTGGAATATCTCTAGTGAACTAAGAATTTTGGGGAGGGGGGTAGGGTGATGGGAGGATGGAAGAATTTTAGATAAATTAGTAGGCGCTTCTGTGCTTATGGCTGGTTGCTTGCTATTTCAAGGAGAAAGGGTTTTCAGCACCCATCTGTGCTTAACTGGTTTAATTTTTCCTTTGCAGTTCATCTTTAGTATGAAAGACTATTAGTAAATGCAGATAGCATTTAGGGTCTTCCGGTACTGTGTGGGCATCCAGTGTGAACATAGGCCTCCTCTTCACTGACCAAAGAACAGTGTTTAATTAAACATAGTTTTAATGTGACTGCCTCCAAACAAGTTTAGTTAGTTGGTTTAATGTTCAGACCTAGTGTTAATCTAGATTTTAAAATCATGGTCAGCATGCATTAGACCTGGTTTGAAATGTTTAGTTCCAGGTATGAACATGCTTTGGGATGTGTGTTATAGTTTTTGCTGCACTCATGTTTTTGGTGCATTTTAAAAAACCCTTCCTTTGTCTCTGAAAATGAAGCCTGAAGTATGTTCGTGACAAGCAGAGACCTCAGCTATCCACTTAGGTTTGGCTTTATGTGAAAACTTCTGGAATGGAGTTAAGTTTTTTATTCAAATGTCAGTTATTCTGATTTTTATTAAACTGGCATAGAGTTAGTCAGCTAAAATTATTCTATTTTTGCTTCCCAAATATCTTACATTTAGCACTATGTCAAAAGTATTTAGAGTACTGCAACTTCAGGGATGCAAAGTCTCTCTCTCTGTCTCTCTCTCTCTTTGTTATTGCATTGTTTAAAATTTAAAACTTAAATGTGTAGGCTTCCAGATGGCCTGCAGCTCTCATATCTTTGGGCTTGGGCACAAACTAATTACATGTTGCATGTCACCTATTGTAATGTAAGAGAGACACCTATGTAGGTGGAGCAGCAAGGCTCTTGTTTTAAGCCCACAAGGAGTCCTTTTTGGGCTTCCTGGTGTGGTGCATTAGTGCAGATATCCTGTTCTGTAGAGGAAACATCGTTTTGTCTCTTGTGGGTAGAAAGTTTTTAAAAATGAAATCTGAGATGAGATAGTGTCTACATAATGTACAACAAACTTGGCAGAAAAATATTTTCCTTTTGCCTTTGGGGTTGGGACTGCTTCATTCTTCTGAAGCCCTTAACTCTTTAAGTATGAACACAGTCTGACATTAAACTCTTGTGAGCAGAAGTGTTGTGGTGGTGATGGCTTTTCCTCCTCCTTTCTTTATGGTTTGGCATCCTGAGAAACTGAGTCTAGTCTCCTTCACTTACCTAACCGCCATCCCACCACACTTCTGGGCAAGGAGGACAGGCTGAAACTGTGTAGAGATTGTCAGTGGCTCTCAAACTGTGAGGGCAAGGGATTAAAAAATGGTCTGAGCATGGGAGCCAGGAATTAGGAGTTATAATGCCTATTCTAATACTGACTTCCTTTGTGGCCTTGGGCAAATCACTGTGTTTTCCTAATTTTCCTCATCTGTAAAATGGAAATAGCACTTTCCCCTCAGAGGAGTTGAAGATTCATTTAATGTTTGTAAAGTGCTTTGAAAAATGAAAAGTAATATAGAAATGCTGAATTCTGTTATGGTTTTGACCTTCCCCTTTGGGGATGAAGCATACCCTGTGTATTACCTTTCAGCCTGGCTCCGGGAATAAAGCAAAGACTAGAAAATGACCTTGGGGTTTTCTTCATGGAACAACACACTGCCACTATGCTGTCAGGATGATTTCATCTGATCTTTTAAAATTAGATTTTGAGCCATAGTGGTCTAAATAAGACTCTTTGTGCTTGTCTACACTAAGATTTGTAATCCTGTTAGTTAACATGTTAAAAACATGATTGTGTCCTGTCTACATTAGAATTTACACACATTTGTTCCTAATTATGTTTGAACTCTAGGATTATGGAACCCTTATTTGTGGAAGCAGACCAGACTAACTTGTTACTTTTTTTTTAACCCCGCTCCCAATCTCTTTTCAGGAGGGTCCTCAGAGGAAAAAAAGGAAATCTGAAGCTGCAGAAGCAGGCGAACAGTTTGATCTACTGGCTATTGGTACAGCAGTTGGCAGCATTTTATTATACAGCACAGTTAAAGGAGAATTACAGAGCAAACTAGTAAGCATCACATCAATCTTTCTGTCTATTTGTAAGGTCATATCTGTTGCTCAGAGGGGTGGGCTAAGCTAATTTAACAAAGTTTTAAATTCTGAATGGTTATGTAGTTACATGCATGAATGGATATGTGGTATCCACAAGAATGTCAGAATAATTCTACTTCTAGTGTTGCTAGTATGTATAGACTGAGGAATTACTTTTTCTAGACTAGCCCAACATCATACGATTACATGTACATTTGTAATTTTTGAGTTCCTTTTAACTCAAAAGAATAGTAAGGATTTAGACACCATGAAATTCATCTTGGCTGTATTGCATCTTCAACAATTAGACAATATTCTGTGTTTGAGAATTAAAAAAATGGCATTGGCTAGCATGGAGATGCTTCTTGCGCTGGCATGTTGGCTTTTCTATAAAAGCATGAATCACCGACTTAGCTTTCCATATATTCTCAGCATATGGTTTTCCCAAACCCATCCGGTGGTGGGTCCATCCTGCTGTCGTTTTTCCTTCTTATTAACATCACCTCTTCTGTGCCTTTTCATTTAGCCTTGAATTGTAACAAAACAAAGAAATATAATGGTTGATATCAGTGATAATATTTTGGAATAGACATATGAGACTGATTTCCTCCTCCTGGTTTTAGACTTACACTATGCATCAATGCCCATGAGTGTGTGTATTATGTGTGGGAAAACATTTGTGTGCCTTGTTAAGCTGGGTAGTGGTTTAGCAACATTGGTTTAAAATTGATAGGGTGAATGCTGATATTTTGCTGGTGACACGTCTTTATTTTACCCACAAAGTTCATGTTTTTGATGGGTACACAGAAATGTTGACCATTTTTCTTGTTTAGGAACAGAATAGTGGCTGTCATTTAAAAAAAATAAATAAATAAAAAATTGGAATTGCAAGAACATTTCTCACTCTGTCATAACTGAAAAGTCATTTTTAGTTTTGAAATATATCAAATTAATTTTTTTCTCTGTCCATATTTAAGCATAATGCCTTGCTGTGATGATGCTTACTTGGTTTCGCTCACTGCTGACTTGCAGTGAAGACATTTTCCTCTTGGCTGTCTGAGCAGGCTGGTGCAAAATTAAATAGTAAAATTCAGTAAATTTACAGGAAACTCAAATTATGACTAAAAGCAGGTTAGCGATGCTCTTAGAAAACTGCATTAATCTTTTGGGAGAAGATCCAGTAACTTTTCTAGGCATGTGTTCACCCTCTCATTCTGGTTAGAACAGATTCTCAGTAAAATGCTGTTGCTGCTCCTTTGATAAGATTTGAGTTCTAATACGAGGTCTCAGATTGTAACCCAGTACATTTCCCTCCCACACTGATAGACTCCCATGTTTGGGACACATGATGCCGGGATTATTTGATGACTTGACCAGTGAGCCCTGTGATGGGATCCCTGGGGTGCAGCATGGAACTATGGGACCACTGTGACCCCTGAACTCTTTCCAATCTGGGCTGTCTTTCACAATGCCTCACTAGTGACCAGTAGCAAACATCTCCAGTTGCTGTTATTGTTCAGCACAATAGCATGTGGAGCACCACACCCAGCTAGATTGGATGAATGCTCCCAGAGTCACTCATGAATCACACAGAGAAAGGCACCAGAGCCAAATCTGTGCAGCTCCCAGCACGGCACCTCAGGAATTACACCATCTTGCAATGCTCAAGATGAGCAGTGCAAATTTATTAATTGGTTCACCATTTCATCAATGGAAAACAGATATATACTAGCCTTTACAGAATGTGAGCAGATTTGCCACACACTTCACACAAACTCATTGGTAAAGATAAACAGTAAAACAGATTTAGTGACTACAAAAGATAGATTTTTAAGTGATAAGCAAAAAATTAGTTACCAAAAGAAATAAAATATAAGCACACAGTCTAAACTCTCAACCCTGTTAGACTGGGCAACAACTAGACTAAGCAGTTTTTCCTCACACCACTGGATATTGCAGTTGATAATACGCAGATTTCACCCTTGAAATCCAGACCAGTCCCCTCAGGTGGAGTCCTTGTTGCTTGCAGCATGGGTGGGTGAAGGAGGAAGGGGCCATATGCTGGGCCTGTGTCTGTTTTGTACCCTCAGTTCTGTGTTCTTGGGGAGTACTAGTCCAGGCATGTCTGGATGGCCATTGCTGAGTCTCCAGGTTGAGCAGTTCCCTTGGTGTGGCCTCATGCAGGTGAGTCATTGTCAGGGTTCCCTCCCCACTCTGAACACTGGGGTACAGATGTGGGGACCTGCATGAAAGACCCCCCTAAGCTTATTTCTACTAGCTTAGGTTAAAAGCTTCCCCAAGGCACAAATTCCTTTCCTTGTTCTTGGACGGTATTGCTGCCACCACCAAGTGATTTAGACAGAAATGCAGGAAAGGTCACTTGGAGTCCCTATTCGCCCAAAATATCCCCACAAGCCCCTTCACCCCCCTTCGTGGGGAGGCTTGAGAATAATATACCAACCAATTGCCTTTAATATGAATACAAACCAGACCCTTTATCTTTGAGACCCTGAAATCAATCAGGTTCTTAAAAGAAGAACTTTATTATAAAGAAAAAAGTAAAAGAAGCACCTCTGCAAAATCAGGATGGAAGGTAACTTTACAGGGTAATAAGATTTAAAACACAGAGGACTCCCCCCTCTGGGCTTAGTTTCACAGTTCTAGAAACCAGGAATAAAACGCCCTCTTAGCATAGGGAAAATTCACAAGCTAAAACAAAAGATAATCTAATGCATTTCGAGTAGCTCCCTTGCTGGACTATTGTTGTTGATAGGTTTATTGACCCCTGCCCGGGTGTTGGTTACTTTCCTTGCTGTTGCCTCTGGGGAGCTAATATCTGGCTGGTTTCCCAACTTACATTCTCTTACATATGAAGTTATGAGAATTGTGTTTATGGTTGTTCAGTGACAGTCATACAACACAATTCTGATAGCTTCATATGCATTAATGATATACAGATATGGATAGAGAAATGACTTTAAACTGATCATAATCGTTCCCCTGATACCTTCTAAGGCATGCTTTTTATGTAAGATCACGATTATATAAAAATGAAGAATATGGGGGTTACAGGATGCTCTCCCAGGGTATCGAATGTCACAACCCCAACCTTCTCTAAAATCTCAGAGCTGGAAACCCTTCTGCTAGTGTCTCTGGTTTTCCTCCTCCTGCCTTTTCTCTTTTGTCTCTGCCCTTTATCAAAAAACTGGTATAGGGTATCAGATTTAGCTGCCTTTCGAGATTAGATCGTGACATCCCCATTTTCTTCCTTGTTTGGTCTATTCTTTGAGATATTCAGTAGCGTGATTAGTTATGCCCATCCAGTTGTTTTCTAGGCCTGTGAGCTTGCAGCCATTTTGATCACTTGACGGACAGGAGAGGTGGCTGATGTTTCTTGCTAAGGCCTTGGGTCTGGTCTGGTGATGGCTCCTTCTGAAGTGCTGAATACATGGAACTGGCACTTACTTAGCAGCTTGCTTGGACAGGAAGGCTCTCGAAGTATCCATCTGGGAGATATCTGTATCATCAGGGAAGAAGGCTAGCAAGATACATAGTTTATTCAGATAGCTCTGTTTGGGCTGTATTTATGTCGATGTAAGGAGAAGGGGGATGGTTTTCTTTATCTGTGACTTTAAATTGCTAGAGCACGCTTGAATTCTCTCACTAAACCTTTCATTACTAAAAGAATTTTAAAGGTGTAACCACTTATATTTCTAGCATCTATCTAGATGCATGTGTGTGAGACCATCTTAAAACTGCAGTATAGTGCCATCTCTCTGTTTTGAGTGAATAACCCTTTTCATATTTTCCATAACCTGATTTAGCTCCCCAAAAGTGGCCTGTTCGGTATGTTGATTGCACAAAAACTCATTAGCCAAGGCCCATTTCATTTGCCCATTAGTAATTAAACCTTTGTTTCTCTTGTAGGATGGTGGTCATGACAATAGAATAAACTGTGTACGGTGGCACCAGGATAATGGTTGTTTATATAGTTGTTCAGAAGACAAACACATTGTGGAATGGAACACACAGACCTGCAAAGTGAAGTGGTGAGTGAGACTGGTGTGCAGTCAATAGTGTCAGCATTACTTTTACACACGCCCTTCTTCCCCTCATGAAAGCATTTTGATCAGGTCTAGTTGGAGGTGCCATATTTTGCTATGCAAGGCGTTTGAACGCTGACCTTCATGCCAGCAGGAGCTGGTAGCCAGTCTTCTGTGCTGAAGGGAAAGCTGATGCTCTGCTGGGCTTCTGAGGAGGACTGTTGTGGCTCTGTTAAGGGCATAAAAGATGCACTGTGTCGAGAAAATGATTGGGTTTGGCATTTCTTCAAAATCAATTTTAAAAAATATCAGACATTCTGGTCACAAGTCTCAGCAAAAAATATAAATTTGAACTCTTTGAGTGCTTGCTCATGTCCATTCCATATTAGGTGAACACCGAAGAACACCAGTTATGAGAAAGGTAACTGTCTTTTATTCAGAACTGTTTTGGGGCTGTCTTCACAAACCATATTTCACAAGCATTTAATTTAGAACATGCTCTTGTATTATAAAGTAGGTCTATTGAAACTCTAAAATGTGCTGTGCAGTACACTGTCTTCATCTAGTATTTCACAGTCACATAGTTATGTAAATCTGTGTCAGCCTATTGAAATGCTGGGTATTCACCATTTTTGAAAACCTTGACCTGCATCTTCTGCTGACTTCATTGGGTGTGCACTCATTGCTTCTGAAGGTCAGACCACTTGTTGGAATGTTTAAATACAGATTCAGAGCATAACCTCAGGCACCCTTTATTTTTTTGTTATGAACAGAAAATTATTAAAGTGGTAAGACAATTGTAAAAGGCAGAAAATTCATAGATTATATTGCGAATATATAGCCACAACAAAACACACACACGTTCTAGTATAAAAGGGCTAAATATTTAAACATCTCTGAAATATGTCCATAACAGCTGTCTTAATTTGCTCGTTATATTGTATGCTGTGCAGAAAGCAGCTAGGGCAGCAGTATTGTCAGATTCATTTCCAGTAAGATACAGTAGCTAGCAGCCTGTCAGGTTGTCTGCATTACACACAACCATATGCTTGTACAGTTGCATGCCACAGTTAAGATTGTCTGTTAGGTTATGGATATCACTAACTGTGTCAGGCAACCATACTAGTGCTTAACCTGTCTGTAGTATACATAAGGTGTTTTTGCTTTTGTTCACGGTAGTGAGGGAAATGATGGCAGCATGTCTATTCTAGCTAGTTAAGACTATATGCAGCTGTGATAGTTCATGACAGATTTGTAAAATGGCTTACGCCACAGGTAGTGATCGCCCCAGGTAATCTAGACAGGACTTGTTAAACTCATACCTTGCAAGAACTGAAACCTTTGAAACTGAACCAGCTTTAAAAAATAGGAAATCTTAAAAGGAGGTTTTTTTTCCCCCCTCTGGTGCAACAGTAAGTATATCACACAGTTTTACAGAACATCATGGGATTTCACTATTAACATTGTGTTCAATAGTTCATTGGTTTCTCTGACTTGAACAATATGTATGATATGGTTGCCACATTGGTGTTGAATCTGGTTGTGGCAGAGAGACGTCACAAAATGTGAAAGATTGTGTAAGCCTTTCTTTTTAAGTAATGCACAAAAATGCCCTTGTAGCCTGACTACTGAGAATGTTTTCAGCAGAACTAAATTTGATGGAATTCCTCAGTCCCCAGTCTACTTTCTATACTCAGCACCTCTTGGTTTAATAGCTTCATGTGTATTAAACTATGGGAGTGTTTCTGTTTCCTGTTGCACTGTTGTAACTCAGCCACCACCCAATGTAAGGTTGAGAGGGTGAGTGCAGGTGCATGAGAAGACTTCTTTTTTTATTTATCTGCTGCTGAAACTTTCTGTATAAAAGCTTGACCACTGTTAAAACTCTCTTGTTTTCATCCGTCTTGTGTTGTCTATCTCAGGCCTTAACTTAAATTGATACATCGGTAAGGAATTGACTTATATTAAATCAACATCAGTAACTCTTAAATGGATTAACAAGTGTTGATCAAAGGTGATTTGCACAAATTTGACCAAACATCTCAACTGCGTGTAGACAGCGCCTCTGTTTACTACTGCTACAAAACTGGTGGATTTCACATAATTTTTCTGAGTCTATAGAAATATCTGTTGGTTTTCAGCAGCAGAATAGTGGACTCTTGTGAGATGTCTCTACAATAGATATTTAGGGTAAAATTTTCAAGTGCCCTAATGATTTAGGAGCTCAGATACTGTTTTCAAAAGTGACTTGGGCACTTAGGCTGCTAATTCATTTTTGAAAATAGGTCTTGAACTGCTAAATCAAGAAGGCGTCTTACCCTTAACCCCAAACACAGCCGATACTCTTTGAAACACACAATAGTCCTGTTTACAATAAATTATTTGCAGTAAAATATAATATGCAAAACTCATTGGGTTTTAGGTTCACAAAAGAATTGGTAAGATTTCATTCAGACTCTTTTTTGAGCCTCAGACTTTCTTCAGCATTGAAAATGACTCCCCCTTCTGTAAAAGTGAGTAGTTTTTAGGCAGAAGTTTGTTCCTTCCATTCAGATTCAAACAACAGAACCAATGTCATACTTCTCTATCCTGAAACTGCTGTGTCTTACTCATGTAATCCATGAGACAGTCAAGATGATACCCTTGTGCTACGGTTGGAGGTTGATGCACATCCCACTGAAGTGAATGGAAAGAATTCTGTTCACTTCCGTGGGCATTGGCTAAAACCCATAAATCGGGCCACATTTTCTTTTGTGGTGAAGCAGCTTTGCACATGAGCACCAAAACAAAGCAGTCTGAAAATGAGCCATGGGAGGGTCACATTAGTTTATGGGGATCCTCTAGAGCCAGCATAATGGGATATGGGTTTGAGTAGAGTAGAATAGTTGCATGAACCCAAGCAGCTTCATGAACCTCTTAGGGATGTTAGCATTTAATAAAGATTAGAGAAGCCTTCAGGCAGTTCTAATGTACACCAAGGGAATTGACCAACCAGCCTTTTGCACACCCAGAGCGGAACAAGGAATGCAAAGGTGGTTTAAATCCACCTTTGCAGTTCCTTCCTGAGCTGTATTGTGCACTCCTCTGCTGCAGGTGATATTACTTGGAGGGTACTGTGTTCTTGGATGCTGAGCCATCCACAAACACACTGCCATTGCAGGCCCCTGACAGGCTGGGGAATGGCTGCGGGGCTGGGGAATGAATGGCTGCAGGGCTGGGGAAAAATGACCTATTTAATATGAGATGGTATCCAGTCACCGGCATGCTTAAGACACCCTCATTGGCCCTCCTGTAGTTTCTCAGGCACTACTTCTTTCGCCCCCATTCTACTATTGCTGCTGCGATTTAGTACAGAGCAGGGAGGGAGTAGTGAGCTGGCCATCTCATGAATTCTCTCCAAGCGAAGTTCTTTTCAGAATGACTTTCTGCAGATGGCATTTTCTGGTTGAAGTGGTAGTTCACATTGACCAAAAGTAGCACAGTAAGATGTCACATGAATCAGAACATCATCATCATCACGTGTACCCCAACACATACCAGATACTTTATTGGCTCAAGCCCGCCTGTTGTCGTGTTTGTATTTCATTTTGTTCAACATCAGTATCAATCTTCTAGGGACCACATCTATCCTCCTGTTACGGCACAGGCGGTATGTGACCATTGGAACCACGCTCAGCTACAGATGAGTGGGCTCCTGCCCTGTGACCTGCCATTATTGTGCTGGGTTCATCATTGTCCATGGCTTTCCTACCACTGCTATTTGTGGCTGATGGATTTGAAAATCTTATCAGGCACAAGAATGTGCAAATGATACTAACAGCTATGCAGTCCTCACCACAGTTGGTTTGTTGTGTTTCATGGGCATGGCCTGTGATTTTTTTTCAAGCACTCTTTAACTATTTGCTTTTTTGATATGCTAAGTCTGGAATCTTTGAAAATTCAGTACTACGGACAATGTTTTCAGAAGTGAGTATGGCGTTTAAGCTCCTGTGTCACGTACACACTTTAGAAAATTTTACCTTAGGAATCCAGAGGATGTTCTCGGACGATTGTGTAAAGTCAGATACTAATACTTATCCTGACATTGTTGTGAATGTTAAATCAATTTTCTCTGCCCATTCATTAAGCAGAATGCCTTGCTGTGAAGATACCCACTTGGTTTCGCTCACTACTGATGTGCAGTGGGGACAACTTCCTCTTGGCTCTCTGAGCAGGCTGGTGCTGACTGCAATACTGTGAAACAAAGCTGAAGGCAGCAATTACTAGAGGGTCAGATAGCTGTTTATTATTTTTTTTAATTTTGCAAAATCTTTGAAAATTAAAGAACAAACCATATCCTCTTGACTTGTAAGTGCCGTCTTTGATAAAGCTAGCACTCAGTAGGACACTTAATGCAATGTTACAAGGGTTATCATTGGTGTAGCTCCACTGGTGGTGGTGGTAAGGGTGGCAGTGCTTGTGCAGACTTGCCAGCAGCAGGCTACTGTAGCACTGCCACTAGTGGGAATTGGAAGAAAAATGCTAGTGTGGACACAACCTTAGGTTGTCACAGGGTCTCTCAGATTCTGTATCTCAATCTGTATAGTACTGTATTGTCTTTAAAATTGCTTTAATGCCTTTGTTTGACCACTGTTGTCGTCTTGTCAGCTGGTACAGTCATTCTTTCAATATCTAGCTCACAATGTGTTTTGGAATTCAGAATCTTGATACAAAGGCTTTGCCAGTGTGCTGGTGTGTGTTGGAAATTATGAAATGTATCTGGAATGTGGAGTGAGTCTCTGAAGTGATCTTAGTAAGAGAGAGTGGGACTGATTTGGCCTCTCCTTTTGCTGCTATAAGTTGCTCTAACAATATGGCATCGGTGCAGGTAGCTCTGTACTACATATAGCAGTGCATATGGGTGGGCGGAGGTGTTCCCATAGTGCTAGGTGCTGCACAGGTTCTAAGCTGCTGCACTGCCCTTATTTAGCACTGGGGAGGCTGCCATAAGTTACAGAAGCAGGTAGGGTTGCTCGAACCATTTCAGTCCTGCGGCAGCCCAGAATCTGAAAGAAACAAAGGTAGCATAAAGCAACCGTTGCCCCCCTCTTGCCCTGGGTGGTACTGCACAGAATCTAGCCAGATGTGTTTTGAAAGGACATTCTCAGGGTATTGTCTGCATTGCAATCAGGGCAGCGAGTGCTATCTTCTGTAGACCTACTGGTGCTAGCTGTATTCTAGCTAGCTCACTAAAACTAGAAGAAAGGATGCTGTGGTGTGAGCTTCACAAGCCTGCCTGATTCCCCTGAGTACATATTTGTCTCTGCAGCTTGCACTGAAGCTTTCACCACTGCTTCCTCACTTCTATTTTTAGTGAGCTAGCTAGAGTACAGCTAATGTGGGTTTGTCTACAGAAGCTGCCATTCACACTCCTTACTGCAGTGTAGGTGTACACTCAAATATGGGTACCTGTAAATTTTATTCTTCTGTGCCATTTCCCTGAAATAATTCTTTAATAATTTAAACAGAATAGTTGACTTCTTACAAAAGCATTAAAAGAGAATTCCAAGTAGATGTTGTTAAAAACCATCAGTGTTGTGGTGATGGAAGTTAACAGTTAGTAAGTAAAACTAGGCGGTTATAGAAGATTTCTTTGGTCTCGGTAAGTGCCTCAGCCCATCTCTTCTCAGTTCAGTTGTCAATGCAGCAGTAAGCTTGTATGTTTCTCTTAATTCTTTCACTGGAAGCCACATTTGTTGTTTTTAGGAATCTGCAAAAGCAACACCATCTTGTGATTAATTAGTAGTGTGCAGATATGTCTCTGCTTGGCTTAACGATAAATTTAAAAAATTGTCAGAAGAAGTTCTCTCTCTTTCCTGGACTACTTTTTGGCTCCCCCGGAAGGGGTGGATCTTCCTGGAGGAGCTAATCCTCATGCATATATTTATTCCTTAAAGAATTTTCTTATGGCAGCATTGATCTCAGTGGATTGCCCTGAGTCTGTTTGTTACTGAGTTCTTAGTAGCTTACCAAGCCAAAAGTACCACAGGATGTTTGATTAGCTAATATTGCTTCCATGCAGGTCACCTAAAGTCTTGTTTTTGTAGCTCCATCACTGGAACCAACACAGTCCTTTGATCAGTTCAGCTTGTGGATTTGCAGATGCCTGAAAAATCACAGCTAGGGGCCGGATTGTTCAGAGGTGTGAGTTTATCATGTGACCTGTATTCAGTGTCTCACAGTAGCTGCTCAAAGCATTTAACAATGGTTGCTTTCCTATCCTACATTGTGGGAATGAATGTTTGAAAGAAACCATATTCACTGCAGTTACCTGCTGCTGTAGATAACTACGAAGACATTTATTTAATTAGAATATATAAACTGAAGGCACACCAACAACATAAAAATCACGCTTCTGTCTGAAAATCCCTTACCTGCATTTGTGACAAGTTACACATAATGTTAGTGTGATTGAACAACTGAAGGGGTTAAATACAAAACCTACCGAAAAGAGCAATGGAAAACTTCTGCTGTTCTCTCGCCTGCTGTAGCTGCTTATTGTCTGACTACATCCTTGCTATCTGTCATCAGTATCACAATATAGCTCTTCCTTGCTGTATAGTTTCATATCTAAATATTTGATATGGAAGGAATTTTTAAATAGTAACATATGATTTTTAGTCTTATTTTATATTGATTGGTTTAAAATATTTTTAAATGTGCCCAGAGCAGAATATTTAAATAGGAAAGAGTCAATTTGGATGCTTTTTGCTTAGTCTTTTCCTTTTCCTCTTCCTGTTCCTCTTTGGAAGAGTATATGAAAGCAAAGAACTCTGTTGAATTGAACATAGTATTGCCCGTGAAATGTAAACCTTCCATTTAGACTTTTCTGTTGGATTGTCAAGGATGGTGTGGAATAAATTAGCTTGGTTTTGAAGATATACAACCTTGTGAATATTGCATTGAAGCATTTCGGAAAAAACTGTCTTAAACTTGTAACAATGAACCAGATGTTTATGATGGGGTTGCGTGAGTCACTCCTTACACTGAATGAACACTGATTGTCCTCTTGTAGTTTAGTGGCTTGCGTGAAGTGTGTTGGTCACTGACTAGTTCCTAGTGGAGACAAGTGTACATGGCAGTGTTTGACACTTTTATAACACCTTTATTCAAGGACCTCAAAAGTCCCTTAATGAACTAAGCCTCAACATTGGCACACAGCAGAATTACCCTATTGGGAGAGTGTCCAGAAAAAGTTGAGCACACTTTCTGGGGTCTGGTGCAGTAGGAATCATGTACTACTGTGGCCCATGCTACACCTGTTTCGGGTGTACTGGACTTTGGGGCAGTCAGTCCAGAACCTTTCATCAGCATTACATACACTGAGATGGTAAAGTATGGGCAGCAACGGACCAAGACTGTGTGGCCTTTTCATTTGATGCACATTAATATTCTTGTGTGTAAACGGCTTTGGTTGTGGGGGGACAGAAAACTAATTGCTGTGACACAGCTTGTAGCTTCTTAAATCTATTGCATTTTTCTTAGCCTCTTCAACATTGCTGCTCTGAGTTTGAGATATATTAACTGGTGCCCCTTTCCTTTCTCCCTTCCTCTGTTCCCTTGCAAACAAAAATCTAGCAAATGGAAAGGTGACAATAGCAGCGTTAGCTGTCTGTGCATCAGCCCAGATGGAAAAATGTTACTTTCCGCTGGTCGAACTATCAAACTGTGGGACCTGGAGACCAAAGAAGTCTACAGAGTAAGTGAATTTTTTTTATATACTGGATCTAAAAAAAATCCTTCCCTGATTAAACTGACCTAGTGTGGCTACTATTTCCTAGTGCAGCATGTCCAAGTTGTGTCGAGTATAAAGAAATAATTGTCAGTCCAGGGGCTACTGGAAGTTGGTGCTATGATGATACCTTCAACTGTGGTTTTGACTTGCTGACAGTTGAATGAGGACACTAAATTCCTTGGCTGTGTCTGAGTGTGCTGTCAGCAAACCAACTATTAACATAAGCTTCGTATGGCTCATTTTCACTGGATGTCCTCTTTTTTTTTTACGCATTTTCTCCTAATTCTGTCTCTAGAGACATAAAAATAGACCAAACCAGCTTCTTTCAGATATGACAATGGACTCTGCCAGCAGCATTCGGCAGAGACCCAGTGCTATTAGACTTCAGACAGCATCTTTCCAATCTTAATGTAACCAGCTACATAATTTATCTGTTACCTTTCAGGTTGAGAGGCATAGTAGCAAACATCCTGTTAGGTACACAGACAAACCTGGTCTAAACACATGGAACTTAATTACTTGCTGGTCATCTCCAATTAAAAATAATAGGTGCATTGACCAACCAGTATGCTCAACTGTAGGCTGAAAACAAAAACAGGTCTTCATTTTCTTGTAAGCCTCATGAGAAGATGAATAGATGGGGAAGTAACTTTGGGCAGTAACAGAGGTACCTGTGTAACACCACCTCCTGGGGTAGTCCCACAGGGGACTGTGAAAAATACAGAAGGTTGTTGGGGAGGATGACGTTTTCTCTCTCTTTTTTTCCCGATCTGAAATTCCACCTACCAGTCTGTCTCTTTTCCTTGTGTAACCTCTTTCATTTCTCTCTTGATGAATATCATGAGGTTCAAGGCAGCTGGATTCTAGTTCTAACTGAAAACACTGTAGAAACGTCTTGACATATTCTGTAATACTTGGCGATGACCTTTGCAGCTTGCATAATGTTCTTTTTCACAGCTTGAACATCAAAATGTTACCATTTGACTACTTTTCACCATCTCATCACAAATAAAATTTCATTTCCTCTAGAATTTCACAGGCCATGCAACAGCAGTTTCAGCGCTAGTGTTCACCACAGTACGACCTCCAAATGAAAGTCAACCCTTTGATGGAGTTACGGGGCTCTATTTCCTGTCTGGAGCAGCACGTGACCGGTTACTCAGTGTATGGTATGTAGGCTTTTCTTGTGAAAATCTGTTGATACTCAGTTTGAGCATAGACTTTTCACAAAAGTGCGAATTGAATTCTTTTGCTCATAGATAAACAGAAGGGTTATTCTGGTTTGATGCGATGATGATTCAACTGTGGTTTCAATTCACTGACAATAAAATGAGGATGTGAATTTCCTTGGCTGTGTCTGAGCATGATACCTGTAGACACTACTCAGGACTGTAATACATGCTAACAACATTGTTACATGACTGACTTCTTTGCTCTTAGTGTCTTATTTTTAAAAAAGTGTGCGTTAAACATGCACGTTTTCTTTGCACTTGGGTATTGTTTTGTACAAGAATCTTGACTAATTTTTTTAGTAATTTACAGTTTGGGGCTAGAACACTCTTAGAATTTTAAGAAAACATATGATTGGCACGGTGAGCTTTGAATAGTTAAAATACTTTTTAGTTGATAAGTCTTTAATCCACATAGAGCTGGGTTGTAGATGGTCACTGTTCAGGGGATTTATAATATTGTGCTCTCCTTCAGTGATGATGCAGAGAGTAGCAGAGTAATGAATGTTTTTTCTTACTACGCTAAATATGTGCTGTTTGTGTCTCCAGGCAGATCAGATCAGATAGAAGAGACAAGAATGCTGTGATGTCTTTTACTGTTACAGATGAGCCAATCTTTGTTGACCTAACAATGTCAGAAAGCAAAGAGGAGGTAAGAGAAGTAGTTTGAACTTGTACATTTTTGGTTTCAAGTTTTCAGTGCTGATTTCTTCTTAATGGGGGGAGGGATAGCTCAGTGATCTGAGCATTGGCCTGCTAAACCCAGGGTTGTGAGATCAATCCTTGAGAGGGCCATTTGGGGAACTGGGTAAAATCTGGGGATTGGCCCTGCTTTGAGCAGGGGGTTGGATTAGATGACCTCCTGAGGTCCCTTCCAAGCCTAGTATTCTATGACTCTAAAACACTCTGGTGTGTGGTAAGCAAGGATGAGTGTTGAATGCAAATTAATGGGTTTGTTTGAGAACTGGTGTTAGACTTGGGAGCTACAAAGTAACAGCATTCAGACTTCCGTCCCTTAAATGTTTTTCAGCATTCTTGTTGAAAATGTTAACTGACTCTAAAATTGAAACAATTTATTAGCAGTCAGTTATTTGCCACATCTTGTAGCACAAAATAAGCATGTTTCTTTCCAAAATACGGTTCAAGTATTGCCATGGTTTTCCTGAAATGAGGAGGCAAGGACAATCCCACTGAATTTTGAACGAACTACAATTTAATATATTGTATCAGGTATGCATTCCATAAGTCAGATTTTTAGCACGTTAGGATGTTCTGCAGGAAACTTCTACATAAAAGAATCGAGGAGTTAAAACAGATCTTTTTCACAGATGACACAGCTGAAGCGTGTTCCATAACACATTTCAGTCTCTGTTTAAGCCTCTTCCCTACATCCTTCACCTTTCTTCTTAAAATGCACTACCTCAAGCCAGGCTTTCTACTTTTTCATCCATTGCTGTAGAGATCTCAGATAGAATATGATATATTATATGTATATCGGTAGTTGGCCAAAGAGGCACGTTATGGCTGATTTGCTGTCTCGCATACATGTTCTATAGAAACAGCCTCCATGTAGATATGCTGAAAATCCTGCTTTATTAAACAGTTACCAAACCTATGCCTCTCCACTTGTGTTCAAGCCATTTTAGTGGGACTGCCTATATCAGTGGTACTTCAGTAGATTTAATTTAAGTTCCTACCATAGTAGCATATGTTAATTTCTCATGATGTATCAATAACTGGAAGTTTGTTCTCTGATCTAATAAAGACCCTATATTGTGACTTTCTTTCAGCCAGTGAAGTTAGCAGTTGTATGCAGAGATGGACAGTTGCATTTATTTGAACACATCTTAAATGGGTAAGTTGGTATTCTAAAAATTCAAAATTCTTTATCTTAACCTTATATTTTAGAAGAACCCAGCGATACCGCAAGGCAGTTTGTAGTCATTTCCGAGTATGGTCCTGTTCAGGTCTTAAACTGTTACATCCTTGTCATAAGATAGGACCCAGTTGCCTCTCAGACACTATGTTTATTTCTCAGAACTTGTGTTCTGTAAAGTTGGTACCTTGGATATGTAACTGTGGGAGACCATTATCTAGTGGCTAGAGCAGAGGACTGTGAAAATTAGTTTCTTGCATTCTACACTCAGCTCTGCTATTGACTGTCACATTTAGACAAGTTGCTTAACCTCCTTGTGCCTCACATAACCCACCTTTAAAATTATAAACTGTTGAGATTTAGTTGATTGGAGAGCTAATAGAAGGTGCTATAGAAAGGCAAAGTATTCTTGCTTTTAACTAAATCTATTTTGATGAAATAATTTCTTTTCAGATACTGCAAAAAGCCCTTAACATCAAATTGTACTATCCAGATAGCAACATCTGGAAAGGATAGTGACGCCATGCCAAAACCAGTCCCTATTCTAGCAGCTGCATTTTGCTCCGACAAGCAGTCATTACTGCTTGTGTATGGAAACACCTTACAACCCGTCATTGAGAGAATGGTATGTAAATCCTACTCGATTTGCAACCTAATGTTTTGTAAGCATGTAACACAAACTCCCAACTACTCTCTGAATGGAGGAATTTTTAATGTGGACTTGCATAGCAAGGTAAAGCCACTCCTTCCTGTGGTGTGTCCAGTGCCCTTAGTACAGCTGTCTGAAAGGGAATTTTGATTCTGCTTTCTTTTTATTAAACACAATATAGCTAATGTTGGGGGTATTTCCTGCTGTTGTTCCAACAGGCATTGTTGACCACTCCATTGCAGCAACTTTAAAACTGGTGATAATAAATTTATGCCTCAGTTGAAGGTCCTCCATTACCTGAACAAGTTCCCTTGAAAGACATAGGAATCTGGTGACTTGGGGAAAAGCACAGCAACTGCTTTCCTGAAGTAACCGAAATTTCACTTTACTGATGATGCCTGCTAAGTTATTTCTAACCTGCTGAAGTAGCTTCATGAGTCACAGTCCACATAATTTAAACACACCATTGTTTCTTTTTTCCCCCATGTTAGTCCTTGAACACCACTGAATCTCACATATGCTTGATAAGGGATGTTAAAAAGACCATGGCACTTCAAACAGAAATGTCTGTATCAAAGGTGAGTGTTTGAAAGAAACTAGTCCCTGTTCCAGTTTTTTATTTATCAATACTAAGCCTTGCATTTTAGCAGAGAAGATAGGGTTCTACACTGGTTACTTCTGAGGAGAAGTTCAATAACAAATAGCATTCCTTGAACAAAATGCATCTCATTGGCTTTTACTGGTCCTAGCACACAGTGCTTGAATGGAGATAGGGTATTGGTGACTAGGACTAGTACTGCTTTCATCTCTATGCTCAAGAGTAGGCATCTCCAATTTTTGCCAGTTAGGGGCAGATCCTTGCATCATGACAACTTGCCCTTGCAGCCCTCAGCTGAGCAATGCTTGGGTGTTCTTGTTTTAGTATTTCTGTAAAATTAATCCTGCCTTTTTTGTAGATTCTTAAATCCAGTGTCCTGTCTTTTCTGTGAGGTGGCCTTCATATGTTCTAATTCCCAGGGATACAGCACCTGGGAATGTGAACTTGAAATCCTACACAGCAATGTGTGTTGAGACCATTTTTCACCTCTGGCCCATGTACAGGGTTCACAGAGTATTAGAAGGAAAGGGTACCTTGAAGACACTTATCAGTAAGTGGCTTTTGGTGAAGGGTGTTGTTGCTGTATAATCCTTGCCCCTGCCTTTGTAATTTGGAGTCTCAGCTTTCTTCAGGTTAAGAATTTCTGAATTAGTAGAAAGAACAAAAAGGCAGAGGATGCTCCCCCTTTTTTACCCTGGGAACCCTGTATTATGATATGAGTTGGCCCGGTGGACACTCTGCTCAGAAGATTCCTGGCTTGTAGACTCAGTGTGCTTAGCCCACAAGTGTAAATGTATAGAGGTGGCATTTTCTTAAACTACACTTACTGATAACTCTGAGTTGAAACACCAAGAATCTGTGGCACACTTCATTTTGCTGTATGAGTTGGCTTATTAGGTTTCGGATTACTGCTACATCTCTGGGTTTCTGTGAGCCTGATGTGGGCTTGTGTTCTTTTGTAGTCATGAAGCCAATGATAGACGCACCAAAGTGAAAGCTATAGGGAATCTTGGGCTTGCTGTGATGACTTTCGTCTTGGTTTCGCTTATTGCTGAATTCCATGAAGACACATTTCTCTTGGCTGTCTGAGCATGCCTTCTGGAGAAGAGTTCCATGTGTCATGCACTTGGCACTTCCCTACGAATATCTGTAGCTGGAGTAGGTTTCAAAACCTGCTGTACTGTAACAGCCTGAAACTAGAATATCTCTTTTTGCCTACTACACCTAAATCTTACTGGAAATGAGGTGATAGAAGGAGTTCGCTACAGTCATTATAGTAGTCTGTATTGGAGCACTGACATCCAGTGCTACTGCTCACTGGGAACCTATCATATTTCAAAGCAAGAAGGATTAAGTCGGGTCAGTGCTTGAATGGATGACCCCTAACAGGTTTCTGCAATAAGTGATTATTGGAATTCTGTATGTGTCACGCTTCCATGCATCCGCACTGATCCAGCATAATCACTGTGCTGCTGGATGTGCTGACTTTCAGTTGAGACTTACAACTCAACTTCCTTGTATTCATTAAAGATCCCATGGTGTTTCTTTCTGTGATAAAGGGTTGCTTATTCAAGCATCCTGGCCTGATTTAATTCAGATACTTGTATTCTACCTCCCTAAATGAGAACCACTGCTCTAGTGTGCAAACTTGATTGCACGCCCCCTTCTTTTTGTCTGTTGTAGTTTATGCCCTCTCTCCTGCCGCACAAGTACATATACAGTAACTCCTCACTTAACATTGTAGTTATGTTCCTATAAAATGCTACTTTAAGCGAAATGATGTTAAATGAATCCAGTTTCCCCATAATTCGTGTAAATGGTGGGGGGGGGGGAGGGAGTTAGGTTCCAGGGAAATTTTTTTTTGCCAGACAAAGGACAGACACAGTATACATTTTAAACAATTCCAAACTGTACACAGCAATGATGATTGTGGAGCTTGGTTGAGGTGATTGAGTCAGAGCGTGGGATATTTCCCAGGGAATGTCTTACTGCTAAATGATGAACTAGCACTTGGCTGAGCCCTCAAGAGTTAACACGTTAATGTAGCCTCACACTCTACAAGGCACTACGAATGAAGGGAAGAGACACAATAGACGCATGGCAGTGGCTGCAGACATTCCGTGTGGAAACTGAATGTAATAATGAACCCACGCTATCCCACTGGAGTGCACCACTCCCCCCACTTTCCAAAGTGCTGGGGGGTGCATATGTGTGTGAGACAGACACACATCATGTATGTGAGAGAGAGCATTGCCCATTTAAGTAGCTGACTCCACTGTAAGTACACTGCCTTTTTAAGGAGATCGGCAAGTTGAGACAGCAGCTGCTGCCAGCAAGCTCCCTTCGTCCTGGTCCTGAGCTCTGTCGTGTCCCCACCCTGCTCTGTGGAGATGGGGTACAGGAGCTAGGAGAGGCACCCTGATATCAGCACCCCTTTTCCTCCCAACCTTCTGCACACCATCAGGAGGCTTCTGGGAGCAGCTCCAGGGCAGAGGGCAGGTACAGCACAGGGCAGTGTGGGGAGGGACATCTGAACTTTTTGACAATTGATAGCCTGCTGAGCGACTGCCACACCAGGAACTTAAGGGAGCTGATGAGGGCGCTGCCGACCTACCCTAGTTCCAAGCCCCCACCAGCTAGCTCCAACGGGCTGCTCTTCTTGCAAGCAGTGGACAAAGCAAGCAACAGCCAAAGAATGTTGGGAGCATTGCACAACCTTAAACAAGAATGCCTTTCAGCAGTAGGTAGGGCAATCCCTGTTTGAAGGTGTTACATTTTCTACACTTACTATATACATTTCCAGCAAAGATACAAGTGTTTCTGTTAAGTGTAATTAGGAAACACTTCCTCTAGTTGAACACCCTGGAATATAAATAAATGATTCTCACTTGGTGCATAATTAGCCCAGTTAAAAATATTAATTGAGTTAGTTTAGCAAATGGTCCACTTGGATCAACCTTAAACTTCCTTATAGGACTTTCTTGTCCTACTACCAGACATGGATTCTGAGAGGAGATATTAATATGTGGCAGGGAATGGTTTTGCCGTGTGTCTGGGTCTGAAACAATAAACCAGTGTTTTGGACTACAGAAAACACACCTGAACATGTTTCCTATTTGTGTGTGAATGTCTCTTTATCGCTAGGTAAAAACGCCTGTTGTGAGCAAAGAAGCCAAAGTTTTAGTGCCTGGAATTCCTGGACATAGTGCAGCCATCAAATCTCAGTCCTCTGGAATGCAGAAAATGGAAAGCAAAAGAAAACCTGGAGACAAAGAGGTAATCAAAGTGCTCTTACTAAACAGTAATAAGCATGCCAGATTGGACTGTTTCCCCTTTTGGCCAAAATAATGACCGAGAGCTAACTGTTATACTATCAGTTGATGTGAATGAGTTTCGTCTGGGATGAGCTCCCCTACAGCTGTGAATGATGGCAGTCTTGCATCCAAGTCCTACATGTTGCCCACAGATCTACCATGTTGTTGAAGAACTTTATTGTATTCTTGCCTTCTCTCTGCTGGAGCATGTTGCTGGGCTTTGGACCCCCACTTCTCAACACAGGTGCCATATTCCCTTTCTCCAGCTCGTCTTGCTCCTTCTTTCCTGAATGTCTCTGCTATGTCATGAGAGATGAGAACTTGTCCTGCGTAAAAAATATAGCAAGATAGGATTTGAGCTTGAGAACTGTTGCAGAGGGTTCAGTGCTCTTCAGCTGGTGGCTCAGAAAACACCTCTGAAAAAACATAATTGATAGAGTCCGAGCCTTATGTATTTGGTTGCAAGTTGGTTTGTGACACTGTCCATATTTATTTCTTCTGCAGGATAGCATTGAAGACCGTCTTGGTGCAATGGATATTGATACTGTGAAAATAAAAAGAAAAGGTGGCCTTCCACAAACTGACAGCTTTGCGGTGCTTTTGGTTCAGGGCTTGGAAAGCAATGATCCTAATATCTTAAATGTAAGTGTTATAAGAGCACCATGTGATGCTCAGTTATTCTGCTTAGACTTGTGAAGTGGCTTCTTGTGCATACTAGACTGTATGACTAGTGTTATTTTTCCACTTGCGCTCCGCTGCTTTTTGCATTATCCCACTGCCTTGCAGCATAGAAACAGAAGTGCCTTTATGTTTACCTGTCATATATATGTTGTTTTATTGATGACATTTGCTAATTTTTTTCTATTTGATCTGCTTTGCAAGATGTCTTCTGGATTTCCCCCCACCTCCCAACCCCTGGATTTCAAAGCTAGTCGATTTGTGTTGTACAACATAGAAATGTAGGGCTGGAAGGGACTTTTGAAAGATTTTCATCTCACACTCAGGCAGGACCACATACAGTATATCTAGACTATCCCTGGCAGTTGTTTGTCTAAATTATACTTAAAAGACCTTCAGTGATGAGTAGTCCACAGCCTCGCTAGGTAACATGTTTCAATACTTAACTATCCTTATAGTTGGAAAATTTTTCCTAATATGTAATTTAAATTTCCCTTGCTGCAGATTAAGCTGATTGAGTGTTTCTTGTTCTACCTTCAATGAATGTGGAGAACAATTGATCAACATTCTCCTTTTAACATATTTGAAGACTATCAGGTCCCCATTAGCGTCTTTTCTCAAAATTAAACATAACATTTCCTCACAGGTCAGGTTAAAATAGTTATCTAACCATATAAATTCTGTAGTGTCACAGTTGACTTGTTCTTCCATTAATGTTAATAATGTGTCACTTTTTCCTTTGGGTTTGATTAGAGCATGGTTTCTACTTAGACCTGACTTGAGATCTTCTGAGTGGATATGCTTTGGATAAATAAGTATTGGAGGGCCCACAAGTCAGTTGATTGATAAACCTGCTGTTGGGGGTGTGTGTAGGAATGGGAGGGTTAAATTTAAGAGAAATTTGGTGCTGCATTGGGAATCCTGAATCTGAAGTCCTTTATCTACAGTACAGGTGGAACACTGACAGTAGCTAGGAAAACTTCCTCCAGCATGCCTCAATCTTTACATGGAGTGGCTACATGATGGATAAAATGAAGTTGTGTCCATGACCTAATCATTCCAGCATTTTTTTTCATGAGCACTATATTTACTGAAAAAACACCTCTTCTGTAATTTGCAAACATGCTAGCAGCTTTTTTGCATATCACTCAAAGGACTTGCTTGTCTCTTTAGAAAGTGCCCCATTAATGACGACTCCATGCTCATCTTGTCTCTGGCATACATGTGCTCAAACTTTACATACAAGGTTGAGATGTGAGCATCAGAGATTCAAACCTCATCTTTTTCTGTCTCCTGTTCTGTGCCCTGTAGATATGTCCTTGGTGTCCTTGATTGTATACATACGTATTTATTGATTGATGTTTCTCTGATCTCATATTTTCCCCCTCTTTTCACAGAAAGTGCTTCAAACAAGGAAGGAAGCTTTAATAAAGAACACAATAGCTAAGATACCTGTACATGCGGTCATTCCATTGCTGCATGAGGTAGGAGAATTACTGCTGTAGAACTTCTGCTGTTGTAGAACAAGTTAACGCTGGGCTTTTCTTCTTGCTTGGGAAGTCCAAATATACACCGGTTTTACTCCATAGATTCGGTGTGGAGGTTATCCAGTATTGAAGCAGTTTTTGTCTTGACTCTGACAATTGTCTTCTGAGGCAAATATTGGAAACAATATCATTCCCAGAGTTGGGCTTATTGTCCTCGTTGTGTTAACGAGGTATTAGCCTCATACTGGTGTGGGCACTTATCAGAGGCCAGCTTTGACTAGTTTGACTTGTCACTGAAATGTTTAATTCAGGAGAGCTGAGTCAGGTTCTGCATTACTCTGAAACCGTGCAAAATAACTGCACATTCAGTAAACTTGTCTTACTGTCAGTCCTGCTAGGGATTAACTCTGGTGTTTTTTTCCCACAATAAAAACTAGGAAGATGGTTTTGTGAAGACACAGGTCTAGGACTCAGGAGATCAGAGTTCAGTTCCTGGTTTTGCTATTTCCTCCTTCTGTGACTTTCTTTGAGACTGAGTGACTTAATATCTGCGCCTCAGACCCTCATGTATAAAATGGGGATAATTCTCCGACCTGAGAGGGTAGTGTGAGGAGAACTCCATTCATACTTAGAGGCACTCAGCGATACTACAGTGATGGGGACCTTATACATACTTAGCTGGCATGGTAGCAACAGTGTTGCATTGAACTTGTACTTCCAGTTGAGGGGGAACATTTTGTTTACAGTGCTTAAGTCCCATTGTCAGAAGTGATTTAGGAGCCCAAGTCCCATTGACTTCCAATGATACTTGGATTCCTAAGTACCTTGAGTCACTTTCGAAAATTGGTTTTAGAGCCTAAGTCACTTAAGCATTGTTACCTTTTTTAATCTTAATTCTCTACATGTATTCAACTAGATTTGAAAAAACCCCACCAGTTGTATTTGGACTGAAATGTTTCAAGTGTAACTTTACCCAGAAGTGGATTTCTCTTTTGAACTGATAACCGATTCAGACACTTCCCCAAAAGCAGTCAGTGCACTGAACAAGGACATAGTGCAACCAACATGAGCTTCACAGTGTATGTCTTTTTTAGCACTGGTGATTTCTAGCAGACTTTAAATATCTGAGGATTTTTGTGCCCTGATTTCTGGGTTGATATACAGATGTAATGTTAGGATGAGAACTGTCATGTATACCAGACTTCTAAGTGACCTCATCTTTCTTTCTTCAGCTTACAAAGAGGTTGCAAGGTCACCCATACAGGTAAGAGAAATGATTCACAAGGAAGCTTAGCTGACTTTTAAAGGAATGGTGCTTTTACATTTGTTTGGAGGAGGCCCACGGTAGTGATTTTAAAACTATAGCCTCATGAAAGGAAATATCTGACTTGACTGATGGAGGTTCCAGCTGTCTGGGGGCGTTTCTCTCTGAACTCAGTCTGTTTGAGAAATCATTGCATACATCAAAATGTAAGAGAAATGGAAAAGGGCATCTGAGTATGGAAACAATATTCCCTTAACTCATTATCCACTGGACTTCTGGCCACTTGTATCAGCAGTTTATGATTAAAACAAAATAGTTTAACTCACAGCCAGCAGCTAAAACCTACAAGTATCCGTATACATATAAAGTAGTAGAGTTGAGGACAAATATCCAAAAATCTGTTAACTCCAGCAAGAGGACAGGGAAATGAAGAAACTGCATATGTCCATTTTGTGATATTGCATATAAATCGAAATTATGTTATCACACATAAACAGATAACTTCAGTAGGTGCCTTAATTGCCCTAGAGAGAAATGGCTAAAACTTAGGCATTCTTATATTTTTGTTAGAGAAACAAAATATGCAGTAAATGCAGTGTGATTTTTGAATGAATATAATACACAGTAGTACCTCTGAATAAACTTTATACTGAAATGTTTTTGATTGTGCACTTTTATTGTGTTAATAGAAGAGACATTTTGCTCGGTGGAGGGCTTCTAAAATCTCAGTTATATTGACCAAAAATCTTTGTTAACGCAATGGCCTTTTAATGTTTCAGAAACTTAGTTAAAATCCTTAAATGAATAGGTCAGCCATTAAGAAAGAAGTGTGTGTGTATATAAATACATCTATGAATTATGAAACCGCTCTTAATAAACGGGTTAAATAAGTTGCAGTTAGAATATACTTATTCACTGCCTTTCCCAAATCAGAATGTCACTTATAACCTGGAGTGGGGGCCAGAAGAGTGGCAGAAGTGTATGTGGGGAGGGGCGGGGTCAAGTAATCTCAGATTTAGTTTCTGATTTCAGAATTAAAATAGTGCATACACTGAATATTTGTATATCTGTCAATATTGGGAGTTAATGTGGTTTGCAAAGATAAATACCACAAAGGATAATCTAATCTGAATTGTATATTAACCTGTAAATCACAAAATAGTAAAACTTGTTTATATTGAGAAGAATTGTTAAATAGCTACTGGATTAGTCATCTCAGCACTGTGTAGAGCCTGTTCTATCAGTACTGGGACCAGTTCAGGACTCCCAGAGCTATCTACCCTGTTAGGTTGGGAAGCAAATTTACTCCACAATTTGAAGAAAGAAAGGGGAAAAAAAAAAAGAATGCTTTAGATCTTTGATCAATCTAAACTTGTCAGGGAAGATATTGGAAGCAACAACGAAGAGCAAATTTAGTACAACTCAGACACTTAAATGACTGTTCCAGTTCTAATGGAACTGTTTACGTCTCCTATCTGTGTAGATGAATTGTTCTTATTTCTAGCTTGGCTTCTCTTTTCTAAAACAAAATGCTGCGGCATTTTGATTTAAACCATTTTAGTGGTCAAAACATAAGGGGTTCATTCTCTTGGCTACACTCATTTTTGATTTATTGTGCTCTTCTCTTCTCCAGTGCCTCACAAATGGTCCGGTGGCTAAAATCTGTTTTCACTATACATGCATCCTACCTTTCCACAGTAAGTATCTTGCTCTATGGTCAGTGCTTGCAGCTAACTAAAGTGTACCTCTGCTCTTCCATTAAAAGTCAACCCTCCTAACATCCTAATCTGGTGCTACCACTGTCTAAATGAACCTCTCCAAAAAAGATGTTTCATGTCATGGGCAACACTTTTTTTGCCACAACATGCTATAAATTACCTGGTAGCTGGCATTATCCAGTACAACCATTAGCTCTGAATCAAACTGCTTGGCCATGCGTCTGTTAGTTATGGAGTTACACACAGAGCTGGCTTAATATATGATGATCTAGCCTTTTGGGTGAACTTCTTAAACAGAAATTGCCCAAGTACTTTCCTACTGCAGACTAACTGGAAACTTTCTCGAGTGCAGCTAGCTTTACTGCATAAAAGTATGCTGGAAGTGGAGTATTAGCTGGGTGTCTTGGATAAGCTAATGCAGGAGCATTTAGCCTCTTGGCTTCTGGCTTCAAAGCCTGCCACAAGTGAAGGATGAATTTAGTCTTGACCTAGTGATAAGAAACCATTAGTTTGGCGCAATTGGCCTTCTGTTCCAGAAAGCTCCAGGTCTACAATATGGGAGTTCGTAGGTTAGCATTGATGTGCATTGACATTCCCAGACTCTCAGCTGATACTTGTGCAGTTCCCATTCATACTAGCCCTTCCCATCAGTTCTCTTAATGCTGTAAACCACAGTCAAGTAAAGAAGGAAAATTAGATCTGCATGAGCTGAAAGTGGATAGAGCCAAGCATTGGTTTAGCAGACTGCTTGAAGTAATAATCGTTCATATGTAGTGAAATCTCAGTTCTCATTTTGTCTGAGACACGATATGAGCAAGGATTCCATTTTAGGTGCTGCCTATGCAGTTTAGAATCTTCTTATGAAGTGGAAGAGGACAACAAAACAGCCTCATTCTTGTGCTTTTTTTCTCTAAAGTTGCCAGACCTGGTTCCTCAGCTGGGTATGCTGTATCAGTTAATGGAGAGCAGAGTAAAAACATTGCAGAAGCTCTCTCGCCTCCATGGAAAACTCTATCTTATCATCACCCAGGTGAGTTCAAGCTATAAACGTTGGAGTATAAGATGGAAATCATGTCGGAAGTAGTGGTTGTCTTCAAATTTGATGCAACGAAACCTGCCATCCACAGCTCAGTACAATTGCTGGGTAGTCACACTGATAATGCTGAAGGCAGCACAGTTGATTAAGGAGCATCTTGCTACTGACCATATTTTTCTAAACTGACTTAATATTAGTTAATTGGGGATGTGTTTTCATTGAAGGTTCAGTCACATTTTTCCTTCTGATTTATATGCTGACCCTCAAGATTTTTAGACTGGAAATAAGTAGGAGAATTTTAAACCACTTAAGATGCGTGTCTCTTCTCTTTAATATTATAACTTTTCTGCCCATCCTAAATACTCAACTGTTTTAAAACTACAGATATGCATGGAAGAATAAAATCCAGGCTTGATGAAGATTTCACTTAAATTGTGATGAGTTTTGTAAACTCTTGGTAGGTTGTAAGGTTGGATTACATGACTGCAATTTATTGTGATATTTGCAAATTTCTTTTAGGTCGCAGCACTGGAAAAAATACAGGATGCAACTGATATTAATCAGACTGCAAAACTAGTGTATGAGGAAGGTGAGCAGAAGACTTCATGTGGGGTTACCTTGAACAGATCGAACCATTGTACACTTAGGGTATGGCTACATTTGGAATTTCAAAGCGCTGCCGCAGTAGTCAGAGCGGCAGCGCTGGGAGAGAGCTCTCCCAGCGCTGCACGTAAACCACATCCCTTACGGATGTAGCTTGCAGCGCTGGGAGCCGCGCTCCCAGTGCTGCTGCCCTGATTACACTGACGCTTTACAGCGCTGTATCTTGCAGCGCTCAGGGGGGTGTTTTTTCACACCCCAGTTGCAGCGCTGTAAAGTGTGAGTGTAGCCAAGCCCTTAGTGTAGCTCAGCTGCTTTACTAAGGTTACAGCTAACGTTTGCCAGCCATCCACATTCCAATTCTGTGCCTCTCGCTGTGTGATCTACCATGGAGGATTTGCTTGAAGACTGGAGGGGAAAAGGTGGCATGGAGTTGTCAAGTAGCTTTTTGGTTGGTTGGATTTTTTCCTCTCTGGTTATGAAAACTCTGGTGGTAACTGCAAACTTAACTCTAGTGCCAAGAATCCAGATTTGTTGGCCCAGGTCTGTAGTGCAGAATGCACCTTTCCTGAAGATAAATCACTAGAAGACGCTTCCAAATCTGTCCAGAATCCAGAAGATTTAAAATATCTGTAGACCTGAGGTTTGGGTCTTATGTCAACTCTGAAATATTGTGCATAGGATGATTGAGCAACAGTGCTTGATTTATACTGATCAAAATAACCTAATGTTCAGTTTTGGTAGATGTCTTAAATGGCACAGCCAGTTAATATATGTAGTGGCACGTGATCTTGGATTTCATTTGAGTAAAGACTGCATCAAACCTGTTGTGTGCTCCTGACTTATGTAGCATTTTCCATTTACAGAATCCTCCGAGGATGGTTCTGAAGATGAGATGATTGCAGATAAAGATTCAGATGTAAGTAAAATTCTTTGTCCAGGACTTCAGTCCTTCACTTGACTGATCACAGAAATATAGGATTGCAAAAATGCTTGTACCAAATATTAAGCTGTTCCTGGTTTTTTGTTTTTTTTGTTCCAGGAGAACTGGGATGAAGATGAAGAGAAAGGGGAGCAATCTGATGAAGAGAAAGGGGAACAAGCTGATGAAGAAAAAGGGGAGCAATCCGATGAACAAGAAATGGCTGTTGAAAAAGAAATCAATGGGGAGTCTGATTTGGACCCAGAAAATGAAAGTGAAGAAGAATAACAGATCGTTTTAAACAAAAACGAAACACCTATTAAAAGAAGTGGGCTGCCAGAACTCTAAAATTCTGGATCACCTTGCTGAAAGTAGCTGTAGTCACATAGCCAGGCATGAGTCTGCACTCCCCATGTGCAGAGGCTCTTCTGGGCACTGTGCATTCCTGAATCCAGAATGTTTAACCATGCCAGCCTTCTCTTGTCCCATATCCCTGAGCTTATATATAACATTTCTGCCATCTCATGGTCAGATTACACCCATTTCATGGACAAGCATATTTGTATTCAAGTGAAATAAACCTGCCACCGCCATTTGTGTGGTTAACTTGTTGCAGCTTTACATTGAATGTGTTTAAAATATAACAGATCAAAGATCAGACTGTACCTTCTCTTGTCGCTTCAGTTAGCGATAGCAAGTGGGCATCCTGCTGCATTTTTTCAAAATAAAATAAAATAAAAATAAATATTTTTGTAATATTTAAATTCACTATTGAATTTCTTCATTTTCTCCTCATAGGTTTACCCATGCCTTGGCAATGTCTGAATGCCAACCTGCTTTCAAACAGCTTTTTTCTTTTTTAAACAAAATTGGACTTGACTTTTATATGTATGTATAAATCTATAGCTTTTTTTGTGCTTCAGAAGGACATTAGAACTATCAGTGGTTTCTAATTTGTTTTAATTGATCCTGTATATAAGTTTAATGCTGACCCGGGAAGAGACTTCATCTTGAGGGGGAGGGGGAATGGAAAAAAATTAGGGGAGAGGGAGGGTGATTGCTTGTGAATATGTAACGCAAAGTGTATACGTTTATTACTGATTTTTAATCTCTCAGTGGCAGAACAAGGATTGCTATTTGCTAAGGTAATGGAAGCTGACGTGGCATAAACACATTTTTAAGAGCAAGAAACGGTAAAGGTTTGAGCCATTCACCAGTATAATGTACAGTATATTTGTCTATAAATGGAGCTGTTGCAACTAAATACTGCCCTCTTTGTAAAGTGAATAAATATACATCTCCTTTACCAAATACTTGTTCTGTAATATATGTGGGGATAGAAGAGGTGGTGTGCTTGAGGGAATTATCTCATAAGCAGGTATCTCAGGGAAAATGCTGACCATGTTCTGGGCTTGAAGCACATCCAGTGGTAACTCAGATTCTCAGCTCCTGATGTCTTTACCTGTATCTGCCGGCTTCAGTGACACAAACAAGCATTCACTACATTTGGCTTCCAGGTGCTCTGAGGGAGAGCAAGTTGGATTGTCTCGTGTTCTGCATGGCATCATCTGCCAAGTTCACTTCAAAATCTTATAGATGAAGTTGGAAGGCAGGAGAAGCATGGCTTGGTTTTTCCCAATCCTAAGTGAGGTTTCAAAGTGTTGTCAATTGGAAAAAAAATCTCCCTGGTAGCGTAAACTAGGTGCACATTATACCTGTGCCATGGAGAGAAGGTAAATACAGAAGCCCGAGACCTTGCCTGCACACACTGTTACCAAACTAAGCTAAATTGATATGACCATTGTTAACCAATGTGTGTTCCCATGGAGAGGTCTGTACCAGTTTAAATTAATTTAAAACAGATTTTAGTGAAACCATTGCAACTTTTGAATGTTGGCAAATCCAAAGTCAGAAAATCCAGTCCCTTTTCAGAGCACAATGGCACTTTTACTGTTAGCTTTTCTTCATATCTGTTACATTGAATGAGCAGTTTGTATTTAAAGCAAAAAGGTAGCGGAATGCTTATGAGGAGACACTTCCAAGAGTGGTGCATGCTTAATACAAGAAAACTGCCCATAGTTTGAAATGAAATGAAATGAAATTTAAAATGAAATGTGAAGTCTCTCCCTTCCTTCCTTTCCTACCTGCAATAGTGGGACCATTTCATTATGGCTGCTGTTTGTGGTGCTGGCAGTAACTCAGGTGATGATGTTCTGCCAACTGAGAAACTTGACTGGCTCAGTGATCGTATCTGATTTATGCTCTTTGTGTAATATGAGATTCTGAATGCATGAACCCCATCCAGGCTCTTAGGAACTGAATGTGCTCCCATAACTTACAGGAAAGGTAATTTTCCTGAGATGTACTGTTATGTCCCAGATTGGACCTATGACATGGATGTGATAGGAATTCACTCTTGAGTTCATTGGCTGGGTGCCTTCACTAGTACCTCATATTTAAACTTTGCAAAGTTGGATTGCATGTAATTGGTTTCCCTGCATTGTGTTATATCTGTCGCTGGTTTTGCTCTTGCTTGTGTAGCTTTAGGGACTCCCTGTGAGAGTCCTGAGTTTCATACAGGGATAGGAAAATGCTTGTCTGCTGCTATAATTTTTGGATGAGTGCCAAAAAAAATTGCTTGTCCAAATAGTTCAAGGGCTAATTCTTGTTCCTTGTGATCTGCCACAGCTAGAAACAAAGGCTGTAAATCATAGATTCTCAGCCTGTGGGCGGGGGGACAGATCCAGAGGGATGACCATTCATTTCTAGATAGGAAGGTACTGAACAGAAAAACGGTTTCTGGTATGGAAAAGGTTGAGAACCACTGCTGTAAACAACTGTAAAACTAAGGCCTGGTCTACACTACAAAAGATTAACTGCTATACCTATGCCGGCAAACCTTCTAGTGTAGAGACAGTTATAAAGACACAAGTGTGTTTGTTTTTGGCAGTGTAGATTATACTGGTTCAGGGAACAAAATAAGCTATATTGCCAAAACACTTTTATGCCAGTACAACCATCAACACTAGAGAGCTTAATTGCTATAGCTATTTACTTAGATATAAAAATAATCACCATACATAATTAATCATACAATAAATATAATTAAATTAAACCTCAACAGCATTTAAATCAGTTCTGCAGGGATTCCGCCACCCATCCATCTACCCACTTCAGCCTCTAGGAAGTGCACCCTGAGTATTCTTCAGAGACCCGGTTAAAGATGTCTGGCAGCCTTCCCAGAAAATCTCCAGATTTGGCTATTATGGACCAACCTGTGTCCTAAAAAATCACATCCTTAACTGACATATCTATGCTGGCAAAAAAAAAACCAAATCAAAACAAAACACTTTCTAGTGTAGACCTGGCCTATGGTTCCAAGCTTTCCTGAAACACACAGAACTAATACTTTGCATTTCTCGAACATCCACCATTTGAGGATCTCAGTGCGTTGCAAACATTAATTAAGCCTCATATCCTGACAGGTTGTACTATCCACCATAAAAAACTGAGGAAACTGAGGTGCACAAAGTGGTTTTAAGTGACTGCCCCAGAATAGCCTGACTTTCAGAATGCAAGGGTCACCTAACTTGTATTTGGGATTACTGACTTCAGCAGCAAAAATCATAGAGCCTGCACCTGGTTTTGATTTCAAATGTGAAAAGGTACTCTTTCAGCATGACCCACGTGGCATCCAGAACAAAGAGTAGCTAGTTTTACAAAAGTCACTATTTGTATCTGCCTCAAAAGCCTAAGGGTATGTCTACCCTACAGGATTATTCCGATTTTACATAAACCGGTTTTGTAAAACAGATTGTATAAAGTCGAGTGCACATTAATTCGGCGGTGTGCGTCCATGGTCCGAGGCTAGCGTCGATTTCTGGAGCGTTGCACTGTGGGTAGCTATCCTGTAGCTATCCCATAGTTCCCGCAGTCTCCCCCGCCCCTTGGAATTATGGGTTGAGATCCCAGTACCTGATGGGGCAAAAATCATTGTTGCGGGTGGTTCTGGGTAAATGTCAGCAGTCATTCCTTCCTCCGGGAAAACAATGGCAGACAATCATTTCGCGCCCTTTTTCCCTGGATTGCCCTGGCAGACACCATAGCACAGCAACCATGGAGCCCCTTCAGCTTTTTTTTTGACTGTCACTGTATGCATACTGGATGCTGCTAACAGAGGCGTTAATGCAGCACTACACAGCAGCATTCGTTTGCTTTTGCATGATAGCAGAGACGGTTATCAGCCGTTCTGTTCCGTCTGCTGCCATTGTAAATTGGCAGTAAGATGACGCTTATCTGTCGTTCTGTACTGTCTGCTGCTATCATGGGTGCCCCTGGCTGAGATCTGCCGAAGGCGCAAAGGCAAAACTGGGAATGACTCCAAGTCAGTCCCTCATTTATGGTTTCTAAAAATAGTCAGTCTTGCCTAGAATATGGGGTAAGTGTACTAGAGAACAAGTGTATCAGAGAGCACAGCTGCTCCGTGTCAGATCCTGCAAAAATAATGAGCTACATGCCATTCGCGGGGGTACCCCTGCAACAACCCCACCCGTTGCTTCCCTCCTCCCCCAACCTTCCTGCACTTCCGTGGCAGTGTCCCCCCCATTTGTGTCATGAAGTTATAAAGAATGCAGGAATAAGGAACAGTTCTTCGAGTGATTTGCTCATATCCATTCCAGTTAGGTGTGCGCGCTGTGTGTGCATGTCTGCCGGAAACTTTTTACCCTAGCAACTCCAGTGGGCCGGCAGGTCGCCCCCTAAAGTGGCGCCGCCATGGCGCTTGATATATACCCCTGCCAGCCCGCCTGCTCCTCAGTTCCTTCTTACCGCCGTGTCGGTTGCTGGAACTGTGGAGTGCAGCTTGCTGTCCTCCACGTCCCTAGCTCTCCTTCGTTACTGTCAATAGTTGTAGTTGTAAATAGTTTAATAATACAGTTAGAGTTGTATAGTAAGTAGTAGTTATATATAGTTTATAGAACTTGTTCGCAGGTTGGGCTGTTGCCCTCCCCTGCGCCCGGCACCGGGCCCATGCCTGGTTCGCCGGGCTTCAAGCAGTGCTCGGCCTGCAAGAGGCCGATGCCAACTAGCGATCCCCATGACGCGGGCCTGAAGTGCCTTGGGGAATCGCATATCGCCGAGAAGTGTCGCATCTGCAAGGCCTTTAAGCCTCGAACAAAGAGAGAGAGAGATCAAAGACTGCGGACTCTCTTGATGGAAGCGGTACTGAATCCGGTACCATCAGCGCAGCCGGCCACCTCTACACAGGCACTGGACCGCGCCGGCACCGGAAAGACACCCCGGCACCGCCCATCCCCGGCACCAGGATCCGATCAAAGACCCTCGACGTCTGCGACATCATCTCGGCAGGCTCGAGTGGAGTGCCCGGCACCTAACTCTGCCGCGGCACCGCCTGCAGGGTTGCCGTGGACTCCGGGCCCGGAAGGTCCATCGAGTCTGGCCCCTCCTAGCTCCCCCTTAAGATCTGGGGTCGAGCCATTAGTCCCGTCCACGCCGGAGACCTTCGCTTCGGCGCAGGACTTGATAGCTCTGAGCCATCTCAGCCTCAATCCCCGGTACCCCCGGTGCGGGTCATCTCCAGAGGCAAGCCGATGTTGAGAGCGCCGTCTCTGGAATCCAGGCATCGATCGCCTTCGAGGCCCCGACGACATGGACACTCACGCTCTCGGCGCCGCTTACAGTCCGGGCACCGCTCTCCTAGGTGGCACCGGTCGCACTCGCGGCGCAGGTCGACGTCGGTACGGTCCCGGTATGGCTCTTCTCCATACTGGGACTCTAGGAGCTGTTTGCGTCGGCAATCAACTCCCCGGTCAACCTCTCTTCACCGAGCCGGTGGCAGGTCCCAGTCCCGGTCGACCTCCCGGCACTGTGTCGGTGGTAGGTCCCATTCCCCAGCGCCATCCCAGCACTGCATCGGACGTAGATCGCGGTCCCGATCCTGGCACCGAGCTGGAGGCAGGTCCCGGTCAGGATCCCGGCACCGAGTACCAGACCGATCCTGGTCCCGGCACCGGTATGGCTCCCAGTACCGATCCTCGGCACCGAGAGGATCGTCGGCATCGGGACTGAGGGAGGCCTATCAGCCGAGTTCGGCACCTCCATGGCCTTCGAGGCAGCCATCGGTCTCCTCTCAGGCGGACAGCGTTTATACGCTGGGCCCGGACAGACACGCGGCCCTCTTCCAGGACACTCTGCCTCAAGACCAAGGGCCACAGCAGTGGGGGTTTTGGACTCCCTGGGCGTACCATCTAGCCCAGGGTCCGAAACATACTTCTCCCCGGCCTGCGGCGGACCGAAGACCACCAGAGTCAACGCTGTCTCGCCCCCCTCCCTCTCCAGAAGGTGAGGACAGGTCCAGCCACCAGGACCCAGAGCTCCCTCTGGAGCCGGAGGGCCGGGTCCAGACGGAACCCCCTGTGGACGCTCTGCTGCCAGGGGTCTCCTCGTCATCTTCCCCTGACGAGGCAGTGGCAGGCACCTCGTCCTCCAGCCCTCCCCCTCTCGACCTCAGGGCACATCAGGACCTCCTCAGGCACGTGGTGCAAAACTTAAATTTACAAGTGGAAGAGGTCGCTGAGATCGAGGATCCGGTGGTCAGCATCCTCTCCGCAGATGCTCCCACCAGGGTTGCCCTGCCTTTCATTAGGACTATTCAGGCCAACGGCACCACTGTCTGGCAGTCACCGGCCTCCATCCCTCCTACTGCACGAGGCGTGGAGAGAAAGTACATGGCCCCCTCTAAGGGCTCTGAATTCCTGCATGTCCACCCGACACCATGCTCCCTCGTGGTACAGTCGGTGAACAAGAGGGAGCGCCATGGACAAGAGGCCCCAGCGCCCAAATCTAAAGAGGCGAGGCGGATGGACCTCCTAGGCCGTAAAGTCTATTCGGCGGGGGCGCTACAGCTCAGGGTCTCCAACCAACAGACCCTCCTTAGCCGCTACTCTTTTAACTCCTGGGTAGCGGCGGACAAGTTTAAGGAGCTGTTGCCGCAGGAGGCACGTCAAGAATTTGCGGCGATTCTTGACGAGGGCAAGAAGGTCGCAAGGACCTCGCTGCAGGCCTCATTGGACGCTGCAGACTCGGCCGCTCCGACCCTTGCCTCAGGGCTTACGATGTGCCGCATATCCTGGCTTCAGGTCTCTGGCCTTCCACCGAAGCTCCAGTATACCATCCAGGACCTCCCCTTCGAAGGCCAGGGCCTGTTTTCAGACAAGACAGACCCCAGGCTAAAGAGCCTTAAAGACAATCGCGTCATCATGCGCTCTTTGGGGATGCATGCGCCCGTGACGCAGTGCAGACCCTTCCGGCCGCAGAACCAGCAGCAACAACGCCGGCCGTATCCCCAGTTCCGCCCACGGCAGGACCTTAATAGGCGCCGGGGCAGGAACAGTAGGCACAGACAGTCGGGTGGCCAAGGGGGGCAGAACCCAGGCTCCTCCAAGGCCCCACCCGGACCCAAGCCTTCATTTTGAAGGTGCGCCCGAGGGCGCAGTACCAGTTTCCCCTTCGGATCCTTCCCCACAGTTTTCCAACCGTCTTTTGTTTTTCCTCCAGGCGTGGACCCGAATAACATCAGACCGCTGGGTCTTATGCACTGTACAGGCCGGTTACCGCCTGCAGTTTTCATCGCCCCCCCTCCCACCTCCCACCCTCGTCCCTCTTCACGGACCCCTCTCACGAGCAGTTCCTCCGTCAGGAGGTACAGACGCTCCTTGACAAGGGAGCCATAGAGGAGGTTCCAGAGAGCGAGAAGGGCAAGGGGTTTTATTCCTGTTACTTTCTGATCCCCAAGGCCAAGGGAGGCCTCAGACCTATCCTCAACCTGCGAGAACTCAACAAGCATATGGTGAAGTTGAAGTTCCGCATGGTATCGCTGGGGACATCATCCCATCGCTGGATCCTGGAGACTGGTACGCCGCCCTCGACATGCAGGACGCTTACTTTCATATCGCCATATTTCCACAGCACAGGCGTTTCCTTCGCTTCGTGGTCGACCGCAAGCATTATCAATTTGCGGTCCTCCCATTTGGCCTTTCTACGGCCCTGAGGGTATTCACGAAATGCATGGCAGTCGTCGTCGCACATCTTCGGCGCAGCCGCATTCACGTGTTCCCCTATCTCGATGACTGGTTGGTCCAAGGCACATCAGAGCTGCAGGTCCGCGACCACGTCCGCAGGATCAGCAACCTCTTTGCTGCCCTAGGCCTCATTGTCAACGTGGACAAGTCCACTCTGCTCCCCACGCAGAGGATAGAGTTCATCGGGGCCGTTTTGGATTTCACCTTGGCCAGGGCCTTGCTACCATTGCCCAGGTTCCAATCGCTATCGGCCGTCATTCTGCTTTTGCAGGCGGCCCCCCTGACCTCCATAAGAACATGTCTGACCCTCCTGGGCCATATGGCAGCCTGTACGTTCGTGACAGCGTATGCTCAATTCCGCATGAGGCCTCTCCAATCTTGGCTCATCGCGCAGTACCGGCTGGCCAGACATTCGTTAGACACAGTTGTCACCATCCCCCAGGGGGTACTGGACTCCCTCCGGTGGTGGCTAGACCAGTCTGTCGTGTGTGCAGGGCCCCCGTTCCATCCGCCCCAACCCTCGGCATCCCTGACGACGGACGCCTCAGATCTGGGCTGGGGGGCGCACAGCGGAACCCTGAGGACTCAGGGCCTGTGGTCCCCCCAGGAACTGGACCTCCACATCAACCATACGGGAGTTGAGAGCGGTCCGTCTTGCTTGTCAAGCGTTCGTCCATCACCTTCAAGGTCACTGTGTCGCGGTGTTCACCGACAACACGATGACCATGTATTATATTAACAAGTAGGGCGGCACCAGATCCTCTCCCCTATGTCAGGAGGTGACGTGGCTTTGGGAATTTTGTATAGCCCATGCCATTCACCTCATGGCCTCCTACCTACCTGGAGTACGAAACACACTGGCGGATCGCCTGAGCAGATCCTTCCGCTCACACGAGTGGTCCCTTCGCCCGGACGTCGCCCTCTCACTCTTCCAGAGGTGGGGTTGTCCCCGGATGGACCTCTTCGCATCCAGGGAGAACAGGAAATGCCAGGCATTCTGCTCCTTTCAGGGCCGGGAGCCCGGGTCATTAGCGGGTGCCTTCCTTATCCCATGGGCGACCCATCTGTTTTATGCATTCCATCAGTTTCCACTGGTCGACAAGGTCCTCCTCAAGGTGCGCAGGGACAGGGCTCGCGTGATTCTGATAGCCCCAGCGTGGCCCAGGCAACATTGATACCCCATCTTGCTGGACCTCTCAATAACCAACCCAGTTCCCCTGCCCCTTCACCTGGATCTGATCACCCAGGATCATGGCAGACTCTGTCACCCGGACCTTCGGTCTCTGCATCTCACAGCGTGGCTCCTGCGTGGCTGACCAGCTCCGAGTTACGCTGCTCTACCCCGGTTCGGGAGGTTCTCCTGGGCAGTAGGAAGCCTTCCACTAGAGCTACGTATTCAGCCAAGTAGAAGCGTTTTTCCTGCTGGTGCTCGGAGAAGGGTTTTCTCCCTATGGAGGTTTCCATCGCCAATATTCTGAACTACATCTGGTCCCTCAAGGTCCAGGGTCTGGCGATACCATCCCTTCTGGTTCACCTAGCAGCCATCTCCACCTTTCATTCGGGAGGAGATGGCCGTTCTGTCTTCTCCCACCCTATGGTGGCAAGATTCCTGAAGGGGCTGGAACGTCTCTACCCACAGGTCCATCCCCCTGCCCCTTCATGGGATCTCAACCTCGTTCTGGCTCGGCTCATGGGCCCTCCATTTGAGCCGTTAGCGACTTGCTCCCTGCTCTACCTCTCCTGGAAGACCGCCTTTCTAATGGCCATCACCTCAGCTAGACGGGTGTCGGAACTCCGGGCCCTCACAGTAGACCCTCCATATACGGTCTTCCATAAGGACAAAGTGCAGCTGAGACCGCCCCCTGCCTTTCTCCCTAAGGTGGTCTCAGCCTTTCACATTAACCAGGAGATCCTCCTTCCCGTCTTTTTCCCAAAGCCCCATTCATCCCGCAAGGAGCAACAACTCCACTCGCTGGAGGTCCGTCGGGCACTAGCGTTTTATGTGGAGAGGACCAAACTGTTCCGCAAGTCCCCCCAACTCTTCGTGGCGAAAGCGGACCGTGTCAAGGGCCTTCCTATTTCCTCGCAGAGGATATCCTCGTGGGTAACGCCCTGTATCAGGACCTGTTATGACTTGGCTCACATCCCTACGGGCCGTGTAACTGCACACTCTACCAGGGCGCAGGCGTCATCACTGGCTTTCCTTGCCCGAGTGCCGATCCAAGAGATCTGTAGGGCGGCGACCTGGTCATCGGTCCACACTTTTGCTTCCCATTACGCCCTGGTCCAGCAGTCCAGAGATGACGCGGCCTTCAGCTCAGCAGTGCTCCATGCCGCTACTTCTCACTCCGACCCCACCGCCTAGGTAAGGCTTGGGAGTCACCTAACTGGAATGGATATGAGCAATCACTCGAAGAAGAAAAGACGGTTACTCACCTTTGTAACTGTTGTTCTTCGAGATGTGTTGCTCATATCCATTCCACACCTGCCCTCCTTGCCCACTGTCGGAGTAGCCGGCAAGAAGGAACTGAGGAGCGGGCGGGCCGGCAGGGGTATATATCAAGCGCCATGGCAGTGCCACTCTAGGGGGCGACCTGCCGGCCCACTGGAGTTGCTAGGGTAAAAAGTTTCCGGCAGACGTGCACGCGCGGTGCGCACACCTAACTGGAATGGATATGAGCAACACATCTCAAAGAACAACAGTTACAAAGGTGAGTAACCAACTTTGACTTGTTAGTGAGATAGCAGCGGGAGGCTGCCTCCCCCTCATTTTATGATAGTCCAGGCAGGACATTAAGCCATGTGGGGGAGAGGAGCCCAGCATCCCGCTGGTATGATAAGCCAGGCAGTACAGAATCTTTTCTTTACACAGGAAAGGGAAGGGGCTGATGGAGCTCAGCCCCCAGTTGCTATGATGAGGACGGTTACCAGCCGTTCTGTACCATCTACTGGGAATGACCAGGAATCATTCCTATTTTCACCCAGGCGCCCCCGGCCAGCCTCACCTGAGGCCAACCAGGAGCACTCACGGGCTGATGGTGATGACGGATAGCAGTCATATTGTACTATCTGCCACCGGGAAGGGGAGAGGAGCAGATACTGCTCTTCACTGCCGCAGCGTCACGTCTACCAGCAGCATTCAGTAGACATAGGGTGACATTGAAAAAAGTCAAGAAACGATTTTTTCCTTTTCTTTCATGTGGTGGGGGGAGGGAGTAAATTGACGAGCTATTCCCTGAACCACGCCGGACAATGCGTTTGAACCTACAGGCCCTGGGAGCTCAGCCAAGAATGCAAACACCTTTTGGAGACTGCTGTGGACTGTGGGATAGCTGGAGTCCTCAGTACCCCCTTCCTCCCTCCATGAGCATCCATTTGATTCTTTGGCTTTCCATTACGCTTGTCACGCAGCACTGTGTACGCTTTAGCATTTTGTCTTCTGTAACGGAGCTCTGATAGAACAGATTTGTCTCCCCATACAGCGATCAGATCCAGTATCTCCCATACGGTCCATGCTGGAGCTCTTTTTGGATTTGGGACTGCATCACCACCCGCGCTGATCAGAGCTCCACGCTGGGCAAACAGGAAATGTAATTCAAAAGTTCGTGGGCCTTTTCGTGTTTACCTGGCCACTGCATCCGAGTTGAGATTGCTGTCCAGAGCGGTCACAATGGTGCACTGTAGGATACCGCCCGGAGGCCAATACCATCGATTTGCGGCCACACTAACCCTAATCCGATATGGTAATACCGATTTTAGCGCTACTCCTCTCATTGGGGAGGAGTATAGAAACTGGTTTAAAGAGCCCTTTATATCGATATAAAGGGCCTCGTAGTGTGGACGGATGTGCCGTTAAATTGGTTTAATGCTGCTAAAATCGGTTTAAACGCGTAGTGTAGACCAGGCCTAAGACTATTGTTTTTCTGGTGAACTTGTAAACTGTTCCTGGAGGAGGAGCTATGACATTCCGGTGAAGGGGTGGGGGAAATATCAGACTGAATATATCCATCTGACTTGGATCTCCCCACTTGCTGTTGCTGCAGTGTCTAGAGTCCTATTCCCTCCCTAGTGCTGATATTAATTTGTTTTGGTGTGAAGGGGGTCAGATCAAATGCTAATTCTAAAATAGGTCTTATCTGAATGGGGGATTTGGCTGACAGTTTGTGCAGGTATCTGATAGAAGTGCCAAGATGATGGCTTGCTAGAGGGTCGGACACTTCATAACTTGTGTAAGTTGTTTACTGCACACGCCAGGGGTTCCTTGCATCCCTCCACTTTTGCTCACCTATTCCACAAGCTCCTTGTGTGCCACCCTCCCAGCATCTTCTCTTTCAGGGACTCCCTTCAATTCCCCCCCAATCTCTTCCTTACCAGGGTCTCTTAGTGCGCATTCTCCCATGAATGCAGCTTTGCGTGCACCCCATCCTCTGCATGATCTTTGAATGCTGTAACAGTCAGTACCAAAGGTGGCCAGTAGGTGTCAAAATTGCTCTATGAAAACATCCTGGGCTAGGAGAGCACAAAGATAGGAAGAGAGTTAATGAACTTCAGGCTGGCTTAACCCCGTTGCTGCTGACGCGTGCTGTTGGGCAGTGTGGCTCTGCAATTAATGTCGACTGTCATGGCTGTGCTTAGGCTTAGTTTTGCCAGGTACACAAATCTCTGTGCGTGTCATTTCTTCTGCTGTGTGCTGCCAGCCCTTTCAAATGTTTTCTGACCTTGTAAAGCTCTGCTGGGGAAATACTTCTTAAGCAGGCCTCTCTCTGATTACAGTCTGCCGTTGCTGTCCTGCCGCGCTCTAAGGACATAGCATAACTGGGAGTATTGAAGTTTCATTCTCAGACACCCCTGCAACTCTGTGATGTGACAGAGCTGAGATTTTTTTTATAAGGCTTTTCAGTTTACCTTTAAATTTCCCTGTTCAGGGCTTAATCATCCAACATTAAACACAAAAACCTGAAATTGTTAGGAGCATGTGCAGATAAGAGACGAAGGAGAAAAAAATGCCTGATGGGGGTGTCAGGGAAGGGGAGAGCAGAAGTGGAGTGGGAAAGATTTGGGAGAAGTGTCTGTACACATTAGCTCAAAAAAAAAAAAAGTGTAGCAAACCTATTATTGCTGCTGTTTTCAGTAAAATGTTTGAAAACTGAATATGAAAAATAGAGGTCTGGCGTGTGCACCAGCACCCGAGCTCTAGGCTGGGCTGGGGGGATGCTGGCATGCAATCTCAATTTTTTTGCCTTCACAAAACTGTACTATCCCAGGGAAAATGTAATTAAAGAAATGAAGTCAGAGAAAACCTCTCTCCTCGTCTCTGCACAGTTCTATGTTGGTGTTGGGTTATGCATACTGACTAATCTATAGCCGATGTGGTGTTGGTTTCCCTATTCTCTAGTAGCAACGGGAAGGAAGGGGGCAGAGAGAGGCTTTCATAATAAATGTTCTAGCTTGCCCATGTGAGCTTGGCGAAACTATGCAGAAGACCTGGATCAGTGGCTCAAAAGCTGCTAGAAGCCGGTTGACTTGGAAATTTTTTTCATTGTTGTATGTGACAGTTAAGCATTTTTTGAATGAACATGCAGTGGGTGTGTTGTGAATCTTCAGTTCTCCAGTATGAACCAGATTGAATAGCGTTGGCAGGGACATTTCTTCCTACCATCCCAATCAGCCAAATAGGGCAATAACTGCCTTGTTGGCAATGTGCAGGTTAATGTAGCTGTTCAAAGCATGTTACAAATATTCAGTGCTATAAAAAAGGTAGTAATGTGCTGCAGAATCAGTTGAAAATTAGTTCCTCTTGCCAGGTCCTGAGTTCAGGGGTCTGTGCATCCCCTGCAACAGTTGATAAACCCAGAACAGTGTGAAGAAGGCAGCCTCCTGTTCTGTTAATGATGTAGTCGACCATTCAGAGGTGGTGCTAGCCCATTTTGGGGAGCACAACACAATAAAAAGCAAATAGGGGGCCCCTTTGAGCTGCTTAGGGCCTTAAGCAATTGCTTGGCCTGCTTATGCCTAGTGCTGGCTCACCAACCATTCAATAGATCGCAAGGTCCTGTATAGACCTTAAGCTCTCCAGGACAGGAACTGTCTGTGTACATACAGTATGTAGTACGATTCTGATTCTCAAAGCCTGGGCCTCTGGGCACTACCAGAATACAAATAATGAATAGTAATTGCAGCAGAGATACCAGACCCCTCTGCTCAGGTTTTGGCAGCTTACTTTAAAGATCAAGAGTTTTTAAGCCAAAGAGAGAAAGTGGCTTTCAATTTAGGGTGGGTTAGTTCCAGAAATAATGGAAAATATGAAAAACAGCCCCTCTCTGAAACACAGCATATAGCCACCAGAGTTTGTCCTTGTCATCATGCTGATGGGTTTTAATGACTCAGCTGCTGTCCAAAGTGTAATCCTTTGGTCCACCTTTCGAGCAGCTTGTCTGGTTGCACCCACTTTTGGGTCCCTTTTCTAAAACGTGCCAGAACGCCTAGAATTCCCAAAGCCAAAAAAAATCCCTCTATTTAGTACAGAGCCTGACGCTCTGTGCAATAAGAGGTCCATGTGTCCCCATTGCTGCATCTGCATTGACAGTGATTTAGTGCTACTCACTATAGTGCTAAAATTTGCACGTGTACATGACTCTCATGGAAGCTGGGAGTGGAAAGGAAGTCATGGTCAGACTCAGACTTTCCATGGTGCTCATAATCGTGGAGATGGAATTAACTAGCTCACCTTAAATGCCTTGGCTAAGCAGCAAGCAGCCTTAGTGATGTCTTCTAAAGCTCTTAGGAATTGGAGATAGATCAAACCTATAGGATCAATGAATTTTCATGTGTCTGTACACGTAGCCCTTGTTTTCTCTGCACTTCCAATGTGCGTGCATGTTTATACACTGGCTCCTGTGTGAATATGCACACTCAGTCTTTCCCTAATACATGCGCTCATGAAAGCAGGAATTGTTTACTAGCATCAACAGTAGAGAGCACTTGTCCCTTTGTTATTTTACTGATTTCCCAAAGTCTTGGCAATAAAGTTGTCTATAGTACTTTAGCACCCAATGGCATGTTTCTGGAGGAGTATTTGTGTGTGTGTGTGTCTCGCTCGCTCTCAAATAGTAAACTCACCCGTTATATTCAGCTGCTGACCCATGGGGGGCAATAAGAAATGATTTATAACCATGGCAACAGTTGCTGTAGGAAACTGGGATCAACAAGAATCTTTCATGTTCACATCAATGAGTGTATTAAAAATCCTCCCACTCTGAGTCGAACAAGACCATTTGAGACACTTTTTAAAAAATGTTATAGAGGTAAGTGAAATTGAAATCATATCAAGCAAAATGTCTAGTGCTGGGACTGTTGACACCCTAAGTTTTCTTGAAGTGGAGCTACTTGTTATCAGAACCTAAAAAAAAAACCCCAAAACCTTCCTACCCCAAAGTGAATGTGTCTGATGGATGATGTCAACTGGAACTGGTAGGATTCTGCTGTTCCTTGTTTTACTCAATTTATGTGTTGGTTCAGTGATTTCTGTAACGCAAAATGCTTTTGATTGAACTCTTGAATACAAGCTGTATGAACTTGGTTGGTATGTGTAGTAGCTGTTTCAGTTGATGGGTTTCCAGCGTTTTGGGGGTTAAAAAAAAAAAAGTTTGGTGATCATCCAAACTCGTGCATCTGTGAAATTTTACAATTGTCTGACACCCAAGTTTTTCAGAGCAATGTATAGTTAATAATATAATTAGAGAATCAGTGGGGAATTTTATACATTGGCTGAAAGGCATCGGAAAGAGATGGATCAAAAGTTTGGAAAAGAGAACTGTAAGGAGTGAGGGGAGGCCGGTTTGGAAAGAATTAATGAAACCAAATTCCTGAGGAGGCCCTAAAACAGATTTTTATCCCTATGGAGAAAGACCTATTAAGTCAGCTTGTGACTCTTTGGCAGAATTCTCAATTTCAATTAAATTCTGTTTTAGGTGGTGGACAATTTTCTCTTTAGTTATCAATATTATTAACCATTTAAAGGAGGTCATTACACTGTGGTTTCTCTGTGTAAGGAGCTGAAAGCCAGAGGTGCTGCAGCTTGTGGAAGGAGTTTTCTGCTGAGATGGGAGTTCTATGGCACAGCTGATGCTTACCCTGAGCGCTGGAGTGATGATTTTGCTCACACAGATCTGTTCATTGTGACCTGGTTGTCTTCACCTCTTGTCTACTTGGGCAAACTGTCCTTATTATGGTTTTGAACATAAATTCTGCATCCTGATACTTCGTTCTGCAGCAGTGGTTCTCAACCTTGGATCTGGGGTGCCCTAAGGGGCTGTGAGCAGGTTTCAGGGGGGCTGCCAAGCAGGGTCGGTGTTAGACTCACTGGGGTCCAGGGCAGAAAGCCAAAGCCCCACCGCATGGGGCTGAAGCCTGGGGCCCTGAGCCCCCCCACCCAGGGGTGAAGCTGAAGCTTGAGCAATGTAGCTTCACAGGGGCACCTATGGCATGGGGGCCCAGGCAATTGCCCTGCTTGCTACTCTCTAATGCCCGTTCCAGCTTTTATATGCAGAAAACCAGTTATTGTGGCACAGGTAGGCTGTGGAGTTTTTATAGCATATTGGGGGAAGCCTCAGAAAGGAAAAGGTTGAGAACCTCTGTTCTAGAGAACATGAAGGAAAAAGACAGGAACAGCTGTTCCAGCATCAGCTGGCTTTTCCTCCAGGTTCTATGTGCTCATGAGCAAACACTCTCAGGAGGAGGAACAAGTTTTTGTGCCAAATTCTTGTGGCTTTTCTAGTGGGATTTTGCTACAGCTTCAATACGTGATTCATTGAAACAATAAAAGATCAGAAAAACTGCACTGCTTGCACTTCTATGCAATTAAGAGCCTTGATGTTTATGGAGAGGACTAGGTGGCTCCCAGGCCTTTCTTAATGCTAGAAGATTGCCCTGCTAACAAAAGAGACTGATTTATAACATTCTCCTGTGTAATGGCAGGGCTGATCTCATTATCTCTAACCCATTCTTCCTAGATGGATCTCTGGCAGAACTGTGACTACCTCCAGTGGTGACTCCTCAGTCTCCCTTGCCAGCTTATTCTTAGTTTTTATCTGAATGGGTTAGTGGGCTGATAAATTACCATGGGCATGGATGGGATTAATCTCTGCTCACTGGCTCTGGCTTGAAAATTCCTTCTCTTCAGAACCCAGCTCCGCCACTGGACTGCTGGTTGACTTTGGGAAAGTCACCTCATGTTTCTGTGCCTCAGTTTCCCCCTGTATCATGGGGATAACGATACTGATCTCCAAGAGCTTTGAGATCTACTGCTGAAAAGTGCTACACAAGAGTTGGATGTTGTTTGAAGTGACTCCTGAGGAGGGAGCTGGTGGGAGGTGGTGATCAGAGGGAGGGAGCCAGCTAGAAATCGTCATCAAGGTGCATAATCCTGCCCCAGGATTCCTCTTCTGTAACTTGAGTCACCCTTTGAATCTTTCTCACTGTGCAGAACTGGTGCTGGGATAAGTGATGGTCCTGTCATGGTATCACCATTTCAAAAGGGAGGCAATAATAGCACTTCATCTACCTGCTTTACTAAGATGCACAAGCACCATTGTTTCTATCTTATAACTGGAGAAACTGAGGCACAGAGAGGTTGTGCTTTGTCCTGGGATGAATGGTGAGTTAGTGCCAGAGCTAGGAATACCCAGGTCTGCAGATTTCCAGTCCAGACACCCTATTCACTGGACCACAACTAGGGAGCTGGCTATTGCCGGTACAGCAGCAGTTCTCAACCTGCAGGCTGCATGCTTTAAAAAAAAAAAACAAAAAAAAAACCATTCAAAATTTACCCCTCTGGTCTGGCAGGGTTGGGGCTGGCTGAGGCGGAGACAGCATCTTGCTACCTGCCCCAGTGCTCCTTCCAGCAGGGGGCTGGAGAGTGCTACAGAAAAGCAGGGGGCAGGAGAGTGGGTCTGTGGGTAGGTTTTTTGGGGGGCACTTGGAACTAGGGGTTTGCCGGAGTGCTGTAGCATCCCCAGGGTTTAGGTGGGGCTCCACTCCTGGCCCCTCTTCTCAGATCCTGGCTGCCAGCCCAGGCCAGGCCAGGCACTCTGCTTCTGGCCTGGTGCTGGGGATCCCGGCTGCCCATCCCTGCACTGAAGCACTCGGGGTCCAGATCTGGCTGCCGGCTGCTGCCCAGCCCCATGTGATGGGGTTCCGCTGCCAGCTGCTGCCTGGCCCTGCGTAGCGGGATCCTACGGTCTGGCCCCATGCAATGGGTCTGGATCCCGGATGCCCAGGCTGTGCCCAGGGCTCTGCTCCTGGCCCTGCTCTGGTGGGGGTGTTGGGCATAGGGAACTGTGGGCAGTTTTTTGGGGGAGGGGTGCTGTTCTCAACCTGAAGCCCACATAACACATGGTGGGCCGCATATGCAGGCTACAATGATAAACAGGTTGAGAACCACTCCAATACAGAGTGTGTGGTCTTTGTAGCAAGGCTTGGATATATCATCAGCATTAGTTGCAGTGGCCCAGCAGCCCACTCCCATAGGGAACAGGGTCCCTGGTGCTGCTGCCTCACCTGTAGGGAGCAGGAAATGAAGTTCCTGGCATGTCTTAGTGGACAGTGTCCATCTTCCCTTTCCCCATTTTGCTTCAGAGTGGAAGAGACCCCAGGAGCGGGGTGACACAGTGAGACCAGTGGTAAAGTGACTGGATAATCTATCTTGGGACAGAGCAGGGTTAAACACATGTTTAGGGTGGGCCCTGGGACTCCTATGTAATTCTTGCACAGCAAAAAAAAAAAAAAAAAAAAAGGTCTGGCAGTGAAATCTGAACAAAGCCTAGGAGAGCCAAAAGGTAAGTAGTATAAAATCCAAATGGTGATGACTGATGACTTCTTCCAACCCTACAGCTAAAGGAGAAGGGATCAACATTCAGAAACTGTTTTTCAGCAGCAGGAATTGGCATCCAGTTTCCCCCTGCCACCCAAAACTGGAATTGAACCAACTTTTAAGTTGGAAGTTCAGTTGATGTTTTCAGCTCTCCTCACAGGGGTCTTTGTTCCCTGATTCCACCAGGGGCTGGAAGCAAAAGTGCTAAAATAACCATCAAAGTCTATGCTGTAGATTTTGAACCTAGCTCTGCAGTCCCCAAAGTGAGAAGTCTTTTAAAGATCCTTAGCTGCTATAAATTGCCATACCTCCATGTCAGTTACACTAGCTGAGGATCTGCCCCCAGAACTTAGAATATCAGGATTGGAAGGGACCTCAGCTAGTCCAACCTCTGCTCAAAGCAGGACCAATTCCCAAATAGACTTTTGCCCCAGATCCCTATATGGGCCCCTCAAGGGCTGAACTCACAACTCTGAGTTCTTCTTCGAGTGATTGCTCATATCCATTCCAGTTAGGTGTACGCGCCGCGCGTGCACATTCGTCGGAAAACTTTTACCCTAGCAACTCAGTGGGCCGGCAGGTCGCCCCCTAGAGTGGCGCCACCATGGCGCTCCATATATACTCCTGCCGGCCCACCCGCTCCTCAGTTCCTTCTTACCGCCCGTGTCGGTCGTTGGAACAGTGGAGCGCGGCTTAGCTGACCTCCACTTCCCTAGCTACTCGTTTTCTCGTATATAATTATGCAGTTATAACACTTTTATATATATATTTGTATGGTTATACGTGTTTTCTTGCTAACATGGTTAGTTTAGTTAGCGGGGTTCAGGAAGTAGCCCCTTCCATGAGCCCAGTGCCGGAGCCATGCATGGCTCACCGGGTTTTAAAAGGGGCCCGGCTTGCCAGAAGCCGCGGCCGAAGAGAGATCTACATGACTCCTGTTTGAAGTGCCTCAGGGAATCACACTTGACAGATAAGTGCCCCATTTGCAAGACTTTTAAGCCGAGAACAAAAGGTGCGGGACTTTCACTTACCCCTCCACCTTGGGCGCCGAGCGATGTTCAAGCGGCGGGCAGAAGCGCCTCCTCGGCACCGGACCCCGCCGGTACCACCAAGGCCTTTCGGCACCGACCGTCGCCGGCACCGATGTCGACTCGGCACCGCTCCCTTCTTCCGAGGTCGAGAGAGTCTACGATTCCTGCTGGTGCCTGGCGGCTCCCCGGCACGCGCCGTGGTTGAGCCCCCTGCTCCCGCTGCTTCCGTGCCACCTGCATCGCAGCCAGAGAGCTCGCCTAAGTTGCGTTATCCGGCACCATCACCTGCAGAGGCACCGATGACTTCGGCTCCGTCGATTCCAGTCCCCCAGGACCATGGAATCCGGTGCCTGGCAGCTCCCCGGCTCGCGCCGTGGTAGAGCTTACTGCTCCTGCTGCTTCTGTGCCAGCTGCACCACAGCTAGACAGCTCGTCTAAGATGGCTCGCCCGGCACCGACGACGTCGGCACCGTCGATCCCGGTCCCACGAGGGCCGTAGAATCCGGTGCCTGACGGCTCCCCGGCACGCGCCGTGGTTGAGCGTATTGCTCCTGCTGCTTCCGTGCCAGCGGCACCGCAGCCAGAGAGCTCGTCTAAGTCGGATCGCCCGGCGCCGACACCTGCTACGGCACCGATGACGTCGTCACCGTTGATCCCGGTCCCACAAGGGCCGTAGAATCCGGTGCCTGACAGCTCCCCGGCACGCGCCGTGGTTGAGCGTATTGCTCCTGCTGCTTCCGTGCCAGCGGCACCGCAGCCAGAGGGCTCGTCTACGTCGGATCGCCCGGCACCGACACCTGCTGCGGCACCGATGTCGTCGGCACCGTCGATCCCGGTCCCACAAGGGCCGTAGAATCCGGTGCCTGACGGCTCCCCGGCACGCGCCGTGGTTGAGCGTATTGCTCCTGCTGCTCCGTGCCAGCGGCACCGCAGCCAGAGGCCTCGTCTACGTCGGATCACCCGGCACCGACACCTGCTGCGGCACCGATGGCGTCGGCACCGTCGATCCCGGTCCCACAAGGGCCGTAGAATCCGGTGCCTGACGGCTCCCCGGCACGCGCCGTGGTTGAGCGTATTGCTCCTGCTGCTTCCGTGCCAACGGCACCGCAGCCAGAGAGCTCGTCTACGTCGGATCGCCCGGCACCGACACCTGCTGCGGCACCGATGACGTCGGCACCGTCGATCCCGGTCCCACAAGGGCCGTAGTATCCGGTGCCTGACGGCTCCCCGGCACGCGCCGTGGTCGAGCTAATGCTCCGGCTGCTTCCGTGCCAACGGCACCGCGGCCAGAGGGCTGGTCTAAGTCGGATCGCCCGGCACTGACACCTGCTGCGGCACCGATGACGTCGGCACCGTCGATCCCGGTCCCGCAAGGGCCGTAGAATCCGGTGCCTGACGGCTCCCCGGCACGCGCCGTGGTTGAGCTCCTGCTCCGGCTGCTTCCATGCCAACCGAAGCCTCTGAGGCACCGACAACATCGGCACCGTCGATTCCAGTCCCACAAGGGCTATCGAATCCGGTGCCCGACGGCTCCCCGGCACGCGCCGTGGTTGAGCGTATTACTCCCGCTGCTTCAGTGCTGACGGCACCGCAGCCAGACAGCTTATCTAGCTCGGTTCGCCCGGCACCGGCACCTACCGAAGCTCTGATGACCTCGGTACCGTGGATCCCGGCCCCACGAGGGCCGTCGAATCCGGTGCCTGACAGCTCCCCAGTACGCTCTGTGGTTGAGCCTGCTGTTCCCTGCACGCCGGAGATGTTACCAACGGCGAGGGCTCTCAGTGCCATGACAGAGTCAGTGCTGCCTGACCCGGGCACCGCCGGTACGGGTAATACAGTCTCTTCAAGGGACTGTCCCCTGTCAGTACAGCAGAGCGGCACCGTTCATGATCACGGTCCCGCAGACACTCCAAGTCCTGTCGGCACGCCGGACACCACTGGCAGTCCCGGTGCTGTTTTCCTCGGTACTGGTCACACTCGCTGCACCGGTCGGTATCCCGTTCGCCGACCCGCTATCGGCACCGTTCCGACATCTGGCACCGGGGCAGGTACCTTGACTCCTGTAGCTCTTCTCCGAGCCTCGAGATCTCGGTCGACCTCCCGACACCATTCTGGTTGCGGGTCTGGATCTCGTTCCAGGTACCGATACGCCTCCCGATGCCGGTCCCCGGTGCCGAGTTGGGCAAGGTCCGAGTGAGTCAGAGACTCGGCCCGTGCCTTCTTTCGTACCTCCATGGCCGTCCGGACACGCATCCGTGTCATCCCATATGCGCAGATTTTATGCTCAGGACCACGATCCTGATATGATGGCCAGCGGGCGCCAGCCCCGAAGCAGAAAGAGCCTTGGCGAATGCAAGGTGTACTCTGCAGGGGCCCTGCACCTCTGGGTAGCAAAGCAACAAGCCTTGCTTAGCTGCGATAATTATAGCACCTGGGTGGAGGAGTTTCTCCCTCGAACCTCCCACCTGGAGTTCGCTGCCGTCTTGGAGGACGGGGGAAAGAATTTACCCTTTGTTGGTAAAGGCATCTTCGCGGCAGACAGCCCCAGACTGCGAAGCCTGCTGGACATTAGGGTCCTAATGCGTCTCAGCATGTATACGCCAGCGACCAAACGCAGGCCTTTATGGCCCCAGCCGCCATACTCTGTGCCTAGCCAGAGGCAGAACTCTGGAGAACGGCAAGGCCAAGGTGGTCGCAGACAAAAGTCAGGCCCCCTAAAAAGCCAAAGTCAAGGTCCCTCGCAATTACCACTGGGACAAAAGACGGACCTTCCAAGGTTCGCCGGAGGGCGGTGTACCAGTCGCAGGACGGGATCCTGATCCCGCTTTCTCCTGGCATGGCCCCAGTTACTTTCAGATCGCTGGGTCCTGCGCACGATGGAGCATAGGTACCACCTTTAAATTGCTCCAGCCCTGTCCCCCTTCAGCGGACGAAAGGGGCTAGGGGTTTTACTCCCGTTATGCCCTAGTCCCCCACTCGAACTCAGGTCTCAGACCTCCCTGGTCCTGCATGGACTCAACCGGTTTGGGATAAGGTTGAAGTTCTGCATGGTATCCCTGGGAACCATTATTCCATCCTTGCCTCCTGGGGGCTACTATGCCGCCCTGGATAGGAAGGACGCGTACTTTCGCAATGCCATCTTCCCTCTGCACGGGAGATGCCTCCGCTTTATAGCCAGCGGTGAATACTCCCGGTTTACGGCCATAGTCGCCGCCTACCGTAGCTATGTCGGATATGCGTTTTTCCGTATTGGGACGATTCGCTTATCCGAGGAGACTCTGAGACACAAACCACTCAGCCCGTGGGCATCGTCACGGTCTTATTCACAGCTCAAGGCCTGATGATTACTATAGAGCAATCCACTCTGGTTCCCACGCAGAGGTTGGGCTTCCTAGGGGCGATCTTGGTCTCCTACCTAGCCGGAGCCTGCTTATCACAACTGCGGTTTTAGGCGATGGCAACAATCATCTGAGGTCTGAAGGCTTTCCCAACGACCTCAGCTCGTTCTTGTCTCAGTCTCCTGAGTCCATGGTTGCCTGCAAGTTTGTAACCAAACACGCCAAGCTCCGCCTCCGTCCTCTCCAAGTCCGGCCCACCTCGGCGTACCGCTTGGACAGGGAGCCAGTGGTCATGGTAGTCACCGTTCCCTCGAACGCCTTAGGCTCCCTAGAGTGGTGGCTAACTCCCTCCTTGGTGTGGACAGGGATGCGGTTTCATCCGCCCCAGCCCTCACTGCCCCTGACGGCGGACGCATCATCTCTCTGCTCGAGTGCTCATGGTCACCTCCGAGCTTAAGGCCTTCGGTCTTCTAGGGAGCTGGCATTCCTCATTAATGCCCCAAAAATGAGAGTAGTCCGCCTGGCATGCCAGGGGTTCCAGCGGCAGCTGCGAGGCCGTTGTATCTCGGTGTTTACAGCCAACTCAATGGCCAGGTGCTTCATAAGTATTCAGGGGGGACATAGTCCTTCCCCCTTTTTTGTCAGGAGGCCATCCATTTCCGGGTCTTTTGCATGGCCCACTCGATGGAGCTGGCGACGTCCTTTCTCCCAGGCGTTCGGAACGTCTTAACTCTTTGACTCAGCAGGTTTTTCCTGTCTTACGAGTGATCACTCTGCCCCATGTGAGGCGTCCCGCTTTCCGGAAGTGGAGATGGTTCCTCACACAGACCTGTTCGCTCATCGCGAGAGCAGGAAATGCCAGGTGTTCTGCTCCTTCCAAGGTCTCTCCTCGGAATCGATCTTGGACGCATTCCTGATGCCGTGGAACGGCCAACTGCATTATGCCTTCCCACTGTTCCCACTGGTTCGTTACGTCCTGCTCAAACTCCGCAGGGGCAGAGCGTGCATCATCATGATCACTCCAGAGTGGTCCAGGCAGCACTGACATACCACGTTGCTCGGCCTGTCAGCCCAGACCTCATCACTCAGGGCAATGACAGGCTTCGCCACTCGGACCTGCAGCCTCTTCGCCTCACGGTGGCTCCTGCGTACCTGAGTCGGGGTGACAGGCAGCCTTCCACCTGGTCAATGTACCGAGCCAGGTGGAAGCGTTTCCTTTACAGCTGCAGTACGCTCGATCTTGCTCCTGCTGAGGTCTCGATCCCCTCTATTTGGCCTGCCTCTGGCCTTCAGCGGCAGGATCTGGCGGTATCATCGCTGAGGATACTCTCAGCAGCCATCCCTACCTTCCAGCAGGCTAAGATGGACGTTCAGTGTCCCACGCTCTATGGGTTCGAGGTCCCTCAAGGGCTTGGAGCGCTTGCACCCTCGGGTGCGCCGCCCAGCCCCGCCCTGGGACCTCAACCTAGTCTTGGCCAGACGGGTCTCTGAGATCAGAGCTCTTACGAAGGTTCCACAAAGACAGGTGCAGTTATGACCGCACCCGGCTTTCCTCCCTAAAGTGTTTTGGCCTTTCATGTTACCCACAGCTCAACGCAATGGGCATAACCGTTGCACTCCTTGGACATCTGTGGAGTGCTCGCATTATATTGTGCTGACAGAATCATTGCCTACGGCGCCCCAGCTCTGCCCCGGTAGCGGGCCAAAGGGAGGGCTTGCTTGTTTTCCTCTCAGAGGATCTCATCTTGGGTGATGGCGGACATCCCCACTTGTTATGATTTGGCTCATAGTTCCCCAAGCCACATCACCGTGCATTCTACCAGGGCTCAGGCTTCATCTGCCGCCTTGCTGGCTCGTGTTTCTACCCACGAGACCTGTCGCGAAGCTCCATTGGTCCTCGGTCCTTACCTTTGCTTCGCAGTATGCCCTGGTTCAGCAGTCAAGAGAGGCTGTAGCCTCTGGCTCGGCAGTTTTATTCTGCCACATTTCACTCCGACCCCACCGCCTTTGTAAGGCTTGGGATTCACCTAACTGGAATGGATATGAGCAATCACTCGAAGAAGAAAAAACGGTTACTCACCTTTGTAACTGTTGTTCTTCGAGATGTGTTGCTCATATCCATTCCGCACCCGCCCTCCTTCCCCACTGTCGGAGTAGCCGGCAAGAAGGAACTGAGGAGCGGGTGGGCCGGCAGGAGTATATATGGAGCGCCATGGTGGCGCCACTCTAGGGGGCGACCTGCCGGCCCACTGAGTTGCTAGGGTAAAAGTTTTCCGACGAATGTGCACGCGCGGCGCGTACACCTAACTGGAATGGATATGAGCAACACATCTCGAAGAACAACAGTTACAAAGGTGAGTAACCGTTTTTTTACCAGGCCCAATGCTCAAACCACTGAGTTGTCCCTCCTGCTCAGGGTACTTTGAACAGTTAAACCTTCCACTGTGGCTTTGGCTCCCACTCTTGTGCAACATAAATCTTTCTCCTCTAGACGGGAGGATGTTGCTAAGTCCTCAGAAGCCTGGAATGTTTGAAAAACAGAAAAAGGAACATAACAAGGATGTCTAAAGCAAAAAATGAAAGCAACTTTGTGGCTATTTACATGCACTTTGGGGCCCTAGAGGAAGCTAATCAACTTCCCACAAGAATAGGTGGGGCAGGGCAGGAGTGACAAATGTATGGACTGGTAGCTGGATCCAGACCGTAAGTCATATTTATGTGGTCCACAGGGCATATCCAGATTGGGCAGAATTCTCATCTAAGAAACAAAAAAAAACCAAACCCCAACCCCCCTCTTCCTGGCTGCAGAGAGCATTTTCCACACATGAACCAAGTTTTGCCTGAGTCTGCAGACAGCCTGAAACAGCGACTCAGGGAGTGGACTTCAATCTGCCTTGGAGGGGATGGGGAGTGTCAGTGTCATAAACAGATAGCTACGGGTTAATGTTCTTTTACCTGTAAAGGGTTAACACAGGGAACCAAACACCTGACCAGAGGACCAATCAGGAAACAAGACTTTTTCAAATCTGGGTGGAGGGAAGTTTTGGGTGTGAGTCCTTTGTTCTTGGTCTGTTCTTTTCTCGGCTCTGAGAGTGATCTTTCTATCTCCTGGCTTTCTAACTTTCTGTTTCCAAGTTATAAGTACAAGGATAGTAAGACAATAGGTTTATATAGTTTTTTTGTATTTACATGTGTGTAGTTACTGGAATGTTTTAAATTGTATTGTTTTTGGATAAGGCTGTTTATTCATTTTTTTCCTTTAAGCAATTGACCCTGTATATTGTCACCTTATTACAGAAACTATTTTTAATGTCTTTTTCTTTCTTTTTTATATAAAGCTTTCTTTTTAAGACCTGTTGGAGTTTTTCTTTAGTGGGGACTCCAGAGAATTAAGTCTGCAGCTCACCAGGGAATTGGTGGGAGGAAGAAGTCAGGGGGAAAATCTCTTTGTGTTAGATTTACTAAGCCTGACTTTGCATACCCTCTGGGTGAGGGGGAAGAGAGAGATTAGGTCTCTCGGTACTTGTGTTTCCAGGACTTGCAACAGGGAGGGTAGAATCCCTTTGTTTAGATTCATGGAGCTTGCTTCTGTACATCCCTCCAGGAACCCAGGGAGGGAACACCTGGAGGGAAGGAGGGGGAAGGGAAATGGTTTATTCCCCTTTGTTGTGAGACTCAAGGAATCTGAGTCTTGGGGTCCCCCAGGGAAGGTTTTGGGGAGACCACAGTGAGCTAGGCACTGTATAATTCCTAGCTGGTGGCAGCAATTACCAGGTCCAAGCTGGTAACTAAGCTTGGAGGTTTTCATGCTAACACCCATATTTTGGATGCTAAGGTCCAGATCTGGGAAAAAACGTTATGACAGTCAGCTCTAAAGCCCAATGATGACACAAACAGCAATGAAATAGGTAAGTGTGTTTTAGCAGGGGGGTGAAGCTCTTCGGAAGTGGGAGTTGCTGCACTGAAGGCAATGCAGAGGAAAGAACAGACATGACTGTTAAATAGGGCTGAGGGCGCGAAACAGTGACAGGAGGATGAGGAAGAAACAGAAACAAGGGGCAGGAACAGCGGTGGACCTAAAAAGGACATTTTCTTAATGAGTGAATGCATCAGTAAACCATGGGACAAATAACTACATCTAGTTATTACATAAAGGCAATATTTCCACCGCAGCCCCCAATCTCTGCACATGTCTACCAATACCATCAGTGAGCATTCTGCTGTGCGCTGGGAGGAATGTGTATCACAGAGCTTGTACCCTGGGCTACTAATTAAACGTGGAATTCAAATGAGTTTGACACTCCTGCTGTAGGGTGCTCCTGAGACTTGCACAGCTGATCTTATTTCTGCTGCAAGTAGCAGAGAGGGGAAACAGAGGCAGACAAAGGAATGAAATCCATCTCATCTGCATGATCAATGGCTGGCGGAAATTGGCCATACTCCATTGAAGGCAATGAAATCACTGAAGGGGTACTGATTTACAAAAGCTGAGGATCTGCCCAGAGACAGAAACAATCACGAATGAGTGGCACAGTAAAGAGGGGAAATAGCTGATTAGACAGTGAGCTCATTTAACTTTGAGGCTAAGATTTTTTTTCTCTCAAGGATTTAAGATTAGAGCCCTAATTACAGCTGATGAGAGATGCCCTGATCATCAGAAATAGGGTTTATTGACTTGGGTTCCAAGCGTTGTCACATTATACCCGTTGAAGGATTAGATTAGAGTAGATCCTCCTGTACAAATCTTCCTTCCATTAACTTCCCCACTCAGCTTGACTCTCTGTTGCCAGATTAGTTTCTCTTAAGGATGCTCTCATTTCTCTTGGCATCACTTCCTTTGTCAGTCCTGGCTTTGTTTATGGCTTCAGTGCCAGGAGCCAAGCTGCTGGCTTGGGGAGGCAGATAAATGGCACAGGCTAGAAGCTAGCTTTTAGCAGCACTTTGTACTCTAAAGTGCTTTACAAAGTAATAATTTAAGAGCTCATATATTGGGAAGGGGAGAGAGATTTGGATTCTGCTCAGTTCCAAGTGTCAGAGTCATGAAATTCAGATCTAAATCCAGATTTCCAGAGTTTGTGGGGGATTAGCTCTGTGGGTTTGTTGGGAACCATTTCAGCTCAATGCCTGAGAGCACAGCTAGCTGGCAGGGTGGGAAGGAGAGATGTAAGCTGTATATGAGATGCTCCCATAGATGAAGGATGGTGGGGAAAGCAGAGATGAAATAGTTTAGCTCCAGCTCCCCTGAATGCCTCAGAGGATGTGCTCCCCGCATGTAGCCCTGTTCTTCCTTTCCTTTCAGCAGGAGTGTAAAAATTGCTGGAGCTGGAGCTGGCAGCTTTCAGTTTGGTGCAGGGACACTTGCCTGTGAGTGTGATTATTTATTTGCTATAACTTCCTCATGCGCCCTAGCTCATCTACACCAACCCTAGCAGGATTTTGGTGACATGCTCTGTGCAGGGCGGGCTGGTTCCCCTTGGCAGAGATTAAAGTTCTGACTCTGGACCCTCCCACACTTTATTACTTTTTTTCCCCTACCAAGTGCATAGTTCTGCTCTAGTTACCCTGTCACTTCCTCCCGCCCCCATTAGAGACCACAGAGTGAAGCTAACAATTGGCTCAGTGGCACTTTGAATGCAGCAGCCCCTTGAAGCCTGGAGAAATATGCTGCCCCTCCCACTTCTTTCTTGAGAGTGTGATGGTGGGACCTTTCTCTTCTTTTCTGCCCTGCCCCCTCTCTGTTGTTTTGGTTGCTTCATTTATGACAGGTATGAAATGTTGATTGTAAATTCTTAGGTCAGCGACCTTGGGATCCCTACTCAGTCACCTGGCCCACTTCTGGGCACAGTCTAAGGAATTTATAACTGTCTACTGGGCGTCTTGTGCTACCGTCCATCACCCTAGATGAGCATATCTCATGGCAATTAGTTTGGCAATAACAGAAGTTCCTAGCACACTTCCTGAAGTCTGGCTCTTCTCCCTTTGTAGGTTACAGATAGCTCCCAGCAAGTTCATCCATGCTGGGATTTCCCTGTTACTGTCCCAGGTGCAGTGCCTGCTAGTAACATTTTCTTTACCTGTCCGGCCTTTGGGGGATTCCATGCCCTTGGGATAATTCATTAGTCCTTTCCAGCCAGTGCTTAATCCTGACTCCTAGAGGTTTATTTAACAACAACATCACTCCAAATCTATGCCACATAACAAGGAGCTCAAACAGTTGGACTATCTTGGTCACAAAAGTTACTCTTAAGTTTAGAGTAGCTGGGGCTTCCCTGGCATAGACCTTTTCACAACCCCATCTAACATGAAATTTTGCTTGAGGGTATTTGATGGCTGTGATTCACTGGGAGATGCTCTGACCACCTCTCAACCATGAATGCTGCTCTACTCTGACACTGTTCTTTCTCAAACTCCTGAATAGAGTAAAATGAGAGAGCCAAAATAATCCTCATAGCACCAGCTTGGCTGAAGAAGAGGGTCCCAGACCCAATTTGCCTTTCCCTGAAGCCAGCTCTTCACCTGCCTCTAGCTCTGGATCTTCTGACACAGGAGCTGGGGAAACTACAGCATCCCAACCTTTCCCAGCTACACCTCAAGGTCTGGCTCCTGGATGGCTCTCAAGCTTAGCGATGGACTGCTTATCCAAGGTACTGAACATACTGCTGAATAGTACAAAACAGTCCACAAGAAAGACTTCCTTGCAAAAATGGAAGAAATTCCACTCCTGGCTGAATTCCCCAGTGGGTCCACACTTCTTTGTCTGCTCTAGTATTGAAGCACGACAATGTACAAAGTGCCAGCATGGACTGGAGACATAGCTATCAAAAATCTCTAATGAAGGCACAGTAGTGTGTGTGCACACCTGGAGTAGAGCACCCATGGGAATAAAACATCTCAAAGAACTCCAATTACTGTACTAGTAAGTAACCTCTCTTTTCCAGATCTGAACTTAGCAGCTCAGCCTGATCTCTAAATGTCAAAGTAGTTTACAGGCTAAATTTACTTTAGACTAGTTTCCTGCTTCCTATGATGTAATGCTTCCATTGTGCCCCTATTACCAGCATTAAAAGGAACACTTGAGAGATCTTACTCCCAGCAGCAAATGAATCCATGCTACAGTGCCAAGAGATATGCCATAAAGCTGGTTACCAGATCCAAAGCGACAGGGATAGATCTAGAACAGAAGAAGTCTCCTTCTTTGACTTTTGTAAGTGACCATTAACACTAGTGAAAGGTGCCAGGTTTGACAGTTTTGGAGTCTGAGGTCCTCAGTCCACAGAGGAGCTTCAGCACAGGAAAGGCAGTGAAAGATTCATCCACATGTCCCTGCTCATATTCACGATCTGTGACTGGGAGGAACAACTGCTAGGAGCAAAAGGAGAATTCAGACTCCATGGCCCATCTGAGCTTAACCTGTCTGACAACAAGAGACTCAGTGGTGCTGCTGATTGTGTGATAGAGATACTGGTTCACTAGCAACTTGACTGAGGCTTAAAAACTCTTTTCATGCAGGCCATTGAACAGCCATCAGATGATGATGACTTTTCTTGATTACTGTCCTGGGATTTAGCAATCTGGAGAAGGAAGGCTCTGCACCCTACAATCAACCCCCTGAGTCTTCCAATCCTTTGGACAAACAATATTCAATTGCAAGTCCATAGTACATATCCTTGTCATTTATAATACTTCAATATTTGTAATTCCCCTCTCACTCCTTCCATTCCAATTAGTCCTTGAATAGTCTCTGTCTGACACCTGGTGTTTTACACTGTGGGCCCATAGTGATTTGTTGACCACATTGAAACACCCCTGTCTAATTCCTGGTAATATACTGTTGGGCTTGTTGTAACATGCTGTGAATTACTGATTGTAGCACAGGCCAGAATGTATATCTATCCATCTCTGTATTTGGGGTGTTTATCTGATCTTGCAGTCACTGCTATTACATGTCAGTATTGTTTATGAAGCCTGAAGGAATTAAACACCTTATTGTTTACAAGGCCATAAGTGAATGTGAATCAGCAAGTTGACATTTAGATAAACATTCATCAAAGGAATGAAGCTGCTGCTAAAGTTGCACTTAATTGGGTAGGTGATGGATCTGTCCCACAAAGACCAGACATTAGGTGTGCTGAATTAAGAACATAGGAATTGCCAATCTGGATCAGATTTGAGATCCATTTAGTCCAGTATCTCATCTCTGACAGTGGCCAGCACCAGATACTTCAGAGAAAAGTGTAAGAATCCTGCAGTAGGCAGATATGGGATAATCTGCTCCCATATTACATCTCATCCTGACCTCTGAGACTGTCGTAAGCCCTGAAGTATGAAGTTTTAAATCCCTTCCAAGACCTGTTAGTATTAACTATTGTATGCAGTGTTACCATAGCCATGTTGGTCCCAGGATATTAGGGAAACAAAGGTGGGTGAGGTAATATCTTTTATTGGACCAACTTCTGTTGGCAAGAGAGACAAGCTTTTGACCTACACAGAGCTGCTCTTTAGGTCTGGGAAAGGTACTTAGGGTGTCACAAGATCAAATAGATAGTTTAGTAGAAGTATTGGTTTCAGAGTAGCAGCCGTGTTAGTCTGTATCCACAAAAAGAACAGAAGTACTTGTGGCACCTTAGAGACTAACAAATTTATTTGAGCATAAGCTTTTGTGGGCTAAAACCCACTTCATTGCATAGAATGGAACACACAGAAAGAAGATATTTGTACATACGGAGAACATGAAAAGGTGGGAGTAGCCATACCAATTGTAAGAGGCCAATCAATAGAGATGAGCTATCACCAGCAGAAGAGGAAAAAAACACTTTGAAGTGATGATTGCTCATCTCAATTGATTGGCCTCTTACAGTTGGTATGGCTACTCCCACCTTTTCATGTTCTCCGTATGTACAAATATCTTCTTTCTGTGTGTTCCATTCTATGCATCCAATGAAGTAGGTTTTAGCTCACAAAAGCTTATGCTCAAATAAATTTGTTAGTCTCTAAGGTGCCACAAGTACTTCTGTTCTTTTGGTAGAAGTATTTAGCACATATTCTAAGGGACCATTCAAGGTGAAGTGGCCTGTTGACAGCCCTGTAGTATACGACAAAAAGAGGGGGTTAGTGGGGGTCAGATTGTTGTAATAAACCATAAATCCAGTGTCTTTCTGAAGACACTGATTTTTAGTGTCTAGCAGAATAATGAATTTAAGCTCCCAGCTCATCTTTTGAAAGTATCAAGCAGGTTTCCTTTGAGGATGAGGTCAGATATAGAGTGATTGCTCTGGCCGCACACCCCTAGTTGTCACTGACCACCCCACTCTGATATCTCTGCAGGCTATCAAACTAGAACCAATACTTTATGGGAACCCCAATCCTGAAAGAAGTCTTTCCTGAACCCTGTCTGTGGCCTTGAAACAACCCCCCAACCTCTTCAAGCTCGTTACCAGAAGCAAGCTCCCCACAGACCAGGACCCACCAACTCAAAGCAGCACCAGACCCTGTCAGAACAGTAGATGCAAAACCTGTAGACATATTTCCACTGCTACAATGATCAACTCCACCCCCAACACACCTTTCAAGATCTATGGGTCCTACATATGCCTATCACAGCATGTGGTGTATCTCATCCCTTGCACCAGATACCTTAACAACAACTGTGGGTGAAAACAGACAATCGCTATGCTCTGGAATTAACTCACAAAGGAAAATGAAAAAGACAAAAACACTCTATAACCGGAGGGTGAACACTCTACACAAAGTGATCACTATATCTGACCTATCAGTTGTCATGCTCAAAGGAATAATTATTAAAGGAGTATTAACTATTATCATTTTTGTGAGTCAAACAAGGGCTTATTTTCACTATAGAAACTGGCTGGAGGAAAATTAGTCACGTGATTAAGGCTAGGAGTGGGTCTAGTTTTGTTGTAGAGTAGCTTGAAACTCTGATGCCTTTGTTCTCGGAGTACTGTATCTCTACTTTGAAGAACTCTCTGTCTGCACAGACAGTGGCTCTTTTGTTCTCGGCTCTTTACAAGGAGCCCATCACACGGTGCTATCTCTCCTGAAGATGATAGGAGTTTTGCTTGTTCTTGACTTTCTAAAATAATGATTTTAGATAAGAGAGTATATGTTTCACCCTTTGTATGTGAAACACAACAGGTTGTATCTCCCAGTTATGATTGTTCTGAATGCTGAATTTGACGGTGGTCAGTAAGAAGCCTGAAACTAGATTCTTCATTTATGCTCACTCACATTTTAACAGTTTTCACCATCATCCTTTGCTTCCTTTCCTTGTGGAAGGTCCATTTACTATCCCGAAGCACATTCTGCACCTTCTCCCTCCAGTTCTATTCCATCTGCCTCAAGTACAACACTGAAAATAGCAGGAATTGGCCTTTCTCGTGGTATTTCTCATGGAAATCAAGAAGGGCAGAGGTGTAACTTTTTTCCTAGTTTACCAAGGTATTTTCCAAACCTCTAAAATTTAAGGTTTGAGACTTTTTTGGTGGTGGTGGGGTGGTGATGGGCATGAGAGGAGAAGATTCTGTTCTTTTCAGCCAAACCCGTTTGCCCAGTCCTAGGAAAATCATGTACTTATTTACATAGGGGAAAAAAAGCCTCAAGAAATTTGATGTCTGGTTGTTGCCTTGGTTCAAGTCTTTTTATGCCTTTTAGAACTCCTGCTTGGAGTGTCAGATGCTTAAAGGAAACAAACAAACAAACCCAAATTATGACCAGCTACAGCCTCTTTAGCTTTTAAAAAAATCAACTAATATATATATATATATATATATATATATAAGCTTTTAATTACAAAGCTAGCTGCTGGGCCCAGCTCAAGGAGAGGTAGAAGGAGATTGTGTATTAAAATGTAAACACATGTATTGAATGACTGAGTTCCAGGCAAAAATCTGGAAGTTTCATGAACATCTGAGAGAAGGACTTAGTGTGGGTTAGGCTTCTCCAAGGGTTGTGTACAGGTCAAACTTCCTTTGAAGCCAAATCCAAAAGAAGGAAAAATACAAGTGATCTGATGGTGTCCCCCATTCAGAATCCATCTAACGTCTATGCAACTCTCATATTGTACTAAAGCCCAAACCAAAATAAGAGCCAACCGAAGCAACAATGAATGATGATTCAGTTTAATTACACCCTCTTGAATGAACTGACTAGCATGTGCGCATTTCACTGTCCTTTAGGGGCTCCTCTTGGGTGCTGTGGAGTACCTGCTGGTTTGGAGAGTTGGTTGGCTTATTTATGAATAAGTTATGAGACAAACGTAGCTCATTTTGCTGTCTGCAAACCAATTCCAACTTTATTGAATAGATTGATTATTCACAAATAGGCACCTGATATTTTAGATAAATGATTTTCAGCCTGTGGATTATTCTCAGAAAGGTTCAGTACAACTGCCTGCTGTTTGTTATTCAGGGTGTATGATTGGTCTCATGAGTGATATTTCTGCTTCCTAAACAACTGACTGAAATTTCTGCGACGGAAGAATAACAAACAAATAAATAGCACACTTGTCGGTAGACATTTTGAACAAGTAATTATCTGCAGAATAAGATTTCAATATTGTCACTCTGTATAACCCTGAAGCCTAGACTGTCTGTATAGTCAGTGTGAAGTGACATAAACTGCTATGAGCATGCTTAAGAGCTCTTTTTGTAAAGAATATCACCAGGTTGAATTATCACTGAGATTCACAGTCTGTTACTCTCCAGTTTATAAGTTCCCAGCTATTTTGACTATATGAATTATACCCATGTGGTATATAATTACAGTAAGGGATATTTCTGTGCCATGACAAGGGTCCTAGGTCATAGTGACATCAAAGGTAACTCAACCAATTGCCACCCTTACTCTACAGCTAAGTTGTGTGCAACAATTACATTGGTTAAATGAGGGAGAGTAGTGGATTACTTGGTCCATTTCCCACAGTTCTTCAAAAGCACCCACACAACACAGCCAGCACAAACAAACAACGTCAAAACACACAGAGCCATTCACCGTAGTGTATGCCCTTCATTCACCACCTGCACAAACCAACACAACTCTTCCAGTGTGTTGCAACAGAAACAGCTGGGAACATGGCTGAGACACTCTCAGTTCAGAACATTACCAGCTGAGCCTTGTGGAACCAAATGGAATGTTGGCACACACAGGTTCTGTGGCAGTTGGAATGTGACAGTTGATTAGAGGAGGTGGGAGTAACAGCTGTGGGGGACACACAAAGGTGGTGGTGCCTGCAGCCATGGGTCAGCTCTGTCACAAACAATGGGGAACATGTTAACACAGCAACATTGGTCAACGCAATGCAACACATGGAAATGAGCCCCAAAGCACTACCTACCTATGTCGCTGTACTGCCTCTGGATGATTTCCTGGTCACTAGCACACACCGCTTTGTGTTGTTTTAGTGTGGCTACTGCTGCAGTGCTTTGTGACACCATTTGATGAAATAGTACACAGGCACACTGGGGTGAATGCCTGCCACAAGTACTTAAATAATCTGACTCCATGCCATACTGAAATGGGCACAAGTGAAAGCCTTTCCCAAAGCTACTGGTGTATGGTGGCACCATTACCAGCACCACTCTAAGCATTGGTCACCCACCATGCCAAGAAAGAAAGCTCCCCACACTGGCCAGACAGAGGCTACAAGAAGGAAAACATTAAGGAAAAATGAATCAGATACAGCGCATGGATGATGAATTACTTGGCCAAACTACCACACCTGTGTAACAGCATCGGCTCTCATCCACTATTTTGTGCTAAACATCTTGAAACTTTAGGCTTCGCCAATGTTTTCATGAATAAACCAATGGTTATACAAATACTCGCAAACAAGGAATGACAGAACACAGCCCTTCTCCAGCAATGACATCAAAGTGAGCTCTCACCCTGTTGATTCACAAAATATAAACTGACCTCTCTTGGTACTGTTCAGCCAGCTCTGTTGGGTTGTTAGTAAGTGTAAGGCCTTGTCTACTGGTTTATTGTTGTAGGGTTGTTTATGAGAGATGGGCAGTGCCAACTAGGTTTAATTAAGGTTGTTTGTGAGGCAGTGTGGGCTAGTTGCTAGAGCACTGGATTAGCATGTAGAAGGACCTGGGTTTTATTCCTGGGTCTGCCACTGCTTTGCTGGGCGATCTTGGAGAAGTCACTCTCTCCCCTCTGTCTCAGTTTCCCCATTGTAGAATAAGGATGTGATATTGACCTCACATTTTGTGAGAAGTAGGCACATTTATTATTTGTGGTGAGAATGCACATGTATTAAGCTGTGCACACTTATTTTGTATTGGAGAGTTAAATATCAGCTAAGGGGTGTCCACACTGGTTTGTTGTCGGGTTTCCTGAAACTGTGTGATTGGCATTGATGGGGGGTTATTTTGAGCATTTAAACAAAAACCAAAGCCCTAACATAAATAAATGAGTTTTGTACAAAATATAAATGAAAAAATACAAAATAGCTATGATTTATATATAAAAGCTTGTCATTTTGAAGAATCCCAAAGAGCTTCACAAATGATCTGTGCTATATGGAAAATTGCTGCACATTCCACATAAATGTGGCCACTTTTTAGGTGGAACATGGCAATTGTTTATCATTATCCAGCAACATATCACAACTGTTTAGCACAGAAACAGAAAATAAGGATAATACAATAGTGCGTCCAGTGGAAACTGTTGGGGGTATGTAGGCCAGCAGAATGTAAATAAATACATCTCTGCTTGACCAGATTCTGGAGCTACGGGGAAAGGCCATGGGCTCTTTAATAGTCACTGCAAGTTAGTATCTTAGTCCTACTTTCTCACCTAAAAGGGGGCACTTTCAGCACCACAGGCCCCTCAACATTCTGCTGGGCTTTTGATTTGATTAAGTGATGACTCCCAGAAGAGTGCTGCCTACTGACTTACCAGCACTGCTTTCTGCAGTACTCCGGTTTTAACTTGGAGGATTCCCAGCCAAGTATTGACCCAGCTTGACCTTGCTTAGTTTGTGAAGTCACAGCCCAAAGCAGAAGTGCTAGAAGCAAATTGCCTGAAGGAGGTCAAATGTTGGGCCACTTTCTTTTTGTAGTATAAACCTTCTACACCTTGTGAAAGATAATGTGGAAAAAATGTAATTTTTCCACATGGCAAAGGCAGCTTCTGGCTTTACTGTATTAAAACAATTGGTGGGTTGTAAATTGTTTTGGCTCGGCCTTAGGGAGCTAGTAATTTCTCCCCCTCCCGCCCTTCCTCACACCCCCCCTCCCCGTTTTAAGCAAATACATTGGCAGGTCACCCAGTCTCCCCTGGTCCCACAGATCTGTTTCCTTCCTGTTTGCCAAATGCCTAAAAAAAGGAACCAATCAGATCACATTCACCTAATGGATTTATGAATCTTCTTAGGTGCCATCAGGTCTAATTTCTTAGCAAGCTGTGACAGTTTAACACCTGGGCAATAACTGCAGAGGGGTGATGGATGGCTAGGGGACCACAGAAACCTGGGATCATTACTAAGCTACAGTAAAAGCCATAGCCAAGCCCTGTGCAAATCTTCCCCAGTGTTAATGGAACCATCTAAATAAGGGTGAAGGTAGGTTTCCCTTGTTGTCATTGTTGCAGCAAAGTTATTTCCTTTGTAGTTCATGTCTTTTGCCAGGTGACCTGGAACTGTTTGGCAAGCTGAACTTGAATAGGTTTTATTTACTACTGGGCTTTATTGAACTGTGGTTTCACCCATTTTTAAAGAGATCCTTTAAGGCGGAATGAGCTGTATTAACCTATTACTTCACGCAGAATGCACTTGAATCACAGCAATTCACTATGTGATATTCTGGTGTCTAGATACTGTGGGGATGGTGCATTAGAAATGCCTTAATTAGAGTACTTATTTCCATGCTGACTTTGTAGCAGATTAGGTTTTGTGTTGTCATAAACAAATAAGAAAAGTTAATAGCACAGAAGTACTTTGTATCTCTTTGACTGTAAAGGGTTAACAAGTTCAGTGAGCCTGGCTGTCACCTGACCAGAGGACCAATCAGAGGACAGGATACTTTCAAATCTTGAGGGAGGGAAGTTTTTGAGCTGTGCTGTTAGTTTTGGTTGTTGTTCTCTCTGGGGGCTCAGAGGGAGCAGATGTGCAGCCAGGTTTCTCTCCAATCTCTCCAGTACAGGCTCTTATAAGTTCAGACTAGTGAGTACTAGGTAGACAAAGCGAGTTAGGCTTATGGTTGTTTTCTTTATTTGCAAATGTGTATTTGGTTGGAAGAAGTTCAAATGTGTATTTGGCTGAAAGGAGTTCAAATTGGTATTTTGCTGAAAAGATTTTAATTTGTACTTGTATACTTAGGCTGGGAGAGTATTCCCAGTGTCTATAGCTGAAAGACCCTGTATCTATTCCATTTTAAATTTACAAAGATAATTTTTACTGTTTTTCTTTCTTTAATTAAAAGCTTTTCTTGTTTAAGAACCTAATTGTTTTTTTATTCTGGTGAGATCCCAGGGGACTGGATCTGGATTCACCAGGGAATTGGTGGGGAGAAAGGAGGGAAGAGGGAGAGAGAGGCTGATTTCTCTCTGTGGCAGGATTACTTTTTCTCAGGAAGAATCTGGGAGGGGAAGAGAGAAGGAGGGGGGAAGGTGCATTTTCCTCTCTGTTTCAGGATTCAAGGGGTTTGAATCACAGTGGTCTTCCAGGGTAACCCAGGGAGGGGAAGTCTGGGAGAGGCAACGGTGAAGGAAAGAGTTTACTTTCCTTGTGTCAAGATCCAGAGGGACTGGGTCTTGGGGGTCCCCGGGCAAGGTTTTGGGGGGACCAGAGTGTATCAGGCACTGTAATTCCTGGTTGGTGGCAGCGCTACAGGTTCTAAGCTGGTAATTGAGCTTAGAGGAATTCATGCTGGTACCCCATCTTTTGGACACTAAGGTTCAGAGTGGGGAATTGTACCATGACATGTGTGTTCAAAGACTGGAAGGTGCAATTGCATCCCTGAACAAAGCTAGCACTAAGCGATAGCACTGATCCTGTGTGAACTGACTTGCTATGGCTCTCTGTCACTAGGAGAGGACCAAGTTGTTGGAATTTGGAACAGAAGTAGTTGCCATATGGCCTGGTTTTGGCATATCAATGGATCCTTTTGGGGTTCTGCTAGCAATGGTAAGGGTAGACTGGTTCAGAAAGTATATTGATTTCATTTCTGCTGGCTTGACTGAACCTAGGATGGATTGAAATGTACTATAAGCAGGGCTTACCTGTTGGATGTTGTGCAAACATAGATTGGAGACACTTATGTAAGACTCATAGGCTAAAACCTGCTAAGAGTGCTAGGGCTTTCTTTTTAGAGCTTGTTTATGTTCCAATAGGAGAAAAGGGCTTTATTAAAAAAAGAAATTTGCCATGCCCTTCATCTCTACTGTACAGCCAAGGGTCTCAGGGTATATTTTAAAACTATAAGTAAGGCTAAGATTTTGTCATGGTTATTTGTAGTAAAAGTCACCGACAGGTCACATGCAATAACCAAAAATTCACGGAAGCCCCTGACCTGTGTCTGACTTTTATTAAAAATAACTACGGCAAGATGGGGAAGGAGGAGGGTCCAGCACCCCCCGTTGCTGGGGCTCCAGTGCTCCCCCCATCCATGGTGACTGAAAGCACAGGGTCCCCACTGCCCACTGGCAGCTGTTTGGAGCTATGAGGTCTTCCCTGGCAGTTGGGAGCTGTGGGGTCCCTCCCCATCCGCCACCCCTGGCAGTGGCCCGAAGTTGTGGAGATCCCACTGCTACCCACTCTGTCAGCTGGGGACTACAGAGGTGCTCCCGCCTCCAGTAGCGGCTAGGAGTTGCGGGGGTGGGGGGACCCTGCTGGCTGACAGCTCCAGCCCCACCGTCCTGGGGTTGAAGCACATTCAGTGACTTCCATGACCTTTGTGACAAAATCTTAGCCTTACATGCAGGCACTTATCACTGCAGTGTTAGAGACACTGATGGAAAATGGCAATTATTTTTAGTGGGGAGTTTTTTCTATATTTCTTGCAAATATTTTTATTTTCTAATCTGAAACTGAAAAATGTTTAGTTTTCAAAAACAGCTTTTCTTTAAAAAATTAATTGTTCAATACAACTTTTCAAAAACCAAATCTTGGATTTTTTTACCAAATATTGTTTGGTTTTCAATTTCTGTTTTTATAGAAAAAATGTAAAACTTCCTCCTCCAAAATGAAAATGTTGATTAGAAAATGTTTTCATTTTGATTGGAAGGCTCTTTGCCATCAAAAAATAGTTTCAACAATACGTTTTCTTAAACCTCTAGGGCTAAATTCCTCCCTGGTGTCACTTCACTGTCAATGGAACTGCACCAGGGATTAACAAAATGGTTAAGGCCACCACCATCTAACACTGATGTTAGTTGGAGCTTTGCCACTGATTTCAATGCCCAAGGAGAGCACTGGGTCCGATCATGATGTCTTGGCCAGTGTTTCCTCCTCTGGCTCTAATATCTGAGGCTGTACATGAACTGTTGTCAGAGCCTGTGCTGCCATAGTTGTGATACTCGTTGGGATTCCCAAATATAAATTCTATTCTTTGTTTGGATGAACTAGTTACTGCTCCTAGACATAACACTAAGGACCTACACTAACCTCAGCCATGTCTCACTGGCTTGCCTGGATCTACTTGATTTGACGGCTGATGGATGAAGTCAGGGATGTGCTGAAAAACACTTTCAGTGTTACAGAACAACAGCTGCCCCATTACGATCCCGGACTTGACTCAGACAAAACTGATTTTCCTGAAACTTTGCTTGATCTTGTTAGGGAAGTTTGGTAACTACTAGACAAAGCTTTTAAAGTTATGTGGTTAAATCTTGGCTTTGTTGAAGTCAATGGCAAAACTCCTATTGACTTCAGTGAGTCTGGGATTTCATCCATGGAGTGTTGAAAATTCGCCTCTAGTTGAATTTTGAATATTTTTCTGATTCTTCTTAGCTCATCATAGCTCCCAAATAATTTGATCTACAAACTCCAATATTTTTGTTTTGCTGGTTTTGCTGGCAGGAGGTACCTCTTAGTATTTATGGGAGATAAGAACAATGTTATGAGTTATAAAGAGCAAAGCTTATAGAACAATCATTTACAAATATAAACTGAACTTCTGACTCCAGCTTCTGGCTGAGCCAGAGATTTATTGGGGATAGATGGGTGCAGGGGCAGCAGGGTGGAGAGAAAGAAAGGATATATTATTATCCCATTTTACAGATGGGGCATTGAGACACAGAGAGCCCAAGTGACGTGCCCAAGGTTACACAGAAAGTCATTGGAAGAGCTGGAAACAGAACCGAGCTCTCTTGCATCTCAATTTAGTCCCATCATTATAAGATCATTTGTCCTCTCGTATCTGGGTGTTTTTCTTTGCCTTTTAACATTTAAATTTAACATGAACGTTACAATGCATTTCTACCTGATTAAATGGACTTGTTCTTTAAAGGGGACAGATTTCAAGCATGATAATGTTGATTCTTCCCAGAATAGGTGAAGTTAAAATTAATTAGATGAATTATCTAGGGTAGCCAGCAGCCCCCTACCTATTTATCCTTTTCCTTTTTTCTGGAGCAAACCTAATCTGCTATCTAAGGCACGCTAGACAGCTAGTTTAATAAAACAGCACACTGTTGAATGAACCTTTCCCATTGCATACTGCCTTTTCCTTGCCACTATGTTAGATGCCTTCCCTCCCCAGCTATTCCTCTGATACACCCCCTATAAACTTGCTACATGTTTCATTTTCAATGTCTGCCACAAACTATAGGTTGGCGCTATACAAATGAGGGGTTTTTTTGGCCTCCTTGGGCTGATGATTATGGAGCACTATCTACATGGAACAGTGGGGGGTAGCACAGCTCACCAAAAGAGCAGTTTTTGAAATGATGTGAAACAACAAGATTGAGGTTGGGTCCTGCTGCCATTTGACTTCAGTTGGAGCAGGATCAGGCCCTTGGCTTGTAATTCTCATACATTTTTCAGCTGTTTCAAGGAGGAAAAAAGAGCCAGAAATGCAGAATGGATTAATTCACTTCACGGCCTGGTTTCTACAAGACAAATCCTGGAAGCAAACCTAATGCAACCAGGCACATTCTTGTAGAAATAGTGCTTTTCCCCATCTCTCACACAGAGCATTGGTCAAAAGAAAATTGTGGGAGTAAAAATGTAATAATATCCCTTTCCCTGCACTCACAAAGAGGGACTTTTCCATGACTCCACTAAGGACTGTAACATCATGCAGCAGCCTAATGCCTGTAGCTTTTTTCGCAAAACAAGATGTCTTTTTCCCCCCCTTGGGCATCAGACTCACGTCCCAGACTGTTGGAGAATTTGAATAGTGAGTAGTTATTGAGGGAATGAGGTTCTCTCTCTTCATATCCTGTCTCCTTATTTATTTAATCATGGAATCCCCAGAGGCTGGAGAATAAGAATGCACCACAAGTCCCAGTCTCCCAGGGGCTGGTGCAGGGTTGTACCCTAGAGCCTGTGTTGTCCAGCCCACAACACACACTCTTTGTCCCGTTTTCAACAGAGATGGGCCCAGGCCAGAAGTGTTTATCTGGACCCTTAAATGTTGGTGGCTCAGATAAAATGGGTCTCAGATCGAGATCCTCTGTATCATGCCTGTCTCTGCTTTTAAATGTCCAGTATGTTCCACCACCTTCACTGGGAGACTGTTCACCTGCCTGCTAGGACATTTTCCTTGCCAATACTTTACTTTCCCCCATTTCATCCCTGTACTCCTATTTATACCCTCTGAGTCCACCTAAAACAATTCCTCCTCCCTCCTTGGTATTTACTGGTAGAATGAAACATAGTTCTCTATTTAACTAATGTAAAGACTTAATTTAAATGAAGAAACAGGTCCACATTTCCCATCCAACATCACTCTTTGTTGACTGCCCGAATGTACTGATGACCTCCTGTGACATGAGCTGTGCTATTTTAGTGCATGTCATAGAGGATTCAGGATTGTCAGACATTCTAGGCCAATCCAGTTTGCTGCATGTGACCTGATGAAATCTACGCAAGGTAAACTTCTGCTGCTGAATATGTCTCCTTGGCATCCTTCATCTCCAAGAAAAGGTATTTCCACCACCGTGACCCTCACTGTAATTTAAAATTTCTGAAGCTACTTATGATGCAATTGTTGTTAATTTACATGGCCTCTTCAAAGCATTAATATCGCCGTGGAGCACCTCCGCCTCAAGTCCTATATGAAGGGTGAATGCAACTGAAGAACATGGGCTCTTGTAAAACAACAAAACCTCCCTTCCTGCAGGAGAGGTGGGATTTTAAAGCCCCAGGATTGTAATTCGTGTTGTTAATGCTTATCGGTGACTCTCACCTGGGCTTCAGTGCAGTTCTATGGAAGAATAACTGACTTCACTCTTAGCAAGTTCCTCTGCATTGAGCATTTGTACTGCTGGACAGCAGCTTGCCCTGCCACCTCAAAGGAAAGTCTCCCAGGGCCCATCTACACTATGGAGTTACCTAGGCAGGGGAGCTGGGTACAAGACAGTTCCAATTTGTAGGGTACATTGCACTACAATAGTGTTCCATAACCAGGCTAAATAGGCCCATGCATATAGGCAGTGCCTTAGTTAGTACCATTCTTGTAGCTATGGCACCAGCCCTGAATCTGCCTGTCAGAGGAGTATGCAATCAACCTAAGCTTGGCCTACTGGATTTGTGCTGTGTATACATGCACTGGCTATGCTCTTGACATGCCAATGTTCCGCTACCTATGAAAGTCTCCTCTGCTTTTGCTCCTAGACAGCCACGTTTCAATTGTGATCAGACCTCAGACCCTTGTGTAAGATGCCCTGCGATTTGTTCTATACTTCCATTAAAATCACTCCCACTATGGTGGTTTTCAAGTGAAAACCAGGTTCTTTGAGACCCCTGATATTTCCCACTTATGCTAACCAGCATTCCTGTGTTCCCCAAACCAGATGAACAGGCAAAATCTCATGTGGAATATAACTATTCTGTGATCCAGAGTGAATAAACTGTGAGTAACAGCATTTGGATTTCAGTGCAGTTGGCAGAGAGCTGAAGTATGCAGTTAGCTAATATGCAATTAACTGGATTAGCAGCCCAGGCAACCAAATGGGGTTTGCTCAAGACCATGTGATTTTCATGCATGTAAGTGGATTAGGTAACAAAGCACTGAGCAGGTAGAGTACATTGTATCACTATGTCTGTGATGGATGGCCATGTTCAGCTGGGCTCATATCTATCCTGGAATTCACTCTCCTCTTGCTGCCTCACTATTGCATCTGGTCTGTTTAGTGGTGAGTGACTGCTCCCTGGGTGTGAGGCTGTGACATGATGGAAGATCATGTGGTTGCTATTTGAAACACATATACAGCTCAAAGTTGTATTCCTACTTAACTTCCCTTCTCCTTTACACCATGGTGTCCAAAGTATGGCCTGCAGGCCTATTACAGCCCAAAGAAGCATTTTAAAATGTGTCCCATGGCTGCCGTTTAAGATCAGGCAAAGCTCATTAACTTCAGGAACTCAAACAGGCCCCATTCTCTGTTCATCTGCTGCATGAAGAGAAGCACAAGGAAATAGGCTTATGTGCCTTCAGGGCCTGATCTTGCAGAGTGCCTAGGGCCTGCAGCTCCCATTGGCTTCAGAGGGCATTAGAGACCCTCAGCCTTTCCCAGGATCAGACCTTTATTTTGGCAGAGAGAAAAATGGTGGAGCCTTATGAGACAAATTAGGTGCAGGCCTCCATGTTCTTTGCAAGTTGCTAAACCAGTCCTCAGTGTCACAGGTGCCAGGCACTCTTGCTTTCTGTGGCCAAATCAGTCTTTTACATTGTTCACCATTCAGGATTAGAGCTGGTCAGAACCCAGAATTCCTATTCTACAGGAAATTACACAATTTTGGATTTTTTTTCATTCTAAATCAGAATGAAAAATTGAAACTTCCTGCAGAATGAATTCTGAGATTTTGTTTAGGAAAAAAAAATCAAAAATGACATTTCATTTCAACCTTATTGAAACATTTAAACTATAATATATAATATAATTATAGTAAATATTATTTTTATTAAACATAAAAATCCAAATTGAATATTTTGACCTTATCACAATGAATCAAATCAATAATTTTTTTCATCAAAAAATTCAAATAAGCCAACACTGTCTGCAGAAGATGACAATTTCAGCAGGAAAATTTACTGAATGGGATGCTCCAACAATTGTCCCAATCTTTGTAGCATAGACTAGTGATAGTGCAGACTCTGGGGCTTTTATCTCAGTATTCCTTTAAATAGGAGCAGTATCTATAAAATCTGTTTTACCTTAATTCTCAGCATATTAGCATCTCTGTAGTTTCTCACCCTCTCAGTCTGTGAGTTTGTGGACATTCTACAGAAAGAGACTGTTGTCTAGTGGTTGGACCAAGAGGAATTGGGTGCAGGATGCCTCGTCTCTATTAAAACTAACTTGCTTTGTGACCATAGGAAGGTCACTTAACTGCTTCATGCATCAGTTTCCCCATCTGTAAAAGGCATACTGTGTTTGTTATCTCATGCAGGTATTGTATTCAAACCGATGGGGCAGAAACCCCAAATCCCAGCACCTCCCGTGGGGCTGAAGCCCCAAGTACAATAATGTTTGTAAAGCTTGTCAGAAGCAAATTGCTGTATGCTGGAGGTGTGAAGTATTATATTAGTATTATAATATTCTCCCTCCCCTTCTTTGCCTTATTGTGGGAAAATGCATACTGGAAGGAGGGAGCAGGCACATGTTTACATGCAAAGGGGTGAAGACATTGCCATTTCCTTTCTCAAAGACTCCCATGAGCTTTACTCACAAAGCAGATTGACCTGGCGTCAGCCTGCAGAAGGTCAGAAAAATTGGCTGTGGGGAGTGTCTTAAGCACTGGCCTCATTGTACTGCAGTTGAGAAACCATTCGCCCCAAGATACATTTATGAAAACAAAGACCTCAGCTCCTCACGTCTTTTCTACTTTCATTCATTTTGAAGATGGTCTTATCACAACTTGATATGTGTCTCATTGTGTTGATGTTCCAAACTCTAATGACTAAGGCACTGCACTAGGAATCAGGAATCCTGTTCCTGGCTCTGCTGTGTGACCCTGTGCAAATCACTTTTTCTTCTCTGTGCCTTTTGCCATCGATAACATGGGGCTAAAGCTACTGATCTTCCGTGGCTTTGAGATCTGCAGATGAATGCTAAGCAGCATTGTTTTGGTGCTGGTTTATGGTGTGTTGATGTAGGAGTCAGAATGTTCATAGGGGCCTGAAGGGACCACTGTGATGGTTGAGTGTTCACCCTTGACAGTGGTGGGTTCTTATGTGCCTCAGGTTCTATTGTTGCCCTATGCCCAGCGTCACCAGGGCTTATCCTGGCTAGCAGTACTAGTAACTGGCACTCTTCTCCTCCTTGAGTCATTCCCATCCAATGGCCCTGTGTGAAATATGCTGGTGGTTCAATCCATTTCCTTGTGGGCAGGTATTCACTCCACAAAACTATAAACTAGTCTTTCCTTTGCAATGCAGCTTCCTCCATTCATAGATTATAAAACCAAAAGGGATCATTGTGATCATAGTCTAATCTCCTGCATAGCACTGGCCACAGAACCTCACCCAGGAATCTATGCTTCAGGTGCATCACTTCTGTTTGAACTACAACATATCTGTTAGAAAGACCTGGCACCTATCAGACATGACATCAGTGCCATCCCTCACTGAAGTCTCTGAGTATCATCACAGTTGGCACTAACCAGCATCCTTGTTTTGCAGTCTTGGCAGGAAGGCCAAGGATTACACAAATTATGGAGACTGAGTCACCCTCTCTCCTCCCAGTAGGGTGATCTCTGCATCTCAGGGATGAGGCACCTTACTGCAGGGCTCGCTTGCATTGACACTGCCTATATTCTACCTGTTCTTTGTACAGTCAGCCTCCACTGCTGTTAGCCACCTCAGCGCTTAGCCTTTGCCTCCTGTCTCATGGTGTAGCTGAAGCAGGTTGTTGTCCGGTACAATCTCATGCTTTTTAGAACACAGTGGAGCTGGGTGTAGTCTCTGTGTCAGTTTTACCATGTGGTTTCATTTTACATCTAGATTTCCTGTATTTGAACCTTCAAAAGGCACCATGTCTTATCCTTCAGGTCAGGGCTTAAATGCTCATAGAGTATTTGCCGGAGTCATGGGACTCAGGGCTTCAGCACCACATGGGGCACTGGTGCTTGGGGCTTCAGCCCCACGGGAGGTGCTGGGATTTGGGGTTTCTGCCCCATCGGTTTGAAAATATTTACCGGAGCACCACTCTGGACAGTTCCAGCTGAATTTAAGCCCTGCCTCAAGATTACTGAAAGCCACTCTTATAGATTGTTGGATTATTTGGTTTGTTCTTGAGGGCAGTGTTCAGAGAGGGAAGAAATAAATGGTGGAATTCAGCTGTAAACCTTCAGAGCTGGGTTGAGCTGGGGAGCAAAGCACAGGGGTGATAGGAAAGTAGGGGAACTCCTGCAGTGCTGCAGGGCTAGGCTGAGCTAGGGAGCAGAGCACAGGGGAGACATGGACAGTGTCGTGACTCAGGAGCCTTTTGCTTACTCTCTCCAATCACTGTCAAATTCCCTCTCATTGCACAGAAGTGATCGCTAGGATGATAATAGTGGAAATATTTTTAAAATAATATAAGGTCTCTTTAATCAATTTCCTTCTATTATTATTTCCATCAATATTTTTTCTTTTACTCATTCTATTTTTTAAGCATCAGAGGCTGTTTTGGACCTCAGCTCGTACTTATTACAGAGATTGTGAGCTCTTTCCTATATGTCTGCAAAGTCCATTCACACATATGGTGCTGAATTAATAATATCAGTCTGTTACTCTTGGTTATACAACCAGGGGATAGGGGGTGGGGCGAGCGGGTCTGTATAAGCTAACCTGCTCTGAATGTGTCCACTGGGCTCTAATTAATGTGGATGTTATGCATGCTCTCGTTCCCCATGGACTCAGTTGCAGTGGCATGTTGATCACGCAGGTGCCTGTCCAATGCCTGGCAGAAGTTGCTATGGGGAAAGCCCAAGGGCTCCCAATTCAGCAGAGGTTCTTGTGAGCAAAAGGTGCCTGTCACAGTGCCAGGAGGTTGCTGCTGCTGCAGCAGTGAATGGTTCTGCTGAACGTGCCTTTTGTGTATGTGTGTAGGATGCAAACAATACATGAGTGCCGCAATAGCTGAGCAGGTATCAGGTTATAGCCATGGAAGGACATGTGGAGAAGGTGGTCTGCCTCCTTCACAACTGGAAAAGACCCCTCACGCAGTGCCTCTTACCCAGACCAGGCCTGTTTCCTAAAAGCTCCCCCTTCTGCCTGTGAAAATGCAGCTCAGGGACTACCTGATGAGAGTGTTCAAAAGTTCAGTGGAACTTGTCCACATTGCCCACCATGAGGGGGAAGCAGTGTTCATCCATCACTGGAATCTGGATCGGGGAACGTAAGCATAGCTGATCTCCTTAAACAGCCGAGGGATGTTCAGTTTGTTTTTTCTGTTGAGTTGGCCTGAGGTCGATGGAGACTGTACAAGTGGTAGAGCTAGATGGACAGATTAGAGATTACTTTTGATCTCCTAAAAAGGAACGAAGAGTCCTGCGGCACATTATAGACTAACAGATGTGTTTTGGTCTCCTAACACTGTTTATTCATATTATTATGAACCCTTTCTGTGGCTGCAGATATCACGGTACAGACTTGTGAGTAGCTCTCATCCATTTTCCTTCCCTTGATGCTCCAAAGGGCTGTGGACACAGCACCTTCCATGTGGAACTTAAATTCAGCATCTATGGAATGCTGAAGTTACAGTAAGGCTAAGATCACAGAGAGGTGGCCTAGTGGATAGACCAGTAGACTGGGATTCAGGAGATTTGGGTACTATTCTTGGTTCTGCTGGATGATGATGGACAAATCACATCACCTCTCTGTGCCTCAGTTTTCTCATCTGTAAAATTGGAAAAAATGATTCTGTCCTCCTTTGTTAGGGTGAATCTACATGGGGGATTTAATCCAAATCTTTTTGAGGCACATCAAGTCATACCAACAGTGTACACACACAACACATTTTCCATTTTCAATTCGCCTTGCGTGGACACACAGTAGCAGTTTCCTGCAAACTCAGAGCATAACATTCTCCCGGGGTATCCAATGGTCCTTTGCTTTGCTGTTGAGCAGTGTCCTTGGGACTGTTTTTGCTGTGAATTGTGGGAAGCCAGCTGGGGTCAAATATATTTTTAAAAATCCCATGATTCTGCTGTCTCTGCCCCATACTTTCTTTCTGCGCTGGGCCACACCATTTTCAAGTTGCTGTTGGCCAGTATGGACCCAACAATGCTCCACAATGCTATGATGACAAGCGTGAATACTCACAGTCATCTTGGGCTGTATTACTGCACTTGGAACCGATGACTTCTGCACTGGCATTTGATTGTTGCATCAACAAACAGATGATGCAGGAGCAGGAGAATATTCTATAGCAGTAATCCTCCGGCAGTACCATATTGCCTCTAAATAAATCCATGGTATGCCCACATCTTGAATACTGCGTGCATATGTGGTCGCCCAATCTAAAAAAAAATATTGGAATAGGAAAAGGTTCAGAAAAGAGCATAAAAAATGATTAGGGGTATGGAACAGCTTCTGTATGTGGAGAGATAAATAAAACTGTGACTTTTCAGCTTGGAAAAGAGACGAATAAGGAGGGAAATGATAAAATCATAACTGGTGTGAATAAAGTAAATAAGGAGTGTTATTTACTCCTTCTCATAATACATGAACTAGGGGTCGACAAATGCAATTAATAGGCAGCAGGTTTAAAACAAACAAAAGGAAGTATTTCTTCACACAGTGCACAGTCAGTCTGTGGGACTCTTTGCCAGACGATGTTGTGAAGGCCAAAACTATAACAGAATTCAGAAAAGAAGTCAATAAGTTCATCATGGAGGATAGATCCATCAATGGCTATTAGCCAGGATGGGCAGGGATGGTGTGCCTAGCCTCTGTTTGCCAGAAGCTGGGAATGGACGACAGGGGATGGATCATTTGATGATTACTTGTTCTGTTCATTCCCTTTGGGGCACCTGGCCACTGTCAGAAGGCAGGATACTGGCCTTTGGTCTGACCAAGCATGGCCACTCTTATGTTCTTATAAGCACTGTGGACTTTACTGCTGTGGAGGTTTATCTGGTTATTCTGAGACACTCAGCTTATCTCCTGATGCCCAGGCTAATGAAGCCATACACAGGCTGCTGCTTGAACAGAAGGAAGGAACATTTTAACTATCAACTGAGGCTGTCTTCACTACCCGCCATATGGGTGGGTAGCAATCGATTGCTCGAGGATCGATATATCGTGTCTCATCTAGATGTGATATATCTATCCCTGAATGCGCTTATATCGATTCCGGAACTCCACCAACCCAAACGGAGTTGCGGGGTCGACATGGGGAGCTGTGGACATCGATCCCGTGCCGTGAGGACGGTGAGTAATTCGATCTTAGATACTTTGACTTCAGCTACGTTATTCACGTAGCTGAAGCTGCGTATCTGAGATCGATTTTTCCCCCGTAGTGTAGACGAGCCCTGAGTAGTTGCAGAATGGTGGTTGAGTGTGCATTTGGCCATTGGAAAGCAAGTGGCGCTGTTTATGGAATCGGTTGGAAGCAGCAGGAAAAAACTTCCAGCCATTAAAGCAACATATTGTGTTTTGCATAATATTTTTGAGCGCAAGGGGAAAAGCCTTACCGGTGGGTGGGAGGCTGAGGTGCGGGGACTTGCTCAAAGTTTCAGTCATCCAGTAAGGTATTCCACAGAGAACACAAACACGCATGGGCATCCTGACAGGGCTGCCTACTGTTCATATTTTGAGTTACATGCCTGAACAGGTTAGCTCGTGGGGGTGTATTGGTATGCAGACATTGTGAAAGCTGGGGTATTGTGTGGAGGTGGTTGAAGTTTAACATTCCCAATGTGCTTTTGTAAAAGCCTGTGTATTATTTCCACTTTATTTAAAGGATTTGCTGTGTTAAATGCAGTTAATACCCATAAAGGTTTTAGTATGAAAGAACAATAAAAAAAAGTTGTAATGAAACCAATGGAAAATAATATCTTTGTATTTGGAAACACATTTAACTAACCAATCTTCTTAAGCAGCCAACTGTGCACGGACCTTTAATTACTGCAACAGTGCAAACAAATCTCAAAGTGCAACAGCAAGAAACATTTCAAATTCAGCAATTTGGGGGGGAGGTGTGCATAAAGTTCAAAGTGAGTATACACCTTGCCTCTGGCTCTTCTTGTCCACATGGGTTCTGAGGTTGAGTGCCTTGGCTCAAAATTCTCAGGGACACTGTAGGGCTCTAAAGAGCTGGCCTCCCACATGAAGTGTTCTTGGTGCCCAGAGGTTGGACCAGAGAGGTAAATGGGAGCTGCTGGGAGCCCTGTTGTGGGGATGTGGAGGTTAGGAGCTGCTGCTGGTCCCAGTAGCCAGCATTGTCCAGAGGCTCAAGGACATGTCTGAATCCTAAATTACAGGACTGGAGGACCAGCTGGCCTAGCAGGAGGGTATTCTGGTTCAGGAAAGTGTCCATAAGTTGCCTCTGCATCTCTGTCTTTTTCCATACTCTCCTTTGCCATGGTAATGCTGTCCGTGGCCCCAGCCATGCTTTCCCTGGTCATTGTGTTGCTGTCCTGAGCCACTGCCATGAGCTCTTTGGAGCTCTTTCTCTCTCTGGTCCTCATGTCCAGCATCCACCTCTCAGCAGCTTTGTTTTCCTCTGTGACTCTGCCAAGAGCTCTGAAAACATCTGTCCCCAAACCTTCCTTTTTCTTCTCTCAGGTTGGCCAGTCTGCAGCAGTACATAGAGGCTCCGTGCTTGAAGATTTTGCTGTTGCAGGTGCTGGGGCTGGGGAAGTAGGGAATAAAAGTTGCTTATTGTTTGTATCACAGACAAGTTGTTGTCTTTTTTTTTTTAAGTGTGTATATATGACTTTACCTCCTTGAGACTCTTTCTATTCTTGGGAGAACCTCCGAGCTGGCAAGTGGTCTGCATTTATGGTGGGTGCTGGGGGCATTTGGCTTTCAGTCCACTGTATCTGCTTTCATGCTGTTAAGGGTGAGGAGGGGTGTTTGTAGCTATATTGCAGGTTGTTTTTTGCTCTTTTTTTTTTGTATGCTGGAGGTGCTACCATCACTTGCAGCAAGCTGGATAGTAATTCCCTCTACATCCTATCATAAACCTAGTCCCAGATTTGGACCTTAGCGTCCAAAATATAGGGGTTAGCATGAAAACCTCCAAGCTTAGTTACCAGCTTGGAACTTATAAAGCTGCCACCACCCAAAAAATTAGAGTGTTTTGGGGCACTCTGGTCCCCCCAAAAACCTTCCCTGGGGACCCTAAGACCCAAATCCCTTGAGTCTTACAACAAAGGGAAATAAACCTTTTCCCTTCCCCCCTCCAGGTGTTCCTGGAGAGAGACACAGAAGCAAGCTCCGTGAATCTAAACAGAGGGACTCCACCCTCCCCGTTCCCAGTCCTGGAAAACAGAATTACTTCCCTCTTCACCCAGAGGGAATGCAAAGTCAGGCTAGTAAATCTAACACACACAGATTTTCCCCTGACCTCTTCCTCCCACCAATTCCCTGGTGAGCTGCAGACTCAATTCCCTTGAGTTCCCCACTAAAGAAAAACTCCAACAGGTCTTAAAAGAAAGCTTTATACAAAAAGAAAGAAAAAATACATAAAAATGGTCTCTCTGTATTAAGGTGACAAATATAGGGTCAATTGCTTAAAAGAATATTGAATGAACAGCCTTATTCAAAAAGAATACAATTCAAAGCACTCCAGCAATTATAGACATGTAAATACAAAACAACAAACCATCTTTGTACTCACAACTTGGAAACAGAAGATTAGAAAGCAGGAAATAGAAAAATTCACTCCTCATAGCTGAGAGAGTACAGGCAGAAGACCCAAGAACAAAGGACTCACACACAAAAAACCCTCCAGCCAGATTTGAAAAAGTCTTGTTTCCTGATTGGTCCTCTGGTCAGGTGTTTCAGATTACTTCTTTCCAGGTGTCAGAGACATTAACCCTTAGCTATCTGTTTATGACATGCCCCCCAAATTGCAGACAGTGGGGAAGCTCACTGGCGGCGATTTCCTTCTAGAACTTTAAAATAAACAGATTAATACAACACATGCACCTTTACATATACCACTAAGTATATAACTAACAGACTTCTACATTTTAAGAACACTTTTTAACTACTGGATTCTGGAAAACTCTCACGGGAGAGTGCATCAGCTACTTTCTTAGAAGCTCCTGAGATGTGCTGAATATCAAAATCAAAATCTTGGAGAGCTAAACTCCAACGAAGAAGTTTTTTGTTGTTCCCCTTGGCAGGATGAAGCCACTTTAGTGCAGCATGGTCAGTTTGTAGCTGGGACCGCCGTCCCCAAACATATGGGCGTAGCTTTTTCAGGGCGTACACAATGGCATAGCATTCCTTTTCACTGACTGACCAGTGACTTTCCCTCTCAGACAGTTTCTTGCTGAGAAACACGACAGGATGGAAGTTGTGATCTGTTGCTTCCTGCATGAGAACTGCTCCTATACCACGCTCAGATGCATCCGTGGTTACTAGGAATGGCTTGTCAAAATCCGGGGCCCTGAGTACAGGGTCAGACATGAGCGTTGCCTTAAGCTGGGTAAAGGCCTTTTGACACTCATCAGTCCACTTAACTGCATTTGCCTGGGTCTTTTTGGTCAGGTCGGTCAGTGGGGCAGCGATTTGGCTGTAGTGTGGTACAAATCGCCTGTAGTACCCGGCCAAGCCTAAGAAGGATTGGACCTGTTTCTTTGACCTTGGGACAGGCCACTTTTGGATAGCATCCACGTTGGCCTGTAGGGGGTTTATGGTTCCTCGACCCACCTGGTGCCCCAGGTAAGTCACTCTGTTTTGGCCTATTTGACACTTTTTGGCCTTAACAGTTAGTCCGGCCTGCCTGATGCGCTCAAAGACCTTTTCCAGGTGTAGTAGGTGTTCGGGCCAGGAGTCCGAAAAAATGGCCACATCATCGAGGTAGGCAACTGCATATTCTCCCAGTCCTGCTAGTAGACCATCTACCAGCCTCTGGAAGGTGGCGGTGCATTTCGAAGCCCGAAAGGAAGGACATTAAATTCATACACCCCCGCATGGGTGACGAATGCTGACCTCTCCTTGGCAGGTTCATCTAGCGGTACTTGCCAGTACCCCTTGGTTAAGTCTATTGTAGAGATGAACTGGGCACGTCCCAACTTTTCCAAAAGCTCATCGGTGCGTGGCATTGGATAGTTGTCCGGACGAGTTACTGCATTTAGCTTACAGTAGTCCACGCAAAAGCGTATTTCCCCATCTGGTTTGTGTACCAGAACTACTGGAGATGCCCATGCACTGGTAGATGAGCGGATTATACCCATCTATAGCATGTTCTGGATCTCCCGTTCTATAGCAGCTTGGGCATGAGGAGACACCCGGTAGGGTGGGGTTCTAATGGGGTGAGCATTACCTGTGTCAATGGAGTGGTATGCTAGTTCAGTCTGTCCTGGGGTGGCTGAGAACAATGGGGCGAAGCTAGTGCACAGCTCCTTGATTTGTCACCGCTGCAGACGTTCCAGGGTAGTTGAGAGGTTCACCTCTTCCACGCCACCGTCTTTTTTCCCGTCGTAGTAGACACCGTCAGGCCACTCAGCATCATCTTCCTGGACTGTAAACTGACAAAACTGTAAATCTCTGGAATAGAAAGGCTTGAGAGAATTAACATGGTACACTCTGGGCTTTAGTGAGGAATTGGGAAATGCTATGAGGTAGTTCACAGTTCCCAGGCGCTCTTGGACCGTGAATGGCCCTTCCCATGATGCTTCCATCTTATGGGCCTGTTGCGCCTTCAAGACCATAACCTGGTCTCCTACCTTGAAGGAACGTTCTCTGGCATGTCTGTCATACCAGGCCTTTTGCTCTTCCTGAGCATCCTTTAGGTTCTCTTTAGCAAGGGCTAAGGAGTGTCGGAGGGTGCTTTGTAGGTTGCTTACAAAGTCCAGAATGTTAGTTCCTGGAGAAGGCGTAAACCCCTCCCATTGCTGCTTCACCAACTGTAATGGCCCCTTAACCTCGTGACCATACACAAGTTAAAATGGTGAAAACCCTAAACTGGGATGTGGTACAGCCCTGTAGGCAAACAGCAACTGCTGCAACACTAGGTCCCAATTATTGGAGTATTCGTTGAAGAATTTACGTATCATGGCCCCCAAAGTTCCATTAAACCTTTCCACCAGGCCATTGGTTTGATGGTGGTACGGGGTGGCAACCAAGTGGTTCACCCCATGCGTTTTCCACAGTTTTTGCATGGTCCCTGCCAGGAAATTATATCCTGAATCTGTAAGGATGTCGGAGGGCCAACCTACCCTGTCAAAAATGTCTGTTAGGACCAGGCACACAGTGTTAGCCCTGGTGTTGCCTAGCGCTACTGCTTCCGGCCATCGGGTAGCAAAGTCCACGAAAGTCAGTACGTACTGCTTTCCTCTGGGCGTCTTTTTTGGGAAAGGACCCAGAATATCCACAGCTACTCGCTGAAATGGGACCTCAATTATGGGGAGTGGCTGGAGAGGGGCCTTGACCTGGTCTTGGGGTTTTCCCACTCTTTGGCATACCTCACAAGACCGGACATACTTGGCAACGTCCTTGCCCAATCCCCTCCCAGTGGAAGGACTTCCCCAACTGGTCCTTGGTTCTGTTCACCCCAGCATGGCCACTGGGATGATCATGGGCTAAGCTTAAGAGCTTCCCCCGGTACTTAGTTGGAACCACCAACTGTTTTTGCGGCTGCCATTCTTCCCGGTGTCCACCAGAAAGAATCTCCTTGTATAAAAGCCCTTGGTCTATAACAAACCGGGATCGATTAGAAGAGCTGAGAGGCGGTGGGGTGTTCCATGCCGCCGCCCATGCTTTCTGAAGGCTGTCATCTGCTTCCTGCTCAGTCTGGAACTGTTCCCTTGAGGCTGGGGTCACCAGTTCTTCCTCAGACTGTGGACTTGGGCTTGGTCGCTCTGGAAGCGATGTAGGTGATGGGGTTGTTTCCCTTGCTGGTGAACCACTCTCCGCTGGTGCACCTGAGGGTATTTCAGGCTCTGGCTGAGCCTTTTGGGTATGGCTGTCTGTTGCTTCTGCCAGTTCTGGCTCGCTGGCGCCCTCTGGCGTTGAGTTTGAAGATGTGGTTGCACTTGCTGGTGCTGGTTGCCGTTCCAGTTCCGGACCTGGGACTGGAGGTGCTGTGGCTGCTTCAGTGGTTGGTATGGAATCCGGGTCCACTACCTCTGTCTGGGTCTCTGGTACACAGACGGGGCGTCTGTGGACGGCTCAGGAACAGGAATGGGTGTGGAAGCTTGCCTGGTTTGGCTATGTGTAACCATTCCCACTCGCTTGGCCCGCTTCACCTGGTTGGCCAAGTCTTCCCCCAGTAGCATGGGGATAGGATAATTGTCATAGACTGCAAAAGTCCACATTTCTGACCAGCCTTTGTACTGGACAGGCAGTTCAGCTGTAGGCAAGTCTACAGCTTGTGACATGAAGGGGTAAATTGTCACTTGGGCCTTTGGGTTGATGAGTTTGGGGTCTATGAAGGATTGGTGGATAGCTGACACTTGTGCCCCCGTGTCTCTCCACGCAGTAACCTTTTTTCCGCCCACTCTCAAATTTTCCCTTTGCTCCAAGGGTATTTGAGAGGCATCTGGGCCTGGGGATCTTGTGGGTGATGGTGGTGTAATGAACTGCACTCGGATGGCGTTCTTTGGACAGTGGGCCTTGGTATGTCCAAGTTCATTACACTTAAAACATCTTCCATCTGATGGGTCACTGGGTCGAGGTGAGTTACTGGAGACTGGTGAGGTGGAAGAATAGGGCGCCTGTGGCTTTACTTGGGTTGTATGTGGGGTCTTTGGCTGTCCTCGGTTGTAGGGTTTTTGCTCGGTGTGCCCTCTGGGGTATTCATTCCCCTTGACAGTAGCTTTCTTGCTTTCTGTCACTTCCAGCCATCTGGCTCCAATCTCCCCCGCCTCAGCAAGATTTTTGGGTTTTTCATCTTGTATGTACCGTGTTATATCCTCAGGAACACCATCCAAGAACTGCTCCATTTGTATGAGGAGGTGCAGTTCTTCCAAGGATTTAACATTGTGTTCTGATATCCAGGCCTCATAATTTTTCCCAACGTAGTAGGCGTGTTTGGGAAATGAAACATCTGGTTTCCACTTTTGGGTTCTGAAATGCCGACGGGCATGATCCGGGGTTATCCCCATTCTGTATCTGGCCTTGGTTTGAAAAATTTTATAGTCGTTCATGTTCTCCTTAGGCATTTCAGCTGCCACCTCTGCTAAAGGTCCACTGAGCTGTGGCCTCAATTTAACCATGTACTGGTCTTCAGGGATGCTGTACCCAAGACAGGCTCTTTCAAAATTTTCCAAGAAGGCCTCAGTGTCATCACCTGCCTTGTAGGTGGGAAATTTCCTGTGATGTGGAACCATAATTGGCGAAGGGTTGTTAGGATTGGCTGGGTTTTGTTGCTTAGCCTTTTCTAATTCCAGTTCATGTTTTCTCTATTTTTCCCTCTCTTCACTTTCTTTTTGTTGTTTTTCCATTTCTTTTTGTTGTTTTTCCATTTCTCGGCGGTAGGCTACCTCTTCTTCTGCTTGTTTCATTTTGGGGGCCACCTCTTCTTCTTGCAGTTTTCTGTGGTGGGCTGCATTTTTGGCTTCTTCTTGTTTTTGTAGCGTTTCCATCTCTTGTTTGTGAGTTCCCTCATCTTTGGCCATCTGTGTTTTGAGCAGTTCTATCTGTTTTTCCATTGCTTCGAGCTGTACTGCGTCTGGTTTTTGTGACATCCTGTTTTCTTGTTGGGGTGCCCTCCAGTGTTTGTTGTCTGAACTGCAGGTTGTCCGTTGCCTCCTGGGGTCTGTCTAGCAACAGTGCCTTTTTCCCTTTCTTCCTCTAGCTAATTTTTTCAATGTAAAGTAAACCAGAAAAACCACTTTATTTGCATGTGTATAGTGCTGGTAATTGACTCCTAATGGGAGTGCTATAGTGTGACAAAAGACCCTTAATAGCTCCTTAATGGTTTCTTCCTTAATATGCAAGCCACAACTGCCAGAGAGAGCAGAAAAAAAATTCTCTCTGGTTCCCTTTTAAAACCAAACTGTTTCTCTCTGCTAAAAAGCCCCTAGCAGAGAAAAGAAAAATATAATATTCCTACTGGCTTCTGGATTCTATCTATCCCACCTCTGCCACCATATCATAAACCTAGTCCCAGATTTGGACCTTAGCGTCCAAAATATGGGGGTTAGCATGAAAACCTCCAAGCTTAATTACCAGCTTGGACCTGGTAAAGCTGCCACCGCCCAAAAAATTAGAGTGTTTTGGGGCACTCTGGTCCCCCCAAACACCTTCCCTGGGGACCCCAAGACCCAAATCCCTTGAGTCTCACAACAAAGGGAAATAAGCCTTTTCCCTTCCCTTCTCCACGTGTTCCTGGAGAGAGACACAGAAGCAAGCTCCGTGAATCTAAACAGAGGGACTCCACCCTCCCCATTCCCAGTCCTGGAAAACAGAATTACTTCCCTCTTCACCCAGAGGGAATGCAAAGTCAGGCTAGTAAATCTAACACACACAGATTTCCCCCGACCTCTTCCTCCCACCAATTCCCTGGTGAGCTGCAGACTCAATTCCCTGGAGTTCCCCACTAAAGAAAAACTCCAACAGGTCTTAAAAGAAAGCTTTATATATAAAAAAAGAAAAAATACATAAAAATGGTCTCTCTGTATTAAGGTGACAAATATAGGGTCAATTGCTTAAAAGAATATTGAATAAACAGCCTTATTCAAAAAGAATACAATTCAAAGCACTCCAGCAACTATAGACATATAAATACAAAACAACAAACCATCTTTGTACTCACACCTTGGAAACAGAAGATTAGAAAGCAGGAAATAGAAAAATTCACTCCTCATAGCCGAGAGAATACAGGCAGAAGACCCAAGAACAAAGGACTCACACACAAAAAACCCTCCAGCCAGATTTGAAAAAGTCTTGTTTCCTGATTGGTCCTCTGGTCAGGTGTTTCAGATTACTTCTTTCGAGGTGTAAGAGACATTAACCCTTAGCTATCTGTTTATGACAATCCCCTTTAGGCTGTCCTCTCTTGATGACATTATGCTGAGGCAGGAGACTAGGAGGCAGAGAATGGCCTTATTCAAAAAGAGAAAGGCAGACCAGCAAGATATGCTGTGAAGTTGTTCACCAGGTTGTCCCCCTAAAAGTGCTGCAGGAGTGGAAGGGGCTCTCAAGCTATGCTGGGAGGCATGGGCATGTGGCTGTTCCTTGTAACGTATGAAACGAAATCGAACAATTTCTCAGTTTTACATTCTGCTGTATCTCCCCTGCAGACATGGAAAAAGCGCAGAGAAAAACAGATAAGGTCCTGCAATGATTGTCAGCTACGATGCATGTCAGAGGGCCATTGCACCTCAGCGAGGAGCAGTAGCATCTCTGCCTTGACACTTGCATTGTGCACTGATACCTGATGCAAACTATGAAAACTAACCAAGTTCCTTTTCCTGTAAGAACTGTCTCAATACACTGTTGAGTTTTGCAGAAATGAATGCTTTTGTCATTTAAATCTACTATGTGGGGGGAGACACAGACTGCACCATGCTGGCAGGTACCATTCTGAAGCATCTTAAGGTGGGGTGGGGTGGAGGCAGGGTCTCCTAGCTCACATCAGCCAACATTAATAATAATTAATAATAAATTGTAAAGATAGGTACTTACATGTTAAAGATCCTTCTAGGAAATCTCTTTGGTCCTGGCCTGGGTTTCTGGCTGTGACTTGGGCACAGCTGAGGCAGGGCGGGAATCAGGATGCGTTGTAGCTGAGCAGGACTGAGGCTGGCTTTCCAATTGGCCATTGTCAGGGTCTTGAGTCACAAAAGATCCTGGGCTTTAGGGGGCAGCTCCTCTCCGGCATCCTCCTGCTCCTCCCCTAATGGGACAAGCCAGTTGTTCTCAGTGGTGGGAAGTGCAGGCAGTAGGCTGTGAATAATGTCTGAGGGGTTGTACTGTAATTGTGTAGAATCCTATCCAGTTGATCAAAACACTGACAAGTCACATGCTCCCTACCAGATTGTCTCCTTTTATCCCTTGTTTCAATATACTTTATCCTGAACTGTTTTCTCTTTATCCGGCATTGATCTGCATTCCAATCTTGACCCCTTGCAGACATCTGCTTTGCAACATCCACAATATGTCCCTATTCCTGTGGCTGGCCACAAGAGCTTTTTCCTGAACCAATGCTTCTCCCCAGATGGCAACAATATCCAGGGTCCTAGCACAGCTCCAAGCAACTCTGTGAGATATGTTGTGGGGCTTCTGGAGTGCCATCATGGTTGTATACCCAGAATAGTGATACACTGGGATCCAGGAGCAAAATCTGGCCCTACACTACCAAAGGGTCATTCTGGAAACTTGACACCAGGATGGGACACAAGTAAATGGCCTAGGCTGGTAAAGGTTGAACTGCAAAGCACTGTGGGATAGCTGTTAGTAGCATGCAAAAGTGGTGCACAGCAACTGCGTGCACATAAACAATAGATCAAACTATTTCCATTCAAAGCAAACTTAGTCCACTTTGCAAGAAAACTCCAGAATTAGTGTGCAGTGATGGGTTGCATGGTACATACACAATTGTTTTCAAACTGGATTAACTTTAGTTGTTCTGGTTTAAAACCTTCATGTAGACAAGCCCTTAATCTTAAGTAACACACAAGAGCTAATTCAAGAAGTGCTAGTTGCTGAGCCACTAAATAATAGTGACTGCAATATAATTAGGTTCAAGGGGCAAGGAAAGTATTTAAAAGTGACAGTAAACTTTAAAAAGGAAGATGTCAATAAAACGACATTCGTCAAAAAGCCTTAGTGTTAAAAGAAAAGGAAGTAAAATCCTTGGAAGTGGCATGGGTGCTACTTAAACAATATTGGAGACTTGAAAGGCATTTGTGCCTGTGAGCAAAAGGGGAGTCACAAAGACAAGGAGTAAATCAATATGGCTAGGTTCGAGAGGCTATTTGAGCCAAATGCAAATCCTTCAAACATTCGAAATCTGACCCTGGTGAAACCAATAAACAGGAGCTGTAGACAGTGTGTAAGAAGGAAATTAGAAAGGCTGCAGTGGAATTCAAAGGACAAATAGCTAAAGGTATAAAAGCAAACAACAAGAGATTCTTTAAGTCTATTAGCAGCAGGAAGCCCATGAAAGAATCAGTGGGTCTTCTGGATCACCAGGAATTCAAGAGAGAAATTAAGGCACTTAAGGACACTGCTGAGAAGTTAAACGATCAGTCTTCACTGCTTAAAATGTCAGGGAGATTCTTACCCTGGACCCATTCTTTTCTGCTAAGGAAGATGAGGTGTTATCAAGATTGTCAGAAAATGAGGTTCTGGAGCAAACTGGTAATTTAAATAGCAATAAATCACCAGGCCAGATGGTGCATTGAGAGTTCTGGAGGCACTTACAAAAATATACAATATCTCAGTCAAAACGGCCTTTGTTTCACAGGACTAGAGGGAAGCAGATGTTGTACCTATACGTGACAAAGGCTCTAGGAGGGAGCTGGGGGAAAGAGAAGTAAGTTTTTCACCTGTACCTGGTAAATTGGTTACAATGATAATTAACACCATCCTCCCTGAAAAACTCATGATATGCTAAGGTCTAACCAGCTTGGATTCTGTCAAGGTTAGTAGATGAAAGTAGGCTAAAAGCCTTCTTTCCATTGGGTATATGTGGGATTGGCACAAAATGCTAAGAATTATTTTAATTCACCTTGTTGATTTCTTTGTTTTGAGGGAGTATACCAGTGAAAGGCATTGGTCCTTTGAAGATCCACCACTGCAGTCATTTTAATAGTATTATTGTACCACCCCTAACCAAGATCAAGGTCCCAGGGTGCGAGGCACTGCACATACATATAGCAAGAGACAGGCCCTGCCCTGAAGAGTTTATAGGCTAAATAGAACAGATGGACAAAGGATGGGAGAGAGGAAGTATTGCTCTGTCCATTTTATAGATGCGGAACTGAGGCACACCATGAGATTAAATGACTTGCCCAAGGTCACACAGCAAGTCTGTGGCAAAACTGGGAACTGAACTTGGGTCTTGTGAGGCTTAGTATAGTGTCTTAACTACAGAATGATCCTTCCTTTCTGTTCTATTTCAAACAGGGTGAATCTTATAGGGGAACTTACTTAGCTGAGTGACATGTACCTAATAAAATACATTTTGAGGTTAGTCTCGGGGGATCAGCTAATTTTCTGGCATTCTACAATATATGATTTACAAAAAAAATATAGCTGGATACCAAACAATAGAGAAACCGTGGGACTTGGATAGTCTAGGGTGATGATGTGAGATGGAACTTTTTACTGGTTCAAAAAAGTTTATCAGGGAGAGGAAGATATTGTAATTTGGTGTCTGTTTCATGGTTGTCTTTCCATAATAGATAAGTGTTGTAATAGCTGGGTTCTCCTGTTGCTCTGTGTGATCGGAGAAGGGCTGGTAGCCCCAAGGGACAAATTAACTGTGTTGGTTTCCTCTGTTCTCCTTGTGGTGTGAATTATTGCACATCACAGAAATCACCCCCACTATTCATCCCCTTGCTGGCAGTCTGAACAGAGAGGCTAGGGACTGAATGAGCTATGGAGCCTGAATTCCCCTCTGACTCTTGGTGTAGTCCCTCCTGGTCCCAGACATTGTGGGAGAAGCTTGTACTGCTGCTGCATGTGTGTCAAGGTTCCTTCCCCACTCTGAACTTTAGGGTACAAATGTGGGGACCTGCATGGACACTTCGAAGCTTAATTATTAGCTTAGATCTGGTAACTCTGCCACCATCCAGAAATTTCAGAGTCTAGAGCACTTCTTGTCCCCCCCAAAACCTTCCCCTCCTTAGGCAGCCTTGAGAGGCTTCACCAATTCCCTGGTGAACACAGATCCAAACCCCTTGGATCTTAAAACAAGGAGAAATTAACCATCCCCCCTCCTTTCCCCCACCAATCCCTGGTGAGTCCAGATCCAATCCCCTTGGATCTTAAAACAAGGAAAAATCAATCAGGTTCTTAAAAAGAAAGCTTTTAATTAAAGAAGAAAGGTAAAAATCATCTCTGTAAAATCAGGATGGGAAAGACTTTACAGGGTGATCAAATTTGTATAGCCCAGAGGAACCCTCTCTAGCCTTAGGTTCAAAGTTACAGCAAACAGGTAAAATCCTCTCAGCAAAAAAGGACATTTACAAGTTGAGAAAACAAAAATAAAACTAATCCGCCTTGCCTGGCTGTTACTTACAATTTTGAAACATGAGAGACTGGTTTAGAAAGATTTGGAGAGCCTGGATGAATATTTGGTCCCTCTTCGTCCCAAGAGCGAACAACCCCCAAAACAAAGAGCACAAACAAAGACTTCCCTCCACCAAGATTTTAAAGTATCTTGTCCTTTTATTGGTCCTCTGGTCAGGTGTGAGCCAGGTTTACTGAGCTTCTTAACCCTTTACAGGTAAAAGAGGCATTAACCCTTAACTATCTGTTTATGACAATGTGTTTATACCTGGTCTGTGGATAGAGGGTTTCAGTGTCCAAGGGTGACCAATCAGGTACCTTTCAACAGCACTAAACTCAGCTACACAAAAGTGTGTGTGCACGCATGTGTGTGTAAAAACCCAGCAGAGAAGCTATTTTGAAAACATTTCAAAGCTAGACTCTGATGTGTTGTGCATGAATGAAAAATTCAATATTCTTTAGCATTTTTACTTAGCATCATAGATGTGCCTGGCACTGTACAGAAAGAATAAAGACCACAACTCTGATTCTGCTTTATGCCTTGTATAGCTACTGACACCCCTGCAACTGGGTGTAAGGTGCCATCCCAGGGCAAATGGAGGAGTCTGATTTAGTAGCACATTGCAGAGGTGTCAGTGACTGCCCAAGGTGCAAACCAGAGGGGAATCCAGGCCACAGTGGTTAGTTAGTTCTGCCCTCCCACTGATTTTTACTCTGGTGTGACTCCATTCAGTGGAGTCATTCCTGATTTACACAGATGTAAGTGAGAGAAGAATCAAGCTCACAAGCCTTGTTCAAAAGAATTTACAACCTGGATAAGTTACCTGCAAATTGTATTCTGTAGTAAGGGAGGGTCTAAACCTTGCCCTCTCATTCATAAATTCTGAAGACTCCACTGCTTGACTGGATATAACACAGCCTTTGTGTGTATGCTTTTGGGAATCAATCACAAGCAGACTGGGACTCGGCACACACGTGGCTATTCAGAGAGTGTCCCTGTTCCAGAGTTTGGGTGCTGTCAAGGTCACTCAGGTACTCTCCATTCCAGCACCCTGGGAGACGCGGGCCAGCCCTGCAAGCAAAGCCTTTCCCTCGCACCTCCTGCTCAAGACTACTTTAGAGAAGTGGTTGCTATGCCGCCTTGTTTGTTCACAGTACGTAACACTGTTTGCCTGCCGTGTGTGTAACCTGTAAGTCAGAGGCTATTATCTTCACACAGAAGAGGGCTGGGCTACAGAGCTGCCATCCATACCCACAACTTTCAAAATCTTAGGGTCTGGAGCTGAGTGGGAGCTGAGATTCACTGTGGGAGGCAGCTGAGTTTTGGAGCTCCCTGAGGGAACACAAATTTAACAACATGGAAGTTAGGCATCCAAAGTGAAAAGGCAAACCTGTTTATGAAGGTTAGTGAACTGCCCTGACTCGTGCTTTGCTGCTTTTCTGAGGTGACACTCATGTGGGGGATGGATGGACCATGCTGATGATCTGTTGCATTGGGACCTGGGTGGGTGAGGGAGCTTGCTTGGTGTGAGGGTTCTTTTCCCATGAAGTGGCAAGTGCTCAGAAATGAAAGAGAATTTGGGGGGAAGTTTGGTTGATGATTTTTCCTAATAGCTTATTAATTTAACAGGAAAAATGAGTGTCACAAAAAGTTCTGGTGGGCGAATCCCTTTGGTTTAGCTGAGAGTGAGTGAATCTAGGTCACTTTTTAGAAGAGGGAGTCTTTAGGTGAGCGGAAGATGATCAGAGCTTGAATCGCTTTGCAGCAGAAGAGTGAGGGGAGGACAAGGAAGGGGCAGGAACTACTGTCTGATAAGTCAGGATATTTCATGCAACCTGCTGAGTGAGAACAGGCTCTTTGCAGCTTGGCATAGCTATGGTTCCTGGCAGGAGGAGTCTAGCACTATCCAGAGAGTGGTAGGGAAACTGCCATCTTCCATTCACGCACTGCAGAGTCAGGTCTCTTGACTAAGATTTTTTTCGTTGGTGCTAGGTCATTATTGTATGTAGGCAAATAGGAGAACTTGTGTCTCAGCTTCTGACCCAACTTGATTTGTGTCTTAGTGGGGCCATGAAGCACCAGCTGCATTTCAGGCATTTGATAGAAGCACACTGCTGTTTTCCCAATAGAACTGAACCAGGCTCAAGCCAAATCCTCCCCCAGACCAGACCCTGGCTGAATTTCAGAGCTATTTGGCTCAAGATCAGGGCTCAGTGTATTTCTGGCACATCTCTGTAAGACAGTATTAAAATCCTACCTGGCCAATAGTATAACTTGCTAGGTTTCAGTAAAAGTAACCTTTATACCCCAACAAAAAGCTGGAGGGGGGTGGGGCAGGGAAGAGGAAGCATTTTGTTTTTCCGCTGAATAAATGGATGATAGAAAATCTAGGTAAGCTTGCAGCCTCTCTGGTATATAGGTGCCCACTCCCAGGCACAAGCTCTGTGTAGGAACTAGCCCAGCTCATGTTCAGCCTTTGTTTACAAATGAGTGTATTATCAAGGAAATAAGGATCTGTGGAAACCAGAACTGGGAAAGCTTCAGCAAGTAGAAGAAGGGAAGAGACTTGCTCAGACCCAGCTTTGTTTCCATTTGAAATCCAGAGATGATAGCCTGTCAGAGATAGCAAATGAAGAGCCACTCAACCTCTCTAAGGGAGAAGAGGCAGAACTCCCTCTGCTCATTATTAGAGATGTTTGCCAGTTACTCCCTCTCCCTCCCTCCCTCTCCAGAGAGAAATCTTTGCTTCATGTTTCTTTCTTTTCCTTCTTTGATAGTGTGTATGCCCCTTTCCTGCAAACTGCAGCTCTGGGCTAGGCAGCGTTGCTGGGATGATGACAATATTTCTCAGTATTTATCCAGAATCTTTCATCCAAGGATCTCAAAGCATTTTGCAAAGGTGGGTGAATACTGTTTCCATTATACAGATGGGGAAACAAGTCACAGGGATGAAGTGGTTTACCCAAATTCTATGGTCAATGTTATACAGGAGGTCAGACTAGATGTCATAATGGTCCCCTCTGGCCTTAAGATCTATGAATCTAGAAGGCCACAGTGTATCCCGTAGCAGAGTGGGCATTAGAATCTACTTCTGCTGTCTCCCAGCCCTGTGCTCTTAGCCTTATTGCTTCCTTTGCCTTATCATTTATTAGTTTTGATGCTATGCAGTTTCAAATGACAGTTATTTGAATGTTTTTTTTCCTGCAAAGTCTGTAAGTTGAATTGTTGAAAAGTTCAGCATTTTAAGCATGAGCCTGATCCCTAACTTCTGCCACTGGGCCTTTCCCCTGCAATAGCTCCTGTTGTAAGCTGAGACTGAGTTCAAGAATGACCCTAAGAATGCACAGAGCACACAGGGTGCAAGTTTCTGTGTTTTTGGGACTCTAACTTTCCAGGATCCCCATTCTCAGAGTGTGGGACAGAAAAGGCCTACCCCAGCTGTCAAACCTTCCATATTCCTCACCACCACCCCCAGTGAGAAGTGACCAAACTCTCCTTCCATGTTGCCTAAACTTCTGTCCTAAGTCCACGTCACAGAGGTTTCCCTGAAGTCCCAGACACCTGACTTTGCACAGGTTCACTTGAGTATTTAACTTTCTCCTGGAATTTCTAGGAACCTTGGTTCTATCATCACATGAACTGCTAGTACCTGGCTTGGTCTATGTTGCTGAATTTCAGTGGCCAGCTGGTCACTCAGGTGAAGAAAAGCTACATTTTTGTCCTCCCCTACCCCCTGACCTCCAAACTATTACTTAGTACAGTTTGGCTGCTCTGGAGGATCTGAGCCTGTGTCTTTATTGCTTTCATGTATCTTTTCAGAGGCCAATCAATACGACTAGCCAGGAGTCAGTAAGGATTGCTTGTGTGAGCAAGGCTTGCAGGACCGAACCCTTAAGACTGTAACTTCCTAAGGGAAGGAACTGTCTTCTTTTGTGATTTGTGCACCACTAAGCAGTGTTGGGATGAACAAATCATATAATAGTAAGAAGGGCTACCACACCTTCCTAATTACAGTAACATGAGGTCTGATACACTCACTGGTGTAAGTGAGAGGTCTAACTCCATTGGCTGCTGATTTACAAAGTGTAAGAGAGAGGAGAAACAGGCCCCATGTTTCACACCTGTTAACATATTGTTTGTAATGAGGAATCTCTGTTATGAAACTAAAATCTCTTTCTAACTGAATGAAATCTCTTCAGATCATCGGGATTTCCCACACTTAATTATTTGTTTAGGGGAGAAAGCCTTAGGGAGTTATCTTGGATTTACATGAGAGCTTGTGGAAATACATCCTAGAATACTTAAGGGACTGATTGCTGAGATCTCTGAACCAATATTATCGATTCTCTGACAACTCGTGGAGGATGGGAGAAATAACTGAGGACTGGAAAAGAGCAAATGTAGTACCTACTATAAAAAGGGGAATAAGAACAACCCAGGGAATTATAGACCAGTCAGCTTAACTTTGGTGACCAGAAAGATAATGGAGCAAATAATCAAACAATCAATTTGTAAGCACCCAGAAGATAATCAGATAATAAGTAACAATAAATATGGAGTTGTCAAGAACAAATCATATCAAACCAAACGAATATCCTTCTTTGACAGGGTAACAAGCCTTGTGGATGGAGGGGAACCAGTAGATGTCATGTATTTTGACTTTAGTAAGGCTTTTGATATTATCTCACTTGACCATCTCATAAACAAACTAGAGAAATATAGCCTATTTGAACTTATTATAAGGTGGGTGCACAATTGGCTGAAAAAACATACTCAGAGAGTAGTTATCAATGGTTCACAATCAAACTGGAAAGGCATATTGAGTGGGATGCCACAGGGATCTGTCCTGTGTCCAGTTCTATTTAGTAGGGGGATTGCCAGCAGATTGAAGGACGTAATCATTCCCCGCTCTTCGACATTGGTGAGGCCTCACCTGGAGTACTATGTCCAGTTTTGGGCCCCACACTACAGGAAGGATGTGGAAAAATTGGAAAGAGTCCAGCAGAGGGCAACAAAAATGATTAGGGGGCTGGCACACATGACTTATGAGAAGAGGCTGAGGGAACTGGGATTGTTTAGTCTGCAGAAGAGAAGAATGAGGGGGATTTGATAGCTGCTTTCAACTACCTGAAAGGGGGTTCCAAGGATGATGGATCTAGACTGTTCTCAGTGGTAGTAGATGACAGAACAAGGAGTAATGGTCTCAAGTTGCAGTGGGGGAGGTTTTGGTTGGATATTAGGAAAAACTTTTTCACTAGGAGGGTGGTGAAGCACTGAAATGGATTACCTAGGGAGGTGGTGAAATCTCCTTCCTTAGAGGTTTTTAAGGTCAGGCTTGACAAAGTCCTGGCTGGGATGATTTAGTTGGGAATTGGTCCTATTTTGACCAGGGGGATGGACTAGATGACCTCTTGAGGTCCCTTCCAACCCTGATATTCTATGATTCATAAATGATTTGGATAATGGCATAAAGAGTACACTTATAAAGTTTGCGGACAATACCAAGCTGGGAGGGGTTGCAAGCAGGGCCGGTGCAAGGAAGTTTCGTGCCCTAGGCGAAACTTCCACCTTGCGCCCCCTCAGCCCTGCAGTAGCTCCCCACCCCCACCACCTTGAAGTGTGCCCCCCGCCCCGTGGCAGCTCCCCGCACCCAGCGGCAGCTCCCCACCCCCTGGCCCGAGGAGCCCTGGGGTATCTCTCCACCCCAGCTCACCTCTGCTCCACATTCTCTCCAATCAGGACTGCGCAGTGGAACCCCTGGGCTGGCGGATGGCGGCTACCGGCAGCGGCGCGCTGACCCAGGGGACCCCCTGGGTTGCTGGCGGCGCACCACGGCTGCCCAGAGGATTCCAGGGGCCTGGGGTCTTCGGCGGCGGGGGACCCCCGCTTCGGCAGTAATTCGGCAGCGGGTGGCCCTTCCGCTCCGGGACCTGCCGCCAAAGTGCCCCGGAGACCTGCCACGGGGCCCCCCTGCTGCCGAATTGTTGCTCAAGCGGGACCAGCTGCCGAAGTGCAGTCAGGTCTTCAGCGGTAATTCGGTGGCGGAGGGCCCCCGCTGCGGGTCTCCGGAGCACTTCGGCGACTGGTCCTGGAGAAGAAGGGCCTCATGCCACCCAATTACCGCCGAAGACTGGACTGCACGTCGGCAGTGGGTCCTGCTTTGGCAGTAATTCACCGGCGGAGGGTCCTTCCACCCCGGAGCGGAAGGACCCCCTGCCGGCGAAGACCAGGAGCAGAAGAAGCTCCAGGGGCCCGGGCCCCGTGAGAGTTTTCCAGGGCTCCAGGAGTGAGTGAAGGACCCCGCTCCAGGGGCCCCAAAAAACTCTCATGGGGCCCGGGGCAAATGGGCCCGGGGCAAATTGCCCCTCTTGCCCCCCCCGGCGGTCCTGCGGCGCGCTGACCCAGAGGAAGCCCTGGTCTGCCGGCTGCCATGGCAGCGCACTGACCCAGAGGAAGCCCTGGGCTGCCGGTAACAGCGCACTGACCCAGGGGAAACCCTGGGCTGCCCGCTGCCGATGCCACCGGCAGCTCAGACTTCCTCTCCATCCCAGCAGCAGCGGCTGCTCAACCACTTAAAAAAAATTTGGAGGTGCTTTTTGGCACCCCCAAATCTTGGCGCTCTAGGCAACCATCTAGTCCGCCTCAATGGCTGCACCGGCCCTAGTTGCAAGTGCTTTGGAGGACAGGATTAAAATTCAAAATGATCTTAACAATTTGGAGAAAGGGTCTGAATTAAATAGGATGAAATTCATTAAGGACAAATGCAAAGTATTACACTTAAAGAGGAATAAGCAATTGCATAAATAAAAATGGGATCTGACTTCCTAGAAAGGAGTATTGCAGAAAAGGATCTGGGGGGTTTTGTGGCTCATAAACTAAATATGGGTCCACAATGTATTATTGTTTCAAGAAAAGCAAACATCATTCTGGGACGTATTAGTAGGAGTGTTATAAGCAAGATATGAGAAGTAATTTTTCTTCTTCGAGTGATTGCTCACATCCATTCCAGGTAGGTGTGCGCGCCGCGCGTGCACGTTCGTCGGAAACTTTTTTACCCTAGCAACTCCAGTGGGCCGGCAGGTCGCCCCCTAGAGTGGCGCCGCCATGGCGCTCTATATATACCCCTGCCGGCCCGCCCGCTCCTCAGTTCCTTCTTACCGCCGTGTCGGTCGTTGGAACTGTGGAGCGCGGCTTAGCTGTCCTCCACGTCCCTAGCTCTCCTAGTTCTCTATCGCTTGTCTATCGTTTATCTCTAGTTCCATATAGTTGTTAATTAGTTTGTTAAGTAGATAGTTTAGTTAAATAGTTGTTAAGTAGTTCTTTGCCGGGGGCTTAGCCCTTCCCGGCACCCGGCGCCAGGCTCATGCCTGTTTCGCCGGGCTTCAAGCAGTGTGCGGCCTGCAAGAAGCCCATGCCTACCAGCGATCCCCAGGAAGCGTGCCTGAAGTGCCTCGGGGAATCGCACAGATCTGACAAGTGCCGCATCTGTAAGGCTTTTAAGCCGAGGACAAAAAAGGAGAGGGATCAGAGGCTCCGAACTCTCCTAATGGAGGCGGCACTTGACCCGTCGGCTTCGCAGGCCGTGGTATCGGCACCGGCACCGGATCGCTCCGGCACCAAGAAGACTCCCCGGCACCGACCTTCTCCGGCACCGGAATCAGAGCCAAGGCCGTCGAAGTCTGATACTCCGGCCAGGCAGACCCGGCTTGAGCGCCCGGCCTCGACATCGGCCGCGGCGCCGCCGGCACCGTCAGCACCGTTGACTCCGGGCCCGGCGGGTCCGTTGAGTCCGGTGCCGCCGAGCTCCCCCATGAGATCTGGGGTTGAGATAGTGGTCCCATCCACACCGGAGACCTTCGCCTCGGCTCGGGACCTTATTGCCCTGACTGAGCCCACTCGGCTGCCACCCCCGGTACCTCCGGTGCGGGTTGTGTCCAGAGGCAAGCCCATGCTGTCGGCGCCGCCCAGAGACAGTCGTTCGCCATCCAGGTCCCGACGTCTTGGGCGCTCCAGATCCCGACGCCGCTCGCAGTCCCGGCATCGCTCCCCTCAGCGGTACCGGTCGCACTCGCGGCAACGGTCGGCATCGAGACGGTCGCGGTCAGGCTCCAGTCGGCGACACCGGCACCGTGACTCCAGGAGCAGGTCCCGACGCTACTCGCCGCACCGGTCGACCTCCCGGCACCGAGCTGGTGGCAGGTCCCGGTCTCGGTCGACCTCCCGGCGCCGAGCTGGTGGTAGGTCCCGGTCGACCTCCCGGCACCGAGCTGGTGGCAGGTCCCGGTCGACCTCCCGGCACCGAGCTGGTGGCAGGTCCCGGTACCGAAGCGGCCCCCGGTACCGATCAGGATCCCGGCACCGTGATAGATCCCGGTCCCGATCCCGGTCCCGGCACCGATATGACTCCCGGCACCGGTCCCTGGCACCGAGACGATCCTCCGTGCCGGCCCGCGCAGACCCTTACCATCCGGGGTCGGCCCCGCCGTGGCCCTCGAGACAGCCGTCCGTATCTTCCCAGACGGACAGTGGGTATGTGCTGGGCACCGACCGGCAGGCGGCGCTGTTCGGGGATCCGCCGCTGCAAGACCAAGGCCCACAACAGTGGGGATTCTGGACACCCTGGGCATACCATCAGGCCCAGGGCCCCCAGCAGCTCCCTGCTAGACCGGCGACTGCGGAGCGTAGGGCCCCTGAAGCCTCCTTGTCTCGCCCCCCTCCCTCCCCGGAAGGGGAGGAAGGGTCCAAACAGCAGGACTCCGCTGTGGCTCCGGAGGCAGAGGCGAGGGCTGAGGAAGACCCTCAGTTGGACACTATCGTGCCTGGGGTCTCATCATCCTCCTCCCCGGATGAGGCGGTGGCGGGTACTTCCTCCAACAGTCCCCCCCCGCTGGATCTCAGGGCGCACCAGGACCTCCTCAGGCGATTGGCTCAAAACCTGAGTCTGCAGGCAGAGGAGGTCTCGGAGATAGAGGACCCAATTGTCACCATCCTCTCTTCTGATGCTCCCACCAGGGTCGCCCTGCCCTTTATACGGACCATCCAGGCCAATGCCAATACTATCTGGCAGTCCCCGGCCTCCATCCCTCCGACAGCGAAAGGAGTCGAGAGAAAGTACATGGCCCCTTCTAGGGGCTATGAATATCTACATGTTCACCCGACTCCCGGTTCACTGGTAGTGCAATCGGTGAACGATAGGGAGCGTCACGGCCAGGAGGCTCCGGCCCCCAAGTCCAGAGAGGCCAGGCGGATGGACCTCCTTGGCCGTAAGGTGTATTCGGCTGGGGCGCTGCAGCTCAGGGTCTCTAACCAGCAGGCCCTGCTGAGCAGATACGCCTTTAACTCCTGGGTGGCAGTGGACAAATTTAAGGAGCTGCTGCCACAGGATGCTCGCCAAGAGTTTACGGCCATCTTGGACGAAGGCAAGAAGGTCGCACGCACGGCCTTACAAGCCTCCTTGGACGCTGCGGACTCGGCTGCCCGCACCCTCGCGTCAGGAGTTACAATGCGTCGCATCTCCTGGCTGCAGGTTTCCGGCCTTCCGCCGGAGCTCCAGCACACTATACAGGACCTTCCTTTCGAAGGCCAGGGCCTGTTTTCCGATAAGACAGACCCCAGACTCAAGAGTCTAAAAGACAATAGGGTCATCATGCGGTCCCTCGGGATGCACACCCCCGTGACGCAGCGTAGACCCTTTAGGTCGCAACAACAGCAACAACGTAGGCCGTTTTCCCAGTTCCGCCAGCGGCAGGACCTTTACAGGCGCCGCGGCAGGAACGGCAGGCGCAGGCAGTCTGGGAACCAAGGGGGGCAGAACCAAGGCTCCTCAAAACCCCCGCCTGGTCCTAAGCCTTCATTTTGAAGGTGCGCCCGAGGGCGCGGTAACAGTTTCCCCTATGGATCCTTTCCCCCCGTTTTCAAACCGCCTTTCGTTTTTCCTCCCGGAGTGGTCCCAAATAACATCGGACCGCTGGGTCTTGAGCATGGTGCAGACGGGATACCGCCTGCAGTTTGTTTCGTTTCCTCCTTCCCGCCCTCCTTCCTCGTCCCTCTTCAGGGACCCCTCTCACGAGCAATTCCTTCGGCAGGAGGTGCAGACGCTCCTCAGCAAAGGAGCTATAGAGGCGGTTCCGGAAAACGAGAAAGGCAAAGGGTTTTATTCCCGCTACTTTCTGATCCCCAAGGCCAAGGGGGGCCTCAGGCCTGTCCTCGACCTGCGAGAACTCAACAAATACCTCGTGAAGTTGAAGTTCCGCATGGTATCCCTGGGGACCATTATTCCATCCCTGGATCCGGGAGACTGGTACGCCGCCCTCGACATGCAGGACGCGTATTTCCACATTGCCATTTGGCCGCGCCACAGACGCTTTCTCCGCTTCGTTGTGGGGGCTCTTCATTATCAGTTTGCAGTCCTCCCATTCGGCCTGTCCACGGCCCCGAGGGTGTTTACAAAATGCATGGCAGTTGTCGTGGCGCATCTTCGGCGCAACCGTGTCCACGTGTTCCCTTATCTGGACGACTGGTTGATTCGGGGCACGTCGGAACAGCAGGTCAACAGCCATGTCCGCATGATCACCGCCATATTTGCAAGTCTGGGCCTCTTGATAAACACAGACAAGTCCACTCTGAGGCCCACGCAGAAGGTGGAATTTATCGGGGCCGTCTTGGATGCCACTGTGGGCAGGGCCTCGCTGCCTCTGCAACGGTTCCAGACCATGGCGGCGATCGTTCAACGTTTGCGGTCAGCCCCATTGACGTCAGTGAGGACATGTCTAACCCTGTTAGGCCACATGGCGGCGTGCACTTTTGTGACCGGCTACGCTCGGCTCCACATGAGGCCTCTCCAGCTGTGGCTTATCAGTCATTACAGGCCGGCAAGGCAACCTTTAGACATGTTAGTCACAATCCCCCAGAAGGTCTTGGATTCTCTCGGCTGGTGGTTAGACCAGTCCGTATTATGTGCGGGTCTTCCCTTTCACCCCTCTCAGCCATCGGTATCCCTGACAACGGATGCCTCAGATCTAGGCTGGGGGGCCCACCTAGGGACCCTGCGGACACAGGGCCTGTGGTCCCAGGAGGAGGTGGGGCTCCACATCAACATACGGGAGTTGAGAGCGGTCCGCCTTGCTTGTCAAGCGTTTTGTCATCAGCTTCAGGGTCGTTGTGTCGCCGTGTTCACGGACAACACGACGACCATGTACTATATCAACAAGCAGGGCGGCACCAGGTCCTCCTCCCTGTGCCACGAGGCGATACGTCTCTGGGACTTTTGCGTAGCCCACTCCATTCACCTCAGGGCTTCCTTCCTCCCTGGAGTACGGAACACTCTGGCAGATCGATTGAGCAGATCCTTCCTGTCACACGAGTGGTCCCTTCGCCCGGACGTCGCTCTCTCCATTTTCCGGAGGTGGGGTTATCCCCGGGTGGACCTCTTCGCGTCCAAGGGGAACAGGAAGTGCCAAGCGTTCTGCTCCTTTCAGGGCAGGGAGCCGGGGTCGATAGCGGATGCCTTCCTCATCCAGTGGTCGACCCACCTGTACTATGCATTTCCCCCATTCCCTCTGGTCCACAAGGTCCTCCTGAAGGTGCGCAGGGACAGGGCTCTCGTGATCATGGTGGCCCCGGCGTGGCCCAGGCAGCACTGGTACACCATGCTGCTGGACTTGGCCATAGCCGACCCAGTTCCCCTGCCCCTTCATCCGGACCTGATTACCCAGGACCACGGGACCCTCTGTCACCCAGACCTGCAGTCGCTGCACCTAGCGGCGTGGCTCCTGCGTGGCTGACTGGTTCAGAGCTGCGCTGCTCTACGCCTGTGAGAGAGGTGCTCTTGAGCAGCAGGAAACTGTCCACAAGAGCCACATATTCAGCGAAATGGAAGCGCTTCTCCTGTTGGTGCGTAGAGAGAAATCTCCGCCCTATGGAAGTTTCGGTTTCCGAAATCTTAGACTACGTTTTGTCCCTCAAAGGGCAAGGTCTGGCCTTATCGTCGTTGCGAGTCCACCTAGCAGCTATCTCCACCTTTCACCCGGGTGCGGACGGTCGCTCCGTTTTTTCTCACCCAACGGTGTCGAGATTCCTTAAAGGGCTGGAACGTTTATTCCCTAACGTCCGTCCCCCTGCTCCAACCTGGGATCTTAACCTGGTGTTGTCCCGGCTCATGGGACCCTCCTTTGAGCCGTTAGCTACTTGCTCCCTGCTCTACCTCTCTTGGAAAACGGCCTTTCTAGTGGCTATCACCTCAGCTCGACGGGTGTCGGAGCTCCGAGCTCTTGTGGTTGACCCCCCATATACGGTCTTCCACAAGGACAAGGTGCAGCTGAGGCCACACCCTGCTTTTCTGCCCAAGGTGGTCTCAGCCTTTCATGTCAACCAAGAGATTTTCCTTCCGGTTTTTTTCCCAAAACCTCACTCCTCAGGCAGGGAGCAGCAGCTCCACTCGCTGGATGTCCGTAGGGCTCTCGCGTTCTACATAGAGAGGACTAAGCCCTTCCGGAAATCCCCCCAACTTTTCGTGGCGGTAGCAGATCGTATGAAAGGTCTTCCTATCTCCTCCCAGAGGGTATCCTCTTGGGTTACGTCCTGTATCAGGACTTGTTATGACTTGGCCCATGTCCCTACGGGCCGTGTGACTGCGCATTCTACCAGGGCGCAGGCGTCGTCGCTGGCTTTCCTCGCCCGTGTGCCCATCCAGGAAATCTGTCGGGCAGCGACCTGGTCATCGGTCCACACCTTTGCTTCCCACTACGCCCTGGTCCAGCAGTCGAGGGAGGATGCGGCCTTCGGAACTGCAGTGCTCCGTGCCGCGACTTCTCACTCCGACCCCACCGCCTAGGTATGGCTTGGGAGTCACCTACCTGGAATGGATGTGAGCAATCACTCGAAGAAGAAAAGACGGTTACTCACCTTTGTAACTGTTGTTCTTCGAGATGTGTTGCTCACATCCATTCCACACCCGCCCTCCTTCCCCACTGTCGGAGTAGCCGGCAAGAAGGAACTGAGGAGCGGGCGGGCCGGCAGGGGTATATATAGAGCGCCATGGCGGCGCCACTCTAGGGGGCGACCTGCCGGCCCACTGGAGTTGCTAGGGTAAAAAAGTTTCCGACGAACGTGCACGCGCGGCGCGCACACCTACCTGGAATGGATGTGAGCAACACATCTCGAAGAACAACAGTTACAAAGGTGAGTAACCGTCTTTTCCACTCTACTCAGCACTAATAACATCACAAATGTCCAGTTCTGGGCACCACACTTCCTGAAAGATGCGGATAAACTGGAGAAAGTCCAGAAGAGAGCAGCAAAAATTATTAAAGTTCTAGAAAACAAGGGTTTGTTTAGTCTGGATAAGAGAAGACTGAGAGGGGACATAGCAGTCTTCAAGTACATAAAAGGGTGTTATAAAGAGGATGATGATAAATTGTTCTCCTTAGGATAAAAAAGTAATGGGCTTAAATTGCAGCAAGGGAGATTCAGGTTAGACACTAGAAAAAACTTCCTAACTATAAGGGTGGTTAAGCACTGGAATAAATTGCCTAGCGAGGTTATTGAATCTCCATCGCTGGACGTTTTTAAGAACAGGTTAGAGAAACACCTGTCAGGGATGATCTAGATAGTACTTAGATCTGCCTCAGTGCAGGGGACTGGACTAGATGAGCTATTGAGGTCCTTTCCTGTCCTACATTTCTATGATTCTATGAGTATAACTGAAATCAGAATCTGGCCCAGCATACAGAAATGGCTTAACTTTCAGGAAAGAGGCACAGAGCAGTGTGTGTGATTCCACTCGCCAGGGAAAAGTACATGTGAAAGTATATATGTTAAAAATACTGGATACTAGCACTATAACAAAATGGTTTCATGCAAAAGGATATGGAAAAGGACACATTCTTTTCAGATCAACGGGTGTTTTGCATGAGTAGCAGTTGATGGAGTGGGCCCAAGCAGCAATGTTCCCTAAGAGATTGGTGCTGATGCTCTCACTTGCACTTTTCCCCATGCCAGGGGAAACCCTAGCAATCTTTGTCCCCTTTGCACAAGGGGAACTGAGCAGCAGGGCCTGCGCTTCCATTTAGGTGACCTAGGCGGTCGCCTAGGGCTCCAGAATTTGGGGGTGGGGGCGGCATTTTGCTGCCCTAGGTGGCAATTTGGTGGCGGGGGGCCTTCTGCGCTCCGGGTCTTTGGCGGCAATTCTGCGGCAGGTCCTTCACTCGCTCTGGGACCCGCCGCCAAAGTGCCCTGAAGACCGGGAGCGCGGAAGGACCCCCCCACCACAGAATTGCCACCATTGACTGGGAGTGCAGAAGGACCCCCGCCTAGGGCACCAAAAACCCTGGTGCTGCTCCTGCTTAGCAGGCCACACAACCTGGCCCATGAGGTCTTCGGGCATAGGGTGTTGGTTTGGCCTGCACTGAACACATACCACCAAAGTGCATGATACTGACCCTGCTCTTTCTTTCACACTGCAATCCCTTCCCCTACATTTGAGTATATACCCATGGAGGCTCTCCTTCTGAACTCAACCATTGCATGAGTCCTTTAAAACCAAACATAACCCTGTCACTTTTTTGGCCTGTAAGTGACCTAACCCACATAAGATTTCACATGCTCATTGTCTATTTGTGCAGATATTTCTAGAACACCTTCCATAGTGGCTGCACTATTGTTTTGTATTATTATTTAATGTTTATAGTAGAGAGCAGCCAGAGACCCCAGTCAGGATCAAGGCACTTCTCCTCCCAGAAAGAGCTCACAATGTACAAGAAACTACAATTTAGGGGCCCAATCCAAAGCCCACTGATGTCTCTGAGAGGCTTTCCATTGATCTCAATGGGGCTTGGTTCAGGCCCTAAGGAAAGAAAAGGTAAAACATAATCTGTGTGCTTGTCTGTGTTGCCTCTTTGTTTCTTGCAGTCACGAAAGGTTGCAGAACAATCTGTCAGCCACCTTTGAGAAATGAATGTACTTGGCCACAGTCTTAGTGGAGACAGTTACAGCATGTGTTATGAATACATTGTGTACAATACTCAAATAGCTCTGGTGTTCAACATCACACCTCATTAGGGCTGGCAGTCAGTACTGTTCCAACTGGTGTTTGGTTACCACTGAAGTAGCTGACAAGGTTTGGCTTTCACACCAGTTTGCTCCTAACCCTTCATTTGCTGCCCTGAATGAACTCCTGCTTGCGATCACTCTTGTTTCAGGGATGAGAAAACAGTTCTGCTGAAGTGAGGGTAGCCCTTGCAAGGAGCCTTTGGTGCAATGTCTTCAGATGGGGGTACTGCGCTCTTTAGTGTCTTGGGCTGAAAGAACTCCTTGGGACCCCTTCTGGGCATGTAACTGTGGTACCAGAACTGCAAGAAAGTCTATTACATTTTAAATGGCATTTTCTTTGCTTGTGCTCCTTGCTGTGCTTGTGTTCTATGGATATTCCAGCAAACAAGTTTGCTAGCAGAAAAAGTCCTGCAAACAGGGACTTTTATATCTGTAGAGAGCAAATTTCAAACATGTCATCTCAAGAATTCGTTCTAGAAACATTATCTTAAGGCTAGTGCTCATCCAGCCAGGGAACTGGAACACGTCATGTATTCTGTGCATCTAATCAAAGCTGCTCAGATATTGACAACTTGCAATGATCTGCTTACAGTGACAAAGCCCGTGGGCAGAAATGATTCTGCAGATCAACTCGAAGGGTGAATGAGTTTGAGAAAAACACAAGCTGCTTATGGATAATTACCAAGCAGAAAAAAATGGTGAAACTAGCAGCTAAAAGATCTTTCTTTCCTTCTTTCCTTTGGCTTCTCTGCGTTGGGAGTTGGCCCTGTTTCCAGCAATCGATGGCCAGGCACTGAAGCAGCTGCACTGGTTCAATTCTGCAGTGTAGCTAATGAATGCTTTTTTGCTTATCCCTGCTTGAATCCAGAGTAAGCTTCAAACTGTGGGTTTGCTTGTGTCCTCTTTGTGTTTGCCCCCATACAGCTAAATCAGTGACTGGCTGATAGCTGTGAATTTGCCCTAATTTAGCAACAACAACTAGGCTTGAGAACCTTTGAGTCATCTGCCCCTGTTGGTTTGTTGTCAGCCAAAGTTGTGACTGTGTACATGACATTGTTACAGCTGCATTATTCTGTTTAAGATGGGCTTCCTTGGCAGGGGAATGTCAGCAGCTGAGTTTTCATAAGATCCTCAGAGCTAGCCTAAACCTACGGCCATTAACCTTTGAGGCCCAATTCAAGCCAATTCCAGTTCATAGAGAGCTTTAGAGGGAGGTTAATAGTCAAGTGTATTTTACAAACTGATCCTGTAGGCTTGCAGCACTGAGAAACCATCACAGAAATGGCTGGTGGACTGAGAGAAATTTAAATAAAAATAATAACAATAACAAAAACATTTCCTTTTTCATTTTTTGACGGCTAATCATCCCAAGGAAATGAGAATCCCAGGAGGATGAACAACTTTTAGATTGACCCAGTACATAATTAGAAAGGAGCATACATTCCTGTTTGTCCAAATGTTAGCAGGGCCCAGAACAGTTCAAATGCAGCTGAATTTTCCTTATCTCTTTGGAAAAGGTTGTTTTTTTAGCATTATTGTTTTCACACCATGGCATCCCAGTGCTATTGCTGGTTGTGACTTGTGTGTGATGGAGAATGTCATGAAGTTGCTTTCTGTGTTCATTTCCTTCACCCTTCTGGGATTGGTTTTATAATATCATTGGCCCAAATCCTGGTCCCTGCAATGAGTTTAGTTTGAATGGATTTGGTGTGTGGGAGATTTTTTCACATTGGACAGGTAAGGGAAGAATCCTACTCCCCTAGCCCTTCCTAAAGGCTGCAGGGCAGCAGTAGAGTCCCACCACAGCTACTGCTCTGGGTTACCCTGGCTTTTGTGGAAATTACCTAAGTTCACCTTCACTCTGATGGGGAGAGGTGGATCTGTGTAATTCTACATTGCCTGTGTAACCTTCACATTACACTAACAAAGTGGTTTGCATTTACTGAACCAGTCTTGCATACTGGTAAACTGTGGCACAGAGAGATTAAGTTACTGGTCCAAGGTTACACAACAAGGCAGTGGCAGAGTTGGGTATACAATCCAGGACTATACCTCTTTTCAGGGTATTTTTCAGTCCCATTTTTAAATACCTCAAGCTATGGGGCAGCTTCTACTTCCCTTGGATAATTACAGTCTAGCAGAACTTACCATTGGGACATTTCTCTCATATTCACCCTACATTTTCTTATGTTCCATTCCCTCCCCCCCGCCCAGTTTATATCCTTTGCACCACTAGAAATGTTTGCTCTCATTCCTTACACACATTGCCCCAAAATAGCCTGAATTCTTTGATCTTATGGGCAAGCTGCAAAAGCCATCCATTTGGGTTTGTCTAGAATGGGAAAAGTGGTCGAGGTTAAGCCAGAGTTAGTTAAACATGTTTGCTAACTCTAGTTTAACCTCAAGCACTTTTTCTAGTGTACACAAATGCTTGAATAGCGCACCTAGAGCTCAGTGTCTGGGGCTATGGGTGGAGAGGGGCAGAGCCTTTGCTCCTGTGTTTATTGGCTGGTCTGTTCATTTTCTATTGTACTGGGCTGCAGGGAGCTATTTTAATTGATTGCAAGTTTAATTGATGGTAGGGCTCCTAGACCTCATGTACAGGTATTCTTTGTGCTATGTTTTCTAATTGAAAGAATATGTTAATAAATAAATTACTTTGGCTATCCCGCACACTCCTCCTTCAGTCAGAGCTCAACCAAGCTATACGCATTTAGTCCTTTTAATGAATCCATTTCTCTGGCTCCTTGCTGCAGTCAGCTTACTGTGAGCAAAGATCTTTTCTCAATGCTTTTTTTGTTTAGCAACTAAGGGTGAAATTTTCAAAAGCATTCGACATTGGCAAAATTCTGCTCCCATTGAAGTCAATGGGAGTTTTACCATCAACTTCGGTGGATACAATTTAGGCCAATTTATCTTCATTTCACTCTGCAATATAATGGCCAAAATGTCCTAAGATGAGACAGTAAAAAGTTCTGTGAGATGACAAAGTCTCTGTTATAAACTGGAGAGTACTGTCTGGATTACTGAAGAGATAGGGACCAAATAAGTAAGGAAACACACTGAAGCAAGGCTAAATAAAATTGGAAAATACATCCTTTACAGCACTCTTCCTGCTTCTACACAAAGTACCCTTCACCCTGCTAGGCTTTGAACACTATAATATTGGTCCCAAGGCACATTAGCCCCTGGGAAGTGTGTGTATGTATTGGTAAGTGTGTAGAGAGTATGAGTATGGTTTTGGTGCATGTGCACACAGAGGCCACCACTAAAAATCAACATGGACTGTGCAGTGGTGTTTCGCTTCACCATGCTATTTCCTACGCCGAAGTAAATACTACAAATACCAGTGGCACAGCAAATGTTGGTTGGTACCAAGTGCATGTTGGTCTGTTTTTCTGTCTGCTGCAGTAAGGGTCGATGAATTCAGAAGAATTCATGTTCTGGTTTGGGATCTAGCTGCAAAGTTCAGCACAAATGGGCCAACAAGGCTGATCTACCCTCTCACCCCAGAGACAGACCAGGATTGAAGCAGATTGGTGGGGAGGGCAGGATACAGGCAGCTCACACTGATGCTGCTCATGCTATAGCTAGGCTGTGGATTACAAAGGACTCCAGCTTTCAGCTGTTAATCAGGCACCTTTCACGAATGTTGAAATTCAGTTGAATTAAAGAAAAAGAAAAGAAAATCTGCCACTCTTCCCCTTCTGCCCCTCCTTACATGGGGTCACAGCCCTTCCTGGTGTAACTCTACAATGGAGTTACACCAGACATAAATTTGGCCCTTTGCCATCAAGAGTTTGAAAATGTAGTTTCTGGTACACAGTCTGCTGTCTGGATGCTTCAGTGGCAACCCTTTCAGAGACAGCGCCCTGCCTCTGTGCCCCCGTTGCTTCCTGGCCAGCTTTGGGGAGAATGGCTGCTGGAGGAATTATACTCACACCTCTGTGCTGGCTACCTGCTGTTTAGAAGCATTAAATGTTCTAGATTATTGAAGTGATAGGGGGCAAAAAGTAAGGAAAGAGACTCTGGAGCAAGGCTAAATAAAATTGGAGAGTTTGCAACAGGTAGAGATTGTGCAGTTTGAATTTGGCATTTAGCCACTGTGCAAGTACTTTTTAAGCTCTCCCTTGACTTCACCAATTTTCTGATAAGTTCCAAGCAAGAACCCCATTAGACAGGGAAATGTGAGGGAAAGACAGTTTATCACTCATGTTAATGCTGCTGTATTTCCATGCAGGCCTCTGCACATTACAAGGAGAAGGTACCACCACCAGCAGCAGGTCGAGTGAAAAGCAAAACAGCAAGTAGCCTCTCAACTGAAAGAGTCCTTCTGTCCATACACATGGCAACACATGATGATTTCACAGCAGGTAAAGGAAGGGATTAGACAGTAGTACTCTGCCTTTTGCAACTCCACAACTGGGGCTTGCTGCAATCCTACCCACTCACTTGTTATCCAGAGGAAATTAACCACAGAGTCTTGTGTCTGTGCCGAGTAATGCTATCATGCTCTAGGACCGGCAGCATGTGTGCGAGTGCTGTGTTCAAAACACCCTACAGTGAGCCAGATACTGGGGTGTGGTGACTATGTGGGCAAGTGTGGCCACCACTTTGCATTCAGCAGAGTTTATGGTCTGTCTTTGATGTGCAAAGGTAGGGGATGCTGGCCTGGATGAGGGAGGAGAAAAACTGCCTTGCCTAATTTTGAATCTGCGTGAGCACCATGCATTAGAAAGTTTAACACAAGCATTATGGGTTTGGGTAGTCTTTAAGAGTCTCTGTGGGAGAAGGAACAGAGAGGAGAAAGGAAAACAAAATCCAATAAAAATATAGAGTGGAGTTGGAGCAGAGAGAGGCAAAGGAGGACATTTGAATCAAGAAATAAGTCTACATTTGGTAGATAGGTGAGCTTTGGGGACTTCTAATCTGGAGTGCAGGCCCCCTTTAGCTAGAAACACAGACATTATTAATTGGTGTTGTGCTTTTACTTTTTTTTTTTTTTTTAATTGAATCTCTCTTGGAGGAAAAAGGCCTGGATTTGAATTACAAGGAAAGAAGGATTTTTTATCTAGTTTTGTGACACTTCCAGATGGTTTGAGCTTTGCAAAAGCTATAGGTTCAGCAACCTTAGCCAGGAGAGGAGAGGAAATACAAGGTAGATCGCTAACAAGGAAATATGTAATTTTGCAAGGCAGTCAGATACCCCAGTGATGAGTGTTAGATTAGAGAGGCTGCAGTCACTGAAGTTTTTGCCCGAGCCAGGAATGCAGGGTTTAGCCCACACTATCTGATGTGTAATGCGTAAAAGGGGACAGCTGTTTTTTTAACTTCTTTTCAAACACTACACATTTGAGTCATTTGTACTGTTCTTAATTTAAAGCTAAGTACCGAGCCCCTGTTGCGGTGTATTGTGGGAGTGTCCCCAAAGTCAAACCTGGATACAGATCGCTGCGAGGGGGAAGCATCGATTCAAACTTGCAGCTGTATGGAAGCAGATGGATGACAGCAGATGAAGGTGAGGACGGGGACAGAATGACTATGACCTGTGGCCTAGGCCACATAGAAACGTGAGGCTGCAAGCCTGGCTGCCTGGAAGGGGAGGCACTCTCTGAGCCTGGTGTCCAGATCTACCCTTTTGTTTTTCATTTGCTGTGAGTGATGATTCCAGGGACTAGTTCCAAGTCAGAGAATGCTGTTGGTAAAGTGCTGATCACCCCCTTCCTCCAGTGGAATTTCTGCCATTAAGTAGATCTGTAGGTCACTGATTAGTAGCTGGGCTTTGTCCTCTTACTATTAGAACTCAGCTGAAAACTGCTTGTGACCATCTGAGGATTGTTTGTTGGTGTATGTTGCACAGTCCGCTTTCTAACTGCCAATAAGGTCCATATTCCTTTGAATTAAAACCATCGCCACTGAGATTGTTGAAGGCAGTCCCAGCAGAGAGGCCAATTCTCCCTTCTCATTACTAGAGGTGGACCCCTCAGCTTCACTATCCTGGCCAGTCAATGCAGCACTCTTAACAAGCACTAGGGTCATAGTATTTTGATCCAAAATGAAAATAAAATTAAATTGATCTCTAAAAACTGGAATAAAGTAAATGCCTCAAATTGACAGATGGATTCTTGATGACTGAGGTTAACTTACTTGACTCTTGCTTTTAAATTGGCCTGCAGCCTCTCTTCAGTCTGTACTGAAAGTCCAGATGAAAAAACAGTCATGTTTGTGGAGTGGAGATGGGGGCCTGCCTTATCCCAGAGCCATTTCCTCTCTGGAGGGCTTGGACAGCCCCACCTTGAAACAGGATCCCAAAGAACTGGAGGTGAGCAGTGCAGCCATGGAAACTGCTCAGATCAAGGACAAGCTCATGAAGAGGAGGATCTCTGAGGGCTTATTTGCATCACATAGAGGTAAAGCTGGGTGCCTATCTGCTATCCCTGATGAAATGAAACCCTTCCAAGAATAGAGAGGTTAGCGTGTGACACTGACAAATACTCAGTTCAATTGCCAACAATGTCCAGGTTTCACCCAGAGTGTTGGGAGGACATATGTGGCTTGTCTGGACACAGATCCCATTTTATAAGGGGATCTGTATGTGGATGCTGGCATCAAAACATTCTTGAAGAACAAAAATGAGGAGACCTTCCTTTTCTGTGGAGAAAAAATGACAAATGTTCATCCTTGTTTATGTTACTGATTGTTGTAATAGAGCTTTAACTATCTGGAGCCACTACTTTTGCTTGGTTTATATTTTCATCTTGTCTATATTTCTTTTTCCCCCTTCCTTTACCTGCTTTAATCTTTCTTTCACAGAGATTTAAAAGATTGTTTTCTTAATCCATGTGAATCCAGATGTCAGTTTTCAAATAATAAATCGGAGCATAGAAAACCATCATGTTATCTGGAGTATTTCTACGGAATTGGATGGATGTGACTAGACCGCTCAACTGCAGATGGCTGCAGCCTCTCTGTTAACATGTGTCCATGGGAACACAATTCTCACCATTTGGTTAACTACATGTTTTGAAGAAAGTTACCTGATTTGGAGTCAGATCTCCGTAGTATCCCTAGTGCTATGTGTTTCTGATTTGCAGGCTTGCTTGACTCCAGTGGCCCTAAGGAGGTTGCCTTGAAGCCAGCTGTTTCCAGATCTGCCTCTCAAAGGCTACTGCTAACTTCCAAGCCCATGCCTCCCATTCAGAGCATCCCTACCTCCCCAGAGGCCAATGGCACAGATGAAAGGGAGCAGAAGACCTTGGAGAATGGCATGGTCAGCTGGGACCCTGGTGAGGCCCACACTGAACTGACTCCAACTTCCCAAGAGGTAAATGGGCATAGAAAAAGAAAACTGAACCAAACCAAATATGTTTTCTTTGCAGTTTATTTAGTGTCTGGCAGAGCTCTAAGAGATTCCTCTGATGTGGGTAAAGTCTAGGATCCTATTTGAAGTGTAGTTGTACTATGAAAAGTTACTCTGTAAAGATGGCATCATGGAGGTACTGTGCTTTCAGTGTCTGTACTGTATAGGAATTGGGTTGTATCTCTTTAAATATGTTCTCATTATGTTCTGTGTTTGAGGAGAAGCCACCAGAAACCAGTCAGAGGTGCCATATATATGTAGTAAGGCCTTGCATGTTTCAATATAGTTAGTAAACATGGACATTTGTGACCCAACTGTGCTTGTGTGGTTTCTTATGGTTAACATTGTGTAAAGAGCAAAAGATACAATCATGTCTCAATGATTTTCATATCAAAGCTGCAAAATTTAGAAGTATGAAGGTGTTTGCTGTAGGTGTCTGCCCTGCAAACTCAACCTGGAATCCAAAAGTCCATCATCAACTCCAATAAAGTTTCTAGAATTCAAGTAAGACCCTCAGTAGCCCCGGTACAGCCGCATTGCCTTGCTTGGATTTGCACAAGGGTAACTGATTGGAGCTTTGCAAACAATTCTACTAAGGATACCCTAGAAGGGATAGAATCCTCCACCCTTTCCATTAACTTTGTTGGCTCTGCAAGGGTGACAGGAGTTACAGCTATTAGATCTCACTACACAGGAGAAGGAAGGTGATTAGGAAATACTTTTGCAAACAAAGGAAGCCTATCAAAAGGCCAGATTTCAGTTATCTAGATACTGGGCCAGATTCATGCCTACAGTAATTCTACTGGCTTCACTGGATTTTCATCAGGAATTAATTTGGCCAATTGACCATGAAGAAGATAATGGGAGAACTAAGAAAGGATCAATGTTTGCTCTCCATTCCTCCACTCTACCAGTCACAATATCGATGACCGAGAAGGGGACCCATTCCAATAGAAATGTTTGTCTGTTATGGAGATAATACAGGATGATTTCATACACAACACATTGCACTGTCAGCAAGGTGGGCAGCTCTCCTGGAGTTGATAACTGACAATGAGTCAGATATGATAAATTAGATGGAAATCGGAGCACACCTAGGATCCGGTGATCACATTAATGTCAGGGCTGAAAGGCTGAAGAGGGTCTGTAGAAAGGACAATAACAGGAAAAAATGGACTTTAGAGAAGAATATTTTGACAGAATGTGAAATAAGCAATAGAAGATTGGTTGGAGTTCAGTGGTGTATGGTAGATGGTTTAGGTACAGCCATGGGACTGCAATCCAAACTCAGCCCAGTACAATCAGAAAGTCTGAAAGAGCAACAGCTTCCCAGAAACTACACTGGCAAAGCAGGGAGATGGAGGGAAGGAGGAAAGATAGGCAGAGGGTGCACAGCTTCTGCAGTGATGAGCACAATAAAAGTACTTAGATAGATGGGAGGCAGAGTGGGGCACTGGCCCCTTTCTTACTACTTTCCCTTCATTTCCCCTTTCCCAGCTCAGGGGAGTAGGGGTGCCATCAATTCTCCCTTCCCTCAAATAGCTTCTTCCTCTCGACTGAGGCTTCAGTGGAGTGCGAGAAAGGAGAGTTTGACAGTGCTAGTCCACTACACACTGCATAGAAGAAGGTGCTTTTTCTTTTGTGGTTAGAGTGGAATGCTGGCTGTTAGCCCTCCAGATATACTCCCTCTAATCCCTATCTCTGCAGAGATCTTCCGCTTTGTAGCTTAACAAAATGAATTCCTGCTGCTGCTAACCCACGTTACCAGCCTTCCCTTTTAAACCTCTCTTGCCTCTGCATAATCACTGAGCTGGATTGAACTGTTTTGTAAGGTTAGGGTGAAGGTTACTTGTTTCAGTTTGAACTTTAACCCTGTGGGCCCTGAACTCTTCCAATTCCAGACTTCCCGGCACTACTTGCATTGCGATGATGAGAAGATGAGGAAGTCATTAGGTTCTGCTTTGATTCCACCTATTCCCAAATCAGTGAGACCACCTGATGGAGACTCTGACAATTCTCCAATGCCTCTTTCAAGCTCTCAGCAATTGGACCGGGCTGCTCTCACTATACAGGAGTCTGCTGAGATAAGGTAAATGTCTTCCTGGCATCTTCTTCCCTTCCACTGTAGCCTCATCCTACAGATCTCATCTAAGTAGTTTGTTTATTTGTCACAGTCAGCACTCCAAGATATTTGTATACTGGTTCATATCAGACATACAATCTATAGTATACAAACACTACTATACTAGTTATTTGTAAACTATAGATTGTATGTCTGATATGAACCAAAATCACTCCAGATATATGGGAGTATGTTCTATTGGTTACGGTTTAGGAGTAGGAGCCAGGACTCCTGAGTGCATGCAGATACTGCACCATCTCAAAAAAAAATATATTGGAATTGGAAAAGGTTCAGAAAAGAGCAACAAAAATGATTAGGAATATGGAACGGCTTCCGTCTGAGGAGAGATTAATAAGACTGGGACTTTTCAGCTTGGAAAAGAGATGACTAAGGAGGGATATGATAAAAGTCTATAAAATCATGACTGGTGTGGAGAAAGTAAATAAGGAAGTGTCATTTACTCCTTCTGATAACACAAAAACTAGGGGTCACCAAATGATAGGCAACAGGTTTAAAACAAACAAAAGGAAGTATTTTTTCACACAACACACAGTCAACTTGTGGAACTCCTTGCCAGAGGATGTTGTGAAGGCCAAGACTATAACAGGGTTAAAAAAGGAACTAGATAAAATCGTGGAAGATAGGTCCATCAATGGCTATCAGCCAGGACGAACAGAGATTCTGGTTCTAGCCTTTGTTTGCCAGAAGCTGGGAATAGGTGACAGGGGATGGATCACTTGATGATTACCTCTTCTGTTCATTCCCTCTGGGACACCTCGCATTGGCCACTGTCTCTGGACTAGATGGACCCTTGGTCTGACCCAGTGTGGCCATTCTCATGTTCTTATGTCTATTCCTGACTGCCGCTGACTCACTAGACCTGAAGAAGAGCTCTTTGTAGCTTGAAAGTTTGTCTTTTTGACCAACAGAAGTTGGTCTATTAAAAGATATTACCTCACTCATGTCTCTCTACTATCCTGGGACCAGCACGGCTACAAGTATACTGCAGAACAACTCACTATGTAATTTTGGGCAAATCATTTAAGACCCATGCTTCAGCTGGACCTGAGTCTGGCCCCTCATTGTGAGGACAGAATTTTGTATCTGCAAGTACTTGTTTCTGCAACAATGTGCTGGTTCCCATATTATCAACTGGGTATCTAGTTAACAAAGTTAGAAGCCATTTCTGTAAATATAGGCCTTAATCCCTTCTGTGCCTTGGTATTCCCATCACAAAATGAGAGCCCAGATACTTACCAACTTCTCAGAAGGTTGTGAGACTTAATTAACTAATATTTGTAAAATGGTCTGAGACCTTAGGTGAAAGTAGTATTGGTATAGAAGAGTACAGCTTGCTCAGGAAGGCAGGCAGGGAAAACAGGGAGGAGGTATTGCCTTATATATTAAAAATGTATACACTTGGACTGAGGTTGAGATGGAAATAGGAGACAGACTTGTTGACAGTCTCTGGGTAAGGATAAAAGAGGTAAAAAACAAGGGTGATGTCATAGCAGGGGATTTACTACAGACACCTAACCAGGAAGAAGAGGTGGATGAGGCTTTTTTTAAGCAACAAACAAAATCATCCAAAGCACAGGACTTGGTGGTAAATGGGGAACTTCTACTACCAAGACATCTGTTGGGAAAATAACATAACAGGGCACAGAATATTCAACAAGTTCTTGGAATGTATTGGAGACATTTTTTTTATTTCAGAAGGTGGAGAAAACTACTAGGGAGAGATTCTTCTAGATTTGATTTTGACAAGTAGGGAGGAACTGGTTTTGAAATTTTGAAAGTAGAAGGCAGCTTGGGTGAAAGTGATCATGAAATGGTAGAGTTCATGATTTTAAAGAATGGTAGGAGGGAGAACAGCAACATAAAGACAATGGATTTCAAGAAGGCAGACTTTAGCAAACTCAGGGAGTTGGTAGGTAAGATCCCATGGGAAGCAAGTCTAAAGGGAAAAACAATTGAAAACAGTTGGCAGTTTTTCAAAGAGACATTATTAAGGGCATAAGAGCAAACTACTCCATTGCTTGGGAAAGATAGGAAATATGGCAAGAGACCACCTTGGCTTATCCAGGAGATCTTCAATTGTCTGAAACTCAAAAAAGAGTTAAATGTCTTCAAGTTACCAGGGCCTGATGAAATGCATCCTATAATGCTCAAGGAGCTGACTGGGGAGATATCTTAGCCATTAGCAAATATCTTTAAAAAGTCGTGGAAGAGTGGGGAGATTCCAGAAGACTTGAGAAGGGCAAATATAATGCCAATCTATAAAAAGGGGAATAAGGACAACCTGGGGAATTACAGACTAGTCAGCTTAATTTCTGTGCCCAGAAAGATAATGGAGCAAATTATAATGCAATCAATTTGCAAACATCTAGAAGATAATAAGGTGATAAGTAACAGTCAGCATGGATTTGTCAAGAACAAATTGTGTCAAACCAACCTGATAGCTTTTTGACAGGGTAGCAAGCATTGTGGATAGGGAGGACGTGGTAGATGTGGTACATCTTGACTTTAGTAAAGCTTTTGATACTGTCATAACCTTCTCATAAACAAAGTAGGGAAATGAAATCTAGATGGAGTTACTATATTGTCGGTGCATAACTGACTGGAAAACAGTTCCCAGAGAGTAGATATCAGTTATTCACAGTCATGCTGGAAGGGCATAACGAGTGAGGTCCCCCAGGGATGAGATCTGGGTCCAGTTCTGTTCAATATCTTCATCAGTGATTTAGATAATGGCATAGAAAGTACACTTATAAAGTTTGCAGATGGTATCAAGCTGGAAGGGGTTGCAAGTGCTTTGGAGGATAAGATTATACTTCAAAATGATCTGGACAAACCGGAGAAATGGTCTGAACTAAATAGGTTGAAATTCAATATGGACAAATGCAAAATATTCCACTTTGGACAAAACAATTCATCGCACACGTAGAAAATGGGAAATGACTGCTAAGGAGGGAGTACTGTGGAAAGGGATCTGGGGGTCATAATGGACCACAAGCTAAATATGAGTCAACAATGTAATATTGTTGCAAAAAAAAAGCAAACATTCTGGGTTGTATTAACAGGAGTATTGTAAGCAAGACATGAGAAGTAATTCTTCTGCTCTACTCCGTGCTGATTAGGCCTCAACTGGAGTATCATGTCCAGTTCTGGGTGCCACATTTCAGGGAAGATGTGGACAAATTGGAGAAAGTCCGGAGAAGAGCAACAAAAATTATTAAAGGTCTAGAAAACATGACCTATGAGGGAAGATTGAAAAAATTGGGTTTGTTTAGTCTGGAAAAGAGAAGACTGAGAGAGGACATGATAACAGTTTCCAAGTACATAAAAAGTTGTTACAGGGAGGGAGAAAAAAATGTTCTTAACCTCTGAGGACAGGACAATCAGCAATGGGCTTAAATTGCAGCAAGGGAGGTTTAGGTTGGACATTAGGAAAAACATCCTAATTGTCAGGGTGGTTAAGCACTGGAATAAATTGCCTAGGGAGGTTGTGGAATGTCTGTCACTGGAGATTTTTAAGAGCAGGTTAGACAAACACCTGTCAGGAATCGTTTAGATAATACATAAGGCATGGCTACACTTGCAGATGTAGAGTGCTGTGAGTTAAACCTGCCTTTGGAGAATGCAGTAGAGAAAGCACAGTGGTGCGGACATGTTAGCCTGACTGGGACAAGGACCACAGTTGCTCTCCCAAGAAACATGCGCAAGCGTATTGCCCAAGTTCTGGATGAGACCTTTGAAGAGATCACTGAGGCCGATTACCATCATGTGAGAGAGCACATCAATGTCTTATTCCGCATCTAGGCATGCATGCAGCCCTAACTCTCCTCGCACCAAGAACCTGCATCGAATAACTTCCTTCCCAAAATAAAAGCCGCTTACCGGGAACCTCCTCTGGTGTTTGTCCTTCCCCAGCACCGGCCGCCGCGACTGGCTACCTTCCTCCTGGCTTGAGAACAGCTCCAGGCTGCATGCATCTAGGGATTCTGGGGTGACTTCCTCTGCCTCAGCACCCTCACTCCCACTTTGGTGCTCCTCCTCCTTGTTGCACTAGGCTCTGAAGTGTCCATGGTGGTCCCCAGAGTGGAGGTGGGGTCGCCTCCAGGTATCGCATCCAGCTCTTTGTAGAAACGGCAGGTCTTGGTGGCAGCACCAGAGTGGCGGTTTGCCTCGCGGGCTTTGTGGTAGGCATTCATAGCTCCTTCACTTTAATACTACACTGCAGTGCGTCCCGGTCATGGCCCCTTTCCATCATGTCCTTTGATATCTGCCCGAAGGTATCGTAATTCCTACGGCTGGAGCACAGCTAGGACTGGACAGCTTCCTCCTCCCAAACACTGATGAGGTCCAGCAACTCGCCATTGCTCCATACTGGGGCTCGCCTGGCATGTGGAGGCATGGCCACCTGGAAAGATGCACTGTGCTGAGAGCACTTCATGCCTGGCTGAGCAAACAGGGAGGGATTTTTCAAAATTCCCAGAGAGTTTAATGGGCGGATCTGACAGTTGGTCACCTGAGGGCAGGGCAGTAGAGGTCAAAATGATGACCAGAGTGGCTAGCACAGGCATTGTGGGACACTTCTGGAGGCCAATCGGAGCGCGCTGTAGGACTAGGGCATCCACACTGGTGCAGCAAACATTATTCGACTCACCGAGGTGGAGTACTAGCAGTGCTGTACGCAGAGTCAGAGTGCTCTATGTGCCTTGCCAGTGTGGATGGGTAGTGAGCTAGTGCACCTGGGGTTCCTTTATTGAGCTGTAACTCGCAAGTGTAGCCAAGGCCTTAGTCCTGCTATGAATGCATGGAACTAGACTAGATGACCTCTTGAGGTCCCTTCCAGTTCTATGATTCTATTAAGGAACTATGGGATGATTATAAAATTAATATACATTATAAGTATTATCCCCATTTATTAGTTTAGCTTCTGTGCTTGGGGAAAACTAGCTGTCAACCTTTTGCTTGATATAATAATAAATAGTGTTAGGCTACAATTGCAGTTTATATACTTCACTGAGATATTGTATATACATGTCTAGTTGCATCAGAATATACTTATTAGGTTCTTACTCACAAATAGATTTTGAAGATAAATTAATTATTTCTTTAAAAGCAGAAGGGCCTAATTCTTTCCTCAGGGGAAGTTATATCAGTGGAACTGAGAATCAGGTGGATTCTCTGTCACTGGCAATTTTTAAATCAAGATTCTTTGTTTTTTAAAAAGATATACCCTGGTTCAAACAGGAATTAATTCAAGTTCTATGACCTGTGTTATACAGGAGGTCAGACTAGATGATCACAATAGTCCCTTTTTATAATACATGAATCTGTGAATCATAATCTGATCTAAAACTGGAACAGACAAAGCTTAATTCTTTTCTCTCTCACACTAGTGTAAATGTGGCTGCTCTAATTTGAGCTGTAGGACCAGCCTAACATCTAGTGGAACCAGGACCATATAGATGTCTGAAAATCACTAATGTGCCCCTCCCTCCTGAGCTGCACTGGGGGACACAAGGCTGGAATCCAAAGAAGTGACCCACTGCTTTCAATTGGAGCAGGATTTGCCCCTCATGTGGCTTTACTAACTGATGGACCTAATGACCATTGTAAAGCAGTTGCCAGCAAACTGAGACCTGTGGGTTACATTTCCTGCTCTGTGATGGTGATTCTGACAAGGAACCTCTCCTCAATTAAAGTGCTCTCTCTTCCTCTATATTTCCTCATAAATTCTTTTTTCCTCAATTGTTTTAAGGTCAAGGCCAGACAGCAATGCTGAGGAGAAGATCCTTAAATCTCTGGGTATGTACATGGCATGTATTTATTTCGTCATAAAATGTTCATCATAAAATGAACACAGGGAGTTCTCTCTTCCTCCCCTCCTCACCCCATAGGTGAAATTATATAAATGTCTTACTGCAGAAACATTCCACAATCCTTCATTATTAGAGGGAGATACTTTAGAAAACTAGCTCAGAGTCCAGACACCCAGGAAGCAGTGAGGTGGCCTTGCCAGATGTGAATGGATCCAATAGATGACTTCACATGTTTGATGGCAGGGATTGAGAAGTTCATCCCCAACAGCTCATAAATAAAATAGAAAGCATTTTCTCAGCTCCTTCATCTCATACACTTTACTAGATGGGAACTTGCCTCTCTACATGACCATTAGCAGTGCTTAATTTGTGCCTTAATGCGGAGCTCCAGCACCTCTAAGTTTGGCAGTTCATAACCCAGACACCTCTGGGCTTGCTGCATCAGTTATGAAGGTAAAATATTGCTTGAGCCCTGACACCTAATTGCGTGAGCTCTGGTACCTCTTTCATTAGAAAGTAAGCACTGGCTGTTAGTGCCACTGAAGGTTAGAAACAGATGAACCATTTCACACAAAATAAGAAATGCCCTCATTTGCCCCTTCTACCCCCAAGAACCTTCACTTTAAACTTGAACTGAACCCAAACTGAACCTTTTTTGAGATCTATACTAGTCTGATCCACTTTTTGCACTGGTAATTCCAAAACCTCATGACAGAGGTTGTTCTTGCGATCTTTCTAGCCCAGTTTTGCTGGTCAAGAGGTTCAGATATGACTTCAGACTGGAGTGCTTATCTGAACTGAACTTTTCAACCTCCTAAAGTATAGTTCTAAATATTATATCTGAAAAAGAGGCATTTATTGGTTATTTTATCAAAGGCATTTATTAAGTAACCTCTCAGTTACCCCAGATCAAATGAGATCAGTTGACTCTTAAAAATGTTTTGTTCCCGTAACTACCGCCCTGCAAACTCAGCTTGACTCTCGATCCAAGGTTGAGTTCTTTCTTTCTCATGCATCATCACTAAGAATATTCTGCGAGTTAAATTAGGGCCTTAGTTACACATGTGCAACCCCAGTATTTTTAGGGTAAGCTCTGAATGACATCTTTGCTACCCCATTGCCTTCCATGGATTTGCATAGATATAACCATTGGAACTTAGTAAATAATTCTGTTGATAATGTTTGAAAAAGAATAGAATCCTGCTTACTTCTCCCAGAGCTGTGTGGGCTATCCAGGGGTGCCCGGAGTAAAACATACTAAATGCTTAATTTAGTTGCTGATATGCAGCTATGACTATAAATATAACTAGGGAGCAGCTTTGCTGAGTTATGAAGGTGATGTTTTTACATAATTATTTTTCAGAGAAGAACTGCCCTTTAAAGTTAATCCATTTCTTTAGTTGATAAGACTTTGGCTTGATCAGCTAGTGAAAAAAATTCTTGATTTTAAATGATATCTTTTTTTTTAGTTTAGTTTATGATATGATTTTATGACTTGTGAAGCTGTGCATGGAATTATTAGTACTATGAGCCTTAGCAGCTCTGTTGGAGAGTAATTCAGCATCAGATGCTCTGTGCTCTACATATTAAAGGAAACTTTCACATCCAGTCCCCTAGAGTGTGTATGGGGATAGAGGTGCTAATTTCAGGCGCTGAGCTGCTAGTTTTGATAATGAATCCACTTGCAGAAAATTCATTGCAGCAACCAGGATTCTTATTTTATTTTTCATATTTCAACAAATCCAAAACTTTTCTTTAAAAGCTTTTAATTTGCCAATAGAGAGGAGGAATAATTGATTTTACCTAATACATGGGTGTCAGAAGGTGGAAGTGCCACATGAACACAAAGTCTGTAAACTCAGGGAAGGAGAATGCTTTACTCAGGTCTGAATAGCTGGGAAAATATAGGAAATTTTTTCCTTTTCCACAGGGAAAAATCTTTATTTTCACCCTTCTTCAGCTGCTCCCCAAGGGCTGCAAATTGAGCCGTTTCCCTCACTCAGTAGATCTGTATTTCAAGAAATGTCATTTCTACAGCAGATGCAAAAAGCCGGAGTCCCATCAATCTGTTGGTGCTGGTATGCTACTTGCTGCCCTAATATATGGTATGTGTCTTTGGCTTATCAGAATTCAGAACTCTGGAACCCATTTTGCCTGCTCCCAAAAATGGCTTGACCGGTAGCATGAAGCCTGCTGAATATTTACTGCCATTAACAACCCTCTCCCTCAGCCAGCCCAAGGAGACAGGACCACTATCGAGCCCTCATCTTTTAAAGGGTGATGATCGGAAGGAGAACAATGGAAGGGTATGTATATGTTAAGGTCATTGGAGCAGGGATGGCCTTTCTTCTTCAGTGATTGTACAGTACCTCCTACAATGAGGTCCTAGGCATGACTGAGATGCAAATCACAACTAATAATAAAAATAATAAACTTCCTCTGTCAGCAACCCTCTTCCCCATTTGATTAAGTTAAAGAGTCAGGCATTCGCTGTGTATTTTCTCTGAACAAAGGAGAAGCAGAAATTATTGTCTGGGAAATAGTGATAAGGTTAAGTAGGATGAGTTCTCTGTTTCTGACATGAATTCAGAGGTGGTGCAAGTTACCCACTGGTGAGTGTGAATTACATGCTGAGAAAGTGGAGGGAAGGGTTGTAATATTGGAAGCAACCGAGAGAGTGTGTAGGATACTGGCCTGTCTACCTACCCCAGGAAGGAGTGGCACCATCCTCAGAGTCGGGTCAGGTCCTTTTCTCAGGGCTTCAGCTTTATTTCCTCCAAATAATATAAATTCAGCACCTCAGTTGTCCCTTCCCTTCTAATACAGAGGCCTGTTTATTCTCTGCAGGTTCCCACTCTACCAGCCACATTGTCTGAGAGTCACCCTGCTCCCAGGCCTACAACAGGAACCAATCTACTTCCTATAGCTCTCTCCTCTTTATTCAGGGGCTTTCTGCCAGAATCTCACAGCTCTCCCCCCAGTGCAGCTATTTGCTGGCTTTTATAATCACCTGATCTCTAGCTGATCAGTCTAAGCTGAGAGGTAACTGACCTCATCTGTTCCAGGTGATGTGGGTCCCAACAGCCCTGTGATGGCCAGTGAGGATGTAAATTAAAACTGATGTGCTTGCTTTTCCTGATGTCTTCCTGTTGGCTGCTTGCCTTCCTGTGACCCCTAACTGTTCCACCCACTCACTTTCCTTCTACTCGCAGTAACCTAAAGAAATGAAAATTACGCCGCCTGTGAATCTGGCCAAACACCTTTTCTCTTTAATTATATTCAGGGAGGGCAATTGCTTCTGAAACTATTGAGGTGTCTATTGAAGCATATCAGTGTTTGTGACATTGTACCACAGTGTTTCCTGCTTTCTGTATCATTTGTGTACCTTGGTGTGTTTGTGTTGTGTCCAGATCCACGTGACAATATCCAAGTCAGCTCAGGAGAAAATGCGCCAGAAGCAAATGAAAGAAATGGAGCTTTTGCATAGTGAGAGGGAGAAGGAAAAAGAGAGAGAGAAAGAAAGGTCCCTGCAGCTCCATGAGCAATTGCAGAACATTGACACAGGGGTCATTGCTCAGGAAGGTAAGTGGCTGCTAACGGCTATAGGACTGGTTCTCCACTGCCTCACACCTTGTTTAGCCGTTTACACCTGTGCAAAGTGAGTGAAAAATTCTGCTCACTCCAACTGGTAGCATGTTAAACTACTGTGCACAGGTGTAAATGAATAGTGTGTGAGGCACTGCAGTGTCAGGCCATATGAATTAGGGTCACTATATTCCATTCTTATAACCAGAGCTGCAGGGCAGGAAGATCCCTTTAGAGAAATAACCATCATTTCCACTAGGATTTTCTATGGAGAAATCCCACCCAATTATCCCTTCTCTAGACATCATTGCAAATTTCCCTACTGCTGAGGAGGCTGGATGAAACTCCTGTTAGAGGCTGTCAGTACAGCTGGCTCAGTCAGTTGGAGACATCACTTTAAAAATATGGGAGGCTGCCTCTCTGCCAAGGTGTCGCTGACTATTTTCCTGACCCAGTGCTCCCAGCCTAAGCTAGCTCAGGCAGCAAAACATGATGATCTCAGGTACTTACCTACCCCATCATTGTAGTATTTGAGCACTTCACAGTCTTTAATGCATTTATTTTCACAACACTCCTATAAGGAGTTATTAGTCCCATTTTAGATATAGGAGAGGCTGAGGCACAGAGAAACTAAGTAACTTGCCTATGGTCATATAAGAAGCCTGTAGCAGGGTCAGGAGTTGAACCCTGATCTCCAAAGCCCCAGGCTAGTGTCCTAACTACTGGACTAGTCTTCCTTTCTAATAATAATGACAACGATACTACTGAGCACTTCTGTAGTGCCTTTCATCCAAGACCTCAGAGCACTTTACAAAGGAAGGGGGAATATTATTATTATTCTTTTGCAGATGGATAAACTGAGACATGAGGTGACTTGCTCAAGGCCACACAGTGATTCAGTGGAAGAACCAGGAACAGAATGTGGAGTTCCTGTCTCCCCAGCCCCAAGATCTATCCACTAGACAATGCTGCCTTGCAGATCAGACCTATGCCTCTCATTATAGCACAGCCTGCCATAATGAAAACAAACTAATTGCGTCCAAAAAATGCTTTTAATCATATTATGATCCGGAGGAGTTTTAATGGAAATGTTTCTAATTAAAATACGAAGGAAGATCCTGCTTATGCAGTAACACAAATCACCCCCTAAACACACTCCTGAGAAGCTTATGTTTTAGAGGAGCACTGAAGCTGTTACAAAAGTAGTTCACATTTAAAAAAAAATGTACTAGAGCATGGCTTACTGACTCTGATTTAATTGCATCTGACGGGCTCTGATTGTGCTGCGGCACTAACTCTAAAGAGTGCAGCGGCAGAGAAAGTTGCAAGTCAGCACTTAGCCCAAGGGCATTATAGAAGGTTACTTTTACTTTTTATTATTACTATTTGGTGGAGTGAATCTAATGCTGGTGAGAAATGCTACATTGACAGCCCCAGCGGCATAAATCCTCTATTCTTCCCCAAAACAAGTAGAGGAGAAGGAGTGGAAAGCTTAACTTCCCTCACCCCTTGTAGAAGGTACGGCTGTATTTTACAGTCATTGTCCCTAGTAATGCAGTTTTCAATCATGTTATTTCTGGAGGTAGGGATGGGGGGCAATTAAGAACAGCACTGTAGTAGTTTTAAGTAAGGGACACCCCTTCACCAATGCACCTTCCCCCATTACCAATCCCTGGAGCCATCCAGTGCATTGCTCAAGAAGTGCTCTTTCAGTCCCCACAGGTTTTGACCTGCTTAACAACAATGGGATCATCTCCATTACACACAATGTGACCAATCCATGCAGAGCCAGCGTTGGTATTGCCTTAAAGAAACGGGTCAACAGGCCATCTCTGCCTAGTATCCCCATAATCAATCATGCCAGCAGCTTCATGCGACACTCATCAGGTGAGACTTGCTATGTCAGTGGGGTCACAAAGATAGCGTCACAATCTCAGGTGTTCTGTTCCCCTGGGGGTGAGGGCTGATACAGTTTAAAGTACAAATGGACTGAATTCTGCTCTCAGTTTCACTGGTATAAATCCATAGTAACCCCAGTGTAGTCACTCCAGAATGAGTGAAATTGAAGTGGGCATTGCTTATGTAGCCAATGGGAGTTTTGCCTGAAAACAAATTTAACAGGGACCTCAAGATATGTCACTTTACCCATTTTGAATTTCTAAAGTGTAACATTGTTTTTGGTTGTAAGATGACATCATAAAAGGGAGATGAATGTATAAATCCAGAAAACCTATTGTTCACACCCTAGGAAATCACTGAGCTCAACTGCAGCCAGAGTGGATGCACTCATTTGCATATGTGATCTGATTGGTTGCTCATTGTCACTGACCTCTGAGCAGCTGCCTATCACATTGCATGATTTTTCAACCAATCATTATCCAATCACTCTCAGCTGTGGCAGTACTGCCTAATATCATTGCAGCCAGAGGTGGTTGGAGACACCTAGCTTTGGCGTCATGCCTCATGCACCACATGCCTCCGCACAGTATTATTATGGCCTATAGATTAAATATAACAGGTGATGTATGTGGGATGCTGCAGAGTGATATTGAAAATGTCCCCCCTCCCCCCGCCCTGCAATTAATGGATAACAGACAGTGGGAGTACCTAGTGACTCTGTTCTTTCTTTCTTTGATAGGAAGCTTTTGTTTTGTTTAGCCTACAAGCATAGGACATTGTGAGTCTATTAAATCTTGCAAGCTAAGAAGGGATAGGCTGGGTTGGTACTTAGAAGAGAATCTTTTATGGAACACCTTTCTATGTAGGAAGGGATTTTTTTAAATGGTTGGCATTAAAGTTAATGGAGTTTTTACCATTGACCAGTGGGAGCAGAGTTAGGCCATTGCTGAACGCTTTTGAAATTCTCAACTTTAGTTTTTGTACCTTATATATCAGACAAACCCTATAGACCACATATAAATTATGATATACTATATATCATATATAGACATCCCCTCCAGAACCTATTTTATCTAGCCTTGACACAACATTTGCACTTTTAGAAGTCAAAAGTTTTTTCATATACAATTTAGAAGAGAAAATTTTGGCCTGAAGACCTTTAGGTGTGAAATTTTTTTACTTCTAGCACTTCAGATGACAAATAGGCTTTGTGACAAAATACATTTATCATGTACAATTTAAGATTACTAGTATATTCATTTGCCAGCACTGAATCTCTTTACTTATAGTCACATTTGGAAGGTTTTCTCTGAAACCAAAGGGTTAGAAATTAATGTTTCCTATTAAAGAGAGCTTAGATTCTGCATGCTCTGTAAACAAATATATTTGATAAGACAAATATCTGATATACAGTCAGCGGATAGCTCCTAAAGAACAGAAATATATACAAGACTCAGACATCTATGAAAATCCCTGAATAATCACATTCCCAACGGAATGTTAAAATATACATATATGTTAATTTTCAGACTTCCATAACAAGCTGGTGTCCAGCGATAAGTGGTTGAAAAATCATGAGGATAGTATTATTATTAATTTATTTGTATTACTATAGCACCTAAGAGCTCTAGTGATGGACCAGAATCCCGCTTTGCTAGGGGCTAAATGAAATACAGTACTGTGAAAACCATGGGCCAGATCTTCCATTTAAATCAATGAAGCTATGCTGCTTTATACCAGTTTAGGATGTGGCTCATATTTTTTGGTTTCCTACCAGTAAAACAGTTCGAATCCTAAGCTTCTGAAACTCATTAAAAATGAGACTGCCCATTTTAATGGTAGGAAAATTCAGACCAATAGCGATTTCAGTTAAGAAGTTAGAAGAGGCAGAAGAAAAAATAATCTTCACAATAGAATCTTGGTTGTGACATTAACTGTGGAGTCGTGACCAGCATCTGCCATGTTGATATCTGCATGTTTGATTTTTCCATACAGCTAACTCCCTGCCAGCAAACACTCTGGATTCTCCAGAGGGGGAGGAGGAGTCTGAAAGTGGGGAAGCCTTGGAGATGAGACCCTTCTCTCACCCGGAGCAAGGGCTGGTTGATGCTCTCAAGTGGCTCAATAGCAATGACTGGTAGGGAAACGCTCCATCCTCAATTCCTTCCTTCCCCTCAACATAAAGATGTGTGAGTGGTTGCCTCCTCCAGAGCTATGCTCAGTCTCTCTCAGGATCAGAGGCTTGGAGAGAACTAAGGCCTGGTCTACACTACACGTTTAAACCGATTTTAGCAGCGTTAAACCGATTTAACGTTGTACCCGTCCACACTATGAGGCCCTTTATATCTATATAAAGGGCTCTTTATATCGGTTTCTGTACTCCTCCCCAACGAGAGGCGTAGCGCTAAAATCGGTATTACCATATCAGATTAGGGTTAGTGTGGCCGCAAATCGATGGTATTGGCCTCCGGGCGGTATCTCCAGGCTACACAGTGCTGCGTGACAAGCGTAACGGGAAGCTAGAGACTCAAACGGACGCTCATGGAGGGAGGGAGGGGGTACCGAGGACTCCAGCTATCCCACAGTCCACAGCAGTCTCCGAAAAGTATTTGCATTCTTGGCTGAGCTCCCAATGCCTGTATGTTCAAACACATTGTCCGGCGTGGTTCAGGGAATAGCTTGTCAATTTACTCCCTCCCCCGCACAAGTGAAAGAAAAGGGAAAGAAATCGTTTCTTGACTTTTTTCAATGTCACCCTATGTCTACTGAATGCTGCTGGTAGACGCGATGCTGCAGCAGTGAAGCATAGTATCCACTCCTCTCCCCTGCCTGGTGGCAGACGGCACAATATGACTGATATCCATCGTCACTATCAGCCTGTGAGTGCTCCTGGCTTGCCTCAGGTGAGGTCGGCTGGAGGTGCCTGGGTAAAAATAGGAATGATTCCTTGTCATTCCCAGTAGATGGGACAGAACGGCTGGTAACCATCCTCATCGTAGCAATTGGGGGCTGAGCTCCATCAGCCCCCTCCCTTTCCTGTGTAAAGAAAAGATTCTGTACTGCCTGGACTATCATAGCAGCGGGATGCTGGGCTCCTCTCCTCCGCACCGCTTAATGTCCTACCTGGACTGTCATAGCACCGGGAGGCTGCCTCCCCCTCATTTTATCTCACTAACAAGTCACTGTTTCTTATTCCTGCATTCTTTATAACTTCATGACACAAATGGGGGGGGACACTGCCACGGTAGCCCAGGAAGGTTGGGGGAGGAGGGAAGCAACGGATGGGGTTGTTGCAGGGGCACCCCCCGTGAATGGCATGCAGCTCATCATTTCTGCGGGATCTGACACGGAGCAGCTGTACTCTCTGATACACTGCTTCTCTAGTACACTTGCCCCAAATTCTAGGCAGGACTGACTCTATTTTTAGAAACCATAAAGGAGGGATTGACTCGAGGAGTCATTCCCAGTTTTGCTTTTGCGCCCCCGGCCGACCTCAGCCAGGGGCACCCATGATAACAGCAGACAGCACAGAAGGACAGATAACCGTCATCTCATTGCCAAATTACCCTGGCAGCAGACGGTACAGAACGACTGGTAACCATCTCTGCTATCATGCAAAAGCAAATGAATGCTGCTGTGTAGCGCTGGAGTATCGCCTCTGTCCGCGGCATCCAGTACACATACGGTGGCTGTAAAAAAAAAAAAAAAAAAAAAAGCTGAACGGGCTCCATGGTTGCCGTGCTATGGCGTCTGCCAGGGCAATCCAGGGAAAAAGGACGCGAAATGATTGTCTGCCGTTGCTTTCCCGGAGGAAGGGATGACTGACGACATTTACCCAGAACCACCCGTGACAATAATTTTTGCCCCATCAGCCACTGGGCTCTCAACCCAGAATTCTAAGGGGCGGGGGAGACTGCGGGAACTATGGGATAGCTATGGAATAGCTACCCACAGTGCAACGCTCCGGAAATCGACGCTAGCCTCGGACCATGGACGCACACTGCCGAATTAATGTGCTTAGTGTGGCCGCGTGCACTCGACTTTATACAATGTTTTATAAAACCGGTTTATGTAAAATCGGAATTATCCTGTAGTGTAGACGTACCCTAAGTGAAGCCAATCTTCACAGTGCAATTGCTTTCCAATAGATAGGAACCAGGGAAAGCTCTACAGCCTGGTTCTCCTGCCCAGGCTGAAATGCTTCTGTGGCTAACAGCAGATTAACATCAGTCATTAACCTTCTCCTTTGGCCCTTTGTGTAGCCACAAATAGCAGTTACAGAGAAGAGATAAAATTATAGGATAATCAGAAGATACTCCAGCTAGAAGCCTGTGTTTCCTATGTATCAAATCCCTGCCTTGACTCCCAGCCAAAGGAGATGGAGGCCACTTCAGCAGTCATAAAGGCAGACGTAGGGTTGGCCCTACAATTTGCAGGGCCTCAAGCTGCTGCGGGAGATGGGATTGAGTCGTCATGCTGGAAGCATAGGGGAGAGAACTGGGCCTCTTTCCCTTAGCCTTGCTACTGGTGTGTGTGTGTGTGTGTGTGTTCATTTCAAAAACTGCATCCTCCCCTAGCTCTGCAAATTATAGATCTGTGAGTGGGGCCCAAGCAATCAGGTGCATTCCTTGTGATTAAGGTAAACTCTAGGATTCAATGCATACTGAGAAAGGAATTGCTCTGCCTGTAGTCTCTGTAAGGTAGGAGTTTTGGGGAGAGGGGCATGGGGTATGAGGAATAATTTATTAGGAAGCCAGGATCCTCAGAATAAGAACTTTCCTCACTGCCTAACAGGGGCACAAACAACGATATGTAACTGATGATCACACTATACTGAAATTAGGCATAGAGAGGGAAGAGAACATTCATGGATTCAGAAGCTATAGAGCCATTTCTGATCTCAGCTACACCAGTGTAAATCCAGAGTGAATCCATTTGGTTCGGCGGAATTACTCCAGATTAACAGTGGTGTAACTGAGGTCAAAATCTGCCACCCTGCATATAAACACGGTTATTTGATTTTATTTTAAACCCCTTTACCTTAAAATTTCCCTCTCTCAACTGCTTCTCTTTCCTTCTCCCCTTTACTCCTCCCCTACTTTCTTTCTCTTCTCTTTAACAACTCCTCCCTACCCCACACAGGAAAAAATGAAGGCTCTCTCTATTTAGTTAAATCCATGTACCCCAGTTCTGCGGCGACTGTCAGAGGCGGCTGTGCTTCTTGTCATTCAGCAATAGGTGGCACTGTTAATTCAGTCAGTTGAGTCCTGAAACTAAATGGCAACATCAATAAGGGTTATAGAAGAAAAATGCAAGTTGTCTCCTGAATCTAAAGCGAGATGGAAAATCCATAGTCTGCCATGAAAATCTTCAGTTTTCTCAAGGATTGAGTCTATCATGTGGAACTAGTAAATCAATCATACACCTTCCTCCAGCTTAGGTCCTTGAGAAATTGCACACACAGGCTACGGAAAGCAATTTTTTTCTTAGCAGTTTAAAAAACTAATAGGGAGTTTCTCGAAAATCCAGCACCTTTGCTTTCGGTGTCCCACTTGTGTGGGTTCCAGGGTCTATCCCCAGGTTGCAGGTGTGTGAAACTGTGTTCAGCACAGTGCTATGCAAGACCAATGATTTGTCTCTTCTCTGTCTGTCTGTTTTGTAATTGCCTCTCAGGCCACTGAAGGAGAAAGGACTTTTCAGCATCAAATGTCTGGCTACCTGCCATTCAGAAGTCCTCCTTTGTCGACTTCATGATGTTTCCTTGGCAGTTACCAGAGAGGTAAGAAATTTGTATTAAATGTATGTCTACACAGGGTATAGAATAAGTAAGTGTGTGTGTGTGTGTGTGTGTGTGTGTGTGTGTGTGTGTGTGTGTGTGTGTTTTGTCTTTATTTAGATATTTGCAGGGGACAGGACTAGGTGACCTCTTGAGGTCCCTTCCAGTTCTAGGATTTGCTCTGTATCTGTCTCTATAGCTATTTTTATATCTACATCTTTAGACCTCTGTCTGATATCTGCATCTATATATACAACATCTACCTATCTCTCTCTTTCTATCCCTAGAGCTGAATGCAGTCTCTCTTCTTTCTCTCGGCACCTTATAGACCAGGGGTAGGCAACCTATGGCATGCATGCTGAAGGCGGCACATGAGCTGATTTTCAGTGGCACTCACACTGCCCGGGTTCTGGCCACTGGTCTGGGGAGCTCTGCATTTTAATTTAATTTTAAATGAAGCTTCTTAAACATTTAAAAAATCTTATTTACTTTACATACAACAATAGTTTAGTTATATATTATAGACTTAGAAAGAGACCTTCTAAAAACATTAAAATGTATTACTGGCACACGAAACCTTAGAGTGAATAAATGAAAACTCGGCACAGCACTTCTGAAAGGTTGCCAACCCGTGTTATAGACTAACAGATGTATTGGAGCATAAGCTTTCATGAGTGTCTGACGAAGTGGGTATTCACCCACAAAAGCTTATGTTCCAATACATCTGTTAGTCTATAAGGTGCCACAGGACTCTTTGTTGCTTTTTACAGATCCAGACTAACATGGCTGCCCCTCTGATACTCTCTCTCTGTTGCCTCTTTGAGTTAGGTATTACAGTTATGCATTGTACAAATGGGGAAACTGAGGCACAGAAAAGCTGATTTGCCTAAACCAAACTGCATCATTGTCAGACAGGATTAAACTCTGGAGTTTTGGCTCCCAGGTTTACGCTCGACTCACTAGACCACGTTTCTCTCTCTCTCTCACTCTCTCTCTCTCTCACTCTCAGAGGTCCCTGCTGACCTTTTCTCCCTCTTCCTTCCAGTGCCTGTTTTTAGTGCCTTGCTCCATAGAAATGTTTCCCCTGCTGCTTCAAACACAAATATCTCCTTGCATATCCAAAGTTCTGGAGCTTGTGTGTTCGACTCCATGAGCCAGACAGCACTGGGATTCCAGGGCAGTCATCCATGACTGCTCTGAACATCTTTATTTTTATTTGATCAGTTAATTGAGAGATTTTATTGTGCCCATGTTAGACTCGTCAACGAGTTCAAAGCAGTCGTAAGTTCCAATTCAGCACTTGTTTGTGGCCTGCACAGCTGATTGTGCTATTACGAGACATGGTTTGCCAAGCACACTAACCCTTCTTCCATCTGCAACAAACAATGAGAGTTGGCTCACTTCTGTAAACTCCGATCTCCATCTTCTGCCTGCAATACAAAGATCTAGCAGGCTTGAATAATAGGGTTAGAGGTTTACAGAGCTCATAGGTCACTGTGTTCAGATCTGCAGGATTCAAATCACCCCTACCCCCTTTGAAATTCAGGGATGTGGGAGGCAGATGTTCAGATTGTACTTTGCAGCTCAGGCTCTTTTCTGATTCTTACCTCACTGTTCTCTTTTGGAAGAGGTACCTTTTTCTCTTCCTTGCAGAAGCTCACATGCAGAGACATGGGTTCATCTTTCATTTCACTCTTGTCTCAGATTTTGCTTTCACAGTCCAGGAATTGCATTTTCTGGGCCTTGCATTGAACTCTTTGTAGCAGGCATGGCCAAACTTCCGGACCCTCCAAGCTGCATACAACAATCTTCAGAAGTTTGAAAGCTGGGGTATGCCTGCTGGGTCTCAGAGCTTCAGCCCTGCAGGAGGCACCTGCCCAGGCTTGGGGTTTCAGCCCTGCTTCTGCTGAAGCCCCGAGCCCTCTCACGTGTGCCCTGTGGGGCTGAAGCCCCAGCAGATGCCTTCCATGGGGCTGAAGCCTGAGATCCCCCCGTCCCCACTGGGCAGAAGCTAGAGGTGTGTGAGGGGCACACATGGGGATCCAGTTTAACCCCGCCCCCAAGTTTTTGCCAGGGTTTGCTGGCCTCGTTCGGTCACATGGTGCCACCGGGGCCCCTCCCTAAATGGTGGTTGCTGGAGCTGGCAAGCTGGATCTGTGCCTTGGGTAGAGGCAGCAGCAAACAGTTGGGACCTGCAGGGAGAACTGCTGCTTTTGCTGCTGCCTCTCCCTAAGGAGCTAAAGCCAGAGGCCCTGCCCTGCAACTCCCAACTGTTTGCCACTGCCTAACCATGCAGAGCTAATACCTGGGAGCTGAAGGGATGAGGCCACTGAGGGAAAGAAGGGGTGTGTGCCTCGGGGCTGTAACTCAGGCTGTTGCGGGGGGAGAGGCAAACCTTTAAATTGTGCCCACCCACTCTAAGCTGGCACCAGTTGTGATTGCCAGAAGCCCTTAGCCCCATCACAGGGCAGAAGCCCTGAGCTCCCACCACCCCAAGTCTGGTAGGTAGAGAATGGGGAGGGGCGCTCTAGCTGTCGCACTTTAACTATAAAAGAGTCACATACAGCTCATGAGCCAGAGTTTGGCCACTCCTGCTTTATAGTGATAACATAGGATATGAAGATAGCTAGAACCATTGGACCATCCCCTGCCTTTGGGCAGCACTAATCTATCTTTTAAAAACAATGCTGTGAACTCTCAGCTGCTGATCCATTCCAGACTATGGGATAGGGCTTTGTCATTAGGGCCCAATCCACAGTAATGCTGAGTACCTGGATGCCCACTGATTTCAGAGGGAATTAAGGGTGCTCAGCATCTTGCAGGATCAGATCTTTACAAAGCGCATTCCTCCGAAGTGTTTTACAATCCTAATGAATCCTCAAAACATGACAGAGGGAAAAAGGGGTGGAGAGAGGGAGAGATTATTTTCTCTGTTATGCAGATGGAGAAACCAAAGCAGAGACGTTAAGGGCTCAATACTTCCCCCTGTTGTTCCTTACTCCACAAGCAGTCGCACTGAATCAGGCCTTAAGTGATTTGCTCAAGCCTACAGAAGAGCTAGTGTCAGAGCCAGGGGTAGTTCTGTGCTTCCAGTCATATGCTTAGACCAATAGACTATATTTCACCTTTGATGTGATATAAAACTCTGGTTTCCCCTGGGCCCCTAGATACATGCAGGTAGATCTTCTATCTTAGCTGACTCCTGTGTCCTACTCGTAACTCTTCCTCCTCCAGGTTAGCAACCTCCGCTCAAAGGTATCTCGCTTTGCTATCAGCATCCTTGGCGAGCTCTTCAGGACCATGAAGAAGCACATGGACCAGGAGGTTGAGGAGATTGCCCGGGTCCTGCTCCACAAGACAGGAGATTCCAGCGAATTCATTCAGAAAGCAGCTGATCGATCCCTGGGCATCATGGTGGGGAGTGTGACTCCCACGCGAGCAATGGCTGCCCTCATGGCCAGTGGAGTAAAGTATGTGACTCTTCCCTTGTCTGACCTCTGCAGTCTGACTACTTGCTTTGTGGGGAACAAGAGAGTGGTGGAGAAGAAGGAATTCCCTTTGCTCTGGGGTATTTCACTGCCACTACTCATTTACACCTCCCATTATCATAAGGTCACCACATTATGATGACCTCCCTTCTAGCACAGTCCATCAACATTGCCCAGATGCTGTGGTGATGGGTATAAGATAGATCAGTGCAGAGCCCTGTGATATGCTCCCTCCACTCTCCAGGTGATGGGACCACAGCAATCTTGGTGTGTGGTCAAAACCAAGTCTCTTGTTTAATGACCATAAAGCACTAATCACGGGGTCATTGGGACAAACCACACATCATCTGGGCATTATTAACAAGAGGAGCAGGGACCAGTCATATGTATGGTTAGAGTGTACCCACAGGAGAAACTGCGTGGGACTTGCCACACCGGGTCAATTCCTGAGGGTCTTTCATCATTGCCTTTAAAAACATCACTTTCAGTTCAAAATGCACAGCTGAGCATCACCAAAATGCCAGATTCAGTTCAGTGCAGCAGATCCTCTGGGTCTTGAGATGCAGACTTTTGTGGGAACCACTAAGCTGTCACCATTTCTAAGTGATGATTCCATACCTAGCGCTTTCAAACAGGTGCTATTCATTCCAGTAAATGAAGGTCTGGCTAAAACTGTTGGTGAGATACATGTCCGTATACATTCTGCAGCCCTGAAAACATTAAAACAGCAAATGCTCTGGTCATATCTAGGCAGAGGCTGTGTTGGTGAATATACTATAGCACTGTCCCTCATTGTAGTTTTAGGTCTCTGACCATTCAATGGGCTGCTGGATATGAAACAAGTTGGTGAACTAAGTCCAAATGCTAGTGCACCAATATCTGTGTCAAAGGCATAGTTGCTCCTCCTATCCCTGTCTGGGTTGTTAATCTCAGCAGGAACCTCAAGATCCAAATGTGCCATGGAGACTGAATTCCCCTCTCATCCTTGTCCGTGGTCCCTCTGTAAAATGATGGTTCTGTGTGTATGAATGGATACTGTGATCACTAATAGCAGGGTGCACAGAGAGGCTAAGAGACCTGCTACTACCAACAATTAAGGAGCTCTCTCTTGGTCAAGTGGCAGAGGCCTGTGGTTTTGGAGATGAAGGACTATATAGACATGTGCTGTTTTGATATCTTGTCTTCAGCCATCGTAATCCCCCTGTTCGAAAGTGCGCCGCTGAACACTTACTGACTGTCATGGAACAGATTGGGGCTGAGAAACTTCTGTCAGGCACCAGAGACAACACAGAACTACTGGTCCAGACTCTGCTGAAGCTTGCTCAAGACTGCAATCAAGACGCTAGGTAATGATGTCCCTTTCCCCTCACAGAAGCAGAAGCCTTTTGTGATCAGTAGCTGGCAAAAAACAAACCATGACAATGCAAACGAATGTAAAACAAGCATAAGGAAAACATAAAATAAGCATAAGGAAAGCATGCTTCCAGTGTTCATACTGTTGGCTAAGAAAAGGTGCAGGATCCATCTCTTACGGGTTATCGGGCAATAAAGATCCATTCAAGCATTTACATTGCATGAGACATCCTTTAGTCTCCAATCAGTTTCCTTTGGCTCCAATATGCATATATGACTTCCTTGGTATCTTTTGGGTGTTATGTAAAACTGAATCCCTGGCCACTTATGGTCATTGAAAGATCCCGGAGCATTTCTGGTAAGATTAGGGGTGTTAGCACCCACTATCTTGGTCAAATTCTGGTGGTATTGGATCAATGCATTCTGCTCCCTAAACTCCCCTTGCAGTTTCAATTGGCTCTGATAGTTATCACTTTCCACCCTAAACTATTGCGTGCTGTTGAACAGTTGCCATGTTCCACTACAGAAGTAGCTGCTCTTTGTTAGTGGATGAAAACAAATCTGCAATAATTTGTTAAAGTAGGTTAGAAGCTTGCAAAATGAAAGCCTTTTTAAGGAAGTAAATAGCTATGACCATTACACATCCTCATCAAAGAAAAAATAGATTCCTTAATTATTTAATAGATCTCCATAGAGTGAGAGGATATTTCCTCATTGCTCTGCTGTTCCATGGCCTGTTGTATGCAGCAGGCCATATTGTATAGTGATGCCAGTTTGAGGTAAATCTTAGTCTTTATTTATCTCTCTTTTGAGGGGATAAAAGTCCTTACAAAGTGCCACTAGCTTGTATTGAACATGGAGAGCATAAAATGTCAGTTTCTTTTTGTAATCTCTACCTGCCTCCCGGACAGATAAATAAAATGGTGATATTTTGAGAGAAAATGTTCCTTCATTAATTTCTCCCCCTTCCCATGCTAGGTTTTATGGCCGGAAGATGCTGAATGTGCTGATGCCTCATCCGAAATTCGATGGATATTTGAAACAGTCTCTCCCATCACATGACTTGCGGAATGTTATGGCAACAATAAAGCAGAAAGTAAGTGCTTAGTAGGAGATATATCTTCTGTTTATATGTACTGAGAGAATCTATACATGATCATGCACAACCTACCCACCCCCGGGCTTTTCTGGTTCATGGAAAGGAACTGCAGATCCTGACCCAGTTTATCAGTTGGCAGTGAGGGAGGTAAAATAGGTGGAATTATGGACACAAATAAGAAAGGAAAGTAGAAGAAAATGGTCTCCTTCATACCCAGAAAGAAAAAGAGGGCAGGGGTGGGAGTTGTTCTCTTGAAAGTTTCAAACCTTTTTTTAATAGATAGGGGAGGAGATGTCCCTGGAAGATTTCCTAAAATAAGAGAGATGTGTCGCTATCTTAATCGGAGCACATACCTACTCCAATCAGAAAATACTACCTCTGCACTCATGTGATGCGGAACTAGAAAGTGTTCCAAAATCCCTACAGCAAGTAGGAAATCATCCTGATGAGCATGGGCTTTCTAGAGAAGAACATGGGTTTGTTGAGGAGCTGGAGGAATGCCTCAGGTGGAATTCTCCCAGTATTCTCTAGGCCAAAAAACTTTACCTTTAGAACTACTAGGGGGGTCCAGCTGTTCCCAGAGTTATCTGCTCTGCAACAGGCACTAGTTTGTGGCTGCAGTGGTTTTGCAAGTGACCAGATCTAGCTGATTGTCATAGGATTTTATACTGCTGCCCATCACTATAGCATCTGAATGCCTCAGATTGATTAGGATGGCAATAGCAAAGTCTCCAGTGGATTTCAGGGCATCTCTGGCTCTTCTCCCTGTTTGGGCTATAAAATTATCTGCTTTCCCATCTGAAGAACACGGATCCTGGCTCTAAGCTGTGTTTTACACTGTCATAAGAAATCATTTCCCATCTTCTCTCGCTTTTTATAGATGCATTTTTTATATATATATATAGGGGATGGAAGACAATGTATCTGAACCACCTCCTGCCAAAGGCCGCAGGGAGTCTAGGAGCAGCAGCTTGACTACCTCCCAGGACAGTCTGCCTTCCAGTGAAGGGTACTGAACATTTCTTTGTTACTATTTCATTATCTTTGAGGATATGCATGATGGAGTTTTCAGCCTTATTCATCAATAAACTATCTCTAGGCTAGTCTGAATTTTTTGTAGCCGTGTATAAGGATCAGATCCAAAGAGAACATTACTGAGTCAGGTGTCTGCTGCTAGTCCAGGGGCAATGCCACACCTGCTGTGCTGGGGATCAGAGTTCAAGACCGGAACTTGGTTCTTTTTGCTCCCAGGACTGGCAGTGGAGCCACCAGAGTCTTTTCTCTTTTGATAACACAGTGGATTTGTTCCATTGTGTTCAGTGGTGGCAAGAAGAAAGAGAGCATAAGCCTCACCATTGTGTTTAGAATTTTTCCCAGGTATGTGCTGGAATTAATGAGCCCCACAAGCAACTAGTCCCCAACCTATTGAAATCAATGGGACTGTTTCCATTAACTCAGTGGACTTTGGATCAAACCCTAAGAGAGAAATGGTCTGAGCACAGGACTGGGAGCCAGCACTTGGCATCTATTCCCAGCTTTGCTACTGATCCCTCTGGGTGACCTTGGGTAGATCACTTTAACCCCCCCGTGCTTCAGTTTCCTAATTATAAACTGGAGATAATGTTAACTAGATGTTGCTTCCTGTAATTATACTAAGCTCTGAGGCTGAGTTATTAGAGCAAGCTTGCACTGTAACCAAGTGAGCAGGAAGCGCCCCGAGTCTGTATTTGTCATTGTTATACTGAAAACGTTGCTACCCAAAGGTGACTTTGAGTTTTTCTGTCCCAACACCAGGTCCAGATCAGACACCCTAGCACCAGCACAGCCGGTGGTTCGTCGCTCATCTCTCCGTAGTGTGGAAGCGATGGAGCAGCTCAAGGAGCTGAACAAACTCCTGATGGCCAAGGACTTTCAGACACGAATGGAGGGAGTGACGCTCCTGGTGGAGCACTGCAGGAACAACCCCCAGTTGGTCTCCGCAAACATCATCCAGGTCTCAAGAGCCTTTTTTCTTGTTCCCTTTCCCCATGTACCCTGCCCAGGCTGCCCCCCATACAATCAATTGCAGTTACCTTCACCCTCCATCCAATTAATTCAGGCCTGGCTGGCACACCCTTACTCAATACAGTTAATTCAAGCCTGGCCCTATCTTTCTGCAAGATTCCACTGCTGCTGCCCCCAAGAAGGTTTTTGCAGCTGCTGCTGCTGCTTATGGCCCTGTTGTTTCTGCCTTCTTCTCCCCTCCAAAGAACAGTGAGAGGGAGCCCAGCTGCCCAGAACTGCTCACTGTTTTTCAGGAATGGAGTGGGGAGGTTGGAAGGAGTAGGCTGGGCTGCTACTTTTTTCATAAGAGAGGGCTGGGAGATGGGTATGGAACCTCCTAGCCCTGAAGAGCGCAGCTCCAACTTTGTGCTCCCCCTTTCTCTTCTGTGGATAATGTAGTGGCTCAGCCTGATCACTTCCTCCTCACCTCTCCTCTATCTCAAAAAACCTGTCGGCTCCTGGGCTCCCATACTGGAGCCCTCTCTCTGCCTCTTGAAGGGAAGGGCAGAGACTGAGAGCTGGAAGAGAAAGGTCTCCTCTCCTCTTCCCCACCCCCCCCCACCGCTGCAGGGAGCTGCTGCTTTTCCCTGTCCCAGGGATCACTGCCTGAAAATGTGGTGGCAGTGGGACAGGGAGTCAGAGTCTGTTCTAATGAGGAGTGCATGATGCATTACACTTGAGAGGCTTGCCTGTTAGAGAGACTGATCAGACCCTGAACCATTTCTCAGAGCCCTGCACTCCACCAACCCCAGGTTTTGGGAGGGCTGGGTAAAACAAGACTTGGATCAGAACCAGCCCTAGTTTGGCAAAGCCAGAGCTATGCCCAGTTTGCCTCACCTGTCTTCCCAAACTCTGTTATTAACTGGTAATTGTGATTCTTCTACCCAAGCACTGAAATGACTCAAAGGAAGGTAAATGTGGGGACCTTAAAGAGATTGGCTGCTCCCTTCAGTAAAAGGATTTCTGAACTTTATTGAGGAGGGATAATAAGTATTTTTATCCCTTCCAGCCAGCCCCTCACCCCCAAATCCCCTTTCCCTAACACATTGGAAAATGAGAAGCTATTAAAGAAGCTGGAAGCTGCAAACAGTACTGTACATAGTGCTCACTATTGTGAGCAGCACATGGAAGTCCGTGAGACTTCTCACAGGAGTAAGTGCTGACCTGGTATGAGGTGTTGGCAGGATCTGGCCCATTTTCTGTGCTTGCTGGAAGCCTCTATTTCTACATTCCCTGCCAGCCCCAACAGTGCTATACATCCTGATTTTGCTTTTTTATTTTTGAACAGATTTTTGATGCTTTTGCCCTCAGACTTCAGGACTCCAACAAGAAAGTGAACCAGCACGCACTAGAGTCAGCTGCCTCCATAATCCCTATCCTCAAAGATGGCTTACATCCGGTCGTGGTCTCCATGGTGACGGTTGTCACTGATAACTTGAACTCTAAGAATTCTGGGATTTATACTGCAGCAGTGAGGGTGCTGGACACAATGATCGCTAATCTAGGTAATATTTACTTCTTCCTGTTTCTACTGTGGGTATCCCATTGTGTGATACCTGCACAATTACTGTTGCTCCATCTTGGAGTCAGTAAGCCATTTCTGAGCCTCAGATCAAAAATTTCAGAGTAGTCCCTTATTTACCTCACTTGGCTGATGAACTCCACTCTGGTTTGAGGGAATGGCCAGCAGCTGTAGGGGTGTCCCTTAGCCTAGCAGCTTAAGTGTCCTGACTGAATTCTAAATGGCTCTGTAGATGGATGCTGTTTTTCACCAAAAACATGTGTCTGGCTGCATTTCAGTGATTCTTCTCTCTACTGTTTATGTTCTTAACCATACTCACGCTCACAGTCATAAACCACGCTCACAACCATAGCATCTGAGCACTTTCCAGAAGTGCATGAAATAATGTGACTAACATCTATCATGTCTGGTTCTTTCCTTCTCCTCAGAGAGAGATTGTGTAGGGATTTTTATTTTTACACCTCTACCTTGATATAACACTGTTCTTCTTCGAGTGATTGCTCATATCCATTCCAGTTAGGTGTGTGCGCTGCGCGTGCACATTCGTCGGAAAACTTTTACCCTAGCAAATCAGTGGGCCGGCAGGTCGCCCCCTAGAGTGGCGCCGTCATGGTGCTCGATATATACCCCTGCCGGCCCACCCGCTCCTCAGTTCCTTCTTACTGCCCGTGTCGGTCGTTGGAACAGTGGAGCGTGGCATAGCTGACCTCCACTTCCCTAGCTACTCGTAGTTCTCGTATATAGTTACGTTATAATCCTTTTATATATATATTTGTATAGTTATACGTTTTTTCTTTGCTGACATAGTTAGTTTAGTATAGTTAGCGGGGTTCAGGAAGTAGCCCCTTCCCTGCACCTGGTGCCAGAGCCCATGCACGGCTCACCGGGTTTTAAAATGGGCTCGGCATGCCAGAAGCCGATGCCGATGGGAGATCCACATGACTCCTGTTTGAAGTTGACATAACCTTATTCCCAGATTTGGACCTTAGCGTCCAAAATATGGGGGTTAGCATGAAAGCCTCCAAGCTTAGTTACCAGCTTGGACCTGGTACTTGCTGCCACCACCCAAAAAATTAGAGTGTTTTGGGGCACTCTGGTCCCCCTGAAAAACCTTCCCTGGGGACCCCAAGACCCAAATCCCTTGAGTCTCACAACAAAGGGAAATAATCCTGTTTCCCTTCCCCCCTCCAGGTGCTCCTGGAGAGATACACAGACACAAGCTCTGTGAAACTACACAGAGTGATTCCCCCCCTCTCCGTTCCCCAGTCCTGGGAACAAAAAGGACTTTCCTATTCCCCAGAGGGAATGCAAAATCAGGCTAGCCAATTCAACACACACAGACCTCCCCTGATTTCTTCCTCCCACCAATTCCCTGGTGAGTACAGACTCAATTTCCCTGAAGTAAAGAAAAACTCCAACAGGTCTTAAAAGAAAGCTTTATATAAAAAAGAAAGAAAAAATACAAATGTTCTCTCTGTATTAAGATGATACAACACAGGGTCAATTGCTTAAAAGAATATTGAATAAACAGCCTTATTCAAAAAGAATACAAATTAAAGCACTTCAGCACTTATATTCATGCAAATACCAAAGAAAAGAAACCATAGAACTTACTATCTGATCTCTTTGTCCTTACACTTAGAAACAGAAGACTAGAAAATAGAACTACTTCTCCAAAGCTCAGAGGAAACAGGCAGACAGACAAAAGACTCAGACACACATTTCCCTCCCCCCAAAGTTGAAAAAATCCGGTTTCCTGATTGGTTTTCTGGTCAGGTGTTTCAGGTGAAAGAGACATTAACCCTTAGCTATCTGTTTATGACAGAAGTGCCTCAGGGAATCACACTTGACAGCTAAGTGCCCCATTTGCAAGGCTTTTAAGCCGAGAACAAGAAGGAGTGGGACTTTCACTTACCCCTCCGCCTTTGACACCGAGCGATGATCAAGTGGCTGGCAGAAGCGCCTCCTCGGCACCGGGCCCCGCCGGTACTACCAAGGCCTTTCGGCACCGGCCGTCGCTGGCATCGAAGTTGACTCGGCACCGCTCCCTTCCTCCGAGGTCGAGAAAGCCTACAATTCCCGCTGGTGCCTGATGGCTCCCCGGCACGCACCATGGTTGAGCCCCCTGCTCCTGCTGCTTCCGTGCCACCCGCATCGCAGCCAGAGAGCTCGTCTAAGTCGGATCGCCCGGCACCGACACCTGCAGAGGCACCGATGACATCGGCACCATCGATCCCGGTCCCACAAGGGCCGTCGAATCCGGTGCCTGACAGCTCCCCGGCACACGCTGTGGTTGAGCCCCCTGCTCCTGCTGCTTCCATGCCAATGGCACCGCAGCCAGAGAGCTCGTCTAAGTCGGATCACCCGGCACCGACACCTGCTGAGGCACCGACGACGTCAGCACCGTCGATCCCGGTCCCACAGGGGCCGTCGAATCCGGTGCCTGACAGCTCCCCGGCACGCGCCGTGGTTGAGCTTACTGCTCCTGCTGCTTCCGTGCCAACTGCACCGCAGCCAGAGAGCTCATCTAAGTCGGATCACCCGGCACCGACACCTACCGAGGCACCGACGACGTCGGCACCGTCGATCCCGGTCCCACAAGGGCCATCGAATCCGGTGCCTGACAGCTCCCCAGTAGGCACTGTGGTTGAGCCTGCTGTTCCCTCCACGCCGGAGACATTACCAACGGCGAGGGATCTCATTGCCATGACAGAGTCGATGCTACCTGACCTCAGCACCGCCGGTGCGGGTAATACAGTCTCTTCATATGACCGTCCTCTGTCAGCACAGCAGAGCAGCACCGTTCATGATCACTGTCCCGCAGACGCTCCAGGTCCTGTCGGCACGCTCGACACCACTTGCAGTCCCGGTGCTGTTTTCCTCATCGGTACTGGTCGCACTCGCCGCACCGGTCGGTATCCCGTTCGCCGACCCGCTACTATCGGCACTGTTCCGACTCCCGGCACCGAGACAGGTACCGTGACTCCCATAGCCTCTCCCCGAGCCTCGAGATCTCGGTCGACCTCCCGGCACCGTTCTGCTTGCAGGTCTGGATCTCGTTCCAGGTACCGGTGCCGGTCCCCGGTGCCGAGTTGGGCAAGGTCAGATAGAGTCAGAGGCTCTGCCAATGCCGTTTTTTTTTTTTTTTTTTAGTACCTCCATGGAGGAGGTCCCAGAGGTAGAGGACCCGGTATGGTGCCCTCTAAGGGGTATGACTACTTGTCTGTCCGCTCTCTTCTCTGCTCACTAGTCTTTCAGTCTGTTAAGGAGAGGTATTGGCATGGCCAGCGGGCGCCAGCCCCGAAACCGAAGGAGGCTTGGCGAATGAACCTACTTGGCCACCAGGTGTGCTCTGCAGAGGCCCTGCAGCTCTGGGTAGCAAAGCAACAAGCCTTGCTTAGCTGCTATAATTATAGCACCTGGGTGAAGGTAGTTTAGTTTCTGGAGTTTCTCCCTCAAAACTCCCACCAAGAGTTCACTGCCGTCTTGGAGGATGGGGGAAAAAGGTACCCAGAGTGTCCCTCCAGGCCTCGTTGGACGCAGCAGACTCAGCAGCCAGGACTCTGGCCTTTGGTGTCGCCATGAGGTGCATCTCATGGCTTCAGGTTTCAAACCTCCGGCCGGAGCTGCAGTATGTCATTCAGGACTTACCCTTTGTTGGTAAAGGCCTCTTCGCAGCAAAGACAGCCCCAGGCTGCGAAGCCTGATGGACAACAGGGTCCTAATGCGCTCTCTCAGCATGCATATGCCAGCGACCAAACGCAGGCCTTTCTGTCCCCAGCCGCCATGCTCTGTGCCTAGCCAGAGACAGGACTTTGGCAAAAGGCGAGGCCAAGGTGGTCGCAGACATACGTCAGGACCCCTAAAGAGCCAAGGTCAAGGTCCCTTGCAATTACCACTGGGACCAAAGACGAACCTTCCAAGGTGCGCCTGAGGGCGGTGTACCAGTCACAGGCCGGGATCCCAATTCCGCTTTCTCCTGGCGTGGCCCCAGTTAATTTCAGATCGCTGGGTCCTGCGCACGGTGGAGCATGGATACCACCTCTAATTTGTTCCAACCCTGTCCCCCTTCAGGGACCCCTCTCACGAGCATTTCCTCCTACAAGAGGTGCAGACGCCGATGGACGAAAGGGGCAAGGGGTTTTACTCCCGTTATGCCCTAGTCCCCCACTCGAACGGAGGTCTCAGACCTTCCTAGTCCTGCGCGGTCTCAACCAGTTTAGGATAAGGTTGGAGTTCCGCATGGTATCCCTGGGAACCATTATCCCATCCTTGCCTCCTGGGGACTGCTATGCCACCCTCGATATGAGGGACGCGTACTTTCACATCGCCATCTTCCCTCCGCACGGGAGATACCTCCGCTTTCTAGCCAACCATCAGTACTTCTGGTTTACGGTCCTGCTGTCTGGCCTTTCTACAGCCCCACGGGTATTGTCCAAGTGTATGGCCATAGTCGCCGCCTACCTTCGCTGATGTCGGATATGCATTTTCCATATCTGGACGATTCGCTTATCCAAGGAGACTCCGAGACACAAACCACTCAGCACGTGGTCATCGTCACGGTCTTATTCACAGGTCTAGGCCTGATGATTACTATAGAGCAATCCACTCTGGTTCCCACACAGAGGTTGGACTTCCTAGGGGCTATCCTGGTCTCCGATCTAGCCGGAGCCTGCTTACCACAGCCGCGGTTTTAGGCGATGGCAACAATCATCCGAGGTCTGCAGACTTTCCCAACGACCTCGGCTCGCACTTGTCTCAGTCTCCTGGGTCCATGGCTGCCCGCAAGTTTGTAACCAAACACACCAAGCTCCGCCTCCGTCCTCTCCAAGTCCGGCTCACCTCGGCGTACCGCCCGGACAGGGAACCAATGGTCATGGTAGTCACCGTTCCCTCGAGCACCTTAGGCTCCCTAGAGTGGTGGCTAACTCCCTCCCTCGTGTGGGCAGGGATGCGGTTCCATCCGCCCCAGCCCTCACTGCCCCTGACGACGGACGCGTCATCTCTCTGCTCGAGTGCTCATGGTCACCTCCAAGCTTAAGGCCTTTGGTCTTCTCGGGAGCTGGCATTCCACATCAATGCCCCAAAAATGAGAGTAGTCCTCCTGGCGTGCCAGGTGTTCCAGCGGCAGCTGCAAGGCCGTGGTATCCCGGTGTTTACAGCCAACGCAACGGCCATGTGCTCCATAAATAACCAGGGAGGGACATGGTCCTCCCCACCTTTTTGTCAGGATGCCATCCATTTCTGGGACTTTTGCATGGCCCACTCGATGGAGCTGGTGACGTCCTTTCTCCCAGGCGTTCGGAACTCCTTGGCGCTTTGACTCAGCAGGTCTTTCCTGTCTTACGAGTGGTCACTCTGCCCCATGTGAGGCGTTTGGTTTTCCAGAAGTGGAGATTTTTCCTCACATAGACCTGTTCGCTCACCGCGAGAGCAGAAAATGCCAGATGTTCTGCTCCTTCCAAGGTCTCTCCTGGGGATCGATCTTGGACGCATTCCTGATGCCGTGGAAAGGCCAACTCCTTTATGCCTTCCCACTGTTCCCACTGGTTCATTAAGTCCTACTCAAACTCCGCAGGGGCAGAGCGCGCATCATCATGATCACTCCAGCGTGGTCCAGGCAGCACTGATATATCACGTTGCTCGGCCTGTCAATAACCAACCCAATTACCCTGCCACTCCACCCAGACCTCATCACTCAGGGCCACGACAGGCTTCGTCACCCGGACCTGCAGCCTCTTCGCCTCACGGTGTGGCTGCTGCGTAACTGAGCCGGGATGGCAGGAAGCCTTCCACCTGGTCAACGTACCTGGCCGAGTGGACGCGTTTCTTCTACAGGTGCAATACGCTCGATCTTGCTCCTACTGAGGTCTCTATCCCCTCTATTTGGCCTACCTCTGGCCTTCAGCGGCAGGACTAGGCAGTATCATCGCTGCGGGTACACTTGACAGCCATCTCTACCTTCCAGCCAGGCTAAGGTGGACATTCCGTGTTCTCACACTCTATGGGTTTGAGGTCCCTCAAGGGCTTGGAGCGCTTGCACCCTCGGGTGCGCCGCCCAGCCCCGACCTGGGACCTCAACCTAGTTTTAACCAGACTTATGTCTCCCTCATTCGAGCCGTTCGCGACCGGCCTCTGCTATACCTGTCTTGGACGACAACTTTCCTTGTAGCTGTTACATCGGCCAGATGAGTCTCCGAGCTCAGAGCTCTTACGGTGGTTCCGCCGTACACTAGGTTTCACAAAGACAAGGTGCAGTTATGACCACACCCGGCTTTCCTCCCTAAGGTGGTTTCGGCCTTTCATGTTACCCACATCTCAACGCAATGGGCGCAACAATTGCACTCCCTGGACATCTGTAGAGTGCTCGCATTTATATTACGCTGACAGAACCATTTCGTAAGGTGCCCCAGCTCTGTCACGGTAGCGGACCAAAGGGAAGGCTTGCTTGTTTTCCTCTCAGAGGATCTCATCTTGGGTGATGGCGTACATCCGCACTTGTTATGATTTGGCTCATATTTCCCCAAGCCACATCCGTGCATTCTACCAGGGCTCAGGCTTCATCTGCCGCCTTGCTGGCTTGTGTTCCTACCCACGAGATCTGTCGTGCAGCTCCATTGGTCCTCGGTCCATACCTTTGCTTCGAGGTTCAACAGTCAAGAGATGCTGTAACCTCTGGCTCAGCAGTTTTCATTCTGCCACATTCCACTCCGACCCCACTGCCTATGTAAGGCTTGGGATTCACCTAACTGGAATGGATATGAGCAATCACTCGAAGAAGAAAAGACGGTTACTCACCTTTGTAACTGTTGTTCTTCGAGATGTGTTGCTCATATCCATTCCACACCCACCCTCCTTCCCCACTGTCGGAGTAGCCGGCAAGAAGGAACTGAGGAGCGGGTGGGCCGGCAGCGGTATATATCGAGCACCATGATGGCGCCACTCTAGGGGGCGACCTGCCGGCCCACTGAGTTGCTAGGGTAAAAGTTTTCCGACGAATGTGCACGCGCGGCGCACACACCTAACTGGAATGGATATGAGCAACACATCTCGAAGAACAACAGTTACAAAGGTGAGTAACCGTCTTTTCTCAGGAGCCAAAAAATCTTACCGCATTATAGGTGAAACTGCATTATACTGAATTTGCTTTGATCCACCGGAGTGTGCAGCCCCGCCACCCCGGAGCACTACTTTACCATGTTATATCCGAATTTGTGTTATATCAGATCGTGTTATATCGAGGTAGCAGTGTATTTCATGTAATATATTACATGTCTGCTGTGCTATGTCTATATTACCTCAGGTAAGATCAGAGAAGTATGCCTTGTGCTTGGAGTGGGAGATGATGTGGTTTGTGATGTTTCTTAGTTTTTGCAGGACTTTGTTCCACTGTCTTGGAGCAGCTCCTGGGGAAGTTCTGTCCCCTATACTGATGAGCTTTACCCTTGCAGTGGACAGTTCAGCTGTACTTGGGAGTGGGAGTCCTGGAGTGGGGTCCTACTCCCAGAATTTTATATGATCTTTTAAGATGTCCTGGACCCAAACCATTGAGTGCTTTAAAGATCAGAACTGAGCTCCAGAATTTGACATGTTACTGTATTTTGCAGCAAGCCAGCGCAGTAAGCAGAGATCAGGTGATGGATGCCTGGCACAGATTGTGCCTGATCCTGCATGTGTGTACAAGAATAGGGTGGAGTGGAACTGCCTTCAGCCCCTCTTTTGGGCACCTGTAGAGGGACCAAGCACAACCCCCCTCCTCAAGTGTAAAGACCAGGGGTCTCTAGTGTAATCAGGGATGCTAGAAACCTCAAATGAGATGGGCAGGAAGTGAGGCCATGACACAAGCCCCATTCCCACTAGTTAGTTAAGATGGCCTATTGCAGGGTGTGCAGAGTGCACCTTGCACTCTTCCAGAGTTGCCCTAGCATTCCCAGTGATATTGCACCTGCCTCACTTTCATTTCTTCTAGGTGCTCCTTCTGGGGTGGTGCACCTTCACACTGCCCCTTATAACACTCTCAAAGCCACAACGGGCCCCACAGTTTGGAAAGTGCTGTGAGATCCCTCTACATGAATAAAGCCCTCACCTTATATATATGTAAATTGGTGTCATATTGTTCTACATATTAACCTTCGAGACTCATTGTCTTGCACTATTCCTCTCACAACTGATCTCAGATACGCAACCAGTATGTACATCTTAGACAAACACAAACATCCATCTCATGCTATCTCCCACCTACCACAGCTCTCAATCCATCATGGTCCTAATTTTGGGACGAAAACCCACAATGAAGGAGGAACAAAAGGAAAAACAGTAATATGGATCAATGTTTTAAAATGCTGTGAGATTAACTTTTCCCTCTCTCAGCTAATATTTTCTCTCATCTTGGTTTCATGAGTAATTGTTTCCTGATATTAATTATTCACATCAATAAATGTGGGCATGGAGGTCTGGATATCTGTTGGATATGGAGTTTTTGCCTCTAGGACACTAGTTCACGTCAAGCCCAAGTCAATAGGGAGTGAAAGCTGTTACTGTCAGATGGCTGCCTGATTGTCTGTCTGTATGGACTGATTTTACTAGTCTAACCCATTTGCCAGTGGACAGGTGTTTACATCACATTTGGCTTCCCTGCTGGTAATTTCATAAGGGAGGGTTAAGACTGAAGGCTGGCATACACTAGAAAATTAGATCAACCCAGCGATGTCAATCAGAGATATGAAAAATCCATACCCCCGAGTGATGCAGTTATACTGACCTAACCCCCGGTGTAGACAGTGCTAGATTGACAGGAGAGTTTCTCCTGCTGACATAGCTACCGCCTGTTGTGGAGGTGGATCTTTTCAAGTGTAGAGTAGGCCTGCCTGTAGTTAAGCGGACCTAAATCCCTATGTAGACAGGAATTCTTCCATTGACTTGGCTACCGCCTCTTGAGGAGATTTTACTACAACGATAAAAGTATTCCAGATAGCCTGAATGGGCCATAGAGACTGAATTACCCACTCAACCATCTAGGTTAGGGTTGAGACACCTTGCCAGTGGATGGGGGTGGGATGGGGTGAAGTTTGTGCTAGCACTGTTTTTGTTGTGCTTGTTCTGTCAACAGAGGCTTTCAGTCTTCAGGTTTGTCAGTCTGGCATATTATTAGCAGCACCAAATTCGTACATGAAAATAAATAAAATATGAGATCAGAGCAGATGTGTGTGTGATGAGAGACGAGTTTGGGTCTAAAATGAGGGATGTCCCTTGTAATGAGGGTCACTAAGAGTTTTACACATTAAAATAAAGCTGTTTCCCTTCTGCAGAGGCACAGTCTTATACCTTGTATAGGACTTATCTTCACACCATGGTGGACTGCAGTTTGAGTGAGTTATGAGTTCCACACAAAATATTGGAGTCTTACGATGATCCTAGGTTTGCAAATCACTCACTACACGATGATCAGAGGTGTTGAGCAACCATATCTTCCATTGACTTCAACTGGAGTTATGGGTGCTCAACCCTGTCTAGAAATGATCCTCAAAGGTATTTAGTCACCAGCTACCAAGAAGAAAGGGATCAGAATGGCAAAGCTTGAATCTGCATCCAAATTTCCCCAACATGTTAGAATTCATTAGATCTGGACTCTTAGTTTGGTTTTTTATAAAGATGGGGCTAAGAGGTAAAACCTGGTACTGAACATCCCTAGAGCATAAGGACAAAGGAGTGCATGGATTTTGATGTTGTTTCTGACTCATCTTGGCTTCCCAGGCAAGTTGCTTTGATGCTGATGTGATGGGGACCTTGACCCAGCAGAGCTTCTGCTGTACCACCTCCTAAGAAGCTCTAAATTATGGGCCTTGATGGGTTCCTTCTCCTCTCTTCAGTTCATAAATATCTTCAACCCTTGCTCTTATTTTTTTTAAATGAAATTTATGATTTGCTAAGTTCCTTACTAGAACAAACAAATATAAATCCAGAGCTAAATGATGGCTTGTTCCAAATGTTGTTCTGTATGGGGCAAGATTACTATTGCCAATAACTACATAACCAAGGCCTGTTGTAAATTCCCTTGCCATACAGATTTATGTCAGCTATAGAAATACTGCACTGGGTGAATATGCCTGAAATATTTAAAGTGTTCAAGAGGCAGGCCTTAGAATGGAATTATTAACTCTCTTTGCACCAGCGAGCCAGAGCTCTTATATAGCTAATAGAATTTGCTCACTGCTTGCCTGTCACTGTTCCTCTGTGCAGGGAAATTGGTTTTAGATCATAAGGACAAGATTGTATCTGAGTGTAAAGCAGAGAGAATTGTGTGAGGTCAGCACCACTGTGTTCTGGCCTTTCCTTAGTAGGTGGTGGACCTAGACCTGCTATCCACACTGTCAAAGTTAGAATCAGGACTCACAATTTGTCAGACCACTCTGTTTTATTAGCACAGCGCTCTGCCAATAACATTCAGAATATGTGAGCGGCCATGCAAGGCCAAAACAGTCTTATTTATACAGATAAAAGAGCGGGAATCAGACAAAAGAACAAAGAAAGCAAAACTGTAAAATTCACCTGGGGCACAGCATGCATATCCTACTTCCTTACTAACTCTTTATGGATCTGAGGCTAATACTTCACCAATTGCCCTTAAATGGTGCAATTGTTCTATGTGAATGTCTGTATTCCTGACACCTGGATTGCAGCATTCCAACAGTTTTTCTTAAAGGTACAGACAGCATTTCTTTAATCCTTTCTATTTTCACAACATAATTTATTCTACTTTCACAATCCCTCCTTTTGGTCAAGCGCACGCCATGACCAACAATTACTGGGTTTCACAAATTAACCGTTTCTTATCTTTTTGTTCATCAGTGATATTCAAAATCATTATATTAGCACTCTGTTTTGGGGCAGCCATCTGGGTGACACAATTCTGGATACAACAGATTAACTGAAAGCATACAAAAATCACTAAGATTTCAAACAGGATAGTTAGGGCTCCCTGAAACAACCAGTTTCCTATGCCAGAGAAATTGAACAGGTTACTTAGCCACTTCCATAAAGAACTCAGCTCTTTATGAGGAAGATATGCGATTTGTTCTAAGTGGCTATAGCGATCTATTACCTTATTGGTATTGTATAAACATACAACATTGTTTTCCAGTGAGAGCACAGGTCCCTCCTTTGGCCGCGAGCACTATGTCCAATGCCTGACGGTTCTGGAGGGCCACCTGTCCGATTGCCTCTGTTTCCTTGGCCAGGGCTCTTAAACTTTCTCTGGTTTTATTTGCCATTATTTAACTACTTAGGAGCCTTTTTGCCTGGTGTATTGCTCCCCCAAGTGGGATAAAGGAACTGCCAATAGCCTCTTCCCAGGTGTCATTACTGTTCCATATTGTGTTAAACAGACAAGGTCCTCCAGTGAGGTCTGGGTAATTGAGTGGGATAGCCAGGACAGGAACACCAGTTTGAGAGTGGGCTGGGATGTGGCTGCAGACCCAGCATTTAGAAATAATAAGGGTCTGAGCTATCCACACTTGCTGCTGGATAAAAGAATTGTCATTGTGTGCACCCCAGACCTTAAGATACCAGCAGCCGAGGAACAGGCGCTACCAGAGCTGCATGTTGGAGGCAAGGCCCTTCTGGTTCTGACAACCTCAACTGAGGGAACTGCACTCACAGTTTTAAGTCCACCAGGCAGCAGGCGCTCGGCTCACTACTGCTTCTTCTTGGGCCTTGCTTTATGTAGTCATCTGCTTCTGGCAACCCTTACGAGAGCGTAGATTGTAAGGTATTGCAGGCTGTTCCTCTACGTCTTCTTCTGGAGTCAAAAAAATTGACTCTGCGTGGTCCTGAGGTGGTGGTTGGTTCACTGGGGTCTGTGCATTCTTACACTGCGAAGCATGTATCTACTCTGAGATGCCAGACAGTTTAACAGCCGTCCCTTGACTCTGGCTGTAACAATGGCCTTCACACCTTATCTTTTCCTGATGCATACATTCCTCATTCACACAAATAGGTTTGAGAATACAAACAGTACTATTTTATATTGAACAAAAAAAACATTGCAAATTAAACCTTGCTAAGTTTTACAATTGATAACTAAGACAATTTACATTGAGACCCAGGCCTTCAATGTTTCTCTAATTTACTTAACACAGACACAATAGAGAATCCTGTCTCTTACTACCTAAATCTTAAAACAAAGAGTTAGAGAGGGCCCAATTTGTAAAGCATATGGGAAAACAGAATCCTATAGTCCCAGGGGGTCATTTCTTTCTGCTATTTAAAAATAGTGACTAGCAGGATGAAATCAAATTATACTTTAATTCTTATGGGATATTATAAAATCCTGCTCCTACATATCCCCCTTTTGACACTAAGATTATTAATCGCCAGTGTCACTTCTTATTTAGTCCACGTAATAGAAAATACTGGGAGGTGATTTGGGCCTGTGGCTTTAGCTTTACATACATTTTTTTTATCCACCAGCACATTTTAAACATTTCAATTAAACACATACAATGTAAAACCAAAAACAATTAGGGTAGTAATATTAGTATGCCAGTAGTTGTGGGAGACCATTCAGAAAATGTTATACCAATGGTAAGCTGTTATGCTTTTATGCAGTGGCAATTTTTAACATGTCCCCATTTGCGTGTATAATATGAATAGTTCAGTTTTCCACATTTTTGTTTTTATTTTTTTAGGAGCCATGTTACCTTTTTACCTTTTAACAGATGATTGGTAACTGTTTGCCATTTAATGCCAAGGTTGATAGAGAACTCAGCTAAATCAGTGCTTACAGTAAGCGGAGACTCTTTTGTTGTTGTTGTTGTGGCAAATAGTAAATGTGATTATTGGTAAACACAGTACTTACATTACATTTACATTTGTCTTCTGGTGGGTTGCTAGCATTTTTTAAACACTTTTCCCCAAGAATTAACACATACACATAGTCCATTATACAGTACTTTGGATTATTTGAAAGACAAAAAGAACAGTTTTCTACCCCTTTTGGGGTGGCATTGATTATTGGTTAAAGATTTCATTTTTTTACAAATACCCTTCCTGACTGCAGGCAAAACAGAGGAATTACCCCCATATTTTTCTGTGTGTTTTTTTTTTTAAATAGGCAGGCCAGGTTTTAATGGCTTCTACATTTTAAGGGTTATGCAAGAATTATTTCACTGTTTAGTTATTAAATTCATGAGGTGGTGTACCTCAAGTTTTGCCTCTTATATAGCAGACCAAGTTTGTAATGTTTTCCCTGCTGTGTTAAGCTTTAAGTTTATTCACAGGTAATAGCTGAGAAGCATCATTACCATATTACTTTAAAGGATTTTTCCAAAAATCATACACACTACAAGTTGTTACAGGGGTACTCACTAACATTAAAGTTATTTTAATGTTTAATATTAACAGTAACATTAGCATCAAATTTATTAAAGGTATCTTGTTATACCATGCCTTTTATGTAGGCAGTTTGTTTGCTGACCAGGTATGTTCTTTATTTGCAACTTCGTTTGTGCTGGCAGTTTTCACCTTTTTTTATCAGTTAGGTAATTTGCATCAACACAGGCTAGGCTTTTGGATTCAAAGCCATCAGCAGAGCTCAGAGACTCTGTTTTAACACACAGGGATCTGAAAAAGAAAACACAGCCTATTGCGGCTCTTTTTGGAGCCCTAATAGGATTTTAATTCAGCAGCATGTTTCATTTGCAATTTTTTTTTTACATCCCTTTTTACAATATACACTGCACATGTCCTACGGAAAATGCACATTCTTTCTATACTATAACTTTTCAAAAACATTAGCCATATTAATTTTTACATAAGGTATAACTTTGTTTTGTTTTTTTTTCAGAGTTTTCATGTACTTTTATTAAAGTGACAGTCTGATTACACATAGTTATTTTAAGGCTCAGTGTTTTTAACATTGCTTCTTTTTGTTTTGTGCACCTCACCTTTGCTGTTGCTTCAGAGGGTCACTGTTAACTTCTTATTCTGTCATTACAGCTCTTATCTGCTATTGTTACAAAAAAACAAACCAAACAAACAAAAAGACTCCAAAATTTCTACCTATTCTCCTGATTCTGACTGCCCTATTGCAGCCATGACTTGGTCTTCATTTAAAAATATTTTAATTTTTGTAAAGAATCAAGTTACCCCTTAAGGGTTAAATGCTAAATCCCAAAGCCAAACAACACTAATTACCTGTGTCTTGCAAAAAGGTCTGTCAGTTTTGCAACTTTGAATCAAAGAGTCAAATGAATTTTTAGTGGCATTAAAAACAAAAACAAAATCAATTTATCTTACACCTACAAAACAGTAGTTTTACAAACCAGATGTGTTGGTTTAGATTCTTAGAACTTTACATACACAGACAAATAGATACATACACATTTTCTTTTCCTTAACATTTTTTTTTTACACTGCTTTGTTTTTGCATAGCTGTATATATATATAAGGATTATTTACAGGCACTCTTCTGGAAAAGGGCCCATTTTCCCTTCAGAATGTCTGCAAAGAAACCAAGAATTCTTTCTCTTTAACATGGTCCTTTTTAACATTTTCCACAAAGTTTAACTGCTTAATTCTCTCCAGCCTCTATAGTTAACTTTTCACTCTTTTCTTAAAGCACTTGTTTATGTTTCAAAATGACACTTTTATCACCTTAGATTTCACCCTTTTAAGTATTGTTCCAGGGATTCATGCCTACACTTACTACTTTTTTTTTTTTACTCCTGACACTATTCCCTTAGGGCTTTCAACCTGTTTCTTTTCTGTTGCTTGCCTGCTTGTCTGGGCCCGATCCTGCTTTTTTCAATGAACCGTTTGTGAATGATATTGTGGTCATTTCACAATTTTGAAAGAAATGTTCAAGGAAAGGGACCAGAAAGGGTGGGGGCTAGTTGAGGAGCCCCCTCCTCGCCCCCAACCTTGCTGAATTGGTAGTGGGACACTATAAAGAATCAGTTTCTGAGGCAGACAACAAAGGGGAACAGAACAAGGGACTTTTTGTCCTTTTTACAATGAGATGGGAGTATGAAGGGGTTTGGATCGATCCGGGGTTTGGAGAACGGGGTAAAAGGGAGCGCTGGGTCTAGTGGTGGGAGAGGAGGCTTTTAATAAAGCTTTTAACTTATTATTTGAATAAGTGAGAGAGGCCAGTTTTGATTTTGTCCACCTATGATTTGCCTCTTCCCACCACTGCATGAAACAATTAACCTCTCCTTTAGCCAATTTAGTTTTAGGTTGGCCGAGTTTGTCCTTTAAGACGTCCACTCAGTCTTTGTTCCAAGATTTTAACAGTGGCCACTGAGTTTTGGGATCCTCCTGAGTTAGCCTAGACCATTTTCCCAGAAATTTACAGGAGTCTGGACCCTTTTTACAGGAGTCTGGACCCATCCTAAATACATAAAATGAGCCGGCGTTCATTTAGGGAACTGTCCCGACTTAGACGTCTGGTTACCAGTACAGGAGGACTTTCACACACCAATCACACAAGAAGGAAATTCAGGTTCGTCAGAGCGATGCCTGCTGCAACACATAAAAGGAGCCCACAGGCTACTGCCTCAATTGCCCTTGCTTTCACACTAAGGGTTTTACCCAAGGTGTGGTGCGGCTGCAATTGTGCAGATTTCACTCACTCAGACCGCAGGGACAGGAACCCCTTGGTCGGCCGATCCCCAGACAGAGACGGCACTCAGACTCAAACACTCCACAAGAGGACAGATAGACACAGAGACAGGACAGTCCTCAGTCCGGACAAAACACAGAAATAATTACCTGACCAGATTCCTGATGTCAGATCCCGGGATCCCTACCAGAACAGAGTGGGAACCAACAGGTTCGATGGCGTAGACCTCACTGTGGCTGTGCGCCTTTCCGCTCTAGTGGGGGACCGCTTGGGCCAAATGCCCAGGTGCCGGCTGCCACGGTCATCCCACAAAAACAGTCAGGAATCACACAGCCCCAGTGAAGACGGTTGCCATCTCGGTGGAACCTCCAAATTGTCAAAGTTAGAATCAGGACTCACAATTTGTCAGACCACTCTGTTTTATTAGCACAGCGCTCTGCCAATAACATTCAGAATATGTGAGCGGCCATGCAAGGCCAAAACAGTCTTATTTATACAGATAAAAGAGCGGGAATCAGACAAAAGAACAAAGAAAGCAAAACTGTAAAATTCACCTGGGGCACAGCATGCATATCCTACTTCCTTACTAACTCTTTATGGATCTGAGGCTAATACTTCACCAATTGCCCTTAAATGGTGCAATTGTTCTATGTGAATGTCTGTATTCCTGACACCTGGATTGCAGCATTCCAACAGTTTTTCTTAAAGGTACAGACAGCATTTCTTTAATCCTTTCTATTTTCACAACATAATTTATTCTACTTTCACAACACCAGCCAGCAGAATGGAGGTGAGCATATCCCTCACCCTTGTATTATGGTATCCAGCAGCCATGATCCCTGTTGGTCTTGTGTCACGTTCAAGTATATTGTCTCTAGGAGCTTTTCCTCTTCCCCACACCCCAGGCTCTGTCTTAAATGGAATACCGTAACCTGTAAGCACTGGCAAGTGTCAGTACTGGAGCTGTGCAAAACACATTTGTCATGGTATAAACCCCCACTCTGAACCTTAGCGTTCCAAAAGATGGGGTACCAGCATGAATTCCTCTAAGCTCAATTACCAGCTTAGTACTTGTAACGCTGCCACCAACCAGGAATTCCAGTGCCTGGTACACTCTGGTCCCCCCAAAACCTCGCCCGGGGACCCCCAAGACCCAGTCCCTCTGGATCTTAACACAAGGAAAGTAAACCCTTTCCCTCACCATTGCCTCTCCCAGGCTTCCCCTCCCTGGGTTACCCTGGAAGATCACTGTGATTCAAACTCCTTGAATCTTAAAACAGAGAGGAAAATTCACCTTCCCCCCTCCTTCTCTCTCCCCCTCCCAGACTCTCCCTGAGAGAGAAAGTAATCCTAACACAGAGAGAAAATTAACCTTTCTCTCCCCCTTCCCTCCTTTCTCCCCACCAGTTCCCTGGTGGATCCAGACCCAGTCCCCTGGGTCTCACCAGAATAAAAAAACAATCAGGTTCTTAAACAAGAAAAGCTTTTAATTAAAGAAGGAAAAACAGTAAAAATTACCTTTGTAAATTTAAGATGGAATATGTTACAGGGTCTTTCAGTTATAGACACTGGGAATACCCTCCCAGCCTAAGTATACAAGTACAAATTAAAATCCTTTCAGCAAAATACAAATTTGAACTCCTTCCAGCCAAATACACATTTGCAAATAAAGAAAACAAACGTAAGCCTAACTCACCTTATCTACCTAGTATTTACTATTCTGGACATATAAGAGACTGTATCAGAGAGATTGGAGAGAAACCTGGTTGCATGTCTGGTCACTCTTAGAATCCAGAGAGAACAACAACCAAACACTAACAGCACACACAAAAACTTCCCTCCCTCAAGGTTGAAAGTATCCTGTCCCCTGATTGGTCCTCTGGTCAGGTGACAGCCAGGCTCACTGATCTTGTTAACCCTTTACAGACAAAAGAGATATGAAGTACTTCTGTTCTATTAACTCTTACTTATCTGTTTATGACAACATTTGTCTACATTTGTGTAGGTTTCAACAGAGATGGGTTCAAGCTGCAAAGTTTTTAATATTTTAGATCCAGGGTTTCGGTTCTGTCCATCAGACATATATGAGCCATTTGCAAAATTCAGATCCAGAACTGGATCTTATACACCTGAAAATTCAAGGATAGGGGTTTTGATTGGGGTTAGGGCTGTCAAGCAATTAAAAAAATTAATCACAATTAATTGTGCGATTAATCGCACTGTTAAATAATAATAGAATACCACTTATTTAAATATTTTTGGATGTTTTCTACATTTTCAAATACACCGATTTCAACTGCAACACAGAATACAAAGTGTACAGTGCTCACTGTATATTTATTTTTCATTACAAGTATTTGCACTATAAAAAAACAAAAGAAATAGTATTTTTCAATTCACCTAATACAAGTACAGTAGTGCAGTCTCTTTATCATGAAAGTTGAACTTACAAATGTAGAATTATGTACAAAATACCTGCATTCAAAAATAAAACAATGTAAAATTTTAGAGCCTGTAAGTCCACTCAGCCCTACTTCTTGTTCAGCCAGTCGCTCAGACAAAGATGTTTGTTTACGTTTGCAGAAGATAATACTGCCCTCTTCTTGTTTACCATGTCACCTGAAAGTGAGAACAGGCGTTTGCATGGCACTGTTGTAGTCAGCGTCACAAGATATTTACATGCCAGATGTGCTAAAGATTCATATGTCCCTTCATGCTTCAACCACCATTCCAGGCGACATGCATCCATGCTGATGACAGGTTCTGCTTGATAACAATCCAAAGCAGTGCGGTCCGACACATGTTCATTTTCACCATCTGAATCAGATGCCACCAGCAGAAGGTTGATTTTCTTTTTTGGTGGTTCAGGTTCTGTAGTTTCTGCATCAAAATGTTGCTCTTTTAAGACTTCTGAAAGCATGCTCCACACCTCATCTCTCTCAGATTTTGGAAGGCACTTCAGATTCTTAAATCTTGTGTCAAGTGCTGTAGCTATCTTTAGAAATCTCACATTGGTACCTTTCTTTGCATTTTGTGAAATCTGCAGTGAAAGATGTTCTTAAAACGAACAACATGTACTGAGTCATCATCCGAAACTGCTATAACATGAAATATATGGCAGGATGCAGGTAAAACAGAGCAGGGATATATAATTCTCTCCCAAGGAGTTCAGTCACAAATTTAATTAACACATTATTTTTTAACAAACATCATCAGCATGGAAAAGTCCTATGGAATGGTGGCCAAAGCATGAAGGGGCATACGAATGTTTAGCATATCTGGCACCTAAATACCTTTCAATGCCAGCTACAGAAGTGCCATGCAAATGCCTGTTCTCACTTTCAGGTGACATTGTGAACAAGAAGTGAGCACCATTATCACCTGTAAATGTACACAAACTTAGCTGAACAAGAAGTAGGACTGAATGGACTTGTAGGCGCTAATGTTTTACATTGTTTTGTTTCTTGAGTGCAGTTATGTAACAAAAAAAATCTACATTTGTAGGTTGCACTTTCACGACAAAGAGATTGCACTACAGTACTTGTATGAGCTGAATTGAAAAATAGTTTCTTTTGTTTATCATTTTTACCTTACAAATATTTGTAAAAAAGAATACACTTTGATTTCAATTACACAGAATGCAATAGATATGAAAATGTAGAAAAACATCCAAAATATTTAATAAATTTCAATTGGTATTCTAGTGTTTAACAGGGCAATTAAAACAGAGATTAATCACGATTATTTTTTTTAGTTAATCGCAGGAGTTAACTGTGATTAAGTGACAGCCCTAATTGGGATTGTAGTGACAAACCCTGTAGAGTGAATCAGGCCCCTTGTCTTTAAATATTGTCACCTTCACAGTTAAAAAAACATGCGTGGCAAGGCCCTACTACTTTCCTAGACTACAGGAGGTAAGTTGTGTGTATGTCCCAATCACTCTGCTAACTCCTATATTTTGGACCCTAGATGCAGCTGGGAAATTGGTTGTTCACGGGCATCAAAATTTTAGATAGGATTTTCCCATCTACCACCTTTGATGATCCCAGCAGCAATGGAAAGTGCTTACAAAATTGCTCAGTAGCCTATTGTAAAATTATTGCTCTTGAGACCAAAAATCCACCTGGAAACAAACTGAATTAGCTCTGAATAATCCCCAGCACCATTTATCTACCTTTACTTTGACACCTGGCTTGGAGAGTCCCCAGTTTTTGTCTGAAGGCCATAAATGGCCCTGTACTCTTTTCTGTCATTATCTGTGAACAGAACACAATCCATCACCATTTAAAGGACACAGCACAATAGATTGGGGGCTAATCAGGCCTTTATGGTGATGGGGGCTAGAATATGGAACTCGATTTTCCCTGGCATCCATCTCTCCCCACTTTTAAAACACTTTAAACCTTTCTATTCTAGAGGGGGGTTTTGTGTGTTTGTTTTTTTTTAATTTGACCCCCACTTTGTCCTGTATTTATTCTTTCTGTCCTTTTTATAAATCCTTGTGCTTCGGGACATAACCTCTAACCAACAGAGACTGTTTTTCCTTATTACATGTGTTCCGACAGTGCTTAGATATGCTCCAAATGAACTTAGGGCCCCGTTGTATTAGGTGCTATGCAAACATAGCTAGAGACAGTCCCTGTCCCAAAAAGCTTACAGTTTAAATAGACAAGGCAGTATCTTTGCTATACTGGAAGTATCATTATCTCCATTTTACAGATGGGAAACTGAGGGCCTTTCTATGCACCAAAATTGCCCTGATTTAACTAAATCGGGTTCTAAATCAACGGAGTCAAACTGGGGCAATTCCTCAGTGTGGACACTTAAATGGGTTTGAGTGCCTAAGATTGATATGGGCTAATTTCAGTTTATTACAGGACACTGGACTGGGGGGAGCATTTCAAAGGCACAAATGACAGGTGCCTAATTCCCATAGGAGGTCAATGGGAACTGGGAGCCTAACTCTTCTTTATGCCTTTGAAAACCTCATTCTAGATGGACCACTGGTCTGATCTGGTGTGGCAAGTCCAGTATATACCTATGATTTTTTTAAACCCCTTGGCTGGTTTTACTTGGAGGCTTTTACAGGGAGGCTTTTATATTTGTAAATGCATTTTAAGTCATTTTTACTATGCGATATATATAGCGCCTCGAGCCCTTCTGCCAGGGTAAATCACAGGGAAGGAGGACTCACTATAACAGACAGTACTGATAAGCATCGTGTTAATGATATAACATCAGGTCTCCAAGGGAGACGACTCCTAAGGAGGCTGACACTGCTGTACTGAAAATGACATGAGAATGCAAAGGAATCATCTCATCGTATTTAATACTGTGGCTAACACTGAGCTGCCTATCTTGCAACCAGTAAACCAATCTAGTGTTTATTGGATAGAGGCCAAGCTGAGTTACTGAAAACAGTATCACCTGCTGCATTGCTTTCTCACTCCCAGCCTCCATTTAGAGCTGCCCTGTGCTGCAGGCAGTTCTGAGGTAAAGCCTGTATAAATTGGTTGTTGACTCTTGCAAGCTTGCAGTGTTTCAAAATTTTTAATTCAGAAGAGAGCATTGCCTGTAAGCTTAGCACCTTACAAAATGAAGGGGTCCCAACAATAGTTTTAACAGTGAATGGAAAAGCTTTATTGAGATCAATACTAATAACTAATATTTTGCACTGCTGGAACACCTTTCATATCAGGATTTCAGCGCAATCATTTCAAAACAGCAACTGACATGTAACCATCTCTGTCTGAGTGGAACACAGCAACTATTTAACAGCACATATCAATACCACACAACAGTTTAGGACTGGAAGTGAAGGGTCTATTTGGAATTTTTGACAGAATGTAATTACCAGTGTTGAAATTTAGCCAGAGCACCAGTGCCAAATACCGTTGTTGTCTGCTTGCAAAAAGTACAATGTGATTATTAATGATCTCAGTTTTATGTCTCAGACAAAAGATGGCATCTATAACAATACTGTGCCATTAAAACTGTGTTGAGGCTTTGGCTCAGTGCTGATACAGAAGGAAGCATGTTACCTACGGACCCATCACCCTCACTATCTATGACATCTAGGTGTTCCATGGAGGTAGCTTATCCAAATACTACCATCCAAAAACAACTCTGCTGAGCTTGTCAGAACCAACAGAATCAACTATTGTACATCACTTTGTGCAATAGTTTTAAAACAACAGCCAGGATCCTAAATCAATCACAAGCTGTGGATGAAAAATACATTTGACAACAAAATATTGGGAAATCAGTTCTTCTTTTACCTCCCTGCCATGATCTGAATTATTGGTCTTTTTCTCTTTCTTTTTCTGCAATGGCTGTTGATATCACAAGCACAAGTTGCAGATGTTGGTGGTGATCAGATAATTTGTTCTTGCAGAGACAACACAGAATCTTGTGCTGAGCTCTTGGCAGGTAAGTAAAGGAGGAACTGATTTTAAATTTGCACAGATGTTCACAGTGTAAAAGTCACTTCTCTGCAGAAATAAAACATGAGGCCTATGTGCCACTTACATCCCATTTAAACTATGAGGGACTAATTTAGCTGTAGGGTGTGGGTCTTGTGCTAGCACTCTTCACAGTGGTGAATTTCACACATGCTGATGTGGGATCAGGAACTTTTGTTCTGAATTTGAAACCATCCCATGTTAACGTCAAGAGAAGATTAAAAGTACCCCATATTCTCTGAAATTTGCTGTATTTTAGAAGGTGCAAATATTTCCTTTGTTGTTTACAATCTCAAAAACAAGGATCATGAATGTGTCGCTGTCCCTTTCAGATAATGCATTGCTTCTACAAGCATTTGCCAGCAGAGTGCATTTCATCAGTGGTCGAGCCATGCAGGACATCACGGAACACCTGTCAGGTAACAAACAGCTCAGCTGAACTGAACTTTTCATGGTTCACTTGGATTAAACTCAAGAAAGACTCTTGGGAAATGACAGATATGAGGAAATCCCTATGCATTTACAAAGCTATAGCCCATGGAACAGCAGGAGGCACTGGGCCTGTTCCTCCAGTGCCCTACACCCTGTGAAGTCAATTATACTTGTGTAAAGTGCTTGTAAAATGCTCCTGCTCTGATTTGGTCATGTATTACATACATTTTGCACAGGTGTAAATGACTGTGCAAGATGCAAGGCAATGGAGAATTGGGCTTTCAGAGTCTAGTAATGAATCATCGATGGGAGGTCTCAAAATTCTCTCCTAAGAAAGAGAAACTACAAGTGTTCCAGGTGTCTCCTGAACATTTTTAAAAGGGTGGCAGTGTGAGATCAGGGCTAGGCCCACAGGTTCTGCTTCCTTAGAGAAATGTCTATCCCCGACAGCCTACGGACACCCACACCCTGCTATGGAACATTTTGGGGTCACTGATATTTTTCTATTCTTGGGGTCTGTTTTGCCTCTCTGACAAAGAGCTCTGGGAGAGGAGTTCTTTTGTGGCAAACATTTTGGGCTGGATCCCACAAAAGCTGGGACTACCAGCATGAGTGCAGACTGTTCATGTGAATAATGGTTGTTGCAAGAATGTGCCTCCCTGGGGGTGTGAGCAGGCACTTCCTTCCTGACCCTGCAAGCTATCTGCTTCTACCTGTAGTAAGAGGAGGCCCTGAGATATAAACCTTGGTATCAGGGCCTGGTATGAGGCCTAAGGCCTCAACTAAAGTAATGGTCAAGGCTTTGCTAACAAAGCAAAGTTAAGGTGTGAGCCAGAGGCAGGCCCTGCTCACAGAAGCTGGCAAGGAAAGGGCTGATACTGCAAAAAGAGACATACCTAAAAGGTACGGTACACAAGATATCAGAACATTCACATACTTGTACACTCCACACAGATAACAGGGTACAAGCTGACCCATCCCAATGACAGGGCCAAAAGGGGAATATGATGGATAGAGTTGTTTTGTTCGAACCAACATGTACAAGGTGAGAGGCAGCACCTTACTATGTAAAGGGGTTGTACCTTACTAAGTAGAATGGCTGCACCTCAATACGTCAGGAGTGATGTGTAACTTGTTTGTACCTCTGTATAAGAGTGCATCCCTGGGGCGGTGTCTTTGTCCAGCCTAGGGGGCAGTGGAAAGTCCCACCACTGACTGAGCTGAGTCCATTGCCAGGGGGCACATACTCGTAGTATGTCCTGTAGAGTAAAATCTAGAGGGAACTATCATTGTGCTTCGTTTGACAATAAACCTGGCCAAAGTGCCTTCGTATCTTACTAGACTCTGTGGTCATTGGAGGTTCTCTTGGGGTCTGCTGTGTCAGCTATCTTCAAAGAGCTGGGACAGCACACAGAGGGAACACACGCACGCAGCTGAGTGATGTCAACATTGAACAGAGCAGAGCACCACGCCGGTAGCATCTGACAACACTACCCAGAAGCATGACATTGCATTTCCGCTATTTCAATGTGTGTAAATATAGTCTATTTCCACATCAACTGAATCCTACAAGCTAAAAATGCTGCTTTTTCTTGACCTATAATCACAGCTTATGTCCAGTGACAGCCAAGAAATGGCAAAATCGATCATCTCGATGTATGCTGAAAGCAGCCTAATTATAGCCTTGCTTTAATTAGGGGTAAATCTACTGCTAATTATTCCAGCTTCTTTTAATCCAAGGTTTAATAAGGTTTGCTTATTCATTATAATTCTCTTATGGGCATCCATATCCACGGCAAACCTAACAGGGCCTTTAAAGGTAATTTGCATAAAGTAAATCTCTGTACACACACAACTGAATTCTACAGCAATTTAATCTCTTTTTGCAAATAAAGCATTTAAATATAAATTGGGGCCAGTTTAGAAAGAGCATGTGTTCCCTCTGGGATTTATTGGGAACAGGCAGCTCTCTCTTCTAAACTCCATCGTGGCCACTACATTTAATAGCATCTGTGCTCTAATTATCTCCTTTTTAAATGAGGGACTGTAACCCTTTGCTGATTTATTATGGTTGTTTAAGTATTATTTAAGGCTGATTTTTAAAAAAAGTGAATTTAATGCTGGTGAAAGGTGCCAGACTTACAGTGCTGGGAATATGAAATTGCTTTAACCACAGAATAGCAACGTATGCTTCCCTCACACTATCACCAGCTAATGTGCTTCAATTTACCTCTGTCAGACTGATGAGAATTCAGTCTCCAGGCCATATCAGTTCTTGGCCTCTCTGTGGAAACTGCCAGCAAAGATGCCAGGTAGTGTCAGGTTTTTGTTTGTTTTTAATGTAGCCATCTATCCAATTCAGAAAGTGAATTGAGATCTCATCTCAGGAAGTGTGAAAGGAAGAATTGTCTAGTGATTAGGGCTTTATCCTTGCATTTGGGAGACCTGGGTTTAATTCCCTGTTCCACTATAGCCTTTCTGTGTGATCTGGGGCAAGTCACTTATGCTCTATCTGTGCCTCAGTTTCTTCTCTCTAAAATGGGTATAATAGCACTTTTCTACATCACAGGCATGTTGTGAGGATAAATATATTAAAGATTGTCAGGCACCCAAATACTGTGATTATGGTGGCTATATTAGTACCTTAGATAGCTAGACATCTTGACATTTGGAACAGTCATTCATTATGAGGCACTAAGTACAAGAAAAATCTCAGATTAGATCTTCCCATCAGAAGCACCAATAGATTATCCTCTTTCTGATCGGATTTTAGTCCCGTAGGCTACAATTTTGAAATTTAGTACAGACATTCGTTATGGGCCACTGAGCACAAGGAAACCCCAAATTAGACCTTTGTTTTTTTCATCAGAGTTCACCAAAAGGTCAACAGTGTCTCTTACTGGAGTTCAACCATACAAGAGTTCTTTTGAGCTATAATCTTGAAATTTGGTACAGCTATTTTAGACAGCTGATTACTGGAAATAGAGGTTTGACACTTCTATCATATGTTATCAAAGGTTCATCAATCCAACAGTTTACAATAATTATATTAATTACTTCTTTAGGGCTGTCATGTTCAGCATGAGGCCTCTGATTTGGAGAAATTAAGGTAATTTGAGGTCAATAGTTCTATTTAATGGATAATATCGTTTCAGTTTGCTTATAGAGAATTGTGCAGTTTGCATTCAGATTCCAGACAGCAGTCAGAAACAGTTTTGAGGGACTAAAAATAAAGATGGGCTTCCATCTTGATTGTTAAGATGCTTTATCTTCTGTCCTGCAGCGCTTGTATCTTCTGTCTACTCTCGGAAACCCCAGGCTGTGGAACGTCACACCCTGCCTGTTCTCTGGTATTTCCTGAACAACATGATCGGAAATGGGGTGTTACCTGGTAGGAGTGGGAATGTCAGGACTGTGGTCTGCAAGCTTGTTAAAAGCCTGTACAAAGAGATGGGACGCAGCCTAGAGGATCATGCTTCCAGCCAACCACAACATGTGATAAAATCTCTGCGGGACCTTTTAGACATGGAACTCCAGTGAAGGAGGCCCAGTAGCCTCCAGGACAGTTTACAGTGTGGCACTTGATGGGGTGGATAAATGAAGTGGTGGACATTATACTGGCAATGATTTTATTCTATGTTTTTGGAGAAAGGAATAAATTTATAGATCCAGATGTATATAGTATATTATGAAGTAGAATTAAACAAATCGCATATTTTTATAAGGTTTTATTTCTTCAGCGTTTCTTCCTGAGAGGTTTTACATAGCTCTTTTAAAAACAATAATTATGTATAAATGTTGTGATTTGTAATTGTGTAAAAAAGAAAATAATGTATTTATACATAGACATGTTTAGGGAAGAAGAGATGGGCCTTAGACACAATGAGAGGGGGTGTGTGTGGATGATTGGGCCCCAGAACCAGGGCTGGCTTCAGGTTTTCTGCCGCCCCAAGTGGTGAGGAAAAAACAAACAAACAAACAACAAACCTATCAGCGGCACTTTGGTGGCTGCTCAGTCTCGCCGCTCCATTCTTCATTGACAGTTTGGCGGCATGTCCTTCAGTCCCTCTCTTCCCCTTCGGTGGCAGCTCAAAGAGGAAGAGAGGGACGGAAAGACTCGCTATCAAATTCCTGCTGAAGACCTGGACGGGCCACCCCAGTAACGGACGGAGTGCCACCCCTTTGTATTGGCCGCCCCAAGCACCTGCTTCCTTACCTGGTGCCTGGAGCTGGCCCTGCCCAGAAACAGAGAGTGAGAGGCAAACGCTCCAGCCTGAGAAAATAAACTGAGTGAGGAAGAGAGAAATATGCCGCCCCCAAGACACAAAGGGTACGTCTACATTGGAGTGGGGAGATTTGCACTAGTGGGGCTCAAGCTAGCATGCTAAAAATAGCAGTGTGGACCTTGCAGCTCAGGCTGGGGCTTGGGATCTGAAGCCTACCTGTCCCTATAGGCTTGAGAGTCCAAGCTGCTATCCAAGCCGCAATGTCAACACTGCTATTTTTAACATACTTGTTAGAGTGCCACTAGCATGAGTTTGCCTACCCAGGCTGAGAGGCTCACTCCTGGTTATAGTGTAGATATATCAACAAGAGCCTGTGGGAAAAGGGGTAAAGGAGAGAAGTGGGGCCCTGGAAGCAGAAAAAGTGACCTGAGTGTATATCCATTTCTGAAAAATTGAACACTTCTACACATATTCACACAACCCTGAAAGGCAGAGGGAAAGAAAGAAGAAGGGATATATAAGATTCTGAACACAGGCAGAGTGAGGCACATGGGGCCCATGAGAGCAGAAAAATAGAAGGACCTTGAAAATGGGGCCTTGTCCATTAAGTCAGAAGGCCAAAGAGCAGCACAGAAGGACCCAGCCAAAGAGGCCCATGAGTCTGAGAATTTTAAATTTACGTCTTTATTTTTTCATACCTGAAGCTATATAGTAGTCTCACTTCTTGCATTCTCTATTATCTTTCTGTGAATTCCCCGCCATCCCCCATCACCAAGGTCTTTTATTACAGTAAAGAATGGTGAAATGATTCAAACCTTCTGAAATGTTTTTAGATTAACTTAGAATGGCATAGGTAATGTAGTGTAAATGTAATGTTCTAGAGCACCAGGAACTCAGAATCATCTGGAACATTCTAGTGCACCCTCTGAGCCAGGAACCTAGTTCTGAAACATTGCAAAGTGCCCTGGAACTTGCCACCTTTAGAAAACGTCTAACAGCATCCAGGAACTTGGTATCTGTGGAGGTGTTCTACAATGCCTCGAAACTTGGGACTTTGGAAGATTTTTCTAAAAACCAGGTGAAAATGGTATAGCCTTAGTGTGATGTGGAATTGTTCTTTGGAGAAGGAGCAAGGCACTGCCGAAAACACCATATGCCAAAATGTTGAACTGAGGCTTCTGTGGGGAGTGATACTGTTAAAGAATGACCGGAGTTAAATAAGAAAAGCCTTGCATTACATTTACTCCTTCAAGCAACTTGAGCTTGCTCACTACCCAGAGCTTACTTTAAAGTTTCTGGATTTTTTTTAGGGGTAGCATCTTCTGAGATCCCTGGTTTCTCCCTCCCTCAATCTCAAAGTCCTCTCTCCTCCCAGTTCCCCTCCCTTTAGGCACACCTCCCTCTAGAGCCCTTTGCTGCTGAATAAATATCCTTTTTTAGCTGCTTCTTCAGCTTCTCTCTAGCCCCTGGGGATACAGTAGGAAGTTTTTGTACTTAGGAGAAAAGAGGCTTTTGTGTATAGCAAAAGAACCCCTCTCTCCTCCCCAGTCTGTTTTATTTGTTCAGTTGTAGGGTTCATGGAGTCAAATTAAAAGGTAGCTTATGTAACCACCTCTTAAGCTGCTACTGGCCTGGAGTGTTGCTCATGTGTATATTGTTTCACAGGATTGATGGGAATAAAGTGTTTCCTGCCAATATGTTGGTTCTGTCTGGTTGGGTTTTTGTGTTGGCTGTATAGTTGAGACAGTTTTACCATGTGATGCGAACTCAGAACACATAAGGACTCAGTTTTGCCGCTGCTGACAAGGGGCTCCATGCCTTAAGTAAGATGGAGCAGGGGTGCTCCCTGATGAACATTGGGATAACTGCAGCTCCACTTCTCCCTCCTCTTGAACAGGAAAACATGTGGAATACAACTGAAGTGGTTGCTTGGGAAACAAAGGAGACAAAATGCTTTTGGGAAGGTGGGAATGGGATCCCCACCCAGGATACTAGGACTGGCACAAACCCAAACAATGTGTTTCCTGTTTCCTTTCTGCGTTTGTTAATTTATCCTTATTGTAATTTTATAACAGTAGCACCTAGAGGCCCCAACTAACATCAGAGGCCTATTTTGCTAGGTACAGCATGAACATGTGACATCCCTGGCTCACAATCTAAATAATCAAGGCCAAGGATGAGGGAGTCGGAGGTACAAAGAGGTGAAATGACCTGCCAGAGGCCAAACATCAGGTCAATGGCCAAACTGGTAACAGAACTGGGGTCGCCTGATTCAGTGGCCAGAGGCCAATTCATTAACCCACCCTGCCTTTCTTGTTAGAATACTAATCCTTGAGGAGATGACCCTGCTGACTGCAAGTGCTTTTTCTGCTGGGTCATTACACCAATTTACAGAACACTCCCTGGGCTTTAGGGCCAACCTTGAGGCTCTCCCAGCCTATTTCGCTGAGGTATATCACAGATGCTAATCCACTTTGGCTCCTGGAGGCTAGATGCAGACTGAATGCCTCACTTTCACCACCCTGCTAGTTCAACAATGGAATGATGCATTGACAGTGCCCACAGATAGCAATTTACATGCCTGCTAGCTAAAGGTAAGAGCTGTTGTCATGGTAGGGGTGGGGGTGGGGAATGGCTCTAAAATAATAGGGTAAGGAAAACTCTAATACTCTGCCCTTTGGGTTGGGACCAAGCACAGGGAGGAGCAGGCTAATGTTCAGATGCCAGGGAGGGGAGAGAGTTGTCCTGACTCTTAATTTTGTTTGTTTTCTTGCTTTGGGGAGAATTTTCCCTCTGCACAGTAATAGGGATTTGAAAGACAAAGGTGAATGAATTGAAGATTGGGAACAAGGAGGATGCACAATATAGTAGAACATTGCTAATCCACTGCAAACCTCATCATTTCTCCCAGAAATTGCCACTCTCTTCTCACCAAACAGTAGCTATTTAGGGCCTGATTTTCAGACAGCTTAGGGTATGCAGTCACATGTTCAATTTGTGTGCACAGTTACAGTGAAGCTTGTGCTATGCAATTAACGTAGTGGTGCCCAAATTCATCTAACTGCTTATGAGTCCAGTTATCTGATTTGCACATGCAACTGCAGAATCCTCAGTGCCTGAGAGATTTCAACAGTAGAACCTGACAGAGCCAAGGGGACCTTTGGGGACCTGAGGAGAAGGCAGATAGAGAGCAAAGTGAAGAATTGATGTGGGGAGGGAAATGAAAATAATGTGTCCAGGCTGAGAAGGATGGTGGGGCAAAGGCACGCACTTGAGAGGGAGGCAAATATTGAGGATGCATTTTGGGGGCTTGTGAGAACACTGGGGAAAGGAGGAAAATTTTGAAAGTGTTGAAAGGAGAGAAATGGTAGGTAGGAAATGAGCAGAATGGAGGCTGGCAATTTCAGACAGGACATTTTCATGCCTTATTCAATCCAAATGACATCTAGAGTGCAGGAGAGGAGAGGAGCAGAGCAGAGACAGGCAAGACCTGGGAAATGTGCTTATCTTCCAACTCTGCTGCTGAAGATGAAGTAGCACCCTGTAAACAACCCCCTCTGCTGCCTCTCTGAAATGCTGCAAGAGCTGGAGCAAATGATTCTGGGGTGCATCTGAAAGGGGCTGGTTGCAAATGGCTGAACATGCAGTATCGGAGGAATGGGGTATGTATATAGAATTTACCGGATCCAACTGAAAACCAGCTGTTAGAAACTTGTCTCTTCACTTGGGGGAGAGACTGCATTGAACGAGCTATTTCCATCCTTGTTATATAATGACTGGAAAAGAAGGTGCTGTTGTCTCTACCAAATTCCTGCCAGTTGACACTGAATTCCGATACTGCAATAAAGCCTGTGATGTCAGTTGATTTAAGCAGAAGTTGGAAAATGGTGACAGATAGAATTAGAGCTGACTGGAATCTCGGAAACATTTGCCACATAGTTGAACTGTGCCTCTGTTTTGGGAGCCTTAGCTGAGAAGTCAGTAACTGAAAGGATTTGGAGTATGAGCTCCCTCACCTCATCCTCAAAAGTAGTGCCCAAGGAACGGAGTTGGAGCCACAAAGGAGGGGAAGAGGGTTATGGGAGGAGCCTGCATTGCCTGTGGTAATATCTTTTCTGTGGATAAATGGAGGACTTCAGTCCCCCTACCACAGTCAGTCAGCACCTTTCATTTTTAGTGAAAAGAAAAACACTGTCCTGGGTTTTGCCTGCATTTGAAATAGCTGTGAATCTGCAGGCCATCTCTTTTTGTTACTGCCTGCCATCCCCTTCAGGAAGTGCATGCCAGCCAGTTTGTGGGGCACTTGGTGTTCAAAGCACTGACATTTGAGTAATTGCAGCTCAACAATGACAGCTCCATTATTATCATCTTCTCACAATTTACCCGAGCTAGAGTCAAGCTGGAAATGTCTCTCTGCTAAGGAAAAATAATCACGCCTTTGACAATAATCTATTGACTCCTCATAAAAATGAATCCCTAAGGTGTGATACCAGTGTGATGCTGTGGCCAAAAGAAATAATGTGATCCTGGGCTGCATAATTGGGGGAATCTAAAGTAGGAGTAGAAAGGTTATTTTACCATTATATTTGGCACTGTATTGGACCTGCATGCAGTAATAAAGGTGTGAGGGTACCATGGATTTATATAGTGGCATTATGATATTTTCTGTTTTATTATCCTAATAGTTCCTAACTTTGTTAGCTTCTTTTAACTGCTGCTGCACATTGAGCAGATGTTTTTAGAGAACTATCCACGATGACTCCAACATCTTTCTTGAGTGGTAACAGCTTATTTAGATCCCATTACTTTGTATGTATAGTTGGGATTATGTTTTCCAAAGTGCATTACTTTGCATTTATCAACACTTAAATTTCCTCTGCCATTTTGTGGTTCAGTCATGAAGTTTTGTGAGATCCCTTTATAACTCTTCACAGACAGCTTTGGATATAACTATCTTGAATAATTTTGTATCTTCTGAAAACTTTGCCATCTGACTGTTTACACCTGAACAGCACTGGTCAGAGTACAGATCCTTGAGGGACCCCAGTGTTTACCTCTCTCCCTTGTGAAAACTGACCATTTATTCCTATCCTTTCTTTACTATCTTTTAAGCAGTTACTGATCCATGAGAGGACTGTCCCTGTTATTCCACGACTATCTACTTTGCATATGAGCCTTTGGTGAGGGACGTTGTCAAAGGCTTACTGAAAGTCCAACAATACTATATTCACTAGAATCAACTTTGTCCACATATTTGTTTAAAGCCTCAAAGAATTCTAATAGATCGGTGAGGCACATGATTTCCCTTTACGTAAGCCATGGTCACTCTTTCCCCACATATCATGTTCACCTATGTGTCTAATAATTCTTTTCTTTAGTCTAGTTTCAACCAATTTGCCTGGTACTAGGTTAGACTTACTGGCCTGTAATTGCCAGGATTGCCTCTAGAGCTTTTTTTTAAAAAAAAATCTGCTATCCACCAGTCATCTGGTACAGAGGCTGATTTAAGCAATAGATTGCATACCACAGTTAGTAATGCTACAATTTCATAGCTGAGTTCTTTCAGAACTCTTGGGTGAATATCATCTGGTCCTGGTGACTTATTACTGTTTAATTTATAAGTTTGTTCCAAAACTTCCTCTACTGATACACCAAATCAAGGACAGTTCCTCAGATTTGTCATCTAAAGAGAATGGCTCAGGTGTGGAAATCTCCCTTACATCCTCTGCAGTGAAGATCTATGCAAAGAATTCATTTAGCTTCTCTGCAAATGCCTTGTCTTCCTTGAGTGCTCCTTTAAATCTCAATCTTCCATTGTCCCCACTGATTGTTTGGTAGGCTTTCTTCTTCCAATGTACTCATAAAAAATTGCAGTGGGTTTTTGTGTCTTTTGCTAGTTGCTCTTCAAATTCTTTTTTGGCCTGCCTAATTATACTTTTATGCTTGACTTGCTGAAGTTTGTTCCCTTCCGAGGATGCTTTAGCTGAGGATGTTTCAGTGCAAATTACTAAATTGGTCTTTCATCAATAAATAATTTGCCAAATTCATCCCTGATGTAACTCCAGTGAGGTCAATTAATCTGACCCACTATCACGTCAGCTCATTAATTCTCCATCTTAAACTCTCTCTTTTGTTTGCCTATGCTTCTTTATTTATGTGCTGTAGGAATTATTTTAGAGACATTCTATAGCCTGAGTTATACAGGAGGTCAGACTAGTTGATCACATTGGTTCCTTCTGGCCTTCAAATCTAAGAATTTGTTTCTCTCTGCTATTATTCACTATTTAACACTGTGACTGCAATATTTATTTGAGTGTCTTGAGAAAAGTGTGCATGAAATATCCGCACTGAGTAAAGTTGTTTAGCTATAAATATAGATATTTAAAATATGTGTACTAGAGAGGCACCCAAACAAAATAGTCAGATCTGAATACCATAACATTGGATGTGCTTGAAATTTGACCCAGTTCTGGATCACTGCCTACTCCTATTTGAATCTTGTACTTTGGGACTACCTCTGATGGGTACATACACAATAATAAACATTAAACATATTGTCATAACATTTTTCCCAGATCTGGACCTTAGCGTCCAAAATATGGGTGTTAGCATGAAAACCTCCAAGCTTAGTTACCAGCTTGGAACTGATAATGCTGCCACCAGCCAGGGATCTATACAGTGCATGGCGCACTGTGGTCTCCCCAAACCCTTCCCAGGTGGACCCCCAGACTCAGATTCCTTGAGTCTCACAACAAAGGGGAATAAATCATTTCCCTTCCCCCCTCCGGGTGTTCCCTCCCTGGGTTCCTGGAGAGATATACAGAAGCAAGCTCCGTGAATCTAAACAGAGAGACTCCACCCTCCCTGATTCCAGTCCGAGAAACACAAATACTTCCCCCCTCACCCAGAGGGTATGCAAAGTCAGGTTAGTAAATCTAACACAAAGAGATTTTCCCCCCTTGACTTCTTCCTCCCACCAATTCCCTGAGCTGCAGACTCAATTCCCTGGAGTCCCCACTAAAGAAAAAACTTCAACAAGTCTTAAAAAAGAAGGCTTTATATAAAAAAGAAAGAAAAGGACATAAAAATGGTCTCTCTGTATTAAGGTGACAAATACAGGGTCAATTGCTTAAAAGAAAAATGAATAAACAGCCTTATTCAAAAAGAATACAATTCAAACACATTCCAGCAACTATACACATGTAAATACAAAAGAAAATAATATAAACCTTATTGTCTTACTATCTTTGTACTTACAACTTGGAAACAGAAGATTAGAAAGCTGGAGATAGAAAAATCACTCTCATAGCCGAGAGGGTCAGACCCAAGACAAAGAACAAAGAACTCACCCACAAACTTCCCTCCACCCAGATTTGAAAAAGTCTTGTTTCCTGATTGGTCCTCTGGTCAGGTGTTTCAGGTTACTGGTGTTACCCCTTTACAGGTAAAAGAACATTAACCCTTAGCTATCTGTTTATGACACATACATCAGAGGTAAAAGAGTATATCAGCTATATGTGTAATAAATAATGGGGGAGGGGAGTAGCTCCCTTTTATGGACACCCAGCAAGCCAGTTAGCTATAATATTCCTCTTACTAGTTGTTCTCTACTTGCTTTACCTGTAGAGGGTTAACAAGTCCACAGGTAAAAGGAAAGGAGTGTGTACCTGACCAAAAGAGCCAATGGGAGGGCTAGAATTTTTTAAAATTGGGGAAAAAAACTTCCCTTTGTGTGTCTGTTGTGGTTCTCTGGGAAAGAGGGAGCCTGATGAAATGCATCCTAGAATACTCAAGGAGTTAATAGAAGAGGTATCTGAGCCTCTAGCTATTATCTTTGGGAAATCATGGGAGACGGGGGATATTCCAGAAGACTGGAAGGGGGCAGATATAGTGCCCATCTATAAAAAGGGAAATAAAAACAACCCAGGAAACTACAGACCAGTTAGTTTAACTTCTGTGCCAGGGAAGATAATGGAGCAGGTAATTAAAGAAATCATCTGCAAACACTTGGAAGGTGGTAAGGTGATAGGGAATAGCCAGCATGGATTTATAAAGAACAAATTGTGTCAAATTAATCTGATAGCGTTCTTTGATAGGATAACGAGCCTTGTGGATAAGGGAGAAGCAGTGGATGTGATATACCTAGACTTTAGTAAGGCATTTGATACTGTCTCGCATCATATTCTTATAGATAAACTAGGAAAGTACAATTTAGATGGAGCTACTATAAGGTGGGTGCATAACTGGCTGGATAATCGTACTCAGAGAGTAGTTGCTAATGGCTCCCAATCCTGCTGGAAAGGTATAACAAGTGGGGTTCCGCAGGGGTCTGTTTTGGGACCGGTTCTGTTCAATATCTTCATCAACGATTTAGATGTTGGCATAGAAAGTACACTTATTAAGTTTGCGGACGATACCAAACTGGGAGGGATTGCAACTGCTTTGGAGGACAGGGTCAAAATTCAAAATGATCTGACAAATTGGAGAAATGGTCTCAGGTAAACAGGATGAAGTTCAATAAAGATAAATGCAAAGTGCTCCACTTAGGAAGGAACAATCAGTTTCACACATACAGAATGGGAAGAGACTGTCTAGGAAGGAGTATGGCAGAAAGAGATCTAGGGGTCATAGTAGACCACAAGCTTAATATGAGTCAACAGTGTGATACTGTTGCAAAAAAAGCAAACGTGATTCTGGGATACATTAACAGGTGTGTTGTAAACAAGACATGAGAAGTCATTCTTCCGCTTTACTCTGCACTGGTCAGGCCTCAGCTGGAGTATTGTGTCCAGTTCTGGGCACCGCATTTCAGGAAAGATGTGGAGAAATTGGAGAGGGTCCAGAGAAGAGCAACAAGAATGATTAAAGGTCTTGAGAACATGACCTATGAAGGAAGGCTGAAGGAATTGAGTTTGTTTAGTTTGGAAAAGAGAAGACTGAGAGGGGACATGATAGCAGTTTTCAGGTATCTAAAGGGGTGTCATCAGGAGGAGGGAGAAAACTTGTTCACCTTAGCCTCCAATGATAGAACAAGAAGCAATGGGCTTAAACTGCAGCAAGGGAGATTTAGGTTGGACATTAGGAAAAAGTTCCTAACTGTCAAGGTAGTTAAACAGTGGAATAGATTGCCTAGGGAAGTTGTGGAATCTCCATCTCTGGAGATATTTAAGAGTAGGTTAGATAAATGTCTATTAGGGATGGTCTAGACAATATTTGGTCCTGCCATGAGGGCAGGGGACTGGACTCGATGACCTCTCGAGGTCCCTTCCAGTCCTAGAGTCTATGAATCTATGAATATTTAGTTAAAGATCAGGGAACTGATTGTTGCTGGCCCCTTGGAGAGGTCCTTTAAGACAGGTTTCACTGTGTGCTGGAGGGACACAGGGTGTGGGGGCACACTTACTCAGTCAAGGGGATTGGGAATTACAGCAACTGTCTAGATGCACTTCTTGGCTTCCACCCTGCCTGAAATTTCCAATCTTCTTATATGTCAAAGCCCAGTCCAACTATTTTGACCTTGTGAAGGTCGAGACAACGTAGCAGGATTGGAAACTGAAAATCTGTTGTTTGTCAACAGAGCCAGTATAGTTCAGGCAGATGCAATCTGAGCTTTTTCCACTCTCTCTTGCCAATAATTGACAGCACAGACTTTCCATCCTTCCCAGGAGTGAGAGGTGCTGTGGACTCCTTGTTCAGAGACTCTCTGCTGAGGTGGTAACCTGCAGATTACTCCCTTTTGCAGAATGGTTTCTGTGAAGTGAGACTGGTGCTGGTAGGAGACCAAGCAATGAGGATGGGTTCAGCAAGCCTATTTCGATTAGGATTCTAAGTTAGGACCTAAACCAAGAAGTCTTTAACATTATAACCACCATCCTTAATACTGGAATTTACTTAAAATATCAGGTGATCCTGGGAGACCATTTCAATACCATGTGCATTGCTTTGTTCCCTGGAGACACAAACTCATGCTTTTAATGGGTATTTACATGAGAGCACAGCTGTTCAGACCTGCCAAAATACCTTGTATTTTTATTTGTGGTGAACAAGAGTTATGTATGAGTCATTGTACTTCAGAAGACATCCTTACTGTATTAGCTGAGATTCCACTAATGTAGAGGAAACTGTTACAGGAGCAGATCACTTACCAGATCTCATAAGAGAAGACAATTTCCAGGATAAATACTGAAGTTTTTCAGCAAGAAGACTGTATTATTCAATTTTTTATTTGTCATATTCATTTCTGGATTATTTTAGTTTGCCTCTACTAGATCCTCTGTAACAGGTGGCAATTAATTTGCCATGTGGATTGTTGTCCTAGCAGAGTGGTCTAATGATCACAGTAGAGAATTGGGTGTTAGGACTCATCAGTTTTAGTAACAGCTTATGCACTGACTCACTGAGCATAGATAGGCATATCACATAACTTTTCTAGGCCTTTGTGTATCCCCTCTCTAAAATGGGGATAATACTTGCACCTCATCATTTTTGTGAGGTTTAGTATGTGTATACATATATATCTTCAGATGAAAGGAACCAAAATACTATTAAAAGTTTATATTCAAAATAGTTAGGAGAGATGAATTCACCTCTTGCCCGGATCCCCCATCCTTACACTAAGTATATTTCCAGGCATAAATCAAAAGAAAGAAACTTTCAACAGACTCCTAGGAGGTAGAGATGGGAAACCTATTTGATCCAGCCCTCTGTCATTGCAGGATTTAATTCCCAGTATAGACCAGGTATTAAAGTGATATTATGCTTGGGAGGAAGTGAGGCTGCAAGATAGAAACTGTCCAGTTAAATTAACTTCTTTGACTCAGTTGTACAGCTGGTACACATTTTTAGTTGCAGGCTATACAGTAAATCTCAGCCCTGTTATCTGTAGGATCTTTTGTGCTGCTGGGGGAAAGTCAGGAAAGTTTGGTTCACAGTTTTGTAATGACTGCTTTGGGGAAGGCCATGGTCATTATTAGCTGCCCTTGGCTTCAACTGAGGCTTCAGGTCCAATAGTAATAATTAAGAATAAAAAAATGATAGAACTGATGACGTCTACAGTGCCCAAAGCTGTTAATTATACAACTGATTAAAGAGCAATTAAGGCCTCATAGCAAACTTTTAGAAAGCACCTTGTCTGCAGGCAGTGTTGCCTATATTTTAGCATACAGGCCCCATATTGACAAAGTGGTAAAACAAAACATATTTATATTCTGTATTGCATCTTTCATACCACTGTCTCCCAACAGCTTGACAGTGTTAAATAATGCAGTCACAGAATTAAATGTTAGCAAAGGGAGAGGAAAAATTTAGAGGCTGAAAGGTGGGAGAGACAAGAAGGTTGTTCAAGGTGGCGGAAACTGAGAGAAAGCTCTTGCACTAACAATGGTGAGACTGTATGGAGGGACAGAGAGTAGGCAAGTGTGAGATGAGTTCTGGAGACTGGTATTATTCTAGTATGGAAAAGTTGCAAAGTTCGTCGCCTTTGTCCCCTATGCCTGCCACCTATTCCCCAGTGGAAGTCACAACCTCTGTTTGTGTCATTATTCTTATAAGTATTCATCATAAATGGTGGTGGGTCTACAGTGCATAGTTTGAATCCTGATTTCAAAATGCTTGATGCTCCAATCCAGAATTTTGGTTTGGCTGATTATAGACTGTAGCAGAGAAGGACAGTGGGACAAGCCCACTACTCGTACTAAAAGTGCTGAGACAACTTCCATGTCCAAGGAAGAACACACAGGATCTTTTGGCTAGGCCCACAATGGTACTTAGGGACCTAATTCCATGTTTAGGTGCCTAAGTCCAATATTTAGGCACCGCTGACTTTCTCAAAACCACTGCTCAGCTTCCACCTAATCCCAGAGATGACTAAGTGTCCACCAGTCGGCGTTCACACAGTTGCCTAAGCACAGAAGCTGCCCACAGCTGGAAAGCTGCTCAGAGCCCTCACTGAAGCTGAAGCCCTGGCAGTCCCAAAACAGGATTCTCAAGTTGGCATTCCCCCACCTATCTTGCCTGTGGGGTCAGCATTTTCAGTGCATGCCGACAGGTTCGGGGCCTACACAAACGATGGCCAGGGTGAGCTGACTGGGTGTTTTCAGGTTCAGGTGTGTGTGTCCTAGTCCCTGTCCCAGTTTAGAACACTCCCCTGGGTTGAGGGAGACTCAGGTTCACGTCTCTGCCCCGAGGATGGCTTAATTATTTATACCAACAGGAGCGCTTGAGACTCATCCCAGAATAACCCATAATCCAGTGGTCAGGACACTTATATGGGACATGAGAGGCCCAGATTCAGGTGAGTGCTCTAATGGGGTGAATTTTTCTGTGAGATGGGGTTGCTGACCTGGCTTTGGCACCTAATTCCGGGAGAGGGTTTGTGGCTGAGAATCCCAACCAGAGATAGGTGCCTCCCTCTAGCCCAGTGGTTCCCAAACTTGTTCCACCGCTTGTGCAGGGAAAACCCCTGGCGGGCCGGGCCGGTTTGTTTACCTGCTGTGTCCGCAGGTTTGGCCGATCGTGGCTCCCAGTGGCCTCAGTTCGCTGCTTCTGGCCAATGAGAGCCGTTGGAAGTGGCCCAGCAGCTCTCATTGGCCTGGAGCAGTGAACTGCGGCCACTAAGAGCCGTGATCGGCCAAACCTGCGGAAGCGGCAGGTAAACAAACCGGCCCGGCCCGCCAGGGGCTTTCCCTGCACAAGCGGCGGAACAAGTTTGGGAACCACTGCTCTAGCACATCAGTCAGATGTTCAGATGCATGGGAGTTAGGAGCCCAAGAACCTTTATGAATCTGGGGGCTTTCCTCTGAATTTCTCTCCTGATTGGCTTAGACAGCTCCCTGGTCAGCATGCTGGCTTCTGTGAATCCCTTTTTTAGACGCCTATGTCTCCCCATGTCTAACCTAGGCTGAGATTCCACTAGGTAGCAAGATGCCTAGGGGTTAGGTGTTGCAGCACTCAGTATTGCAATGTCTAAGTAGAATGGTGGATTTAGCCCTTAGCTTTTAAGGGTTTGTCAGGAAGTGGGGCACACACAGACATGGTAACCCTGGATGGAATTAAGTTTGTCTGATGTGGAAAGAAAAGATGTTTTTCAGGAAGTCCTGGCTATTCCCTAACTGACAACACAGGACGGTTTGAGCAAGTCACTTGGGGTGGCAGCCAGAAGAGACTTAAGCATTGCAATGCTGAGCGGCACAGCACTTGCTCTTAGGCATCTAGAAAATCTCAAGAACACACTGTGATCCACAAAGCCGAGTTAGGCACATAGGCTCCCATACAATGAATGGGGAGAGACAGGCACCTTAGACTGCAACCCACAAAACCCAGAATGCCGCCTAAGCTGGCCAATGGGAGGTGCTGGTGAGAGGAGTGTGGGCTAAGCCCTGCCTCTCTCTTGAAGATAGGTGCCTATCTCTGCTTGGCATTTCATGAACAGGAACCAGTTGCCTGGAGTCAGGTGGCTTAGGCACCCAAGGTGTTTTTTGCAGAAATTAGGTAGATGTCTACCTCACTCCACACAAAATGGTGGAGGAGAAGAAGGCTGCTGGGTGCCCACCTTATCACTTTTAGCCCAGTGGTTAGGGCACTCACCTGGCATGTGGGTACCCAGAGTTGAATTCTCTCCTCTCTGCCACAGGGAGGAGAAAAGGATTTGAACAGGGGTCTCCCACTGCTTTAACCACTGAGTTTTAGCATATTCTGGGGGTGAGGGGCTCCCTCAGTCTCTTCTGTTGAAGCTGATCCACCATGGACAAATAATGAGAGAGTGACTGGAGACGGGGAGCTGGATCCTGGTTCTCCCACCTCCTGGGTAGATGCCCTAAGCACTGGGCTACAGAGTAAGTCTCTCTTTCTTACCTAATGACAATTTAGGTATTATCGACATTAAAACAGTCATTGGGGAAGTGGAGGAGGTCAAGAGAAAGACAGAATCTGTAGTCCACTGCTTAGGGCACGCCCCCCCTTCCCACACACACATGTGGGAGATGCTGGGTCCAATCTCTCTGCTCTGATTTAGGTGCTTAAATCTGGGATGTAGGCACCTACGTACCTTTGTGGATCTGAGGCTTAATTGCTCTGTGCCTTAGTTTCTTCCCATCTATAACATGGGGGATAACAACTGCTTCTCAGAATAACTGGCTTGCAGGGAATGACTTAATTAATGATTATGAAATACAAGCTCTAGAAGTACAAGTACTGTTGTTATTACTGTTTTATTTCATAGGGTATCACTAACTTGAGCAATATTCACAAGTCTGTTTCTAAGAGCTGGGATACTTTTTGAAGCCAAAGGAAGCAATCAGACCCGTGCATGGTGGTTTCAGATTGTTCTCTGTAGATGACAAGGGCCTTGTCATTTCACACTGTTTAAAATTTAAGCAGTGTCACTGGTAGCTGGCGCTGGACCAGTTTTCAGTCTCCTAAAGGTCAGCAGATGAAATGCTGCACAGAGCACTTACCTCCTGGCTGCAAAGCTGATACTGTGAATTTTCTTGCAAGACAAGTGAAATGTGATTAGAAGCACAGGTGCTATTTTACCTTGCATTTAGCTTCACTGAGTGTACAGCAGGGTATGGCACGTGTATAGAGCTATGCTGGCTTCTTCTTCAGTGAGGATCTGCTTCACTGAACACTTTCTGGTGTTAACCCTTTGACTGCTGCCTCCACAAGGTGGTTGTGTTTGCAGTAACTTTACATAGAATCTCAATTGAAATTAATACAATGTTGCCAGCTGGTACCAAACTAAACTTAAATCAGAGAGCAAAGGGGCTAATAGGCCAGGACAGCTATTAGCTATGCCAATCCTCTCCTCTTGGGATCTTTTAGCCTAGGGGAACATATTTTTTGTTAATGAAGGTTCAATGTAAAATAATTGGTATAAGGGCCTTTTCCGCTTAAAAAGAAACCAAAATTAACTCACTGCACTTGAAAACATTTCCTTTATTTTTATAGCACAGAATACATGCTTAGCACTCTGTGAAAGAAATCAGCAAAAATCATTTTGAATAAATATTTACACTCTTAGTATACACATATATACAGAGAGTGAGAGAGAGAGAGAGTATATCCACACCTATATAATACATGTAAACTGTGAGTTACTTTACAGCAGTAAAAAAATCTTACAAAAGTTATAAAACAGTTTGATGCCAGGAATGTTGAATTTATGTGCAATTACAAGCATTGGCCAAAAATATACTGTAACAAAACCATGGCCACGTCAGCTGTCAATATTGTCACGATACTGCAAATCACGGCAACTCAGAACCTCATGCAGCAACAAGACTAAGAACATAAGAATGGCCATACTGGGTCAGACCAATGGTCCATCCAACCCAGTACCCTGACTTCCGACTGTGGGGTGCCAGATACTTCCAAGGGAGTGTACAGAAGATGGCAATTATCGAGTTGTCCAGTCCCAACTTCTGGCAGTCAGAGGCTTAGGGACACCTAGAGGTCAGGATTGTTTCCCTGACCATCTTGGCTGAAGAGCCATTGATGGACCTATCTTCCATGACCATATCTAATTCTTTTTTGAACCCAGTTATATTTTGGCCTTCACAATATCCCCTGCCAATAGGGTGACCAGATGTCCTGATTTTTATAGGGACAGTTCTGATTTTGGGGGGCTTTTTCTTATATAGGCACCTATTACCCCCACCCCTTGTCCTGATTTTTTACACTTCCCATCTGGTCACCCTACCTGCCAAAGAGTTCCACAGGTTGACTGTGTTGTGTGAAGTACTTCCTTATGTTTGTTTTCAATCTGCTGCTTATTAATTTCATTGGGTGACCCCTGGTTCTCATGTTATGTGAAGAGGTAAATAACATTTCCTTATTTGCTTTCTCCACATCATTCATGATTGTATAGATCTCTATCGTATCCCTATTTGTCGTTTTTTCTAAGATGAATAGTCCCAGTCTCTTTAACCTCTCCTCATATAGAAGCTGTTCCATATTCCTAATCATATCTGCTGCCTGTACTTTTTCCAATTCTAATATATCTTTATTTGAGATGAGGTGACCAGACCTGTGCGCAGTATTCAAGGTGTGTGCGTACCATGGATTTATATATTGGCATTACAATATTTTCTGTCTTATTACCTATCTCTTTCCAAACGGTTCCTAACATTGTTTGCTTTTTTGACTGAAACAGCAGATGTTTTCCAAGAACTACCCACAATGACTCCAACATCTTCTTGAGCTAATTTAGACCCCATCATTTTGTATGTATAGTTGGGATTATATTTTCCAATGTGCATTACTTTGCATTTATCAACATTGAATTTCATCTGCCATTTTGTTGCCCAGTCACCCAGTTTAGTGAGATCCTTTTGTGACTCTTTGCTTTGGACTTAACTGTCTTGAGTAATTTTGTATCATCTGCAACTTTGCCACCTCATTGTTCACCCTCTTTTCCAGATCATTTATGAACATGGGGCCACTGCTATTCAAAAATACAGATCCTTAGGGACTCCGCTATTTACCTCTCTCTATTGTAAAAACCGACTGTTTATTCCTACCCTTTGTTTCTTGTCTTTTAATTAGTTACTGATCCATGAGAGGACCTTCCCTCTTACCCCTTGACTAGAACATAGACTTTTGTTGTCCAAATGCTCCGTACTCCCTCTACATAAGCTAAAAGAGAATCTCTTAGCTATAAGTAGTATAGGTTCTATGACACACACTTGAGCCATTCAGATTCTATCCAATAGAGGGTAGTAGTATAATACACACTAGTCAGTTCATTACAACATATTCAGGCCAGCTCCAAAATTCTGCATAAGCTATGTGTGTTTTCATTTGCCAGGGAGTTTCCTCCCTAATGTCCAAGACAGTGCTAGGAAAGCACCTGAGTTAACATGTCAGCACTTGCATCACATCCTCAAGTGTATGTGGTTTTCAAGACAAGAGGCCTTATTGGGCTTCCTAGCCAGTTAGCACATACACTATGCTGCTTCTACCAAGACATTCATTGCTTCTGGTGAGTAGATTAGCAAAGTGCTCTTCCAGATCACTGGATTTCTGGACATTCTCTGCCAGTAGAAATCTTTTTGCAGAGGATATATCTACCATCAACTTTTCTCCTTCTTGATGTGCTATTAATCTTGGGCTAGGGCAGGACATGTTACTTGGAAAACATAAACAAACACTTTTTGATAAACCTGCCATTTGTAGAATATCGATGACAGGAAATTTTAATGTAAGACCTTAAGTGAGAGAGGAAATTAAATTACTTAGTAATAACTGAATGGAATAAATGCTAGTATTGAGGTATTTCACCTTGTCGTTGGTGGAGAATGGCACTGTTTCAGTGTATTAAAAAGATGGAGGAAGGCTGTCTTGTGGTTAAGGCACTGGATCAGGATTCAAGCGGTCAAGGTCCCATTCTCAGTTTTGCCAAAGACTTCCCATGAGATCTTCTACAAGTCATTTCATCTCTCTGTGCCTCAGTTCCTCCTCTATAAAGCTAGTGTGTGAAGATAAAAATAATCCGTATATGTGAACTGCTCAGATACCATAGTGTTGAGAATCAGAGAAAAATCTATAAATAAAGGGTAGGATTTTACAGGGTTCCACCCCACCACCTCGGATTTTACATTGTCCAAATCACATTTGGAAAGAGGTTCAGTATTAGTTAAAAATCTGCATATTAGAATAAAGGGGACCCTAATCCTTTGATCAAAGCTGAAAAAATACTGAACCTATATCTCCGTGGTTGCTCTTATAACCTAGTATTAACTAATGACCAATAGCTTAGATTAGGAATGTGTTACAAAGAGCTAATGAGCTTTTGTGTCAAAACCTAGAGGTCCAATAATCTGAAAATACCCAACTGTTTTAAAAAATATACATATTGTGAAGGATTTTGGACAAAAGCCATGGAGCTTTGGCTCTAAAAGGAGTTGCTATTTCACTTGATCTAAGAAAGAGAATTCTCATACTTAGACGTTGGAGCTGCCTACCACTATCCTCTAGCTGCTCGACAGTTAGGGCCCGATCCAACTGCCATTTAAGTCAACAGGGATCTTTCCAGAATCTTCAGTGGAAGTGGGATAAATCCTGTCTTAATTCATGGATAAAAAGGAGAACAGACCTTCCTATGGGAGAATAGGATATCCCATATATACTGTAAAATGTGCAGTCGTGTAGGTGCTTTAGTATTTATAAAATGGCTGATTAGATATTACAATGTTTCTCTAAGAAAGCTTAAGGTTCTTGTTCTGGGAACTAGAAGTGATGAGATTACACAATGGTTGAACATAGGTCATAAGATCAAAACCTCTCTGCAGGAGGAATGTATCTCAAAACCTCTCTGCTGGAGGAATGTATCTTATTTTGTTTTTTTAAGAAAAAATATTTTATTTTCTATTAACTGGACTTGATTTTGTTCCCTGCATGCCCATGAAACACATAGGGTAAAGTCCTGGCTTCACTTAGTTAGGGGGCATTTTGCCATTGATTCCAATAGGGACAGGACTTCATCCTTAGCAGGAAAATGCAGGATTGTGGGTTTGATTTAAAACAGAAGCTTTGAACCCATCTGAATAAACGTCATGTCGTCTAATGTTAATTTCTGCACCTTTGTGACCATTTTAGTTAAATTGTGCAACAAAAGATTTGGCAGCAAGACCCTGTCTTTATAAAATAGTACTGATCTGACCTGTCTTTCCAATATTTTATTGTTTCTGGTACTAAATTTAAGTCTTTTAGTAAAATTGTAAAACATCATTAAAGAGAGAAGCAGTTGCCAAGCACCCTGCTCATATTTAATTAGGAAGTCATAGCCAATTTGGGTTTGCAGGTGCAATTATATTGTACTTATTCCTCTTTGATATGGTCTGAAGCCATACTTTGGAGCCTGGGACTAAGATATTTAATCACACAAAGGTCCTCTGCCTTGAGCCATACCATTCATCTTCCAAGCAGATTGTATTGTCACTCTCTGTGGAGCCCCTGGCCCACGATGTAGAGTTCAGGGTAAGAAGCAGACCTGCTGGATCCCTTGAACTCAGAGAAGCATGTGCTGTTCCAGGAATCGCCCTCCTTTTTAGGGCTCTCCTCCATGCTGCAGATAGAAAAGAGGATTAAGAAAAGAGGATAATCAATCATGTCCTTCTTTAAAATGCTAAGGAAAGCACGTTAACCCGTTAAAAATGAAATGCAGCAAGGCATTCTGCAAAGCCTTCCTCTAATTCAGCTGTTTAATACAGTACAGTTTTTCTTTCTGGTCCCTGTTTCCTGATGCCATGTGCATTGTAGTCTCCTCTCCCTGAAACTCTGTTTGGAGCCAAACATTGTAATACGTGATCACATGAAAGCCACTGTGATGTGTTTAAATGTACAGATGAGCAAATAGATTCACTTACAATGAGAGAAAGGCCTGAGCTAAAAAGCTGGGATCCAGATTCCCCAAAAGGGAAGTTTCTATCTATCTTGTCCTAGGTACTTATAAGACCCTCTTCCCATTATTGTAGTAACTGATTGCCTCATAATCTTTAAGGGTGTTTAACCTCTATCCAGCTGGAATTATCATCCTGATTTTACATACAGGGAACTGAGGCACAGGGAGGCTAAGTGACTTGCCCAAGGTCACATGGGAGGTCTGTGGTGAAGCAGGGACTTAAACTTAGGACTTCTGTATCCTAGGCTAATGCTTTAACCACTGGATTGTTCTGCCTCTCTGTTGTGGTGGAACTAGTGCTAGATTGGTACTGGATGAATAGATTTAGCCACGTATATAAATAGAGGATTATGCATGAAGTTTTCATCCAGATCCAGACTTCCCCATAGTCAGGGAGGACTCATATTCAAAGTTTTGCTTTTGGTCCTGTGTCACTGAATCAGTTCCTCTTCTTTTCTCTGAATTGAATGAAATCCAAATAGCTTTTATTTTAAGCTTCCTTCCATCTCAGCTGTACCCATGGGGGAGGGCTTTAATCTGAGAGCAACAGTACAACCGAAACACTATTTTTTACTATACACACATGCAGACAAATCCAATTAAGGATTAATAGGATTTGCCTGAGCAAAGCGTCATGCGAGGTATGCCTTGAAAACGTGCCCACCAGCGTTGATTGTTACCCAAAGGCCAGGCTCAGAAAAGAGCAAAGTAGCTCTGTACATCTATCTGTCCAAACAGCATCCAGTTGTCATTGCTTGGATACTGAAACCTAAACTACGACTCTTGGTACTTATAAAGTAACAGTAGCTGTGCAGAGCTCTAGCTGCAGCTCTAATCAGGGCTAGTGACATGTTTAAGATATTTCATCTTGATACCCTGCAGAGCTTTAAATGGGACCTTTATACACTTGGAGAGAGGACATTCACAATTTTCTAGTGCAATACTGGGAGTGGAGGAAAACTGGCAGAGTTTCATATAAGACTGACCTACAGTTTACAGGGCCCAAAGCTATTGATGCTCAGAATGCAATGGTATAGAGGTAAAAAAAGAAGTGGGTAAACTAATCTAAGCTAAACTCCACATTCCCCAAATGAAAAGTGGGTAAACTCCATTTATCTGTATTAACCCTTATCTATACTACTGGCAGAATATGATGGAAGTTCCCTCTCTCTCTGGTCCTGCTGCTGAACAGGGAAACTGGGCTGCTAAGATGAATTGTTGGGTCACCACAGGATCACCCGCAGGATCCCATGTGGTTGTTTGTATTTGCTTTTGCCTAGGGCCAAGCCTGGCAGCGTAACTATAGCAGTCTGTTTCCCAGCAAAAGGAAAATTACCAGAGTGCAGGGAAATGGAAGGAAAAATCCCAAGAGATGCATAGAGGTCTCAGAAATGGGGTAAATCATTGATTCTCCAACGCTTGTGTGTGGACTACTTCATAAGAGAGAACTCTTGTGGATCCACCTCCCCCTATCCTCCCTAGTTCCCCAAGGAATTAGTGATAGCAACCTCTAATAATCTAAAATATCTTTTCCCAACATAATAACATTGTGATTTGAATGTCATACGGGCTCTCCAGGACAAGAGGCATACTCTTAGTGGAAAACTAAGGCTCTCTCCTTTCCGACAGTGTAAAGTTCCCCCATTTCTGTCTCTCTAGGGTCTCAAGATTTCACACATTAAACCTGTTGCAGGTCCAGCACTTCACTGTCTGCCTGGGCATCAGGACAACGTAATTCTGGGAAGAAAAAAAAATTCATTGTCCTGGAGGAGGGAAAGGAGGAACATTTTTTGTGGCATCTTTTTTCACTATAGAAACTGGCAATATGTAACTGCCTTAAGGCTTTGGAATGTGAGAATATTATTTATCCACTGAAATGTCTAACAGTTGAATGATTAACGCTTAGGCCCTTGTAAAACACCTGAGGTTTGATCAGTTTCCTAAATTCAGTGTGGTCAGTTTCTTGTGGTTAATAATGAGCTGGTAGGGGTGCTGTACTGAAGAAGACAGAGTTTCTATGTGCTGAGAGGCAGGCTGGGTCAGGACTCTTGCTTTCAGTGAGCTCCAGCTGGCTCCACTTCCCCCTGGAAAGTAACCCCTGTTCTGGTCAGCACTCCCAATGTGTCCTGCCTCCCTCTGCTGCCACATCCTGTCCTTTCTCACCGGCTGGCAGCCATCACAGGAGGTAGTTGTGCACCAGGGCCGCCCAGAGGAGGGGCGGGGAGCAAGTGGGGCAATTGGCCCCAGGCCCCGCAGGGGCCCCCCTTAGAGTTTTTTGGGGCCCCTGGAGTAGGGTCCTTCACTCACTCCAGGGGCCCCAGAAAACTCTCGTGGGGCCTGGGCCCCTGGAACTTCTTCCGCTCCGGGTCTTCAGCGGCAATTCAGCGGTGGGGGCCGGGGCGGGGGGTGTCCTTCGGCTTTGGGACCCGCCGCCGAGGACCCCAGGCCCCCTGAATCCTCTGGGCAGCCCTGCTGTGCACATCAGGAGGCCACCCAGGTGTGGAGAGGAACTGACAGATCCCAGAATAGGTCCATGCAGAGAAGTAGGCTGGCAGTGAAAACAAGTCAGCCTGGTGGGAGAAGGCCACTGCTGGTTCTCATCAGAGAGAGGGTGGCCAGGGGTGTGGAAGGGCCCTTGTTAGGCTTGGTGACTAGAGGAAATGGAAGGTGGAGGGAATGGACAGGAGAGGGTTAAAAGAGATTTGCCCTCAGCTGGGCCTGTAATATGAAGTTCACATCTGGATCTGAACTTCCCCAGAATTTGAGGGTGTTGGGATCCAGGGTATGGTGCAGGCAGATGCCTAGTACTGACGTTTGAAGGGTGAAGTATTCTGAATTTTTTCTTTTGTTTGGGGAATGAAATGAGAAGCTGAGGCAGCCTTGTATGGCTAGTGAGCTCTGGGGAGAGTGATGAATCAGTGCGTACTGTACTGTTAATGAAAATGTTAGGGCTATGAGTCAGTGTCTGTGCCTCAGCATGCCGAGGCTCCGATCAGTGAAACCCATTATATTTCAGTATCCTAGACCTGGAGCATGAAGTGCTGGTTCTATAGGCAGTGATACTGGGTATTTCAACGGTTTGGGTAAGTGGACAGATTCCTAAAACATCTGGCATCTGTCTGTCACCATGCATGCTATTATGGCTCTGATATGTATATTATGACATTCAAAGCAGTGTCTATAAAGCTGGCGCTGGGCAATTTATTTTATTTATTTTAAAGCTAGAAAAAATATTGCATCTTAAATCAGTCCAAGCTGTAAATAATGAACCACTCTCACCCTGGTATATATCTGTAGTAGCTCAGTGGAATTACTCTGGATATACATTGGTGTAAATGGAGAGCTAAATTTGGCTCAATAAATATTTCATTCTCCCCAAATGACTAAAGAAATTGATAGATATCCCCAAGAGTCACAAAATATAAAATATTTCATTAAAAGGATGATTTTTTATGGTTTAGTGCAGTGTCTTTTTATATTACCATTTGTGTTGTGACAAACTGGAACACATAGTTAATATGCATTGCTGAAGCAGAAATTAAACTAACAATTTATAATAGTTTTACAGATGAATTTTAAAAATAGCCTATCAGAACTTTCTTCTCATGAGGTTTGACATAAAGCCATTTTGAAAACATTCATTTTAGCCAACAGACATTGGTATAGACAATGCTGATTTCACACTGCACATAAAAAAAAAAAAAAAAGGAACCTTTAGGAGATAAAATTTGCTTAGAATGTCACAGAGTAGAATGTATAATAAAACAGAGTGCAGGACGCAAAACAATTAGCATTTGCAGAAGGCTCTGTCATTGTTTTATTTTGGTAATGATAATCTGTGATATACTATCATTCGCAGTACAGGAGAGAAGTTAGGGGCTATGTTTTTCAGGGATCTATCTGGATCAGTTGCCAAGCTCATTCCTGTGCTGATGACATAGTTGTGCGCGCACGCACACACACACACACACACACACACACACACACACACACACACACACACACACACACACACACAAAAAATGTGGAGCATAATTGCAAATATTTATTCGAGTAGTCTGCTTGCATGAGTAAAACACTACTTGCATGAGAGGCTCTTAATTCTTTTGTGTATCTTAAAGCTTACTTACCGTAAGGTACTAAGATGGGAAAAATTAGAACAACATTTACACTTACATGCCATTTAATGATTGCAAAATATTTTGCCAAGAATATATTTAGTGTCATAGCCCCTCTTGTGATTTAAGATAGACCACTTTGTGGTTGAGTAAATTAAAGAGCAGGGAGGTTAAAAGTCAATTTTTTCAAAAGTGGTGACTGACTATGGGTGACTCAATTGTTGCATGCCCATCATGTGACGTTTAGGGCCTGATTTTTTTCAGAAGAGCTGAGCAATCAGAGCTCCAAGTCCTTGGCAGCCACAGGTGCCTTGTGCCTTTGAAAACCAGGCTCAAATTGTGCACCCATCAACTGAGTCACTCATAATCAGTGACCAGTTTTGAAAAATTAGATCTACATAATTAGCTCAAGGCCTCAAGTAACAATTTTATAAATAGAACTTTACAATTTAAGAGGTCCCTGCCTGCAAATCACCTGTGCTTACTGCTTTGAAATATTTAAACACAGAATTCAACTGGGAAACTGGCTAGCTCAGGGACTGATAATAGGTTGCCAATTCAAATCCAACCTAAGTCATTAGTCATCTAAAGGTTATTTCATATCTTTTGTGAATTGAAACTGGTGATCTACAGTTCACATTCATTATTACCCTGCTTGCCAGCCTCAGCAGACAGGACAAACAGGCTTGAATGAACTATGCAGAGTGACCTATCTTCACCTTGACAGATGGTCTGTTTAGGTCTTGGTTAAAGCAATATTGGTGGGGATGGTGAATGTTTGCGCTGCTATTCTGCACATAAATAGGACCGTTTTGACTGTACTAAGCTTTCATCAAAAAATGAAAAAAACAGCAAAGCGTAAAATACAACCCAAAGTGCTTGACTTAAAGTAGAATGTTTCTCACCTTGCTTGGTTAAGTAGAGGTTCACTGCCAGCTGAGACAGGAGCTGGAAGTCGAAGGTAAACTCCTGGTCTGCGGTCAGAGAAACTTCTCTTTATGAAAGGCTGAGGGTTGGCAGCACTCAGAGCCATCCTCCTCTGCTGATCCCCACACTGCTTGAGCAGCACACTGTTTTTCTGGGCAAAAGCTGAAACTTCTGGCTGGCCTGCGACCTCTGTAGTGCAGTTGCTAGGTGGTGATGGAGGCTTGGCTTCAAATAAAGAAGGAATTGCTGGGCAAAATATTGAATGTGCATTAGTGGCAATCTTTGGTGGAGAAAGCTGTTGCTCATCACCAGAATCCAAACTGTTTTGTAGTACTTTGTGTGATCGTGAAGGAGAGGCTGGCGGAGAAGGGGTGGTGCAGAATGGAGGTGGACTTGCCTCTCTGCGCTGAGCAGGTGGGCTTGACAACTTCCGCTGAGTTGGCGGGCTTTGTTTGCACCCCACTGGAGGGCTAGGCAGTTTTCGTTGGTTTGGTGAAGAAGGCAGCTTCTTTTGCATTGGAGGGCTTGATACTCTGGGGTTAGCCGGGGGACTAGGTTGCCTGTGAGTAGGAGGGAAGTGGTTAAAAGTCAGCAGGATGTGTCTGGGATATGCAGATGGACTTGAGAGTCGTTTCTCGGTGGGTGGAGAAGAAGGGGGTGTTCTTGTTGGGGAGATTCTTCTGACAAAAGCTGGACTTTTCTCATTTCTCCCGAGTGAATCAGGATAAATTTGCTTTTGGTTTTGCACGGATGCTAAATTTGTGCCAGGCTCTTTACTTTCTGAGCAGTTTCTGTTCTGTTTTGAAACTCCACTGGGATTTTGAAGAGGTATTATTTTATGTGATTGCTTATACAAGTCTGCAGCCTCTTTCATTTCATTGTCCCTTTGGGATGCTAATTTACCCTCTCGGCTGTGGATGAACATGTTGGTAGAATTCATCTCCAATGAATATTTTCTAAATTTGGAGTCCACTCCAGTGTTTCTTAGTACTTTACTGGCAATCATGTTGGGGCTGTTGATATTTTTACTTGGTAATAAGTCAATGGAATGTAGAGAGGCTTTTATTTTTGGAGAAATGTGCACTCTCTTTGTAGAGTGAAGCTCTGTTTTGGCAGGCTTTTTGGCAACGTCTGAAGAGTTTTCTTCCATTACTGTGCTTTCTTCAGACTCAGATAAGTCAAAAGAACTGTCCATTAGCATTTCAGGAGGTGGTGGTGGCAGGTTCTCCAAGTCTTCATCAGTTTCCTCATTTGTGTCACTTCTGCTTAATTCTGCAACAGGTGGAAAGGCAGTTGGAAAGTTACAGTGGGATGCATTTTTGTTTGGAATGTTTATGTCTTCTATTGGTGAAACACGATGCTTGTGAATTAAAGGAGCCAGGGCTCTCTGAAGGGGAATGGTGGGAGGAATCACTGGAAGTCCAAACTTTCTGATGCATTTTATTGGTCCTAAAGTTCTTAAATGTGTAGGTTTCACAAGGCCTTCGGAAGGACTAAAAGTTTCAATGAGTTTCTTGACAGATTTCCGAGGGGCACAGCCACTACTGTTGATTTTCTCTATCCCAGATGGCTCATTTTCTTTCCTGTATGATAAATCCTGTGTGGATGCAGTGGCTTTTATAGGTTTCCTACCCCTTCTCTCATCTGGATGACTGATGATGTTTTGCTCGGATTTATGTAAAGGGACCTTATCCTGATTAGGCAATATGCTGAAGTTTTTAGAGAGGGATGCCTTCAGTTTGTTGGTAGAAGATCTGGGTGTAACATGTTCAGTGTCCTGCATGTAAGCTGCTGCTCTTGGCTTCGGGATCTCCTGCTTGCCATCTATTTCTTTGTTTCCATTAAGCATATAAAATGTTTCTAATCTTTTGTTGAGATCTTTTTGGGTCCTTTGAAGTTCTAAAAGGGTTGGGTCTTCTGCACGGCTCCTGAGGGATTCCTCGGACCTGGACCTTCTTTGTTTAACTAAGGTTTTCTGGCTACCACTTGCCGTACTGGGTCTTGCTGTTAGGGCTGCTTTTACACCTTCATCTTCTGTCCACTCCTTTTGTCCACATTTAGTTGGGACAAACTTGATTTTTTCACTGATTGCATCTTTCATCTTCAGTATCATCTCCTCATTCTCTGGATTTTCTATCCTTTTGATGGATGGCCTCCTTGTTTTATCTGTTACTACAGGTGAAGACATTGGCCTTCTGGGCAGGGTATTCTTCCCCATTTCTGATAGACTTATATTATCATTGTCATCCTCCTCTGAGGTACTCTCTTCCTCTTCATTTGCAGAATGAGAATCTATTGATTTGCAGTCTTTGAAATCTTCACCTTCCTGGGCGGCATCAGACTGGAGGGAATTAAAAGAAAGACTTTTGGTCACATCTGAACATTGGAGCCTGGTGGAAACATTTTCTGGTGTTGCCCCAAGAGAAGAAGTTGTTCCTTTGCTGTGTACAGATGGGTAAAATATATCCTTAAAATGCCTTTCAAGTGCACAGTCATGGGATCTAGTTGTACCAGACAATGTGCCGTTACACTGATATTCTCCTGGTATTCTGGTGTGTTTCTGAGATGGATGATCATGTGCACAAGAATCGCAGCTTGTTTGCCTTCCAAGTTTATCAAGGGAATTGAACTCTTTGATAGATTCATTGTCTGCACCAATGCCACTGTCTTCTGAATACAGAGTCCTATCATCAGCATGGGCCTCAGGGGAGATCACTGCAGATGCTTCAAGCAATTTTATTGCCCTTAGCAGGCGTTCATCAAAGCCTTGTTTAGCTTTCAGTTTTTCTTCCAAGTTGCTGGCCGCAGATTGTAAGTAGCTCCATGTCTCCTGCAGGGCACTGGAGGTAAGGGAAGCCACTGTTCCATTTAGCAGCTGCATTTTGTTGACTGTATACTGCAATAACTGCTGCAGCAGATCTGGCTGCTCTTTTGGATCCCCCTTTCCAGCTGGCCAAGCCAGATTCCCTCCCACCTCTTTGAGGAGCTCTTCCCCATCATTGGCAATTTCTTCCAAGAGCTGGTTGATTTCATCAAAGCGGAACACTAGAAAGCTCACCATCTGCTGTAAAAGCAGCTGAGTTTGGGTAGCCTGATTGGCCATACATAGGATAGCTTCATATTTGGAGAGGTTGGGATTTAGGTAGGCATAAGCATTTTGATGAGCCTTAACAAGCTGATCTGGAAAATCCACCTTTTTCTCAGTCTTGCTTATAGGTGGGGTAGATTTTTCTTTGGGTTTGCAAAGACGACCCTGTTTCGCTGGTTTATGGCTTTTTTGCTTCTTCCCTTTCTTTGGGGTTTGCTTTGCATTGCTTTCATTCTTGTCGTCCCAAGTGAAAGCTGTTGCCTCTGATTCGCAGGAGCTTTGCTTTTTGATCTGTATGTCTTCTGCTATATGTTTTTGAGACTCAGTCAGTTCAGACATGGCTATTTCAGCCTCTGTGGCTGTCCTCTCAATTTTCTTCTCTTCCTCATGAATCTCGGAAAGAGAGAGATCCTCAGATGACAAATGGAAGTTAACATTTTTGATCAGCTCTGATGTTTTCTCCTCCTCTTCCAGCTGCTGATCTTTCCCCAGAGACCCTCTCTGAGGGAACTTGTCAATATCATAACAAGAGGAGCCTTTGACCAGCAATGGAATTGAAAATGCTTCCTCTGCAGGATCAACAGGCAGGATAACTTTGGGTTTATTCAAAGGATTTGTTCCAGTTTTTGCGACATGGTTAGCAATCTCACTGTGGGAAGGTGTACAGCCCATCCTGTCTCTCTGCCTGGCTTTATTTTCTGTTAAAAATATCCAGATGATCAGGTAAAGAATAGAAGACAATAAAACTTACTGTTTCATCCTGTATTGGAACATTTCATTTTTCTCCCAAGGTTTCATCAAGAATTCTCCAAGTTTTGTAGATAGCCTTGTTAATTACAATGAACTTTTCCTACTTCCCAGAATCCTGTCTTAAAAGAACTACACATTGTCCAGTTGTATTTTGTTTCCTTTAAGGTATTCTTCTACTGGAAACAAACCATGTGAAAGCTGTGTTGGGTTAGAACTAGTGGATTAAGAGGACCCATGTACCTTGTTTCTGTCTTGACAGATGTCAAGTATAAATAAGATTTTAAGCTCATTAGGTTAATCCGGCATCAGCACACATGCTGTGTTTGTAATGGAAAACTTTTTAAAAATACTGTGTTGGGAGGCAAATTTGTATTGATGTACTGCAAGAGAGAACTTCTTTCCCTCCACTCTTTCTTCCCTCCCAAATGTCCTTTACCCCCAAAAAAAACATCTACAAATGGAACTTTGAAATCCAAAGGAAGAGATTGTTTCAGGCAATTTCTAGAAGAACACATTTTAACGGGGGAAAAATGCCAATGCTCAGCCCTTTGCAAGGAGGAAGGGTGGCCTTGACAGAATACAGAAGAGCTAGGAGGCACAAGACATAGAATCAAAGAGGTTACAGTTAAGATGCCTGTTAGGTCATCTCATCCAGAAATTCTCAACCTGCTTCCACCTGCAAGCTTCAAGCCATTCACTTTTTCCTACTGTGACCTCCAAAACAAACAATTTTTTTCTCTGATGAACTTTCCAGGAATCCTTTTTTGCTATTTCAACTAGTCCCTCAGCCTAAAATACTGCACTGCACAATGATATAATATTTTTAATTAATTTGGCAGATATGGCCAAAGATAGCATTGACATTAAGTGCATATACAAAGGAGAATTTAAAATTAAAGATATATATTTAGAAGTATAATTTGTGTTCTTACTGAAGTGTACATACCACAATGCTCAATATTCACAGTGACCCCCACACGATAGCAGCCTTGCTAACTTTAAGCATTCAAAAATTATGAGTCAGGCCCAAACAATAAGGAGGTTGGCTTAAAAATTATGAGATCTTGAAAAATTAAGAAATTTGGGGATCTTTTAATTTATCTTCCAGCGTCTGAGCCTTTAGGGATCAATTTTTCATTTTTTTTTCTTTGTGATCATGATGACTACAAACTTACTTTTTTTTTTTAAGTGAAGCCTGAGATTCTCATAATTGCATTACTCCAGGAGCCAAGGCTTTAATGAAAACAAAAAAACAAGCAAAACCAAATTTCAGTTGGGCTAGAAACATGAGGCCCAGTTCTGCAACCCAGCTGAGAACTATTGATCGGACTATCTCCCAGGCCCCAATACAGGACTGTTCCCTTTTCATTTGTTGATGCAATTACAAATAAAATAGAATACTCCTCAAACTAACAGCCAACCACCGCTGCTGCCACCGGACAAACACCAACAATCCATTTCTTAAAGAGAAATCAGAAGAAAGAAAGAATTAAAACTCTGCAATAAAGCAGCAGATTGTTTAATTTTTAAAAAATGGCTTCTCAAGGGTGCTCTGTAAAAGATAATTTAGAAAGAAAATTCCCCCCAAGCAAAATCTCTCCTTATGTTATTAAGACTAAGGCTAAATGGATTAAGATGATTTTTTCTGTTGTTGTTTTACCTTTCAAACACAGCTTTCCTAGAAAAGGCAGCCATCTCCCAGTGTAATAAGGAATGGAAAAGATGCTTGCCACCCACTCTAATTACTGTGTAGCATTAGGCTGCTTTATGCTGATGGAGCCAATCATCTCCCTCTAGCAGTGTGATTGCTAACAGTTTGGATGCAGCTATCTAATCTATCTGATTTCTAATAAAACTCTTCAAGTTGTCAGGTGTGTATAATGCGCTCATACTTTAATGAATTAGTTTTATGGGATTCACTACTGTTAGGGACAAATGCTTTCAACGTTCGCATCCTTATGGACAGAGAAGACTTTAAAGAGTATGAGCTGTGTAAACAAGCTATGTTGCAAAAGTCTAAGCTGACCCCTGAAGGGCATAGGAGAAGGGTTCAGGGAGTTCAGAAAACCTATGCTAGGTTTCACTTCAACTTAGGAGTTATGTAAGAAAATGGGGAACTGGCTGGGGGGTGGATGAGGTGTAGGAATTAATGAGTTTAGAACAATTTTGTAAACTGCTACCCTAACCTAAAATCAGGCTTAGCAGACAAAGATCCTAGGGATTTAATGATAATGGGGTAATTGGCAGACTGATATGTGCATAGTCAGCCAGGGTTTGACAGAAAACGAAATAGGGATGAAGTGGAATCAGAGGACAGGGATCGGGTCCATGCAGAAACCCATGACTGGAAGGAGGGAAAACACCTCCAAGAAGCTCGAGGGGTGGGGGAAGTGGTGTTCCGTATATGATCGGTGGGATTACTTTGCCCGGGATTGCCCTGTCCAGGCCTTGAGGCCCAGTGCAGTGCTGGAAAGGCCAGTTTCCTCTGACCTTAAAGAGTTACCTGTGTGATTAAACCTCCGGAGGGAGGGAGCCACCCAGCCAGAGCAACCATGGCATATAATGTTCCTGCTGACACATTCACAACCCAAATCACTGCCCACATGCCAGGCTGCACCCTCCTCGGTACAGATCCCTCAGATGGCCAGTGGGAGTGGAAGGTGGTGGTCAGTGGGGACATGTTTATTGGATGGAGGGATACTGGCACTGCTAAGACTATGGTTAAGTCCCATGTCGAAATGCCCATCAAATGCTCTGTATGTGAAACCGGGGTTATAGTTCCTTGTTTAAAAACCTTTGCTTTACCTACAGCAGGGCTTTCTATACAGACCCAGGAAGGATCAGAGGTGTTGGCTGTACGTGTATTGTCAGATATTCCATATTTTTTGCTATTATGGCTTTAAAAGCAGAATGGGTGAATCAATCCCCCTCAGCTCGAGAACAGCCAGGCACTGTGTCAGCCAAAATGCAGATGGGGTAGCTGACAGGAAGGAGGGGGTAGAAGGCTGGGGTGGATCCCCCGGCCAGTATCCAAAAGGAATCAAGTTACCTTACCGGAGTATGCAGACAAATACATGAGGAGAGAGGGGATGAGACTACCTCCTTCTCCAGGGAGGTGCCAAGAGCTACTGACTTAAAGGGAAATTCTCTTGAATCCTGAAGCACAGGCCAGGAATGTAACTTCTCTGTGTACCCTTCCCAGAGAACCAAAGGCAGTACAGAGCATGGTGAGGACAGTGTCTCCAGCCAAAAGTAGGGACACTGAGGCAATGCAGTGCACTGCCAAATCTATGACACCCACCCCATGGTGAGAAATGCCCTAGTAAAGGGTACAACAGCTGCTTGGGAGATGAGTAAGGTAACTACAGCCAGAAAGGAATGAGGACTTCTTCCGACCCTAAGTCTCTGACTGCCTGGTAGTCTGAGAAAATGTAAAAGACCCTAAACTGGGTCAAGCCACACACCTTAACTCAGTGTGTGTGGAGCAAAAGGCCACCACAGTGGCGTGGGTGATCAGTACTCTTCTTCCTCCAGAGAAGATGGGGTTAGGCCACCCTCTATCCACTCTCTGCCCCACAGGCAGCTTTGCAGAACCCTGGTCAGGGTGGAGACAGAAGGTTTCCACCCAGGAGAGGTGACTGCTGAGGAGCCAAGGGAGGGTGCCATTGCTGGACCACAGAGGGGGAATTCTGGTGCCATTGCCCTGAACTATGACCACAACATCTATATTTAGGTGCCTAACACTTTCAGTTATAAAATCTGCTTGTAACCTTGTCATAAACAGATAGCTAAGGGTTAATGTCTCTTTCACCTAAAGCACCTGACCAGAGGACCAATCAGGAAACCGGATTTTTTCAACTTTGGGTGGAGGGAATTGTGTGTCTGAGGTCTTTGTTTTCTGGCTGCCTGCTTTCTCTGAGCTTTGGAGAAGTAGTTCTGTTTTCTAATCTTCTGTTTCTAAGTGTAAGGACAAAGAGATCAGATAGTAAGTTATATGGTTTCTTTTCTTTGGTATTTGCATGAATATAAGTGCTGGAGTGCTTTGATTTGTATTCTTTTTGAATAAGGCTGTTTATTCAATATTCTTTTAAGCAATTGACCCTGTATTGTATCATCTTAATACAGAGAGACCATTTGTATTTTTTCTTTCTTTTTTATATAAAGCTTTCTTTTAAGACCTGTTGGAGGTTTTCTTTACTTCAGGGAAATTGAGTCTGTACTCACCAGGGAATTGGTGGGAGGAAGAAATCAGGGGAGATCGGTGTGTGTTGAATTGGCTAGCCTGATTTTGCATTCCCTCTGGGGGAATAGGAAAGTCCTTTTTGTTCCAGGACCGGGAACGGAGACGGGGAGTCACTCTGTTTGGATTCACAGAGCTTGTGTCTGTGTATCTCTCCAGGAGCACCTGGAGGGGGGGGAGGGAAAAAGGATTATTTCCCTTTGTTGTGAGACTCAAGGGATTTGGGTCTTGGGGTCCCCAGGGAAGGTTTTTCAGTGGGACCAGAGTGCCCCAAAACACTCTAATTTTTTGGGTGGTGGCAGCAGGTACCAGGTCCAAGCTGGTGACTAAGCTTGGAGGTTTTCATGCTAACCCCCATATTTTGGACGCTAAGGTCCAGATCTGGGACTAAGGTTATAACAAACCTTTCTTTGAGAAGCAGTAATAGCGCCATTGTTTGCAGCAGGCATTTGATATTTAGCAAGGAGAAAGCCCTGAGGCCAGAAAAGAAACTTTTCTTAATCCAGTGAAATTCCATTCAGGTTTGGCCAAGATATAAACTTTTAAAAATTACTATTTTCCCTTCTGTTGCTTCCTTTCCTCATGATAATTTTAGCAGCATGCCAAAATAATAGCTGAATGTGGACCTACTAATCTGAGCTCATGGTGTAACCATGACCACCATCACAGCAGCACACACTTCTTGGTAAAGTAATACCCAGTAGCTGACAGCTTCTCCAGCAGGGGGGCAGTAAGAATTCAGCCAGGCTACCCCTCAATAAGCTCTCTCCAAGCCCATTACATGGTTGCAGTTGCCCATCCTCCACTGGAGCGGCACCACATGGAGAAGGAACTCTAGCCACCTACCAGGGAGGGAAGAAAGAGAGTGAACTGAGCCAAGCTGCCCCGATGCTCTTCTAGATTCAGCACATATCCCAGTACAGGGAATCGGATGCTGGGGGCCAACTGTCTTTGGCGTTCTGCCAACTAATGCTGCAGTGCTGAAGATTCATAATTCTGCTGATGGTGCACAATTTGGAGAATGGTGTGACAGTTGCACATAACAGAATTTGTTTTAAGAATGTAGGGAGCGAGAGGGGGAGTGGACAGAAATTAGAATACAGATGTTGGCAGAAGAGAGATCATATAACACCCTGAAGATGAAGACAAGAAGTTTAAATGCGATTTTACTTTGAAATATATCTATGTAAAACAACTCTTTACTCAACGGAGCAGCTCACTCATATCTGCTGACTTTGGTGACAATGTGTTTTCACTGGTTTTTATTTCTACAAGTCCTGTAGAGCCAATACAGCTCTAGGAGACGGAAGTGGATTCTATTCTTTCTTGTGCATCATCAACAGCATTGTTTATTAAGTTCCAATCCATTCCACCTGTGCAAACTCAGTTAAAGCAAGAGGATAGTAGAGGTACCATTGAGGGCATTATATGAAGAAAATGGAGTTGCACAGGTTTAACTGAAGACAACTTGTATATACAGAATCTTTACTATTGGGGATGGTGCATAACAAAGAAAAATAATTCATCTTGACTCTCAGATCCCACGGTAAATTTTCCAGGCTGGCAGCCTGACTTCTAAGCTGAGGAAATTTGATTAGGTACCACTGAGAGACAATAAAAAAAGCAACAAATGATATTTTAACAGATCTGCTTTTCAGAGTAGATCCCAACTTTAAAAAGTTAAGAGAAGGGTATGAGAAAACTTTTAAGAAATCTTTATCTATCTCATCCATAATGTTTTATGACCTTTTTAGGGAATTCATTGCAAAGGAAAGACAGTGGTATATACTGGAGCTTATAGCTTACTGGTTTGCTTATAGAAATGTAAATGCTACATCAAATATATCTTTATTAAAAGCATAGATTAACAAAATTAGTAAACACACTCCAAATGTATTTGGTAAATCAACAGAACAGTACTTCTTTCCCTTTTGCTCCTCAATTTTTGTAGCAATGTAAATGTGGGGCCTGATCATAGGAGGTATTGAGCAACCATCTATCCTATCATAGCCAAGTGGAATTGCAGGATGATAACCCCCACTCAGAATCAGGCTTTGCACTTTGCTACCTAGGAGGTAGAATTGCAAGCTAGGGCACTTAGACAGCTGCAGCAGAGCAAAGGTATCACATCTGGGGCAGATGAGTTAAACATCCAAATTGAAAAGAATTTACATGAATCTTTATTACCTTTGGATTGTTCATTCTGTTTTCTTTCTCAAAGCTTCTGGTTGCTAAGCCACCTCTGTGTGTTTAAAACCTCCCGTCTGTCATAGCTAATCTACGCATTCTGCTTGTTCCAATAGTTAAAATAGTAAATGGTAATGATGGCAGAAGTGGAAGTTTTAGGTTTCTGTATTAATTGCATGGAACTGCAAGAAGAGATTAGCTTTACAGATAGACTCCCACGTTCTTTCATGCAAATTAAAAAAAATAAAAGGGCACATCCCTATCACCTTTGGCTGTGATTGCATCAGCTCTCACAAACCTACGCAGGTTTGGGAATCAGAATGTAAGGTGGAAGATTTCCAAAGAAAACCCAGGTTTTGTAGGAAGAGATACTGGTGATTCAATGGGTAGCATTCTTCTAAGTACTAAACCCGTGTCCTAGCATGAAGTTAGGGAATACTGTTGTGGTGATGGTGCCATCTTTTGCATATGGTGTCAAAATAAGTTCCTGACTTCATGTCATTGTGAAGGATTTCAGAGGTCTGTTTACCCCTATATCTTCACCAATTTCCAGTACGAACAATTACCTATTGCTTCCCGAAGTTCCCCTGAAGTTTCAAATAAGTTTAATGTTATTGTTCACTTCCTATCCTAAACTTTTATGGAGAGTGGCTGTGCTTGGTTAAAGTTACCACATTTTACCCACGATAAAGGTATGTTTCTGTAATTGTTTAAGTTTTTCTTTCACGTAAATTCTGGCATTCGTGGGAGCAAGGAGTTTGGGGTAGAAATACTCAGATTCTGCACTGGGAGAAGTAAAGTAATATTTTTTAATTAACAAAATGCATGTGGTAAACGGAATCTTTCCTTTATAGTCCCAGCCTCTTCCTTCTCCATTCTGATGATCAATGATTCTGCAATCCATTGTTTACAACATCACAATTCACCAAGTGGTAAGCAATTATGATGCTCCAAGCATCAGTCCATAACATCACTAAATGAGCGAGGCAGGAGGAGGCGAGATTGAGAGGGCTTTTATTTGACTACACATCCTGATGATAAGCAGTGACTGGAAAAGATATCCTGAAAAGGTACATAAAGCTAAATAATATTTTTTTAAATTATTTAAAATCTTGCCGCCTCCTGCCTGGCTCATGTAGTGATGCTATGGCCTGATGTTAGGAGCATCATAATTGCTTACCACTTGGTGAATTGTGATGTTGTAAACTATATACACTTCTACCCCCTTATAACGCCATCCGATATAACACGAATTCAGATATAATTCGGTAAAGCAGCACTCTGGGGAGGACGAGGCTGCGCGCTCCCGTGGATCAAATCAAGTTTGATATAATATGGTTTCACCTATAACACGGTAAGATTTTTTGGCTCCTGAGGACAGCGTTATATTGAGGTAGAGGTGTATATAGTGCTGGCCCAAGTTAAGCGTGGATTCTGTAAGGACTTGATCCTGCTCCTGTTCAGGTCAATGGAAAGATTCCCATTGATTTGAATGGTGCAGGATCAAGAGCTAAGAAAGTAGGTCTTCTGTTGCATATGTAATATAGAGATGACCCGGGATTTAGATTGAGTAGGTTTACAGTGCTGGATAAGCACCCTTATTCTCCTACTTGGTCTCTTCCAGCTGGTGTAGTGATTGGCAAATGATGTGGAGTCAGGATTCCTACCTTCTACTCTCATCTCTGCCACTAATTCCTCAGCAATCTTGGGCAAATCACTTTACTTCCCTGTGCTTCATCTTACCCATTTAAAAATGGTTATAATAATGTTTATGTACCTCACAAGGATGTTGAGGTTTAATTCATTTGTTTGTAAAGTGCTTGAGAGCCTTGGTTTTAAAGAATGATCTAAGTTCATTCTCTCTTCTCCCTTCCCTTCTCCTGTCTCTTTACTTTCTGTTTGCCCCATTATCCACCCATCCATGTCTTTTTCTGACTCCTGATATTTCTTTAGGTCTTTAAATATAGAACATTGGTATCAGTTCCCGACTTGTCCACAGGTCCAAGCTGTCTACTTTGTAGTTATTTGGTGGCTTGTAATTTTCCATTGGCTTTACTTCTCAGCACCAGATCACTGCTGTATACAGTAAGCTCCTTGGTGCCAAAGTACTGGGTGAACCCAGGCAGGCGCAGTTGATTAAACTGATTGAAATGTCCTCTAAGCAATTTTGGATGGTTTCCAACCAATCCATGTGTAGTGTAAACAAGAGACATCACCTGTCTGCATATGGAACAGGCCAACAACATTCTAGCGCAGGCTCACGCAAACACAGTGGATGAAACAGTCTCTCATGTCATATACAGGAGAGCATATTTACAGATGTGACTTCCAACCACACAGCAGTATGAAGAGTTGCCTGTAAATATTTTTCCTTTAAAAAAAACCACATGGGTATATTTTGCAAATGTTAATACTGTTGAAAGATACAGGTTGAAAACAGTGTATACAGCATGTCCTCATGCCATGTATTCTAGATTAGTGCACATCAGTTCTAGTTAGCAACACTAGTCTTTTAGTAGCTGCAGATTAAAAAGTTCGCTAACAGTGCAGAAGTTTTGTAATGTGAACAAATGTACATTATAGATTGATTCAAGATATCAGCAAACTAATTTAACTTATGACCTCTTGTAAACCAGGCTTGAATTTAGGATTGCAGAGAAAGAAAGCAACTCCATTTACCTGCTCTAACATCAAATATGGTGCCTTTTTCACTTAGTAATAAATCGAGGACTCAATTTTAATTTAGATTATGCATAACAAGAAAATCAACTGTGTTTTTTAACTTCTTTTTCCTCCTCTAGCTATATCTCTAGTCTATAATTATCTGACTCATCATGTCTCACAGGGACATGTTGACAAAGGAGCTGTAACAATTTTTGTAACACTAACAGTGTTGCCTGTTGATATAAAAGGGAGTCAGGTTTAAAGAACAATTTTTGGCGTTGTTACTGCAAAAAGCAAGATTTAGTCCATAATAAAGAACATAAGCAGTTTGTGGTGCCAAACAGTATTCCCTCGAGTCCTCAAATTTAATACTGTACATTCATACTGACTTCCACCCATTTATGTCAAGGTATTTTTACAAATATTAAGAGTCATGCACTTGGGAGGAAAGGAGCATGAGATGAGAGGTATTATACCTTTCTTTACAGATGGGGAAACAGACACAAAAAGTTGTTTCTTGACCAAGATAAGACTCACAACCAAAAATTTTAGCTCATTTCCTGGGTCTAGTGCTGTGATGTAAGTCATCCCTCTTTGCACCAACACAACCATACTGGTGTTGGCCTTAGGACCTAATAATCTTCCTGCTGATGTTTGACTTCTTAGGGCCAGGCTTTCAAAAGAGCTCAGCATAATGGGAGATGCTGGGTATTGAAAAAAAAAGGCTAATCTCAGTTGTGTGTGCTGAGCACTTGAAAAACTGACCCTTAGTCTATTTTGCTATCAAGGAAACATCCAAGAAAGTCTTTATGTATTGGACCATAGGTGGCAATATATACCTCTTCCTTTTTTAATATCTTTCCTTTCATACAGTGCCACCAACCTTGTCTGAGTTAGCCTCTTGCTTCCTCCCCAAACATGAAAAGATCATAAGCCACGTGTGACTTTGGTTTAACATAGTGTTTATATCACAAAGACAGTGCTTTCTAAAATGTGAGATCTCGCAGCACAAAGCTGTATCTTATCTGCATTTCTTAGCTATGTGAATCACCAGGCTCGTCATGCCCATAAAATATAAATCTTTGAAGTGCCACACTGCACGAGCAGGTCTAGCATATTTACCATTTTCTTCTAGCCTCTGGCAGCTGCGGATAAAATCCCATGTAGGGAGATGATTTTAAAATCAGCCTCGGATTAAAAAGCTTGCCTAATGCACAGCATCTAGTTCAGGCTTCATAAACATGTCCCGTAGTTACTTGGTCTTAACACCAACTTTGTGTGTGCGTGAAAGCAGGGTCTTGTTGTGTATAGTTTCTATGACTTCTTGTCATTCAGCACAGAGGAGGAAGGAAGCAATTGGAAAACACATGTATGTGATGGGCATTTAAAAAACTAGAGCAAGTTAAGTGCAGGTACTTCCCTCTGTGTGTGCACTGTACTATGGCAATGGCCCAGCAGGCTACAGACAGCACAAATCCTTAATGCTGGCGTTCACTAACGCCAGCTGCCGCTCCTGCCTCCATAGTACCCCACTATGACTTCCCCCAAGCCTCATCCTCTGAAGAGGCACCCAGCTACCCCCCTCCACCCCATACACAGCCCCACCCCCCTCGGGGGCACCCAGCTATCCCCCCCACCCCATACACAGTCCCACCCCCCTCGAGGGCACCCAGCTATCCCCCCCACCCCATACGCAGCCCCACCCCCCTCGGGGGCACCCAGCTATCCCCCCCACCCCATACGCAGCCCCACCCCCCTCGGGGGCACCCAGCTATCCCCCCTACCCCATACGCAGCCCCACCCCCCTCGAGGGCACCCAGCTATCCCCCCCACCCCATACGCAGCCCCATCCCCCTCGGGGGCACCCAGCTATCCCCCCCACCCCATACACAGCCCCACCCCCCTCGGGGGCAGCCAGCTATCCCCCCTACCCCATACGCAGCCCCACCCCCCTCGAGGGCACCCAGCTATCCCCCCACCCCATACACAGCCCCCCCCCATTGAGGGCACCGAGCTATCCCCCCCACCCCATACGCAGCCCCACCCCCCTCGGGGGCACCCAGCTATCCCCCCCACCCCATACACAGCCCCCCCCATTGAGGGCACCGAGCTATCCCCCCGACATCCTCCACAGCCCCACCCTTCCTCGGAGACCCTCACATATACCCACACGCCCCTCCACAGCCCCACTCCTCTCGGGGGCACCTAGCTACCCCCCCACCTGCCTCAGGGGTGTCCAGCTATCCGCGAACCCCCCCGACATAACCCCACCCCCCCCTCGGAAGCGCCGAGCTGCCCCCTGCTCACGGGCTACCCCGCGTCTCCCGGCTCCCCCCACCTCCATCCCTGTCTGGAGCGACCCGACCCAGCCCTCAGGCCGCCCCGCGACGGGAACACGGACCCGACAGGCGGTAGGGGGCTGTGCGTAGATAGGAAAAGGCGAGGGAACGTTCGGGGGCGGGGCTGAGCGGTGTGGCGCAGGGGGCGGGGCTGAGCAGTGTGGCGCAGGGGGCGGGGCGAGGGCACGTTCGAGGGCGGGGCCAAGCGGTGTGGCGCAGGGGGTGGGGCTGAGCGGTGGCGCCGCGCGCGCGCCTGGGGGCGGGGGCTGGCGCGCGGACGGGGGCGGAGCGGGCTGGAGCCGAGCGGCGGCGGCCGGGTGCGTTCACCTCTCCGCGCGGCGGCGGCGCGAGCTCCGGGCTGGTGCGTGTGGCGCAGCGGGCGGGCGCCCTGGGCGCAATGGGGCTGCGTGTGGCGGGGCCTGCAGGTGTGGGAGGTCGGGGCCCTGCGGGTGCCGAGGGGAATTTACTTCTCGTGACAACAGTTCAGTGAGCAGCTGGGCAAGTGTCCGGGGGGCGGGGGCGGGGGCAGCTCCAGTCTCCCCGCTCTCGGTAATTCCCTGCCCGCGTAGCTGGCAGCGGGTGCGGAACAGGACGGGACAGGCGCTGGACGTCGCCGTTCTCTGCTTGGGTCAAAGCGGGGGCAAGGTGGGTTTTCCTGACGCTGCTCTGCGCGCTCCTCCTCCGCGCTCTGCGGCTGGGCTCTCTCGCCAGTTAGGTTTATCGATGAATCGCTGCCCCACGTGTTTTAAAAAGAACGCCCCAAGAATACGCTCCCCGTTCTTTGACCTCCCACCCTTTGGAAGAGACGAGGCTGTGAAGTGGGCTGCCCTGCGTGTGGCCGGTCACAGCCCCTCAGTCTCTGGGTAGTTCAGTTTCTGTAACTTTATTGGCATGCTGGGTAGAGCTGGGTGAAAGTTTTTGGGAAAATAGCGTATTGAATGAAAAATGAAGTTTTGATCAATATGAAACTGTTCATGAGTTTCACACCAATAGTTTTGGCTGTTAAAATGCTGCTGTCACTTTCTAGCAGTCTGACCTTTTAGTCGAGAGGTTAGGGCACACACCTGGGATGTTGGAGACCCAGGTTCAAATATCAGTTCTGGAACAGGCCCAAAACTTATTAATTGAAAATTGTGAAAAATTTCACATTTGATATGACCCAAACCAAACTTTGTTGTTGTTTTTTTGGAACCGCCAATAAACACAAAAACAAAAAAAATCAGTTATTCATTTAGCTTTAATAATGAGGCATGCAAGTATTAATGTATTAAGTATCTTTCTCAGACAGGATTCACTCTGATAATGAGGTTTTATACAGTGTGTCTAGTATTGTTAGAGCAGCTGGCTATGTGTGGGCAACCCTGTCTCATGTGGTTTCATTTTCATTTGGTTGCAGGCAGTAAAACAGGTTAAGAATAGCAGAACTTATTCTAATTTGATTGTAGAGTTGCCATTTATGAAGGGACACATACATGTTTGTGGGAGAGGTTGGTGGGAATTTAGTAAGGCAGAAAGTGCGGTATTAGAGTGATCCGGGTTTCATTACTTGGTGGTCTGTATTTCAGCTCCATTTTAGAGACCATCCAAGAAACTGTTTAATGAAACTAGCGACTTATTTCTAGGAAACAAAGAGGAAAAGAATTTGCCTGCTATAATTAATCTCCTTCCCTCATCCTAGCCTATCTCTTCTCTAGCTCTAAATGGCCAATAACTTTCGACCTAAGGAATATTGTTTCCTTATCTAATGTGGCTTGCATTTTTGGCTAAATATATTACAACATGCTCTCTTTACATCAGTGTATGCATTTTGAGATCTTTGTGTAGCTTTCCCCAATTTATACAAATTTTACAGATTGCTAAAGTGAAGGAATTGAGGGATTTTCAGAGAACCTGTCATACTGTAGGTAAAGTAGTAGGTTTAAAGCATCAGACTGGATTTCATATTAAAGAGGACACTTTTTTAATTTGAGAAAGTATTATTCTTTGCTACTTTATAAACCTTTACAGGCTGCATAGATTTCACTTTCCCATGTTTATATTGTGTACTATATGTAGTAATGTAACATGAGATACTACTATGTAATTCTTATACTTTATTGAATTTGATATGCACTTGGCTCTTGAAACATTATCATGTGTCTGACTTCTGCTATGTAGAAAATGTTGGCTGCTGTTACTTAAAATATTTGCTGTGTACAATACTGTTATATAACTCTAGAGACCTATGTATAGCAGCATTTAAATATTACTTGTGTGCATTTTCTTTGCCCACCTGATTTCTGTTGGATTTTTGAGAGGAGGAGGAGAACGGCAGTTTAAAGCAACATCATCAAGGTTGGCAGGCCCAAAGCTTCGCAACATTTTTCAGAACTTTTCAAGTACCCAAAATGAAATATTTAGATAATGTTTTCACCCCTCTTAGCCACGAACTATACTGCAAAGAAGCCCACCTTCTTGACCTGGAAACCAGTTAACATCCAAGGTGTTGAGTTTTCTGCACTGTACTTTTCCCTCTATACTTCAGAGAGCAGGCAGGATTTGCAAGAATCTTGCTCCCTGAAGTGCTTGGATATCCTACCTGCCAACAATAGAAGAATTCTCAGGCAAAGGGATGGTTCGTTATGTACATTGGCCATCACATATAAAAGCACATGTAATAAGTTTTGCCTAAAAAATCTCTAGCACCATTTTAATGTTTCGCTAACCAGCTTCGCCCTTATAAATGCTTTCAGTTACCCACCTTTTTAGAGGCCCTCATCCAACAAGTATTTTTGAATCTTTAGGATAAAAGATTGCACATAAAATCTCATCCTTCAGTGTAAAGACAAGGTCTTCTACCTGACCGTCCTTTAATTTGCAAAAACACTGTTCTTATTCTTAATCTCCAAAGGTTAAGAAATCCATATTTGCTCTTCAACATTCAGTTCTCTCCTATACCCACCTGATGACTCCTTCATGCTTCCTAACATATGCAATGACATTTCCCATTGTCATTTTAAAACTTTCTTCAGCCACAATTTACATTACAATTCTTTCCTCACTTCCTCTAAATTTCCTCAGCCATCCCTCTGCAGACCCCCAAATTTCTGATCCTACCACCATCTTCCATTCCAGGCTTTATAGGCCATCATGATGATGCAAATATGAGATTTGCTTTTCTATCATGTTCTTGATGGTTATAAAGCAGGCTCCCTTGTAAAATGTGTTCTAACTTATTTTCCCTTATTGGCTGATGATAAATATCTTTAATGGCGAGTCCACTTCAGATCTAAATTGAGAACACGGCACCCAGCAGTGAGCTGTGCTTGGTGCTGAAGGAGAAAAGGTTTTTACTTGGTTTAAGGTTGACATCTTCAATCCATTTTTATAACCTATGATTTAATATTTTAGCAGGTGGATTGGTCTGAGAACATTCTGGCAGTGTGGGCCTCTCAAGCAAGGCAGTGACTTTATTTAGGGAGTCATCAAAAGGAGCCCGATTAGCCTGATGCATGTGTAGTATATGTAAAACAACTTCAGATAAATTAATAAATAATAAATTGTCAAAAGTGACCTCCCCACTCCTTCCCCATTCACTCAGGCAAAAGCCTAGATAAATAGATGAATCTTAATAATAACAGATGAGCCCTGAAGCTGAACAAATTCTAGCTCTGTCAGGCCAACTAAATAAGTGAATTTCTGAATCAAGAGTGCTCTACAACCTGTCTTCATAGTAGAAATTTCATTAGAAGTTGCAGAAACCATCAGTGATGAATACATTATAAATAAGGCTATGATTTAATCATAGATATTTTTAGCAAAAGTCATGGACAGGTCACGGGCAAGAAACAAAAATTCATGGCCCATGACCTGTCCATGATTTATACCATAAATACCGCTGATTGAATCGTGGGAGGCGGGGAACCCGGGAGGCCCTGCTGCCATTCTGACTGTCACTGGTAGGGGAGCCCTGTCCGCCACAGGACTGCTGCCCCAGGATTGCTGCTCTGGCCTCCCTGGGATTGCTGCTGGGAGCCACAGAGCTGCTCCTGCCACTCCCTGGGACTGCTGCTCAAGTGTTCCCTCAAGCGAGCCACACTGGGCGCTGTTCGAGTAGTCCCTGGGGCCAGCTGCTTGGGCAGTTCTGAGGTCAGCCACATTGGCCACTGCAGAAGTTACGGAGGTTGCAGGAAGTCAGAGAATCAATGACTTCCTCAACTTCAGTGACAAACATGGAGCCCTAATTATGCATTCCTGCATAAGAGGTATACACATTAACTCCCAAAAATGCATGGAATACTCAAGGAGCTGACTGAGGACATATCTGAGCCATTAGTGATTATCTTTGAAAAGTCATGGGCTAGATTTCAGAGGACTGGCAAAGGGCAAATATAGTTCCAGTCTATATAAAAGGAAATAAGGACAACCTAGGGAATTACAGACCTACAGTACCCACAAAAATAATGGAACACATAATTAATCAATTTGCAAACACCTAGAAGATAAGGTGATAAGTAACAGTCAGTGTGGATTTGTGAAGAACAAATCATGTCAAACCAACCTAATGGCTTTCTTTGGGAGGGTAGCAAGCCTAGTGAATAGAGGGGAAGCAGAAGATGTGATATATCTTGACTTTAGTAAGGCTTTTGTTACTGTCTTTCATGACCTCATTAAACTCGGAAAATACAACCTTGATGGAGCTACTATAAGGGGATGCATAACTGGTTGGAAAACTGTTCTTAGAGAGTAGTTATCAGTGGTTCACAGTCAAGCTGGAAGGGCATATAAAGTGGAGTCGCACTGGGTTCAGTTTTGGGTTCAGTTCCGTTCAGATTTTCATCTGTGAATTAGATAATGTCATAGAGAGCACACTTCGAAAGTTTGCGGATGATACCAAGCAGGGAGGGGTTGCAAGTGCTTTGGAGGATAGAATTAAAAGTCAAAATAATCTGGACAAACTAGATAAATGGTTTGAAGTAAACGGGTTGAAATTCAGTAAGGACAAATGCAAAGAAATTCAGTTAGGAAGGAACAGTCAGTTGCACACATACAAAATGAGAACAGATTGCCTAGGAAGAAGTGCTTTAGAAAGGGATCTGGGGGGTCATAGTGGATCACAAGCTGAATAGGAGTGAACAGTGTAACACTGTTGCAAAAAAGGCATACGTCATTCTGGGATGTATTAGCAGAATTGTAAGCAAGACATGAGAAGTAATTCTTCTGCTCTACTGCGCACTGATACAGCCCCAACTGGAGTATTGTGCCCTGTTCCGGGCATCACGTTTTAGGAAAGATGTAGACAAATTGGAGAAAGTCTAAGTGCGCCTGTGTACTGGTCGATGGATAAGCATCCGCTGAAATGCCGCCGACAAGCTGCGTCGGTGGCATCTCTGTGGCAATGCCTACTGATGTTGCTGCTTGTCGGCCGAATTTCGACGGATGCTTGTCGGCCACCACGGTCCTCCGTGGCTCGTCCAGACGAAAGAGGTGGGGGACCATTGGTATAGCTGATGATTATGTCAATCTTTCTGTGAATAGAAGTTTACAGAATCACTAGAGTCACTAGCTAGATGGTTTTACTCAATAGCCAGAAATAAGTGTAGTGATCCATAGGGATGGGATGTCTCTGTGGTGTTTTTTTGTTTTTGGAGAAAACCCTTAGATATATTACTAGAATACCACAATTTCAAACTTTTTAGGATGTAAACATGATTGGAAACAATTTCATTTGCATGAGAAGTTTTGGGAAGCAGAAAGTAGTAACCCCTGTGTTAACGGCATTTCTATTCTTGTAAAAAGTGTCATGATACCTTTTAAGTGTTAGTGCCCAGGACCTAGGTTTTCAATTTCTTATCCAAAAGATAGTATTTCTAATAGCACAGTTACCCTAGCAGGATGATGGTGATATTGATTCAGTTCTAACTAAGAAGTGGTGCCAGCTGCTATGGTACTTGCTAAGGTGGATGTTCTCTCTTACATTTACTGACCAAGTCTCATTTGATCCTGTTCAGTTTATAAGGTTGGACTAGATTTCAGCCTGGCTAACAGAAAATGTAATTAATCATGCTGTTAAATATTTCTGTATGGCTATTTGATTTTAATTATTATTTTTACTAGGTTATTCTGGGGCTTAGAAAGTTGACTGGGAGTACTGGAGGTTACAGCATCACGGTAAGTACACTGTATTAAAATTTAGGGCAGGCAGGTTGGGAAGGGAACTGACATGGAGGCAGGCAGAGCAGGGCGGGGCACGGGGAAATTTAGGCAAGGCTCAGGAATGAATCAGCCCATGAGATTTGGGGCCATCCGTGGGAAGATTAACGTGGTGAGAACACTCTCCATCTTTGGGAAAGGGAGTGGGTAGATTGACTGACTGGTTTCTTGTTTGTGGGGGCAGGAAAGGGAGGTGAAGCTTGAGATGAGAATGCTGAAGATGAGTAATAGTTAGCACTTCACATTTTCCTAAGGGTATACAGACATTAAACCTTACTTACAGCATGCCTGTGAACTATGGCAGCATCCCTTTCACCATTTTACAGGTGGAGAAACTGAGACAAGGATTTTAAATGACTTCCCTAAGACAATAAAGCAAATCCGTGACAGACAGGATTACAAATTGGGTGTTCCCAGCAGCATGCTCAAGCTACTAGTTTCTACTAATATAAGTACAGTTTATTATCACAAAACTTTCAGAATTACAATCTTTTGCATGTTTCAAAAAGGAAAGAGATGAACTTCAGTGTAAATCACTGTTTATAGTCGTGTATTGTAATAGAATGTAGCCTACAGTATTTGGAGTGGGTTTCTTCTCCTTGTTTAAGGTGGCTTTCTAGAAGATGACCATAGAGGATCTCCCAGAACCGTCCCAAGAAGGAGATTCATTGATTGAAAGATACCAGTTTTTATTCCCAGGCCCTGAAACATCAGTTACCTTTTCAGTTGCAGCAGCACCAATGCCTTCAGACTGTGGTATGTATATTTACAGAAGGCAAGAGTTTGTGGAACTACTTTGAGATCCTGTGCAGTGCCTGAGTTTGAGAGGGGGAAGTGAGTTTAAAAGCATACCATCAATTTAAAGATTATGCTTCTGTCTGCAAATGTATCTACAGTTTATTACAAGTAATACCTGAAATTTCTACGAATGAAATGAGTGGAAAAAATATTTTCTAGTTTGTGCATTTCAATTCACTTTTGTTTTCAGTCAGTTTTGCTATTTCTTCTGTACATTCAGTCACTGTGACCTTTCCCTGCTTTTTGTAGGCTCCTCACACATCAACACAGAAGTGAAAGTTGTCTAAATTAAAAAAGAAAATTGGCAGGTTGACTCAAATGCAGGTGCAGTGCCTGAAAATATTTTAAAATCACTTTTAAGAATTGACCGATTTCCAGTGGGCAAGGCCCCATAAGTACTCCATTTTCGAAACACACAGTGGGACTTTGGGAGGAAGAAAACTTCTGTTGGAAACGTGTTCATTACTAGGGAGAACGATATCGCTTCCATTAAGATAGTGGAATTTACCTTTTTGAGATACTATTAAATTGTCTTTATATTCATCGTTTGAAAATAGAGTTATATATTTGAAACAGTTTAAATAAATATTGTCCCATTTGATCTAGTGATTAATTGGAAATGTTTAAGAAAATCTCTACCCTCTCTTCAGATATCAAGGGTGCTTGGGAGGAATATTGTACTTCCATGCTGCTGAACACTGTAGTATTCTATGTTCAGGAGAATTAGTGTTCTTGAGACCAACCTCTGTTGCTGGTTTGAGGATCTGGGATTTAAGGTTTTAAGGATTGCACATGCTGTAGTTTAATATGTGAATATGTATCTTTCACTGCTTAGTCCCACTCTTTTTTGATAGATCTGCTTACTCAATGAGCCAATCATTTCTGCCAATGATGCTGGCCTAGATTGTTTGTTTTTCCACTTCTCCCTCAAGCACCTCCCTGGTTTCTCCCATTCTGCACCCTGTGTGTGTGGGGAAAACTTGCTATCTGAATATATAAAGGCACCACCCTATTCTACATCTTTCCTTAAAATCTTTGTGTTATGGAGGCAGGCAGAGCAGGGAATGGACACAAGTCACCAGTTAGGCACTAGTTAGACAAGTGGTGAGACGGGACTTGCGTTGTTCTGCTGAACTTGTTTAAATGCAGCAAAGAGTCTATTTGTTTAAATGTAACTTCATCTGATCTCCCATACCACCTTATTTCTGTTTTGTCCACCCATTGATGTCTGTCTGAAACCCAAATTGTGAATTCTCTGAGTCAGGAACTGTCATCTTTATTAGTTAGCAGAAGGGGGTTTGATCCATGTTTGGAGTTCTGGGCAATTCCCTAAAGTAAATAATGTGGGGGTTTATTCTAATCTTTATAGACTCTATATATGACTTGGTGCTCAAAGTTTTGGGTTTTTATTTGTTTGTTTACAGTGCAGTTACATGCTGAAAGGACTCTGTAAAAATTGCATCGTGGGGGTTCATGTTTGTTCTCTAACTTTCCATAGCCAAATTGCTCAGTTTACCAGTTAAAAAGATAATTTCTTTTTAACTACCAGCACCCAAAATCAGGCAGGGATCTGAAAGTTTAACTGTACCCTTTCTGGTTTGTACATTATTTACTAATACTTCTCCATTCAGATGATAATTCTGTCGCACTTCCAGAGCTGTATGAAGCTATCAGGAACAAAAAGTAACAACTAACCTTTATTTATATCAAAATAATAAACAGATTTGAATACACACAGTGAGTCTGAACTCTACCTTACCAGCTTCACTCTGAAACACTGTTTTTAACCTATTATAACACTGTAATGGAGAAGAGAATCGGGACCAGTGAGCAGAACTGTCAATAATCTAATTATAACTTCTTCTGTCAGAGGATCTCAAAGCATTTAACAAATATTTATTTATTCCTCAACTCTATTGGAGATTTAAGTGTGGCATGTGGCATTTTCATTTTAGATTTTTTGGGAACTGAGGCATGGGACCATGAAGGGCATTATCCTCTCACTGAACATGAAGAGACTTACCAAAAGTCTCACAGGGCATTAGTATAGTAGTAGTAAAAACCCAGCCCTGTTGACTTGCAATCCCATGCTTTAGCCATTAGATTGTGTAGCCTCTGTTATGAGTACAAAGATGCCTTTTTACAGTCACCTGTTTAACCATAACCATACCAAAATGGTAGTTATTGCTTATCAGCCTCGGTACTTTGTCTGATTACCTCTTTATGGTATCTAGAGCTTAGCTTTAGCAATGTGTGTGCTCCTTGAGAGAGCAGGTACTGGATGAGAACCAGGGGTACTGGATCTGCTTTTTTAGACTCCTCTCAGATCCTTTTTGCCTGTGTATGGTGGTGGTTGTGCTGTCTATCTGTCAGGTTTATAAAACCTTTTACTGTTCACTAGTATGGATATCATAGTTGGTGAACTGGTATACACTCTTTATTAGTTTCTCTCCTCAGTATTTGTTTAGGATACTATAGCTTTTTCTTACCCAAATGATCATATTGTGGTTATATTAAAAAGTTGCCTTTCAGTACATAATAGAGAAACAGCTTTCTAGCAGTTTAGAGATCTGGAGGAGATGCATGGGAGATAATCATGGCTAGCCCACTGTCGTCTTGTGACTTGCTGCAGTAGCTTTCAGCATGAGATTTTCTTGGGCTTAGAAAGAGGATAAATGTAATGGGTACATTCTACTTATTCCCAAAGCTATAAGATTTGTTGGTGCAGGGTGGCTTGTGTTAAGAAGCAAGGCTTGAGTGGTGCTGAGGGTTGAGATTTTTGACAGAATTTGGATTTGAATTAGAACTCCTAAGTGATAAATAGCTTTGAAGCTCTACTTTTTTTTCTGCCCTTTGGAGTCAAGGAGACATGTGATGAAAGAAGCTTTAGAATATTGATGTGTCCGCTCTTCATTTGCTTTATCTCTTGACCCAGTTGAAGTTGTGGTGAGTCTCACTTTTTGGGGGAAAAGTCATGGCGATGCATCCAGAGGTAGTTTATACCTCTCAGCTCCTCCAGTGTCACGCTCTCAGCCCTGTCCCAGAAGTCTGAGACCTATATTTACTCAGTAATATCTCTGTCCAGCTAGCCCTGTATCTGCAACTGCTGCAAGACAAGTTGACATTTTATGCATTCATTATAAACCTTTTAGAAGACAGCCGCCATAATAGGCTTTGGGGTGATAAAAGTTCAGTGATTTCCTGTTTCCAATCACTGGCTGAGTAAGATGCATCTAGCTTCCATTCCTCCTGCAAATAATCACAGCTATCCAAATTGATATTTTCAGGATTTAAAAATTTTCACTAGTGCACAGCATACTACCATGTGTGGGTAGGGGACATACATAGGTTTTTAATCTGAAAGGCTGTATCTTTGATGCCTGTGTTGCCAGCACAAAGTGCCCGAGGCCAAGCAACAACGGGGGGGGGGGGGTGGGGGGGTCCGTTGCCCAGTGTGCCGTGCCAATAAACACACCAGGGTGGAGAAGCAAACCAAGTTTATTTGAGATCTCAAAGCGGTGCAGGGAGACTGACGCCTCAAATCAAGCACACCTAAACAAGCAGTCTGTTCCTTTATATCCCATGACAACTTTTCTTGCTGACTAGCAATCTCCCGTTTCCCCTCCCTCTTCTGTCCGACTGCAGCATTTTCTTCTCACACACTTTTTTGTCTTCCTCCTCCCTCTCCCCCTTTCTGCTGCAGAGACGTGTATGCTGTATCTAAAAGCGGCATTGAAACTTGCTTCAATTTAGCTCCAGTGTGTTACAGCAGGGAACTGGCTGTTACAATCAGAAAACTAACTGCTGACAGTACATTTTACAGCTCTTAACATATTAGGTTACACTAGGTTACACAAAGTGTTAAACATGGAGGAACAATGGTTCACTGAGGCCGACAACAGGAGGGCTTCATTGACACTTGTGGTCTACCACCCTCCCAAGTTACCTAGGGTTATACTTGATGACACCAACAACTCCCTCCTTTGAGAAAACTCAACAAACTTTTGGCTGAGTGTTCTCAGATGCAGAGGATAAAAACAGATTAAGCTCATAGGCGTGGGGGTCGCTAGTTAGAGTCAATTGGGAAATACCAGGGCATCGGGGGGAGCAGAGTGAGTTCAGGAGCGTTTTACAGCATTGTATGAGCACAAAAAGAACAACAAAGAGAAGGAGTACACAAAAGAGCAAAAACACTATACGCCGACCCCATGCACCTAAATCGGGCATCCAGGAGGTTAACCAGCCCCATTCCTCTTGGACTCCTGTACCGGTGTTATCAAGGGTAATACGGTGAAAGGCGATAGCCTGCTTTCTAATAGCATGTATATCAGTTTCCACCTGCTGCTGTTGGTTTATAAACACACAACAGCTGGAGTTAACTAAGGCACAAACTCCACCCTGATTAGCAAGGAGGTAATCTAGGGCCAAACGATTTTGTAAAACTGTCTGGGACAATTGAAATACTTCACCCTGGAGAGTTGACAAGGCATCTGCTGTGGAATTTGCCATTATCTCCAAGGCAGCAGAAATATTCACTATAGCTTTTTCTAACTCGTTTACTCCCAACCAAGGCAAAAACCAGCGGACAAAGGAGTGAAAACTTGTAGGCCGATTGGCCAGGGGATTAGCAGGAACATTCCGTCGGCTCCTCCAAACATGATTACGGACCTCGCCTTGCTTCAATGTTGGATGTATTGTGACAGCAGGGACCACAGCCCCCAGGGCACAAGAGCCCCACCAGTCAGCTGGGAGCGCTTTATAAGCCATCTGATTACAAAGCCAATACCAGCCAGATCCCGTAGGGACCGGCCATGGGGCTCGACCACAGGTGGAGGAAGAGCTCAGGTAAACATGTTCTGAGTAATTGCACTCCACCGTGGCATTGCCCACAAAGATGGTATTGTCTCCCTTATCTCGCCAGTAGCATGCAGCATAGGGACCCAGAGGTACCATATGAATGGACCATGTCTGAACTGGGGGGTCCGGGCTGTAGTTGCAATCAGGAAAAAGCTGATCTATAAGTGTGCCATTGAGTGGAAGGGGAACACACCATAGCGGAATGCCCTGATTGGTATGGGTGGGAGTGTGTATGCAGACCCAACATGAGGATTGATTTACATCTTGTGCAACTGCCTGGGTTAAATGCAAAAAACTATTATCTTCCCACTTTGCATGCATTTGGGGGAACACAGGAGTTAATAGCAGCAATATCATGGCAAACAGTAGCAGGAGGGCAAACCCTGGACCTGAACCCATATTGGGCGGATTACTTTAGGGCCTCAGAATCTTAAGGCCTCAAATGCCCACAAAATAAGAAAATTAAGAAGTACAACAACACACAAATTAAAAATCAAAGGATCCAGGCCAACAGGTTAGGCTGGCCCTCTGAAAATAAACACAACCAATGTATAATGTGTTCTCAGGGAGTGTGCTGTGGCGGTTCAAAGGGATCACAGGGCATTCCCAGTGCTCCTTATTGTCGCTTAAATAACAGCTTAAGTCCCAAATCGTCGCTGGAAGTTTTCTCAGCAGGCTGGATGGTCCCCTGTTCAGTAGTGGGCACTACTTTCAGACGAGAGTGATGAATCCAGTTTGGGTCACTCCACCTTTGGTGCTGTATGGGAAACCAGCAGGACGGTGTGGGGTCCTTTCCACTTCTCTTGGAGAGGCTCGTCCTTCCAGGTACGAACAAGCATGGAGTCGCCAGGTTGCAAGGAATGGATTGGGATATCCAGCGAAAGAGGCTGCAAATCTTTGGTGTACCTGTGAAGAGAACAGAGAACAGCAGACAAAGAGCGCATGTACTGAGACAAGAAACCACACCCCATTTCCCACTCCCCTTCCAGAACCGGTGTACCGTTCATAGGCCATGCCCTTCCAAACATAATCTCAAAGGGCCTGAGCCCTAATCTGCCCTTAGGGAGGGCACAGACACGGAGTAAAATAAGGGGCAAAGCATCAGGCCACCGAAGAGAGGCCTCCTGGCAGACCTTCGAGAGATGTCGCTTGATTGTCTGATTCATGCGTTCCACTACTCTACTGGCCTGCGGTCGCCATGGAATTTGGAGCTTCCACGGGATCTGTAAGACATCCGATATGTTCTGAACAATTTTTGATGTGAAGTGGGTTCCATTGTCAGATTCCATCCACTGGAGGAGTCCAAATCGAGGAATAATCTTGACAAATTTTAAGGCCACTGTTCTGGCAGTATTGTTTCGACATGGGAAGGCTTCAGGCTATCCGCTGAATTGATCCACTAAGACGAGAAGGTATTTGACCCTTGAGTCCGGGGGAACTCAGTAAAATCTATTTGCCACACCAGTTCTGGACCTGGGGTGGGTTCCAGAGTGGCTGGCATCACTGACAGTCCTGGTCGTGGGTTATTCTTTTGGCAGACCAAACATTCAGCTTGTACCTGGGATGCTAGGGGTCTAAGTCCAGAGGTTAGAAAATATTTACTCATAAGCTGGGTAAGAGCCTCCCTGCCTGCATGGGTGGTTTGATGTAATTGCTGTAACACTGGTTGGATTAGGCTCTTAGGTAATAGAATTCTTCCCTCTGGGGAGTGGAGCCATCCCTCCTTTTCCTGGAGACCAAGCCTGTCAGCCAGGTTTCTTTCTTCCAGAGAGTACTGCAGGGCTGGGAGCTCCCCTACCGATGGGATAAGGGCATGCATATGGGCAGTCTCTGCCTCCGGTGGCTGCAAAGTAGCAGCACGCTTGGCTTCCCTGTCTGCCCTAGCATTATCTGGGCCACATCTTGATTTTCCCTTTGATGGGTCTTACAGTGCACCACTGCTACCTCTAAGGGGAGCTGTACGGCTTCTAGAAGCCGGAGGATATGGGACCCATGCTTAACCGGAGAGCCTTGGGCTGTTAGCAGTCCTCTTTGCTTCCACAGGCCAGCATGTGCATGTAATGCTCCAAAAGCATATTTAGAGTCAGTAAAGATGTTGACCCGTTTTCCTTTTGACAGTTCAAGTGCACGGGTCAGGGCTGCTAGTTCAGCAAGCTGGGCAGATGTCTCAGCAGGTAAACCCTCGGCTTCCATGGTATCGCGGAGGGTCACAACAGCATAGCCTGTCCTCCTTTGTCCATCTACAACAGCACTACTGCCATCAGTGTGCCACTCACACTCTGCATTTGGAAGTGGTTGGTCCTTTAAGTCCGGACGGCTGGAGTGTTGGGCATCTATTACATCTAGACAGTCGTGTTCCTGCTCCTCTGTCTCTGGCAAAAGGGTGGCTGGGTTAAGGGAGGGGCAGGTCTGCAGGGTCACTTCAGGGTTCTCTAAAAGCTTAGCCTGATACCGAGCCACCCGAGCCTGGGTGAGCCAAAAACCACCCTTGGCATGCAGTAGGGCCCTCCCAGAGTTAACTTCTCGGCTTCCTCAAGGACTAGGGCAGTTGCAGCCACTGCCCGTAAACACGCTGGCCACCCCTTGGCAACTGGATCAAGTTGTTTGGAAAAATAAGCCACGGGACGTTTCCAAGTGCCTAATAACTGAGTAAGCACTCCCAGAGCCACCCCTTTCCTCTCATGTACATACAGTTGAAACGGCTTGGAGAGGTCCGGCAGACCCAGGGCTGGGGCTTCCATCATCTTTCTTTTTAGAACCTTAAATGCCCTGTCAGCTTCTGGGGACCAGTGAAAGGGGGCGTGATCCACTCCCTTAACGCATTCGTACAATGGTTTGGCCCATAGTCCAAATTCAGGAATCCATATTCTGCAAAAGCCTGCCATGCCCAGAAACGCCCTGAGCCGTTTACGATTGCTTGGGATAGGAACTTGACAGATTGCTTCCTTCCTTTCATTTGAAAGCTGACGTTCTCCTTGCCTTATGTGAAACCCTAAGTACTGTACTTCTGGAAGGGCGATTTGAGCCTTACTCCGTGCTATCCGATAGCCTCGGAGTCCAACAAAGTTCAGGAGGCTCACAGTGGCTTTAAGGCAAGAGGTTAAACCCACAGCTGCAATTAACAAGTCATCTACATATTGCAGGAGGGAGGACCTTGTCTTAATTGTCCCATTCCTCCAAGTCTCTAGCCAGGGCCTGGCCAAAAAGGGTGGGGGAGTTTTTAAATCCCTGGGCCAAAACTGTCCAGCAAAACTGCTTCTTAACCCTCCTTTTGTCCTCCCATTCGAAGGAGAAAATCTCTTGAGATGGTGTATCAACCGGAATTGTGAAGAAAGCGTCTTTTAAATCCAGGACCAAAAAATGGGTGTACTGTCCCCCCACAGAGGCCGACGAGGGGGTGCAGAGTTTTAACCCGTTCCTTAACTGCTCTGAGGTCCTGCACCAGCCGGTACGTGCCATCAGGCTTTTGCACAGGCAAGATAGGAGTGTTCCAAGCTGACTGGCATTCTCGAAGTACACCATATTGTAGGAATCTGTCTATAGTTCCCTGTAGCCCCTCTCTGGCTTCCCTCTTGATTGGATACTGTTTGATTCGCACCGGCCTTTTCCTGGCAAAAGCTGCACATTGACGGGTTTGATGTGTGGCTTTTCCCGGGACCCCTGATGCCCAGACTAGGGGGTATATCTGGTCCTCCCACTGGCTCCACTCTGGGGCTTGCATGGCTGAGGGCTCAACTGCAAGAGTTATTATCCATGCATTCTCGGGGGGTAAGGTAAGGGTTATTTCTTCTTGAGTAAAATGCAGGGTGGCACCTAAGCGACAAAGCAGGTCCCGTCCTAGCAGGGGTGTTGGGCAATCGGGAAGGTAAACCAGCTTGTGAGATATAGTTCTGTTTCCCAAAGCACATTCCGCTGGGGCATACACTGAACACTTTATTCCTTTTCCTGTGGCACCCACCACAGTGAGAGAGTCTGCCATGGGCAGCTGAAGGGGTTGATTTACAGCTGTGCGTGTTGCCCCAGAGTCTACTAAAAAGTCTATTTCCAAATTTCCCACCCGCATTTTTACTCGGGGTTCTGGGGGCAGGATGGTCTGTCTCCCCTGACACCCCTATTCATGATCCTCTGCAGCCATCATAGTAGTACGCTCCCTTTGGGGGCATTCATTTTTCCAGTGTCCCTCCTGCCGCAGATAGCACACTGGTTGCGACCCAGGCGCTTCTCCTGCGGGCCAGGGCGTCCACAACCACGGCCCCTTACTCCCCGGCCCCTTCCACCTTCCTGGGGTCTTTCCCTGCCGGCTTGCACTGCCGCTACCAACATTTTCACTTGCTTTTTCTCCTTTTCTCCCTCTCTCAGGCTATAAGCCTTATTTGCAGTTTCCAGAATCTGTGCCATGGTCATGCCCATTAAATCCTCCTTTTTCTGCATTTTCCTTTTAATATCAGGGGCTGCACGACTGGTAAAGATACCTTTTATAATTGCCTCAGTGGCCTCATTATCGGGGTCTGCATTTGTATTCTGCCGAATAGCGTCTCGGATGCGCTGCAAAAAGGCAGCCGGACTTTCCTTTGGTTCATGTATTATCTCATATGGTTTTGCCCAGTTGTTGTGTTGGACAGCCAAGTGTCGGAGTCCGTACAAAAGCAGCTCCTTGTAGGAGGTGAGGAGGGTGAAATGCTGCTCATTATTAGGATTCCACCTGGGATCAGCCAGGGGAACCGCCTGCGCTGGCTCAGGGGCATTTGGATTCACATCATGTATCTGCTGTGCCTGCTCCCTTGCCTTGGCCATAACCTGATTCCGCTCCACCTCAGACAACAGGGTCCTCATAAGGATCTGACAATCGTCCCAGTCAGGCTTGTGACTAGCCAGACACCCCTCAAAAACTGAGATAAACCAGCTTGGATTTGTTGAGAATTTCCCCGCCTGTGCCTTAAAGGCTCCCAGTTCCACGGGGTTAAAAGGGACATGGGTGTAAACGTGCACAGTAGCGGCCGGGCGCCCTTCCTCTTCTGGGCGGGCTATTAAGGTCTCAGTGATCAATGGATAGAATCCCACTGAGGGAGCAATCCCTGGGGCCTGGGGCACCTGCTCTTTATATGGTGGAGATGTGAAAGCCGAAGGGAACACCGAATCTGCCATTACAACTGTAGGAGGGCTCTGGGGACTAACATTAGTGATTACCGAACCTGTCGGAGTCAAATTACACTGTTGCAAAATATCAGTCCTATGCCATAAAGCCATAAACAATTGCGCATACAGATGTTCATTCCATTTACCTGTTGGCTGACAAAACAGGATTAGCTGAAGGATCGTATTAAGTGATCCTTCCGGTGGCCACCTTTCTTGACCCTCTAGTTGGTATTGAGGCCAGTCTACTGTATAGAACCTTTTAAAGTTATTCTTAGTCATTGGATCCGAGCCAAACACCTTCCAATTCACCAGAATGCATTCTAAGGGAGTACACTGTACCTGCCGTCCCATACCATGCCCTTGACCCATTATATGACGCTCTGTCGTTTAATGGGAATTACGATGACTGGGCATCCCCAGCCTCGGGCCTAAGTCCACACTACTGGACTGTTCCTACCTTATCCAAGGGACTGGTTCCTCACTGTCGTCCACAACTGCTTCTCCACTACTCAAGTGCGTTGCACCGTTGTGCCCTCTGGGGTCACTCACACCACGTCTCCACCGAGGCCCCCGATGAAGTCACCGGTGCGCGCTGGGCGTCGGTTGTCGCCGCAGTCCATCGACCACCAGGAGGGATCTGGGCAAGGCTAATTTTAGCCTCGAGCCCACTGTTGGGCGCCAAGAACTGTTGCCGGCACAAAGTGCCCAAGGCCAAGCAACAGTGCGGGGGGGGGTCCGTCGCCCAGTGTGCCGCGCCAATAAACACGAGGGTGGAGAAGCAAACCAAGTTTATTTGAGATCTCAAAGCGATGGAGGGAGACTGACGCCTCAAATCAAGCACACCTAAACAAGCAGTCTGTTCCTTTATATCCCATGACAACTTTTCTTGCTGACTAGCAATACCCCGTTTCCCCTCCCTCTTCTGTCCGACTGCAGGATTTTCTTCTCACACGATTCTTTGTCTTCCTCCTCCCTCTCCCCCTTTCTGCTGCTGAGACATGTATGCTGTATCTAAAAGCGGCCTTGAAACTTGCTTCAATTTAGCTCCAGTGTGTTACAGCATTGAACTGGCTGTTACAATCAGAAAACTAACTGCTGACAGTACATTTTACAGCTCTTAATATATTAGGTTACACTAGGTTACACAAAGTGTTAAACATGGAGGAACAATGGTTCACTGAGGCCGACAACAGGAGGGCTTCATTGACACTTGTGGTCTACCACCCTCCCGAGTTACCTAGGGTTATACCTGGTGACACCAACACCTGCATTTTGGGTTGTATTATAAGTGAGTTTCAAGTTTTACAAAAGAGAATTCTTTCTGAAGTTGGTGGTTGATGGCCAGATTTTTCAAAGGTGCTGGGTATCTGCAGCACCCATTGATTTCAGTAGAATTTCTGAACATCATGTAATGAATGCCTTTCCCTTATTATCCTGATTATTTTTTTTTCTGTTCTCCTGGATGTCATATATAAGTGTGCATGGTTTTTCTGTGATACTATTTTTTTGGGGAGGAAGGGGCAGGTTCATAATGTTGAGTAAGCAAGTGCAAGTTCCATCACTGTAGTTGAATCTACTAAGGGCTTGTCTGTGCTCAAAATAGCTTTGGTTCAGCAGTTTTTGACCAGCCTGAAGCATGGGTAAATGTCTGTTAGCGTAATTGTTGCAAACACTTGCATGTCCTTGTCTAAACTTAAAACTCAGCCCCAGAGCGCCTATACAGCTATACTGATTGCTGAATCATGGCTTTCACAAAGTGTAGATAAGGCCTCAATGAGAAGAAAAGCTAAGAAGTTAAGGGAAGAGGCTGAATATGCTTGTGATGCTGAATTTCAAATCTGTGCATCTCCTCCCTACTTCTTGCCTCAAAAAAGTTTTGAAAAGTAGATGCATTGTTGAAGCATTTTAATACCCAAATTTGCATATAATGCTCCCAATCTTTTCTTAAAAAACAGAGTTCTCCTTCTTCGATCCTAATGATGCAGCATGCCAAGAAATTCTTTTCAATCCTAAAACATCCGTTTCTGAATTGTTCGCCATCTTACGGCAATGGGTCCCACAAGTCCAGCAGAACATCGATATCATTGGAAATGAGGTGAGGAATGAAGGAGGATTCCTGGGCAGTTTCAGTGTTAAAGAAAAATGGTATAGTGTTGATAATGATCAGAACAGATCTTATTCAACAGCTGAAATAATAGGTTCAAGAGATTGTTTTTGCCTTACAGCACTTAGCTACTGACCAGTATAACAGTGATATAGACACCAATCACAATAGAGGTGACATTCAGCTGTCTTTGCAAAAGAGAAGGAAGATCAGTATATAGCTATTCAAAAAAATTGTGAGAAGGAAACAAGGGTGGGTTGAAGAAACAAATAGAGAAGTTCTTTTTGGAACTAAAATGACTAGGATTTCCCATCTTCCACTTTTCTGTTTACAATAACTTTTAAAATTCCGACAAACTAAATTAAAACTAAGTCAGAATTTAAAAGTGGGACTTGCAAAAGCAATTAAGTCACTTGGAAGCTGAAGCCTTTTTCTTTATTTCATCAGCTTGTGTAGGCTTTTCTAGACAGTCCAGCATGGATTCTTCTTACAACATCATAACTACAGGTTTTATCAGAGTAATGGAGGACCAAAGGATTAAAATGTGGGTGAGGAAGCAAAATTAGTGTTTTAAAACAGATTTAGTTTTCCTGGGATGCACTGCATCAGAACTGGAACACTTAACTCTTCAACACATGAAAGCCAAGCTGGTGCTAATGATGGAAAAATGATAAAACCTGAAAGCACTGAAGGTTAATAATGATAGAGACATTGATAGCTACAATAATGATAGCTCAGTGGTTTGAGCATTTGGCCTGTTAAACCCAGGGTTGTGAGTTCAATCCTTGAAGGGGCCATTTAGGGAACAGGGTTTTAAAAAAAAAACAATCCTGGGGATTTGTCCTGCTTTGAGCAGGGGGTTGGACTAGATGATCTCCTGAGATCCTTTCCAACTCTGATATTCTATGACTAAATAACCATTTTGCTGAGTTATGTATAACTACAGTAGAACCTCAAGAGTTACAAACACCTTGGGAATGGAGGTTGTTTGTAACTTTGAACAAAATGTTATGGTGGTTCTTTCAAAAGTTTACAGTTGAATGTTGACTTAATAGAGCTTTGAAACTTTATTATGCAGAAGAAAAATGCTGCTTTTAACCATCTTAATTTAAATGAAACAAGCACAGAAAGTTTCCTTACCTTGTCAAATCTCTTTTTTAAACTTTCCTTGTATTTTTTTTAGTAGTTTACATTTAACACAGTACTGTGCTGTATAGTATTTTCTCCTTTTTTATTTATTTTTATTTTATTTTATTTTATTTTTTTTTTGATCTATGCTGCCTGATTGTGTATTTGCTGTTCCAAATGAGATGTGTGGTTGACTGGTCAATTTGTAACTCTGGTATTTGTAACTCTAAGGGTCTACTGTACCTTGCACTGATAATGCACTTTAACAAACTGCTTTGCTAGTCTTCACTGCAACAAATGCATAAATCTATGTGTGAAAACAGAATTTATTCAATAATTTCATCAGTCATGTGCTGTTTTTCTGCAGATCATTAAGAGAGGCTGCAGTGTGAATGATAGAGATGGACTGACTGATATGACTCTCTTACATTACACCTGCAAGTCAGGGGCTCATGGTATTGGTGAGTAAAGAAAAGTAGAAATTGGAAATGGAACCGTTTGCCTCAATAAATCAGAGGCTACCCCTCTTCCGTTTGAAAATTGTTCCTTATAGTAAATTTGCTAGTGCTTAGCCTTAACTCTTGTAAACATTTTATTTGTATAGTCCCTTAATGGCTGTTGGAAGGGATGATACAGAAATTATTTGATGTATTAATACCAATTAAAAAAACTAAACATAACTGAGAGGTTTCTTGCTTGGTAATATTGAAATCTCAGGCTCCTTGGGAGAGAAAAGGAACTTTTGGTTGCATTTAATGTACATTTATAGGAAAGAAGAGTGCATTTAGCCCTCTCTTTCTTGATGATTCCTATTGGCTTCTATCAAAGTATTTTTTTACACGAATACTGAACCCAGCAAAAGCGGGTGGGGTGGCTGATGGAGTTTTAACTTTGCTAGCAGAAGGTCTGAAAATTAGGCATTGTGGAGCCTCACTCCACCACCTCCCTGACCTGTCTCTGATGCCCATGATTCCTTTTGTGCCTAATCCTCAAGAGATCCTTTTCGTAGCAAAATGTCTTTCTATAGGCTTTGCTCTGTGTAGCCATAATTTGGGATACAAAGGTTTTCTAATGCATTATATGTGATATCTAGGCTGGTATATTTATACCACTCTATTAAACTCTTAACTAACATTTAAATCAACTTTAAAAAAAAATCTGCTTTGCAGGTGATGTTGAGACTGCTGCCAAATTCGCCTCTCACCTTATCGATCTGGGTGCAGATACCAGTTTGCGTAGTCGCTGGACAAATATGAATGCTTTGCATTATGCTGCCTACTTTGATGTTCCGGAACTTATTAGAGTTATTTTGAAAAATGCAAAGCCCAAAGGTAGGTATTATCAAGTATCAGTTTTCGTAGGTTATATGCCATTCTGCCCTTCAGTTAACTGATCCATCCAGTAAATGGAGTTGTGCAGGCATAGAGGAAAGCTGCATTTTCCCATAATTTTTTTTAAGTAACTTCTCATTCTCTTTAGTTTGCTTTTTTGGTCCATTTTCTCTGAACTGAGTTTATGCTGTAGTGCATAGACCAGGGTTTTTTTTAAGAAAGAAGAGAGAGTATGATGGGATCAGACTTCATAAATAGTGAATGGGAAGTGAGGGAATGCTGTGGGGAATGGTAATATAGCGTCAGTTTACTTACCTCTAAACTTTTGCTGACAGAGTGAAAGAGTAGATGTGAAGAAACAAGCACAACTGTTCTATTTGTGAAATCTCAGGCTCTCTGAGGTGCCCTTATGATCAAGAGGCAGACTCAGAAAGGAAGAAGCAGGCTATGGGGTAGATCAGTTCTGGAGAACATAACAGAAGGTGAAAAAGATGCATGCTGCTAACAATTGGAGCTGCTATTGACGTGTTCATATGTCTCACCTCTGCCGTCCATTTAAAAATGAAGCAACTAAATTGTCATATCTGACATAGTAGAATGGGTACAGATTGGATGGGAGACCCCACTGGTAGTTATAAATGTCTGTAAAATTCTGCAAGTAATAGTATAAATGAATAATCAAAGTCTAACCCAGTATATTAATGCAAAAAGTAAATGACACTGGTCATTTGGGGGGATATGCTTGCTCTTTATAAATATATCAGAGGGATTAATATTAGGGAGGGAGAGGAATTATTTAAGCTTAGTACCAATGTAGACACAAGAACAAATGGATATAAACTGGACACTAGGAAGTTTAGACTTGAAATTAGACAAACGTTTCTAACCATTAGAGGAGTGAAGTTCTGGAACAGCCTTCCAAGGGGAGTAGCGGGGGCAAAAGACATATGTGGCTTTAAGACTAAGCTTGATAAGTTTATGGAAGGGTTGGTATGATGGGATAGCTTAATTTTGGCAATTGATCTTTGATTATCAGCAGGTAAGTATGCCCAGTGGTCTGTGATGGGATGTTAGATGGGATGGGATCTTGAGTCACTGCAGAGAATTCTTTCCTGAGTGCTGGCTGGTGAGTCTTGCCCACATGCTCAGGGTTTAGCTGATGGCCATATTTGGGGTCGGGAAGGAATTTTCCTCCGGGGCAGATTGGCAGAGGCTTTGGAGGTTTTTCACCTTCCTCTGCAGCGTGGGGCATGGATCACTTGCTGGTGGATTCTCTGCAGTTTGAGGTCTTCAAACCACAATGTGAAGACTTCAATAACTCAGACATAGGTTAGGGGTTTGTTATAGAAGTGGATGGATAGGGTTCTGTGGCCTGCTTTGTGCAGGAGGTCAGACTAGATGATCATATTGGTCCCTTCTGACAGTAAAGTCTATGAGTCTGAGTCTATGGTTTCTGAAGCAGAAGCCAATATTAGTGTTCCTAATCTGCATGAATATCTATGCCAATAAACAGTTTGTGCATTGTACTAAATAAACATCCCATAATCCTTCTGGTTATGCTGTCTTGTAGAGTTGTCAGATGCCTCTTTTTAACTAGCTGTAATTAAAAAGACTTCATTTTAAAAACTGAAAAGATGTCCTTTTATAAATATTGACAACTTAATACCCTATTTCATGTCTAAAAACATCATGTAGACGCACAGGGTTTGTTTACCAGATCTTGCATAAGGAATTGTCAGAGTATTCATCCATAAGCGTAGGTTCTAGTGACTGCTTTAGCATCTCTCAAAAACAAATGCAGGGTGGGCGGGCGCTCATATCTAGGGGTATAATTAGAAGGCAAAGTCCTGGATTCTGGTGTAGTAGCGAGCTTCTTTCCCTTTGAATCCCTGTCACCACTTGAGGAGAGCCTGGATCTTTCCACAGTGCTTGAACACTAACCAGAATTCTCCCTTCTAATGCACCATATTTCCTGAGAGTGTAGGAGCAACAAACTCTAGCCAGCAACAAGAGACAAACCACTATTGCTCATGTTCAGAAGTGCAGCCAACATCATGTTGCAACAGCCACCCTCCCCCTCTCTCTTCATGACCTGCAGCAGCAGAATGGCTCTTGTGCCAAACACCTGGCCTTGTACTTGTTCAGTTCTCCTGCACATCTGCTCCAAGGAAGGGCAGGGTTTTGTCCACTCATCCAAGAAAACTTATCTGGGCAAATGACATGCTCCTCATTAGCTCCCACATGTGTAATACCCACAACCTAAGAAAAATGTGATTACCCTAAGATGTTTATAAAACAACCTGCCTGGCACAGTTGCTATTAGTTGACTTAATGTATTAGGAGGTTTGGATTAGTGTAAGAGATACTTGTAACATTTGGGGAACAAGACTTAACTGGGCAGACTGTTCCATAAGGATATAGTTGCTATTTCATTTCAGATCTTGGGGAGAAACAGGTATGCATGTACAAACAAAATATAGTTTTTTTGGTTTGCAGTGAGCTGTGTGGAGGGACCCAAGTGTACCTTGGAGGGGTCCATACTGTTCTGGGGGAAAAAAGTCACAAGATTTACATAACCTTTCAAGCAAAAGGTATAATGAGTATGGCATGAATTTAGAGACACTTCCAAAGAAGAACCAGTTACCACATGAGCTTGATTTACTGCAGCAGTAAAATGCCCTGCATGCCTTCATATAATATTCTCAATTCTAAGAATTTTAGAGAGAACCTATATAGAGAACTAGTTTATCCCCAAATTGGCGAATATATTCACATATGGGAACTCTCATTCCTTGGGAATGAAATAATGTTTTTGTGTGTCATGCTTCTGGTGTATAATCCCATATACGTCATTCACAACAAACTGTATTGCTGCATATTTCTTTCCCTTCAGATAGTTCTCAAGTAATTATACAGGCTACCTAGTTAAGCTGGAAATGTGTGTAAACATGCCTTCAGGTTTTGTCTATGTACTTTTGCTTTCATATATGTTGTGCAAATTTACAAAGTCAATGTAAAATGCAATAAAGAGGTAATGCTAATAACCTCAAAGGGTGTGACTAAGTTTTAAGGACATGATAGTGGTCTGATAGATATATTTGAAGGCTTTCATTTAAAAAAAACAAAACAAAAAAACACTAGATTTTCAGAGGCACCGAACGCTTGTAGCTCTCATTGACTTTAGTTGGTGATATCTGTATTCAGCCCTTCTGAAAATCAGGCCATATACGGACATAGAAATGTCTGGTTGATAGCCTAACAAGCATGCAAATTTGTCTGGTCTTATAGAATGATTATCTTAGATATTTTACTGATAATAGTAATTTCAAGTTTATATATAAAGGTCCCTAGTTCACATTGGTGTAGTCCCATTTCAAACAGGATTATGTTAACGCAAAATAGATACCTTTTAGAGTATGCCAGCAGGGTCTACATGGGGCAGTTAGAATGCAACACATTAGAGCACTGGGGTGCTTTGGTGTGCCATGTAGACAACCTTTCTGATGTTAGATAGCTCTGAGTTGAAAGGTTCTGTGTCCTTTTTCATGGCCACTGGTTCAAATTAGAACTAGGTTAGTAACATCTGAAAGGCATATGAAGGTTGCTTGATACCGTATGTGAAACGAGTTGGAGTTGTGGACAAATGTTCGCATCCTGAACTGGTACTCATTTTGTTAGCTTCAAACCAAACCAAAGATTGATTGGATATTGAGACTGAATTTTTTTCTATCAGCTAAAAGTAATTGCTCCAAAAGGAGATTGAGGCACATTAGGATAATCTGGGGGAATTTATGTTGTACTGTACCTGTTCTTGATTGGATTATAACATTTCATTCTGTAAACTGTCAGTCTAAGACCCTTTACTATCACTAATTTGTTTGCTTTTTATGAAGTAAATACGGGAAGCGGGGGTGCAATCGATGTTTGCCCAATAAAAAAGAACACAGTTGTGTGGAAAGTACACCCTTTTCAAAGTTTCTACATGTTTAAACAACAAATAGAAATATAAATGTACAAGCATCTTGTTATTTACCCAGAATACTCATTTTTATATGCTATCTGCTGTTTAGCTATTAGCAGTTAGCATCGTGCAATGACAGGAGTTAACTAAGGTAGAAGATGGGAGTTTGTAAAGAATGTATATATGTGTGTGTGTGTGTGATATATATAATATATGGTTAAGGAGAGGTGCTACATAAAATCACCTTTCATCAGCATCTGGGTTACAGGTAATAGTGCTTATTTATATGTTGAAATGTTTCAAGTAACACCTCTTCCATTCTCACTCATGTGATGTTTAATTGCAGATGTGGATGCCACCTGCAGTGACTTTGATTTTGGAACAGCTTTGCATATTGCTGCGTTTAATTTGTGTACTGCAGCAGTGAAGTGTTTACTGGAACATGGAGCGAATCCTGCCTTTAGGGTAAGGTGTAAGATTTTAGATGAACCAAAAGGATGAAAAGTAATTCTTTTGACTGTTTAGTGTTGCTGTAGCCAAGTTGGTCTCAGGATATGAGAGAGACAAGGTAGCAAAGATATCTTTTATTGGACCAACTTCTGTTGGTGAAAGGTTCAAGCTTTCAAACTACCCAGAGTTCTTCATGTCTGGGGAAAGAAATCAGCGTTTCTGTGCTAAATACAAGTTGGGACACAGTTAAGCATAATGGGTAACATTAGGAGGTCCCTTGAAATAGGCCTGGTGTACACTAGGGTGGAGGGAATCAATCTGTTACGCAACTTCAGCTACGTGAATAACGTAGCTGAAGTCAACATACTTAGATCTACTTACCGCAATGTCTTCACTGCAGTAAGTCGACGGCTGATGCTCTCCCGTCGACTCCGGTACTCCACCAGGGCAAGAGGTGCAAGCGGAGTCGACAGGAGAGCACTCGGTGGTTGATTTATCGCGGCTAGACTAGATGCGATAAATCGACCCCTGCTGGATCAATCGCTGCCCATCGATCCAACTGGTAATGTAGACAAGCCCATAGAGTGGGAAATAAGGGTTAGATTGTTTATGCAGAAGGGGTTTGATGTAGGCCATTGAGCGTTAGCAGGCTGGTGTGTGTTAGGTTGTTGTAATGAGCCATGTCCTTGGTTTTAGTGTCTAGCAGCAGGCTGGTATGTGTTAGGTTGTTGTAATGAGCCATGTCCTTGGTTTTAGTGTCTAGCAGTGTTATGAATTTAAGTTTCCAGGCTTGCCTTTTGAAGGTATTGGATAGGTTTTATTTAAGGATGAGTGCTGAAAGATCAGATATACAGTGATCACTTGTGAAAAGTGGTAGTCCATAGGTGTTAGGGATTTTTTGTCTTTTATGATTTTCCTGTGAGTTCATTTAAGAGTGTAGTGATTAATTTGACTATCATTTAAGAAAACTTGTATGCAGTGGTGATTGTTACCGTGTTGGTCCCAGGATGTAGGAGACACATAAGAGGATGTAAGAGGTGTTTGGTGAGAGAGTCAAGCTTACGCAGAGCTCTCCTTCAGGGCTGGGCAGTGTATTTCGCTGTGACACTCTGAATACAAGGCTGAACAGATTGTTTAGCATAAGTAGTTAACACATTTCAAGGGACTATTCAAGGTGAAGTGTCTATTTAAAACCCCTCCAATCATAAGGAGGAAAAGCTGGGGTATGTGATTAGCTGAGTTCTCTGTCCTCATCCTCAAAGGAAACCTACGTAACACCTTCAAAGGATGAGTCTGGGAACCTAAATTTGTAATTTTGCTAGATACAAAAATTCATGAACTGAGTACATACATTGAATTCATGGCTTTTTACAACAATCTATAACAACCTCCTCTCCCCCTTGCTTTTTTTTTTCTTCCTTTCCTACTGTGATTGGAGAGGTATTAATCAGCCACCTCATCTTGAATTGTCCCTTGAAAGGTTCTTTGTACGATGTGTATAACTACTTATGCTAAATAATCTTTTATAGCTAAGTACAAGGTGACACTCTGCATATGCCTACACTGCAATTAAAAAACTCATGGCTGGCCCATATCACCTGACTTGGCTTGCAGAGCTCAGGTAACTGTGTGCCCCAATGTCTATACTACACCATAATTGAACAGCCCCTTAGCCTGCACCCCATGAGCCTGAGTCAACTGACATGGGTCAGCCATGAGTTTTTAATTGCAGCATATACGTTTCCACTGAATGCATTTACTAGACCTGAAGAAGAGCTTTCTGTAAGCTCAAAAGTTTGTGTGTCTCACCAGCAGACCTACCTTGTGTCTAGTTTAAGAAAGAGAGGAAAATTTCCCCCGATTACCCTAACATTTAAGAAAAATAGCCACACACACAAAACAGTAACAACCAGTCCTGGGTTTTGGTCAGCTGAGATGTATTCTATTGAGTGGTACTGCCTGAAAATCATTGGTAATTAGTTTTGGAAGTTCCTTATATCTCCTTGTCAAGTGCTGGAAATGGGCCATTTTCATTACCACTACAAACAGTTCTTTTTCTCTCCTGCTCACAGCAGCTCACCTTAGCTGATCACTCTCCTTATAATGTGTATGGTAACACACATTGTTTCATGTTCCCTGTGTGTGTATATATATCTTCCTTCTGTATTTTCCACTACATGCATCCGATGAAGTGCGCTGTAGCCCATGAAAACTTATGCTACAATAAATTTATTAGTCTCTAAGGTGCCACAAGTACTCCTATTAATTTTGAAAGATTTTCCTTTTTGGGCAGTTGTGATCTGCTATCCAACCCTAGATTTCTGTCAAGATCCAGTTCTCTCTAAAAGTCAGTTTAGCGACATTCCTCAGATTTTCCCATTACTGTATGTATGCCTGTCTTTTTATTAGTTAGTGGTCCTTTGTCTCCTAAAGTAGCCATTATCACACAGCTGTACCTCTGTTCATAAACATAGGAATGCAACCTAAGATCATCGCAAATGCTGGGTATTAATAGTCTTGCCCTAATCGCATGAGCCCAAACAGTCTCTCTGGCAGATCTGAATACCACTTGTGCAGGGGGAAAGAGTCTTGTAGTGGCTGCTGAACCTGAATCTCCCATATTGCTGATTAGTAACTCTGACTTTTTTCCCCGAAGGAAACCAGGGTGGCTTCTGCTATAGAAACTCCTAAGAAAGAAAGATTTGGAGTTATGGAAATATTAAAGTGTGGGGTTTTGGTTATAATTATCAATGTGTTCATTAAGAATAGTGCCTTGTTTGCCTTTATACATCCAGTTGTACGGTTTCAAAACAGTTTAATGGGTTACCTCCTCAACTAGTGATCCCTGGAAAAAAGGAGAGATTTTGGCCACACCTATCATAGTTAATGATCTTCCACAAGCACTTGCATGTTGTTCTGCTAAAAACAATAGGTCTGTGGCAAATTATGGGTGTGCCTGGACCATGTTACTAAAGAGAGAAAATGAAAGAGCTAATGTATTATTTTAAAATAATTCCATAAGATCTTCCATCACAGTATCCACAAACTTACATGTTCCTTGTAGCTGCCATTTGGACTTCTGCTGAGACTTAGTGAGAGAGCCAGTTTTAAACCTTTAGAAAGTCTGAATTGTAAATGATTCTAGATGTTTGATTTGTTTGTCTTAAAAATTGCATTGTGGATCAATCTTCATGCACCATCAGTTGTTAGTGTATATACTTAGATTGCACTGTCCATTAGGAACTAGACTAAGAGCATCAATGTTTTTCCACACATAGAATGTCTGTCTTCTAAGGCCTGTCAGTACTAAAGTACAACTCTCATTTGCACTTTGGGGCATGGACTGTCATTTATCATGTTTTTTACAGTGGAACTCAACCTGGATCTCAACCTGTTATCCTTTAGATGCTATCATAATATAAATGCTAAGTAATAATCTGACCTTGATTACTACAAGCATAGCTAAATTGTCCATTGTAACCTTGTTTGTGTCTGCTGCAGCTACCGTGCTAAGTCTTTGCATCCTGCCTTCTGGGGAAATCTAGATAGCTTTTTTTATATTGTCTTGAAATAAAGTTTCCAGGATGCATGCATGCAGCATCTGGACAGTGTACTTTGGGATGCATTAGCACATAAGTGGGAGACAGGAGGACCAGTAAACTGGGCTACAAGTATGTGGCAACTTAGGCACTGAGAACGAAGCATTGTTAGCTCCCTACTTACTAACAAAATACTGAGCAACTGGTGCTGTGAGCAGACACAAGCCATGTTAGAGCCAAGCATAGCACAACCTAGTTAAAAACCTTGTCAAAAATTGTAACATGCACCAAATTTGATATGGTGAGCCAAACCATGGTCTAAATTGATAATGATGGAAAGCCATTGCCAGCTAGTAGCTTTTCAGTGGGCTGCTCTTGGTCAACTAGTTCCAGGGACTATATATAATATTCTTTTTTAACAAGCAAATATAAATTGTATTAAGGCCTCTTGGAGAATCCTTAGTTTGTGTGCCAATGATGATATAGAAACTTTCAGAACATCATTGTTTCTTAGTCCTTCATAACGTGCACTTTTAAAATGCAGTATTTTGTCAGTCAAATGCCTATTTTATATTGTTGTATATACTGTGACAAAGTTCCTCCTCTACCTTGGTGGATCTTGCACTTATTGGCAGATTTGCTCACCTCAGTGATCTTCCCCAGTCTGGGTCAACTCCTCCTATGTCTGATCAGGAGTTGGGAGGTTTGGGGGGAACCCAGGCCCACCCTCTACTCCGGGTTCCAGCCCAGGGCCCTGTGGATTGCACCTGTCTATAGTGCCTCCTGTACCAGCTGCATGACAGCTACAACTCCCTGGGCTACTTCCCCATGGCCTCCTCCAAACACCTTCTTTATCCTCACCACAGGACCTTCCTCCTGGTGTCTGATAACGCTTGTACTCCTTAGTCCTCCAGCAGCACACCCTCTCACTCTCAGCTCCTTTGTGTGTCTTGCTCCTCACACACACTTCCTCTCCTATGGCTCCCACCTCCCTGACTAAGTGCCCTGATTAGCCTGCCTTGATTGGCTGCAGGTGTTCTAATTAGCCTGTCTGCCTTAATTGGTTCTAGCAGGTTCCTGATTACTTTAGTGCAGTCCCTTCTCTGGTCACTCAGGGAACAGAAAACTACTCAGCCAGTGACCAGTATATTTGCCCTCTACCAGACTCCTGTACCCCACTGGCCTGGGTCTGTCACAATACATGTTTGAAAATTTTGGCTGCTGGTTACTAACAACAACAAAAAAGGTAGCAAGGGGATTTTAAGTCTTATAAATGGACACTACTGCACAGCCAAGTTTTGGCCTGTCTTTATGTTAAGTCTTTTCATTATTCTATCTTGTTTATGTAGAATGACAAAGGACAGATTCCAGCAGATGTGGTTCCTGATCCAGTAGATATGCCATTGGAGATGGCAGATGCTGCAGCAAGTGCAAAAGAAATCAAGCAGATGCTGTTGGATGCAGTGCCTCTGTCATGTGACATCTCAAAGGCCATGCTTCCAAACTATGATCATGTCACTGGCAAGGCCATGCTTCTGTCACTTGGCTTGAAACTGGGAGATCGTGTTGTTATCGCAGGACAGAAGGTAAGTGAGTAAATTTGAAACTGCACAAGTAATCTCCTGTGAATTGGGCATTTGTAGTATGTTTGAAACTGATTTCTTATCTGTAAATGTAAAATAACTTCTGGAAGGTATGAAATACGGATGGCAGTAGAGATGCAAAGATATTTCTATTGTTGGAAAACAGGTGGAAAGGAAAATCCCCTCATGAGAAGCTGAAAGCTTGTGTAGTAGTGAAACTTTTTCACTGTTGTGAAAAGCAGGTTTTGTCAGACAAAATCGGTATTTTGTACCTGCAAACCTTTCCTTAACAGTCCATCATTATAAATAAGTGAGTCTTAGTCTTTGTAGAGTATAGATCCAAAATGCTGCCAGGGCTCACAAGTACCATCTGCAGGATCTTGTGACAGGAATTTATATTCTGTAGAATTAATCTAGTTTCCATTCCAGAAACCGGTAAAAGGTACATTTAATTCTGCTTAGCCATTAGTTATTTAATTTCATTGACGCAATGCAGCTAACATCTCTTTTGATGAAACACTGCCGTGGTATAGAGGTAGCAATATAATCTAAGGAGCAATGAGTACGTTAGTTAAATAACTGCAGCTCAAATTTTAATAGCTTTAAACTAGATAAGTTTGGAAATATGTTGTTCTATTGGTAACTATATTGGTATATATCAGGGGTCGGCAACCTTTCAGAAATGATGTGCTGAGTTCATTTATTCACTCTAATTTAAGGTTTCGCGTGCCAGTAATGCATTTTAATGTTTTTAGAAGATCTCTTTCTATAAGTCTATAATATATAACTAAACTATTGTATATAAAGTAAAAAAGATTTTAAAAATGTTTAAGAAACTTCATTTAAAAGTAGATTAAAATGCAGAGCCCCCTGGATCGGTGGCCAGGACCTGGGCAGTGTGAGTGCCACTGAAAATCAGCTTGCATGCCATAGGTTGCCTACCCCTGGTATATACAAAGTCATATATTTTTTTCCTCTTCTTGTGGGTAGCAAGGACTTAGAAATGATTTTAAAGCTATAGGATTTTTTTTAAGATTGCCATAAGCACACATGCAAACTTTGCAGAAACATCTATTTATAAGAGCAGAATTCTGCATTTGGGTTTTCATGCACCTGTGACAACAGCACTTGCATATTTGATTTTTCTAATTTTTATTATATTAACTTTAGATTTATAATTTGTTCTTTTCAATTCAAAAACTTTTCCTCGCAGTGTATGAAGCAGCTTCCAATTTGAATTTGACATGTTATTGAAATTGGGTCAGGAAAGGTGACACAATCATTAGCAATACAAAAGGCACGTTAACTGAAATATATACAAGAAACTGCTTGTTCTGACGAGATAATTAACGTCTGAAAGTTGTTTAGCCAGTAACCATTACACAATGAAAGCGAAGAAGAAGAAAATAACAGCCATCAAAAATACTCGAGCTGCAAGTCAGTAAAAGCTCAGAACAAGAAGAAAGAAATTTTTAGGTATTTCAGTTACATACATAGAATGCTCGTTTTTATTTTGACATTGCACTAGAGCACTGAACGTCTTCTGTAAACTGTAACACTTTCACTCTCTATGTGGATGGAGTTTTCTAGACATGGAGAACTTTAGTCTGAAAAGATGCAACTAAAGAGCTGCACCTCTGATAGGCTGCCAGAGGCCAGAGTTTATGGATATAGATTGTCAGTGGTTCCCAAACTTTTTATTTCACACTCCCCATCTGCCCCTGTCAGGCCTACAGCTGGGGCCAGGAGTGGGGTCGTGGCTCTGGGAGAGGGTGACACGGACGAGAGTAAGGAGGCTAAGGATGGGGGCAAGGATGGGGTGGAGTAGGGGGCAGCTGCTGTGTGTCCCTCCCTCCCCACCTCTCTGTGAGGTCTGAGACTCAGTCATGCCCCCCAAGCGTTCCTCCACATCCCTCTAAGGGGGCACGCCCCACAGTTTGGGGACCTCTGGATTAAGTAATCCTATAATAGTCAAATTTTAAAAGGACAGATAAAACGGGGACGGAGGAAGGAGGCTCTCCCCCTTCATTGCTGCTTTCTGATATATAAAGAAGGTTGGTCTGAACGGTTCTGTTTAAAAACATTTTAGAAAAATGGGATGAGGGAAGCTTCTGTTTGTTGAATTTCTAATTTTAACACTCCCTTCCCCTCCATCCCAACGCCATATCTGCTCTTGAAATTATAGTGATAAATGAGCACCACAAAAGACTGAAAGCTGAGTAATTGAAAGAGGGAGATTTTTTTTATTTTTATTAAGACTAAAACCCCCAAGTTTTAAAACTGATTTAAATCCACTGTCTAAAACTGTTGGGAGAAAGGACATCTTTGCTAATGATTCTGCACCCCACCCCTTAAATTAAGGCATGTGATCTTGTAATACACATCCTCTGAGACTAGAAGAAGTCCATTGGTAAAATCAGAAAAGACCGTCTCAGTGCCCCTGATCCTTCTTAAAAAAAACAGGATCTAGATAAACATTTAAAAAAAAAAAGAAAAGAAAAAGAAGACAAACAGAACTTTTCAGGCTTTATTTTTGCATCGGCAAGAAGGAATAAAGGTCATGGACTCTTTGAGAATAAATTCCTTTGCAGATTATCTTTAAATTTTAGGGGTAGTCTGAATGTGGTGTGTTGTTTTATTTTATAATCTTCCCTTCCTCATCCGGTAGAGGCCTGTATTCTTCAGGGTACTTAAGTATGTTCCAACTTTAAGCAGGTGAATTACCCTTTGCAGTCATAATGAATGAACCTATTTAGTAAGACGTGCACTGAAGTACTTTGCTGAAGTGATGTCATTGTCTAATGGTACGTATTGTTTGTGACATCTTTTTATTGTGATAACTGCCAATAAATGCTGCTTTTGTTCAATCTCAGGTGACTTAGTCCTGTCTCTTATATCTTAGAACACTTACTGGCTGGCATTTTTGAAGGAAAAGGATCTCTGCCCTCAAGGAAGGCAGAGGAATGTGAAAGTGGCAATCTGTATAGTGATCATGGATCTGGAGATGACTTACTATCTTACATCGTATCTAAGGGCCATGGTATTTATTTATTATTCACAAAGTCATTCTGTGTTAATTCTTTTCTTTAGGTTGGTACATTAAGATTTTGTGGCACAACAGAATTTGCCAGTGGGCAGTGGGCTGGTGTAGAACTGGATGAACCAGAAGGAAAGAATGACGGAAGTGTTGGAAAAGTCCAGTACTTCAAGTGTGCACCAAGATGTGGTAAAACTTTATTTTCTAGATGTTTTACAGATACTTTGAAATCTTAATTTTAAAAAAAAGAAAAGAAAAATACTGGTTTGATTAGATGAGGTGTCTTGGGTCAATAAATACAAATTGATTGTCCTGGATTTTTCTATTTTGTAAATTTCTTTAACTGCTCCTAACTTTATCAGTTCTAAATGTTGCGGAAGAAGCCATTTCTGATTACGTCCTTGAAACTGCAATGTTGTATCTTTCTAGTTTTGCCATCTTTATTGATTATAGGCTTTTCTCACAGCCATAGTGTAATTGTTTCTTTTCTATATGACATTTTCTCTCATAGCTTACTTGGCCTTCCACTTTGAAAGAGATTCGTTTGAGCATTCATATATTCTTCTTAAAAATTCTTCCATCAAAGGAATGTGATGTTGTCTGCCTTCTCTGTTTGTCAAATTGAGGTGTCTGTGTTGTAAATTTGCTTGGCATTTCATTTCCATCTGTGAGATGATGCAGGAGCTTGTGCTGAGGGATGTTCTACCTCAGTTTCCAGCTTAGCCACAAGCATTCTTTGTGATGCTGGGCAGAGCACTGAGACACAGGATAGAATAAGTGACTTTCCCATCTATAAAAGAGGAATATTACTTCCCCACCTCACCAGCTATGAGTATAACAATCCATTAATTGAGATACTTTTGTTAAACAGAGTAACCTAAGAGAGAATAGATAGATTTTTTTTGCTGCATTACTGCATCTCTCTCTCTTTTTTTGTTGTTCTCCAGGTATCTTTGCACCTCTTTCTAAAATAAGTAAAGCTTCAGATCACAAGAAGAATTTTGTCAGAAGTCCTTCCACACGGTCTACTTTGGTCAAGTCCAAGAAAATAGATGTAACGCACATAACTTCAAAAGTGAATACTGGTAAATATTTCTTTTTTTATAAAGCTAGTCTCTCCAAAAATCAGACGGTAATTTTGCATATCTTTATATTAAAATCCTAGCCTGTAGTTAATTCATCCTCTTGGAATAAGAAAGTAGTATGACATTTATTAATTATTCCTTCTCATTAACTGAAGTTGTTGGTGCTGAGGGGTGTTGAGCATCTGTCAACTCCCAATGAAATAACTTTAAACTGCAGGTGCTTATTGCTCAGGATCAAGCCCTGTGGCTCAATCACAGTAACAATTAATGTTCTACCATATGGTATGTCATTTTACTGTAACACCGGTGTGTGAGGCCTTTTTACAATCCCCTGCAGCACTGTGTAAAATTGATTGCTGGAAGGTAAGTTATGGGACAAGTTACACCGTTGCCTGATTCTGGTAAGACAATTGCTATGTCTTTTCTAGGGCTAAGCCAGGGGAATCTGTGTAGAGTGACTAAAGGTTCTGTTCTCAGTGAATGGTCATTTTGGTGATATAATATACCCAGGGGATCTAACATTACATATTGATATACTGTTTGGGAAAGGCATACCATAGCACGCAGTCTGAAGCTTTTAAAGCTGTTTCTGATTGGAGATGATATCTGTAAATGTCTAAAATCACTTTGCTTTAATTACGTAGATTTTTATTTGACTTGATCAGCAGGCTGTCAAACTGTTGAGGAAAACAAATTTAAATGCTAATTTATATGCAGCTGTATGTAAGTATTAAAATATTGTAAGAAGTATTAATACCAGTTTTCTCAATAAAAACCCTTCTGACAAAAATTAATTAGAAGCTATTTTAATAACTACATTATGTGTCAAGGCAATGAATTAGTTCACATGAGAAACAAAGAATACATCTGGAGGGGATAGATATTCTTGTGTTTAAGTCCGTGAGTGGGGGCTTAGGAGATCTGGGTTTAATTCCTGGCTCTGCCATAGAGCTCCTGTGTGACCTCAGTTTAGGCAAATCACTTACTCTCTCTGTGCCTCAGGTCTCCATCTGTAAAGTCAAGATAATATTCCTTTTCCTCCACCCTTTGCCTTTCTTGTCAATTTAGCTTGTATGCTCTCTCTTATGTGTTTGTACAGTGCTGAGCATATACAAATAGGCCCCGATCTTGATTAAATGATGTAAAAATAATGCTATTATATGTGTTGTGTTATAATTTCCCCTCTCAGTCCTGCCAGTTGGACCCTTTATAATAAAGAAGCATGACTTTACAGGTAGAGGGGTGTACATATATGCCTACAAAATTATTTAAATCCTCTAAAACGTTCCTCTTTTAATTGTAAAATATGCAGCATATACAGACTACATGATGGGATGGTGGAATATGGTTTTTTAGCAGTGATTTTGGGATAACTTGCAAAAGTCATTTGACTCTCGCTATCATGTCTATGTGGTAGACATGTACTGCTCTGTGACCTTTTAAAAATAATTGAACATCTACAATTTTCTACACATTGACATACTTCAAACTTTCTGAAGTTTTTTGTCTGACCTTTGCTGGAAATGGGGCATTTGTATAGTATAAGTTGCATGGTTACAGTTTGATCTGGAAAATGACATGCTCCACAAAGCTCATCTTTTTTTGAAATGCGTTGTCCTAATCATGTCAACTTAGACAATTAACTTAACGTCCAGGCAGTTTAACATGATGTGGAAAAACTGACACCTTGCATAAAATGCTGCACTTCAGTAAAATGATTACATTTGTTTGCAAAACTGTAAAGTGGGGGCCTAAGCTATCTCTTTCTATAAAACATTCTTCACTTTGGCTGTTTGGTCCACTCATAGTATTGTGAGCCGTAAGACAGCTGTTTGTTAAGATTGAGCTACGATTTATTTTCAAAAGATCTTGATTAAAATGGAAAAGGATTGTTTTCCTCTGAGGCAAAGCATTCGTGAGAATAGTTTGTGATGAACCTGTTTTTTGACATAGCTGTGCCTAACCATCTTTATAAATCCCAAAATTTGACATTTGCTTTAAGTAAAAATCAGAGTAAGTTCTATATGGTACACCCACTAGGGCTTACATGTGTAAGCAGTATGCGTTGAACTGCCATCGTAAGATATTCTTATGCCAAAGGGCCCATTTATCTTAATGTGCCTAGTGGATTCACTTGCTAGGGTGAAAGAATAAAGTTGCAAATACGGAGCTTTCTTCTGACACATTTACTTGCATTACTGGAGTAAATTTCTTAAGTGTCTTAACCACCAGTAAATTATTTGTGTTACAGACCATGAAAAATCATTAGTACATCTTCTATAAACATTGTAGATAGACTGCAGAATTCTGTCAAACCTCACTTTTAATATTGTATTTAGATATTTTTTAATGCTTTTTATTATTTGTACTTTTGATATTTGTGGTAAAAATATTTGCTCTTTAAATAGTTCATTAGATTTCATCAGTGATGGTCACCTGATCACATTAAGTACTGGGACTAATCAAGGATTTTCTGTTATAAAACATATCTCTGGCCATGAACAATGTTCTCACATATCTGACTCTTAAGGCTGAAATACAAGACACCTTAAAATAGAATACAGTTATAAATAAGTACCAAAATAATACATCATCTGGGCTAAGCCAATAAATATAATTAAATAAAAAGTCCGCTTTGCCCATCACTAGTACCAGCAAAATCGCCCGGAAGGTTTTGTTCTCTTTGCCTAGTCGTGGCAGACAACCACTTATGAATACAAAATAACTTGTCCTTGAAGCATGTTGCTATGTAGCGTAATAGGCTCTTTAATTAGATTAATACTGGCATATTCAATCCGTTTTTGTAGGCTTGAAACCAAAAGTTATGGGGTTAAAACTCAGATTTGTGTAAATACATGCATCCACAGAAGTTATAGATTTAACAGTTGGTAGTCTTATTCCAATAGTAAAAGCAAAAATTTTCAGTTTTGGATGTGTTTAAGAATCAGAAGTTTGTGATTTTAAAGGATTTTTTCTTCACTTGTGTTAACTCAGATTGTTTCAATATAAACATTTGGCAAGCCCTTTGTTTATAATATGGCTTGATTGCTTTGGAGCATTTTTAAGTGTCAGTGGTTTAACACGATTGGTAAATTATTTTACAACTAGAAGTTTTATATAAAAATACTGTGGTTTGGTAGTACTCATATTTGAAGAATCGCATTTTACAAATACTAAATAAGCCTCCAGAAACCTGTAAATTAGGCAGACCTTGGCCCCATTTCACAGATGGGTGAAGAGAGGGACGAGAGAGAGCACAGAGAAGTTGCAGCTTGCCAGTGGTGACACAGGAAACTAGTATCAGTCAGGATTAGGACATTAATCCTTATTTTCTCAGTATCATGTTCTAAATACTAGATATCACACTCTTCTGTAAAGACTACTAGTTTCTATAGTATGTATGTGGAACAGTTGGATTGAAATGATGGACTTGGAGGTTTCATCGTTTGTTCAGTGATCTACAAGCCCAGTACTGTATCTGTTTGCATATGTGGATTTTTCTGTAAAATTATTAATTGTTAATTGCCAGGATACTGGTTGACCCTATTTGTTTTTTGTCTTTTTTGTATCCTAGGCTTAGCTACATTAAAAAAAGACAGTAGTTCTGAATCCACCTTTTTGGCTAGTGAAGAAGGAATGAAAATTATGCCTGGTAAAGAAGGTAACTACATTCCCCTTGTTTCTTTTTTTTGGGCCAATTCTGGGTAGGGCAAAGGAAGTATCGCATATCTCTTCCTTCCCCTACCCCTCTTCACAGGCACTCAAATATGCTGCAAAAGCAGTGCTAATGTAGACCTACATTCTAGTTCCAAGCAGCCCTGTACACCAGTCTGCTAGGAGCAGGATTAATCTGAACGGGACCAATGTGATGCCGTTGTGAAAAAGGCTAATGCAGTCCTAGGATGAGTCAAGCGAGGTATTCCCAGTAGAGCTAGGGAAGAGTTAGTACCGTTATATGAGGCAATGGTGAGACCTCATCTGGAATACCGAGTGCATTTTTGATCTCCCATGTTCAAGAAAGATGAATTCAAACTGGAACAGGTGCAGAGAAGGACTGCTAGGGTGATCAGAGGAATGGAAAATGTACCTTACGAGAAGAGACAAGGAGGTTGGCTTGTTAGGCCTAACAAAACAAAGGCTGAAGGGAGATACGATTCCTCTCTATAAATACACCAAGCGGATAAACACTAGCAAGGGGCGGACTTGTTTTAAGTTAAGAGCTGATACTGGCACAAGAACAAATGAATATAAACTGGCAATCGGTAAGTTTAGGCTTAAAATTAAACAAAGGTTTCTAACCATCAGAGGAGTGAAGTTCTCGAACAGTCTTTCAAAGGGAGTACCGGAGGCAAAAAACCTAACTTTTTTGGAGGCTGAGCTTGATGAGTTTGCTTACAATGGCATGGCCCATTATGACTGCTAGTAGCAAATATCTCCAGTTGTTGGAGATTGGACATTAGATAGGGAGGGTTCTGAGTTACTACAGAGAATTATCTCCCACCTGTCTGGCTGGTGAGTCTTGCCCATATGCTTGGGGTCTAATCACCATATTGGGCATCGGGAAGGAATTGTAGTCCCAGGGCTTGTCTACATCACAAAGTTGCAGCGCTGGTGAGGGGGTTACAGCGCTGCAACTTAGGAGGTGTACACATCTGCAGGGCATCACCAGCGCTGCAACTCCCTGTTTGCAGCGCTGGCCGTACTCCCGTTTTGTCTCGGGTGTAGAGGATCCAGCACTGGTGATCCAGCGCTGGTAGTCAAGTGTAGACACTTACCAGCGCTTTTCTTGACCTCCGTGGAATAAGCAGGTATCCCAGCATACCTGAGGAAGCCTCTGGTAATCAAGCTGGTCTCCTTCCCCGGTTTGCTCTCGCGTTCCCCGAACAAGCAGGTCTCCTTCCCTGCGGTTTGCAGAGTGGTTCGGGGAACGCGAGAGCAAACCGCGGCGAAGCTGGTCTCCTTCCCTGGTTTGCTCTCGCGTTCCCCGAACAAGCAGGTCTCCTTCCCTGCGGTTTGCAGGGTGGTTCGGGGAACGCGAGAGCAAACCGCGGCAAAGCTGGTCTCCTTCCCCGGTTTGCTCTCGTGTTCCCCAAACCTCCGTGCAAGCAGGTCTCCTTCCCTGCGGTTTGCAGGGGGGTTCGGGGAACGCGAGAGCAAACCGCGGCGAAGCTGGTCTCCTTCCCCGGTTTGCTCTCGCGTTCCCCGAACCTCCGTGCAAGCAGGTCTCCTTCCCTACGGTTTGCAGGGGGGTTCGGGGAACGCGAGAGCAAACCGCGGCGAAGCTGGTCTCCTTCCCCGGTTTGCTCTCGCGTTCCCCGAACCCCCCTTGAAGCTGCCCAACAGCGCTGCAGTATGGCCACATCTAACACCACTTGCAGCGCTGGTTGCTGTAAGTGTGGCCACTCTGCAGCGCTGGCCCTATACAGCTGTACTAATACAGCTGTAACAACCAGCGCTGCAAAATTTTAGATGTAGACATACCCCCAGTCAGGTTGTCAGAGACCCTAGGTTGGTTTGTTCATTTTTATTTATTTATTTTTTGCCTGCTTCTGCAGTGTGGGGTCTGGGTCATTTGCTTGTTTGAACTAGAGCGAATGGTGGATTCTCTATAACTTGATGTCTTCAAATCAAGATTTGAGGCCTTCAGTAACTCAGCCAGAGGCTATGGGCCTATTACTGAAGTGAGTGAGTGAGGCTGTGGCCTGTGATGTGCATGAGGTCAGACTAGATCATCATGACTAAGGCTGTGTGTCCGTCATGGAAGTCACGGATTCTGGGGGCCAGCTGCACGGGCTGCTGCTGGGGCAGTCTCGGGCCACTGCCTCCCACCCCCCAGCAGCAACAGTAGTAGTTTGGGTATGGGAGGAGGCTCAGTGTGGCAGGCACCACCTCCACAGCTCCCATTGTCTGCTGTTCTCGGCCAGTGGGAGCTGCAGAGCCAGGGTTCATGGCAGGAACAGCGCGCAGTAACTCCCTGGCTATCCCTCCCCTTAGGAGCTGCAGGGACATGCCAGCCGCTTTGGGGGACCCGTGTGGGGCCGAGTAGGGAGCCTGCCAGCTCTGCCAACCCTCACCCCATAGCACCAGTGGGAGTACCGGGCTGCACACCGCCTCCCCCAACACCCACAGTACCCACTGGGCCACCACACGCCCCCTCCACTCACACCTGCAGCCCCCTGGCTCAAATTTTAGTTAGGAGTATATAGTACAAGTCATGGACAGGTCAGAGGCTGTGAATTTTTGTTTACTGCCTGTGACTTGTCCATGACTTTTACTAAAAATACCCATGACTGAAATGTAGCTTTAATCATGATGGTCCCTTCAGGTCTTAGTCTGTCATATGGCCAGCTGCCAGGGCAGCATGGCCTGGCAGATATATGTATAACCTTGGAGCCCAGCCCCCTGAGCCTTAGGTGCTAAGAAAACCCTGTCATGTTGCAGATCGTCTGTAGAACAGCCTTTTTGTAGGTTTTGGTGGCTCTTTCTCCCTGTGTTCCCGCTGCTGGCTGCATGTATTCCAATTGGAACTATGTTCAACAAGTATCGGAATTTTGACCCTTTTATTACTTGTATGTTTGAATGTTGAGTAGCAAATTATAATGGTGTAACAGCATTTTTAGATTAGTGTTCTGTAAGGTAATCATTTAAAAAACATTTTAAATCTTTAAAAATATTATTTTAACTTTTTAAATTGGAATCCAGTCTCTAATGATCTGTAGGTTTATAATTGGCTAGTGACTTCTGATGCTTCAGTTTTTGGGTGCTCAACTTGACAACACAAAGGGGTCTGATTCTCAGAGGGTGGATGCTCAGCACTTTATAAAAATCCAGCCCCCTCTATGGTTTCTCAGGTTGAACATGTACACTTCTACCCTGATAGAACACGACCCAATATAACCCAAATTCGGATATAACACGGTAAAGCAGCAGGGAGCCCCGGGCCCTTTAAAGCACTGCCCGAGCCCTGCTGCTTTACCGTGTTATATCTGAATTCAGGTGGAGCCCCGGGCCGTTTAAATCACTGCCAGAGTCCCACTGCCAGAGCCCCGGCAGTGATTTAAAGGGCCCGGGGTGCCCCATAGCAGCTGGAGCCCCAGGCCCTTTAAATCCCCGCTGGGGCTCTGGCAGCCAGGCTCAGGCGGTGATTTAAAGGGCCAGAGGCTCCAGCTGCTGCAGGAAGCCCAGGGCCCTGCTGCTGGAGCTCCAGCAGTGATTTAAAGGGCCCAGGGCTTCCTGCAGCAGCTGGCGCACCGGGCCCTTTAAATCACCTCTGGGGAAGCCAGTCCAGTCCACCACAGCGTACCAGTATGCCATACCAGACCAAACCTGATAAAACGCAGCCTCACCTATAAGGCAGTGAGATTTTTTGGCTCCTGAGGGCCGCGTTATATTGGGGTAGAGGTGTATTATATTACTATTTGCTTTTAAAGTTTTTGAGTATATATAGTTATTTAAAACAAAACAGAAACACACCCTTCATCTGACTGAGTGTATTTTTTTGTGAGAAAAACTTTTTTTTTTTAAATCCGGGAAGTTTCAGTTCATGAACAGTTTCTAGTTAGATACCAGGTTTCAAGATGTAGGAGCCTAACTTTAGGCATCCATATCCCCAGTGAGGCACCTAAATAACTGGCTTAATTTTCAAAAAGTGCTGAAAACCCAGCCACTTTTAACTTCAGTCAGAGGTGCTTGGTGCTCAGCATTTTCAAAAATTGGGCTACCTAATTGGGTGCCTAAATATGGACTTTAGGCATCCACTTTTTAAAATCTTGAGCTTGGAATGTTACCTTTGGGGTGGGGCGGGGCTGCGCACTTCAGTGGATCAAAGCAAGTTCAGTATAACACAGTTTCATCTATAATGCAGTAAGATTTTTTTGGCTCCCAAGCACAGCGTTATATCGAGGTAGAGGTGTACTTTTTTAGTTCATGTTGAGACCACCAGTATCTTAACTTTGGAGCTTTTGGGTTCTTGTACTCTTTCCTTAGGTACCCCATTCTTTAATCTGTGCTCTGACTCACAACAGGTGCACTTCATATTTTTTACTTACCCCCCTCCCACGCCTCCCAAGATAGAGGATTTAGTAATATGAATACTGAATCTGTCCTAGCTCCAACCATGTGGGGATCTCCAACACTGAATGAGTAGAGCCTCACAACAGCCCTGAGAGTCAGATAAGCAGCATTATCTCTAACTTCATAGGTAGGAAAACTGAGGCACAAAGAGAGTAAAGTCTTGCTCCACAGTCATGTACACCTTGAGCTGGTGGGATCATTTCCAGCTTGAGGAGACATACCCAGGCTAGCTCTGATCAAACTAACATACTAAAAATAGTGTGTAGCCTCAGTTTCAGGAGCTGCCCCCCATATGATCAGAGCTAGCACGCGTATGCCTCCATGAGCTGGGAATTATATCTCCAGCTTGAGGTGCAGACATACCTGGTGTTACTTTTGAGCAGAAAAGAAGAGAGCGAGAAATGCAAAAGTTAAAACGAGACCGATTTTATTGAATATGTTCACAAACAGAGATAAGCGATTTATCTTCCATTTCTTCTTTGATTTGATATTAATACAGTATATAATGCATAATTAGTCACTAGTCCACACACCATTACTCGCCCACAAAAATGTCACTTTCCCTACTTCTCATCAACCATTTAATAAACTGGATATTGAGAGTGAGGTGATGAGGGCTCATATTACTAATTCTTCACTTGTTTAACAACTGTATGCTAGAGTATTTACCAGCACATCAAGTAATATTCTAAATACCTAAAAATAATCTACTGCTGTGAGAATAAATGGATAAAGTTTGTGCTGCGAAGAGTCAATTGCCTTTTAATTGGTTGTTCCCTTGCTTGCTTTGTAAATTAATGAGGTTTTTCTGTATCATACATGCTTGTTTGCTTCAGCTGACTTGTCCTTTCCTGCATACCATCTCTGGATAATTCTTTGCATTAGCTCTGTCCGCTTTCCTTGGATCCAGCAGTTCTTTCTCTTCCACTGCCTCTTTAGAGAGCAAACAGAATCATCCCAAGAAATGGAACTCAACTAACAGCAATAAAAAGGCAGTGCCTAAAGTAGCTTCTGCCTCATCTAAAAGCAGTGCTGGTACTGTATCTGTTGTATTAGTAAAGAACACCTTCCCAGGCTGGAAATAGGGATGGCAGGTCAGTTAACTGTCTGGTCAAATATTCGTATAAATGTACTTGCTTTTACTTTGTCACTGCTTGGGGTGATAACTTAGAGGAGACACTTGTCAGATAGTTAGTCTTTAAACTTAAGTTTTTTCTATTTTTGTAACGTTTTTACTATTAGAAAATGTGCGGAAGAAGGTGCGGTTCTTAGTCTCACTTACAGATGAGCTAGCTGCACTTCAGACTATTACTGCAACTTCTAACGACCAAGTAAACCTTAAATCCAGCATTTTTTAATTAGACGGAATACCCACTGAAGCAGAGGAATGTTTTATCTAAGCAGTGTGTGTGGAACAGGGCCTTGCATTAAGAGCATATATGAATATTTGACCGGTTGGTTGGCTGACTCTCTGCTGAGACCTCATGATATACTCCTCTTTGCATTTCAAAACTGCTGCTGTCCTAATTTCAGTTTTTCCCTTCATTAAACAGGATTGAATAATGCTTTTCCATCTACAAGAAAAAACCCTTTGGATGAAGGAGAAATTCAGCTCGGAGACAAAGTGCTAGTGGTAGGGCAGAGAACTGGCACTGTTAGATTCTATGGGACAACAAAGTTTGCGCCAGGTATTTTATCTGTTCTTAAAATACATTGTAGAATCAGAGTAATGTCCTAGGAACAATATAAATGTTTGGACCTTATTATTTAAAATAGAAATCCAGCAATTTAAGAGTTCTAGCTCAATTTCACTTTATTATTATTGAATATTTGACTTTAACGTGGAGCTGCCTAGAGTAATGGAGAAGATGGTACAGTACTTTACATTGTGACTGCCACTTGACATTGTGTCTTTCTCAGAAAGTACAGTAATAATACCATTCATTTTCTTAAGGCGGCTGTAGCCTGATTTGGAGTATGTTAGTAGTGTTGATGTAATTTATCCACTTAATTTTATTTGATTAATTTTTAATTAATTAATATTAATAATTATTTGATATTAATTAGTATGGGTTTGACTCACCAATATGTTTGATCAGAAGATAAAGTTCTTCCTGAATCAGACTTCACAGAGTTTATAAAAGGAACTTCGGGGTTATGACGATCTTACACTGAGACAAATATAGTCATAAAGCCCTTTTATTAAAATCAATGAAGTGGTAAGCAAATGTTAAAACAGTTCAGGATTACAGAGTTACAAATATCACAGTTCTTTAAGAGAGATATTTATGATAATACACTGTTATAAGCTGCAGACTTAATTGATACTCACACTCTGGTGCAGCAGCACCTTGGGCATTTTCACACCTCTAGCAGAGGAAGTTACTGCAAAGTTGTTTGTGTTCTAATTTAACTCTATATATGCTAAATGCTTTAACTAAAATAAAAATGGAGATTAAATCCCTTTTCACTTTCAGTTTTGAAAAGAAATAATACTAGGGCCTATTAATAGTTAATAGCTGTCGTAGATAGGTAACGTCGATACATAGATGAAGCTGGAGGCAATGGAGAGTAGACGGGAGCAGATAAATGGGTAGAATTGCCTGTCTAATGGTGAGCTGTCTCACCTTTTTATAGAGCATTAGTTGGAAATCCTTCCTCCTATGCCCAAATTTCATCTTTCCTCCATGGAAATGTTAGGGTACCTTTGCCCCATAGGCCAGGATGTATGTGCGTATGAATGACAGGTATGTACGCATTTGTGGTGTACTTGTTAGATTTGTTGGCAAAAATCCCCTTTTTCCATCCTTTACTGTTATTGGTTCAGTTAAAGGTCTCCAGACATCTGCGTAGGTATTTTGTCTATTATCACTTTTCTGAGTAAGGGTCCCAAAATATGCTAAAGTTGCCTTAGCGTTATACAGGATATTTGACCTTTAGGTCTCTTGCATTACAGCCACTTATTCTTAATATGAATCTATAAACCTATTACATCAAATACTTAAATTCATAAGAAAGACATTTATTCAGACCAGCAGATTAATCCTTAGGGCTACAGGGCACACCTTTCTTTCCCTGGGCTTTTATATGCAGCTGTTTTTGACCACACTGATGTCTTGTGTTACTGAAACTCTGCTAGAACATTTAGTGCTCTTCACTTTTTAGACATGTCATGGTGATATATTGAGCTTTTTCAGTTTTTTGTTTGATTTCAGTTCTCAGGACCGGTTTTTGTATTTTTATGCCCGATGAGGTTACCGATAACTAGAGAACTTACATGCTGGAAATTTCCCCCAGTATTACATAGTTAGGTTTCTTCAGAGGGAGGTGGGTTGTTCTGAAACCATAGGAACTATAACTTTTGAAAATGTATCCTTTCAAGCCAATTTATTCTTATGCTCTCCTGTCATTTTTGAGCTCTTTCATAAACCAAACCACTGCCTAGAACATAACCATAAGGTTGAGGCAAAAAAGGTTCCATTATCCAGTGTCTGCACTTAGAATGACTGGTATATTGGTACCTCCAGTAGTTTATCTCAAGCAAGTGGGCTTCCATTTAAAGTGGCAATACCCTGTCTTGACACTTGGTGGTATCAATATTTAAAAAAAATTGCTTAAGATAAAATGTCAGAATGAAATATCAGCAGGCACAAGCCACATTCATCACCTCAAGGAGTATGTTATATGAAGCAATCCCCATTTAAGATGTCATTATTCTCTAACTTGATAGAGTAATATAGATTCGATAGAACCTAATGGAAAAGCCAAAATAGTCTATTAACCTCAAATGGTTATGTTCCCGTATTTAACTGGTATGGTGGGAATGGATTTCCTGACCTAGCTTTTTTTTTTTTTAAAGAAAACTACACCATTGCAACTCTTCGCCTTTGAAACAGCCTTATTTTAAAATGGCAAAAAGTGGGCAACGATATAGAACTCTTTCTGAGCAATTGTCAAAAACGTGACACCCTTCCTGCCCCCCTGGTTTATTTTTGGTGGCAGTGCAGATCTTTTTCATATACTTTTGTCTCTCCTGCCTTTGGTGGACAGGAAAGAAGGAACTTTTGATATATTGATCACTTCTAATTCATAGGTCACTGTTCTTATTTCTTCATCTGATACTTAGTATTGCCCTTAATCCTGTAGCCTCAGCACCAAATTACTTGAATTTAATTTTGAGTCTTTTGGGACCAGACAGCGTAAGGATTGCTGATAGGATACAGAATTTCTCAGCTTTTCATAATCAGCTGACATTCATCACAGGTTGGTAGTGATCAAACTTATTACCATCTGATGGCTGCTCAGTAGCCTGTGTAAAATGAATTGCTGGCCAATCCTTACACACTTGTATTTGCATCATAAAATCTACCTTGCAATTGGTAATAATTACTTCTGATTTTAGAGAGGGAAAAGGACTGAATGAGCATTGAGTGACATTTGAATCTTAGTAGTGGTCATGTGAAATCAGGATTGAGGCATAAGTGCAGAGAAATTGCCAGTACAGCTTTGTCAATCTGCTGTTTTCAGTAGCCTTAAATTCACTTATATAAGATGCAAAGCTTTTTATCTTTTCTGTTTTTTGCTAAAAATAGGCCATTTTTCTTAAAATAGATATAAGTTTTGAGTAATCAACAGTATTTCTAGGGCTATTTTGAATAGAGCATTCGTATCTCAGTGTTTTTTAATATAATTTAGTTTACTGTTCTTATTTTTCTTCTGTATGTTGGTGGTGGCATACATTTTGATTTGACGTAATGCAATCACTTCTGGGTCAGGGAAATCCTGTCTTGGGTTTGGTTAATACACAGATTGTTATGTATAAATTAGTCATATGCTCAACAACTTGAGCATCTGTTAACTATTTTAAATACAAAATTTTAATATTACCCCTGGTAAAAGTAATATTGAAATTCCAAATTCCAACTGTAGGCTTTTGGTGTGGCATTGAACTGAACAAACCTCACGGCAAGAATGATGGTTCAGTTGGAGGGGTCCAGTACTTCAGTTGTCTCCCCAGATATGGCATATTTGCCCCACCAAGCAGAGTGCAGAGGTGAGTATGATATTGTTTTATGTCTGTGTCACAAAATGTTTTCTCACTTCCTCTCCAATGAGAAATAAAATTCTGAACGAACTAAAGAGGAAAAACAATTATTCCTGCTGCTGGGGAGGTGGTAGATCCCCTTGGTTCTGAGACTAGGTTGCTGAAAGAGTACTAGTATCTCTCAGTACCAGTGCTATATAAACAGGAAGCATACCCAGGTGGCTGTTTCAGCAACCTCACAAATCTAAAAATATTTCATTCCATCCCACTGCCTCTATATCAAGTGATTAAATTTAGGGATGTAACTAATTCAGTAGGTGCTCTTGAAAGCTCTAATTTTTAGGGCCAAATCCTGATACTGTGAGCAGAATTCAAGTACAAGGATTCTGCCTGTGGATGCTACATAGCTTCCTGGTGGATATAGATCTCACCAGTTGGATCACAGCCACTCCCATTGGGCTTGGGGTAAGGAATACCAGAGATAACCCTGTGCTCTCTAGCCATGTGTGCTTTTGATCGGTGGATGAGTACAAAGCCTGTGTCTAGTTACCATGACTGACATACCTATGTTCTTCTCCACTTCCCCTTTTTCTTCTCCTCCAGTCTTCTAGTATGGCAAACAATCACAGAACAATGCCCCTAGCATAAAAGATGATGCATACTTTCCCCATTGCTACTGTTGGGTTATAACATGCAGAGGAATCAGCATCTATCTTTAGTCTTTAGATGTTTGTGTGTGTGTGTATGAATGTATATATATATCATTTTCTGTTGCTGCGTATGCTCTCTGGCAAACTTTCATTGTGCACCTTCAGTAAGACTAAAGATGTCTTCTCTGAGTTTTCTTGATCTTGAGCATACTGCACCTTTTCTGTATCCTTAGATACACACATGCAACATTTTATATTACTAGCTATCTGTTGACAAAAGACTTTCTGTAGTAATGTATACAAGGCAGAAGTAAGGCCTCTGTGGGACTCTGAACTCTGCATTTAGTGACTTGTGGGCAACTAAAAGCTCAGTCTATTTAGGATGAAAATTTAACCAGGATGGTGGGGAGGACTCAACCCTAAATTAATCCAACATATTAAGCCTTTTGGAAAACCTTGCAACCGATCTTTAGCCAAAATAGCTCAGCAATATATTTCTTAAAGTTGAAATTAAACAATTTTAATTTGTGAGACTTAACCCATTATCTCACTTTAGATTAACAGGTTCCTTAGACTCCCTCACAGAAGTTTCAACAGGTAAAATGAATCATTCTTTCCCAGGTAAGAATCTGAGACGTGGGTCTGGTTTTGTTTGGATAGCCTGTAGAACATTTCCAGAAATTGCAGCTTCCTGGACATGCCACCCAGGTTCTTTGAATGGCCAAAGCAAAACAGATTTTAGAGCAACGCAGATGCCCCAAGATGCATTGCTATTTGACTTCTCCCTCCTTTACTGACATTGACTGTCCAGTCACTGTTTGCAGGCAGGATTGGTGTTAGGAGACTGACATGCTATCAGTTCCTTCAGTTGCAGAAATGGAGGAAATAATTGCATCAGGTATTGGAATGTAACCCATCAATCCAGTGAATAAAAATGAATTTACTTCCTTGAACAGTTCCTTTGGTCCCTATTTATACATACTGGGGTTTTTGCTTGTACTAAAAACCAAAACAAAACTCTGGCTTCGGAATGGACTTACTGCAATAAATGGATATTTCCCCCTTTGTCTACTGTTGACTTAAAAAGTTGTTTTGTAAAGCTCTGTGTACTCTTTATGCACTCAATTTTATTATCTAAAATACAAGGCACCTTGGCCCAACGGATAGGGTGCTAGGCTGGGACTCAGGAGCCAGGAGTTATTTTCCTGTCATGGCCCCAGACCTGCTCTGTGCCATTGGGCAAGTAAACTTCCCCTCTTTCTGCATCTGTTTACGCTGTAAGCTCTTTGGGGCAGGAACTGTGCCGTAATATGTATTTCTACAGTGCTTGGCATGATAGGGCCCTGCGTTCAATTGCTACCCTAGTATTTTTTACTGATGATGATCAAATTTCTTACCAAAAACTTTACCATCTAATACAAAAAGAAAACAAAACACTTGGCAGTGGTTCAGGCATAGAAGGGATTGTTGAGGAGATCAGAATAGGGATGATTCACAGATCATTTGGGTTTGATACAGAGCTAGTGAATTATTTATGAAAAATTGGCATTTTTTCTAAACATTTTTTGTGAAAGTTGTTTCAAAATTTTGAAACATTTATTTTTACCTACCCCTTGTTCCTCTTCCTTCTCAAAATTCTTGAACATTTCTTGATTCTTATGGAATTTTTCACAACAAAATACTTACCATTTCCCATGCAGCTGTAATTTGGAGTGGTGGGGAGGGTGCTTAGCAAACGAGATGGGAGCGAAGAAAGCGGTTGTGCACATTTTATTTTTAAATCAAGTAGCTTAGTCACCTTATTTATTCACTTTCTCCTGTAGGTTTTAGACGAAGTTTAAGTACAACTTCTGCATCTTCACAGAAGGAGATAAACAGGAGAAATTCCTTTGTCAAGTGAGTGTTTGTTTAAATATGTATTAACTGTGCAAAACTGGGCAGCTGTAGTTTAGAATCACTGGAAGAAAGCCCAGAACTTCCTTCTCTTGACACGTGCAGGTAACTGCATTGAATGGTGTAGGTTCCTTTCAATTGACTTGTGTAATTTCCATTAATGCACAGAACCAGTTCTTGCAGTCTTCTCAGACAAAACTCCCTCTGAGTTCTGGCTGAGAGGGAACAACTGCAGGGCCAGTCCTAGACGAAGTGAACCGCTTGTGCTTGTCCTTGAATCTTGTGCCACCAAAATAGAACAGGGAGTGAAAGTTTCAACTGTGAACTCTTCCAACTCCGGTTGACAAACTATAGCTTAAAAGAAATATCCCTAACATGGAAAAAAATTGCATTCTGTCCTCTTTCCCTGGCGGCGTTTCACATTTTTGCTTGACTTGTTACTTTAGATTAACCTGATATATTTGAAGCAATCTGATATTTTTAACATAGAATCTATTTTCTTCTTGGCTGTATATAATTAGATACAAATACACTTAGATTATGGATTTTTGCAGTGGATTTTATTATCTTTCATTGTGTGTCTGTCCAGCATCCAAATGAAAATGATCTGTTTCTCATGTGGAGGTATAAATGAAGAGTGGGCTGTCTTTTTGTACATTTGATCACGTAGCTTTTGTTGAAACATAGTTTCCAGGGAGTTTAAGTCCTGGTTCTGCATTGCAAAGCACTATGGCCATGCACCATTTAAATTCATTTGTGGCTAACCTCTGTGGACAGAGCCAAATTTCTCAGTGTATTAACTATTTGTTCAGTTTTTGCACACTGAGCTTTCTGATCTCTGTTGCCATATGATGCTTAGACTTGCATAAGGAAAAAAGAATATGGGGACATTTCTATGTGAGAAGGAGAATTCTCTTTAGGAAGGGTACCTCACTGGATTCAGTGGAGAATTTGTGTTCTGTTCTAGTTCATTCATTATTCCAAGTATTTATGGTTTTTTACACAATTCAATATTGTATGTGTTAAGTTCAGCACTTTCTGTAACCAGTCTGTGCTATCTGATATGTTTGTTATAACACAGTTTTGACCCATTAATACTGGCTGGCCCTGCTATGTCACAACTTCATTTGGCTAACCCAGGGGTCCCAAACGTGGTGCCTGCAGGTGCCATGGCGCCTGCCAGGGCATCTAAGTGTGCCCACGTACTGGCCGACAGTCGAGCATCTGCCGAAGTGCCGCCGACAAGCAGCGTCATCCAGAGGTGTTGCCGCCAAAATGCCACCGATTTTCAGCGACATTTCAGCGGCGACGCCTCTGGATGATGCTGCTTGTCGGCGGTATTTCGGCGGTGATGCCTATTGATGTTGCTGCTTGTCGACGACATTTTGGTGGATGCTTGTCCGCCGCCATGGTCCTCTGTGGTTCGTGGTCTGGTGCCTGCCAGATGAAAAAGTTTGGGGACCACTGGGCTAACCTGTTCATAAGCACAGCAGTTTGTTTATGCTGCTCTCTGTCAGTGATACCATTGTCTATTATAAAGAAAAGGTTGATTTTAATATCAGGTACGTGAAAGGAGAACTGATTTTCAATATGTTACGATGTGCTGTCCCTATTTGTAAATAACTGCATACACATCCTACTATTGACATGGGATCTGAAGTAATCTATTAAAAAGGTAAATTAAAATGCCTTTCAGAAACATGTCAGTGCATAAGATAATCATAGGAAAAAAATTCGCTTGTGTGCTCACAGAAAGAAGCCTAATTTCTTTCTCTAACTAGATCTAGAAGCTCGATGCTGCAGCGTAGTTGGAGCAACACCACTACGACTAACGCTGAGGGACCTGTGAAACTACATGAGGGTTCTCAGGTCCTTCTAACCAGCTCTAATGAGATGGGCACAATTAGGTACATTGGCCCTACTGACTTTGCACCAGGGATATGGCTTGGACTTGAACTCAGAAGTGCCAAGGGAAAGAACGATGGATCTGTGGGTGACAAGCGCTACTTCACCTGTAAGACAAACCATGGCGTCTTAGTTCGGCCTAGTAGAGTAACCTATCGTGGGATTAATGGAGCAAAACTTGTGGATGATATTTGTTGAACCAGAATGCTTACAACCTGTGCATCAAGTGCTAGTGCAATGATATATAAGCATTAAACCACATACAATAACCCCAACATCATCTGCACGGAATGCTGACTGAAATTTTATCTAAAACCTGCTTCTTTTGGTAATGTATCTCTTCAGGCTCTAACCACCTGAGTCATCATGAGGAGTGGAAATCATATACCCCTCTCTCCTATTTTGACACAGTCCCTGCCAGTGAGTTTCTTGTAAAAGCATTCTGGGTTTGATACTGTATTATTTGAATAATGTCCCACTCTGAGAAGGCCAGTAAGGCCAGTATATCTGACGTTCTTTTAAGTTGCTTTGTGATTCAGTGTATTTGGAAGGTTTTTTTCCGTGTACTAATGAACTGGTACATCATTCTCCTGCCTTTTCATAACAAAGGAGATTGTTAACTGAGTCACATTAGTCTGTGCAGTATTGGTCCCAGGATATTAGAGACAGGGGTGAGTGCCAGAATATATCTTTTATTGGACCAACTTCTGTTGGTGAGGGAGACAAGTTTTTGAGTATGCAGAACTCTTTTATTCTTCTTCTTCCCAGACCTGAAGAAGAGTGCTGTGTAGCTGGAAAGCTTTTCTCTCACCAAGAGAAGTTGGTCTAGGGAAGAAGGATATTCCTCCTCCACCTTGTTTCTCATATTAGTCTGTTTGCTAGACACTTTGTCCATCTCTCTGTGAGCTAGTAGTAATAAGCAGGAGACATTACTTTTTTTTTTTTTTTAAATCAGTTGTGAACCAATTAAGTATTTTATCATTCATAAAAAAACACATCCCAAAAAAACGCACACAGGGCTAATGGAAAAACCTGTAATTGGAAGAATTTGCTGCTACCATGCTATGCCAGTGAACAGCATGAATGAAACAGAAAAAAGACTGTAAAAAGCACAAAGACGCTGTTTCTGGTTTGCACTTTTCTCTGTGTGGATTTGTAAAAAGACAGCAGCATGCAAGATGCACTTTTGAAAATATAATGCACTTTCAGCTCTCTTCTCTGGAGAGCTTTCCCCTGCTGTTTGAAGAAATTCTTTTGTTTGCTGTTGCTGCAGGCTACAATCATCATCATGTTTCAATGCATATAGATAGAACTTAGGTTCACCTCACGTAGTACTTGCATCACTAATATTTATCCTTTTTATGTACTGTGCAGGAAGTACTGTGCATTATATGTATATTTTTAAAGCAAACATTATTCTGTTTTTACTTCCTTCACATTTTATATATTTCTTCATTGTCCTTCAGAGCAGTTTCTTCCTTGCTACATATGCCATTTATAAAATTCAAAATTGCCTATGAATCTTTTTAGATGTAACATGGTAACACTTCTATTTTGATTATTTGGCTGCAACATGATTTGTCTCAGCCTTTTTAAATAAACTCAGTGTTTTTAGAATTTGTTTCATATACATCCTGAACAGCTAAAATACATAACATGTCTAGCATGTATTAATATCTTTTAGTGCAAGTATACAGGTTTCAAACAGTAAAATGATTTGACACTTCTGAATGAGCTGTTTGTTGCATTTCACTTAAGTGAGAAATGTACAGTGCTTTAAATTACATTTGTAGTATCCTATTTTTAGACTGACTTTGTGCAGCTTATACAATGTATTTTAAATATGGCTATTTTTCCTGAACTATTAAAAAAGGCTGCATATTGTATTCTGATCTATGGACGTTTTTAACTGAAGATAAAAATTGTAAATGTACACGTTTTATTATAAACTGTCTAACTTATAGCTTTGTATTTGAAGTTAGCAAGGTTTTGAACATCTGTATGTCCAGCATCTGTTTCTTCCATGTTTTATATGTATAGGTATCTTTTTTTTCCCTGTAATTAACACAGTACTCATGGATCTTTGATTAACGCCCATTCTTTTAAAGATCATTTGCTTTTGGGGGAGTGTCTCACAAAATGAGTGTCCTTTTTTTTTCCTTACAAATTATGTAAATAGGACAGAGAAATGGCAACTCTAATATATTAACAGGTTTTATATCTTGATGCAGTTTATCATCTTGCTGTATGGTACAGAATTGCAAGCTGCCAAACAAAGTGTATACATCACTTAAAGTGGTCTTGTTTTTTCTCTCCCTCCACCCGTTTTGGATAGTGCAATGTCTGAAGTAACGTCCTGGTGGCTTAGGTTATTTGTCCACTCTTTTCATTGCTAATGAGGCTAATGTTCAGGTGCCATAGTTCATCTGTGCAAAGGTACAGCTACTCCTGGTGCCCACTGTTGGAGGGCCTCGCTTTCCTGTTCTTTGTGCCAAAAATGATCAGCAGGGGCACAGTTAATCTCGCTGCAGTGTCAAGGCTGAAGGCCAGTGATGACAGGAGGACTGAGATCGAACCTGGCTCTGTGACTTTTAGGCATGTCACTTGCCCTATTGTGCTCTATTTCCCAGTCTACAATCAGGGGATGATATGTAACCTTTTCTAAAGCAATAGGAGATCTTTAGCCAGAAGCTCTCCCGTGGCATACAAGTGTCAGTCATAACTCTGATGGGCTTCCTATATGACCTTGAGTGAGTCATTAATCTCACTCTCTCATCTTTATCTGAGGGGTGTGAATAGCTTTTTTTACACAACTTTCAGTCCTGTTGCCACTAGGAAAAAAACACCATGAACTTTAACACACATTTACTTTGCTAAATAGCCACTGCACCGAGCCTGCAAGGAGATTAACAGGACTTGCTCCAAATTTTAGGTAGGAGTTGAAATATTAGTGAAGTTACTTCTAAGCCTAGTGATGACAATAGTTCATCCTCAGCTTACAAGTCAGGTGTGATAAACTGATGTTGAGATAATGATGGCCGAGATTTCAATATATAACCCAACAGCTGGAGTTAGTTTGTCATTTTATTTATCTTCATGCCGTTTGGTTCACTACACATGTTTACAATACAAATACACTAGTCAATACAAAATACTCAATGACCATATATTAGTATGTCTTTTAATATCCCTGAAGTGCATAGGCCCTTCCTTTACACATAGTGTTGCATAAGCTGCTGTACCTGTGATAGACATTCTAATGAAGCAGGGTTACAGACCAGAAAAGCTGGATGCAGATACACTCCTTTGAGGAATATGGGGTAGGCAACACGTGATGTCTTTTATCCCTGTAAAGGATTTTTATGCTATTAGTTTTTCAAGGTTTTTTTTTTTTTAACTAAGCTGATTGTGTCAGCTCCATGACCAGACTTGCAAAAAATCAAACTCTTAACAGACAGTAGACTAACCCTGTCATGCATTGTAGAAATGAGACCACAGAGGCTTGTGACAATACGCCACCTTTGCCCAGACACAGCAAGGGACGTGAGTGGTGCTACAGGTGGATGTGCCACTTGACTGGTTCATTACAGGCTGAAGCCATCACCAAACTGAAATCAGCTACCTGAAAGAAAGTGTGGGGCCGCCAGTAAACTTGCCAATGAGCTTCCCTACCAGTCCCAGCAAGAAGTGGAGCAACCTAAATGCAAATGAAGGCCATTACCCTGTGCTTTCTGGCTCATGTCCCCCTCTCACACTGCCATAGCCCCTTCCTCTCCCAGTTGTAATTCACCTTATTGCTGCCTGAACCTACAACTCTAATGAGGTATATGGGTCCTGACAGGAGAAAAGGGGTGGGGGCAGGGTTAAGGCTCAGCAGGAATCTTCTCCTCATTCCCCCTTACCCACATTAGAACCTACTGAAATTCTACAAGAAACCACTAGTGCCTAGGTCTAGTCCACATGGGCTTTAGCCAGTTTGTGCTAAATGTCCTACAGCAATGCTGTGGTTATGGTTCCATCAGCCTGCATGTCTTATAGGCTGTCATGCTACCCACAGTTCAGTGTAGCATAAAGGAAGCTACATATGATATCCAAATGAAGACATTTACAATGAGATAGTTTATAGTAGAATCACAAGGCCTACACTGGGGGAAGTACATGTACACTATGTACATGAACATTTTGTATAACTGTTACTCCAGGACACCCTGACTTAAAATATTGGTTCTGGACAAAAGTTTTTTAAACAAGCGTAAAGTAGCTTCTAGTGTTTTAGATGGGACTCCCTGGAGACATGTCTACTCCAATCATGAGCTCACATGATCAAGCATTTAAAACTCAGCCTGCTTGAAGCAAGCCCTCAATTTCCCCCTCTCCATACAATTCCCCACCACCACACACACACTAGTGGGACAAGTCTGGTTCTGTTACTGGTATACAGCTGGAGTAACCAGTGAAAAGACTGTGGAATTATGCTGATTCTACAGCATTAGGCTTATGAGCACAGAATAGTCTCGGATCCTCCAAGGGATTCTTTGGGTGGGTGGGTGGGGGGTAATAGCTAAAATAAAAGACTTTGAATATCCATCCATCAGTGCACACACTGAACTCTCCAACTACTGTTTTTCATCCCATTCACGTGTTCTGCTAACTTCAGCCCGCCTCCCTTGTAGTTGTGTGGTGACAAAGGTGACAAACCAGGCTGCTATTAAGTTACCCTTCTCACCTGCTAGGAAAGAGCTTGTTATGCATGTCCTGAGCCATTGCATTTTTAATTTCTTGTCTGAACGGATTTCTGCAGATCATGTCACAAAGCAGAGCAGTGATAATCTAAGTGAAGCAGAGCTATTACCACACCATCTTGCAACCCCTTTAGACAAGACTATTAGCATTAAAAATTTAAAGTGAACAGGCACTGTGCAATGCTGGGAGTGTGAAATGCTATTTTAGCTACAAAGCAAACAGGCAGAAGTTTCCTTTCATTACCCCACTACTGGGGTTAGTGTGCAGGGATTAAAGCCCTGCTCCTGCAAACACGCTGGCAGCGAGGTTACAGAGCGGCTTACAATTAAGCAGTGGGTTTAAAAGCAGGAATGCAACTCTCTGCCTTTGATTGGGGGTGGGGGGGGATATGTGTAGCACAGGGCAGAATGTGAGCCACACAGTGCTAGGCTGGAGGTCACTGTGCCAGGCATTGCCCTATGCAGCATACTGAACGGCACACGAGGACTCCCAAGGAAGGAGATTTGGTAAATGTCTTTATACTCACTGGAACAGGGAACTAGGGCAATGCTGAGTTTTCACTAATCCAGCAAGGGGATGGGACGTGAACACAGCGACACTGGAATGGGTTCTGCGGGTGTAGCAATCATCATAGGGGTTGGGGGGGAGGGAATGAGATTTTTGTATTAGAAATAAGCCACAACTCCATGTTCTGAACTCTTCTGAATTCCAGGAGAAATATGTCAGGCGCTGAATTCAGACCTACCTCTGTGGTTCCATAGCTGCACTGGCTCCAACACTACAAAAGCAGCTCATTTCTGGCCATCTGTCTGAACTGATTATGCAAGATGATGGAACCCTCATGAGAAATGCCAACTCAGATTTCTGACATTTGGGCCGAAATCTCATCCTAAAATCTTGCTCCACACCATTCAACCTCAACCCTAAACCTAGTCTTGATTCAACAGAGCCTAAGCCTAGTGTGACACTGAACACCACTGTCCTCGCCCAAAGCACTTTGCACAGAGACTATCAAAAGGAAGATTTCATTAGAACTAGCTGAGGTTTGTGCCTCTTTGAAGATCTCATCCTACACTACAGTCTTGCCAAGTATGGGAGAAGAAAATACTGTCAGCAAATCTGAATTACAGTTCCCCATTTTCCACTGATCAAAACATGCTGTTCATGTGGGCCAGCTATAAATGGTTTTTTAGCTTTCATTGTGAGACTCACACATATAAGGTGACGACCCTCCCCCCCCCCACAGTAAAATTATAGATGCACACCACAAGCCAGAGGCAGAAAAGCCATCAGTATGTCTCCGTGCTCTCCCCGTGACTGGGGAGGAGGAAAAAAAGCTACCCAGGCATCTATTCATCTTCCTTTGCTGATGATGTAAGGGGTCTTTTAAAAAAAATGCTACTTTTAACAGCAGCAATTGGAAAACTAACAATAACTGGAGTTGCAGTCCCAGGTCTGTAGATCAATATGCTTGAAACTGACAGTCACAGGTTATTAAGATTTCAGCTATGCTCCTCTAAGACCATACAGCTATGCAGACTAGGTTCTGCCCTCAGCTATACATGCTGGTAAAGCAGTGAAAACTCAAGAGCGGTTTCTTGCCTTGAAAGGAATGAGAGAAAGCAAAAAGCTTTCCCTTGGGATCTGCTTGAAAAAAAAAATCATCTGGACCCTTTGTGAAAAAGGAAAAGAAAGCTGAAACGTCTAAAGAAAATTTCAGTTCCACAGGGATAATATTCTAGTGCAACCAGCCTTGATGGTACACAGTAAAGCTCAGTCATTGTTGAACACATTGTCTTTCCTGAGACAGTAGAAGAGTTCTTCACTTCTTGTAGTAGCAAGAGTAGTGTGAATGCAACAGTGCTAAGCTAGATGGAATGGCAGCCCTGTTCCAATGTCTGTAAGCAAGTCACTGAGAGGATTAGACACCCAATAAGCTTATAACTCACAACTATCCTTTTAGCTCAAGAGGAAGAGGCCTCTGTATTTGCCACTGAGTTCTGGCCCCCACTACAGCCATGAAATCCATGCAGCCATGACATGCAACATACCAGTAGCAGATGAGTGAAGTCCAAAGCACCCACAGAATCATTACAGTTCACAACTCAGACCTGCTAACATAAGCCTCATTAAAAAAAATAAAAAAAAGTTTGATACACAATTTCAACATTACGCTACTAAGACGTCAGCATTATTTACCAGAGGGATGGGGGAAGGCAGAGCAGAGACAAGAACTTCATTTTAAAGATGAGGGTCTCAGGTCATAGTCGTCAGCTTTGGGATCCTTTTCTGACATCCCAAAGCCTGGAGTGTTTTGATCTGGGGCTCTGGTTTCTTTCGTTAGAGATTTTACTGCAAAGTTTGGATCCAGGACTGGATGCTGAACCACTCCCCCGAAGTTAAAGTCTTGGATGCAGACCCATCTCGTCTATATTCCTTTGCTGCTGCTCCGATAGACCTAGTCCTATGGAAATGGGCACCATATATTTTAGCCAGCACTGCTGCTTCAGCAGCCCCAGTGGAGTATATTGTAAATTATTATCGTACATCTTTATGATGAATTCAATTCTTATGTGTATATTGTAACAACACCCGCTGCATGCACAAGGTGTCACAGAAAGCAGCAGTGCAGCTTTGGGTTTTTAACAGACTAGCATACAAGAATTTGGTTAAAGGAACAAGGGTAATGAACCCGTGAAATGCAGACACTGCCTAGAATCCAGATGGGGGTCCAAAATCAAGCCTTCTGGTTGGAGTCGTTAGTAAAGGGCATTTCAGACCTTTGTATTTCCATCTATTGGTGACTTCTCACTGTAAAGGCCTTTTTAACTTCTCTCTCACACAAGACTGGCCCTGTAAAATTCCACCTGAATTCCACTGAACAACAAGAAATTCTTGTAGAACACGGTGCTGCCTTTCTGTAGCACATAAAGAATTTTAAAGGGCCAGTGCCATCTTTGGCTTTGGGTCTGAAAAAAATAGAAGTCATCCTCCTTTTGCACTTCAGTTAGTTAACTTCCCATCTTACTCAAACCAAACAGTGTGACTGGCATTTTTCCATTGCCCTGCCAATGATACCGTAATTACTGCTGGTGCAGACGACGTTACAGCTGTAATGCAACTTGGGAATGTTCCCTGGTGTCTTCATTCAAAGGTGTTTTATCCTTTTTGAATAAATGCTTCTTTCCCAAGCCACCTCAAACCTCTGCCATCCATAGGGGATTTCAAGTGTCCCATTCCACAGCAACCAGCAGCTTGGCAAGGAAAACCCCAAACATCAAATACTCAAGCAGTGAAGCCTGACCTTACATTTAAGCAGAGCACACACAGTTGAGAAGAAGCGCACAGGGAAGGGCACGACACGACAATGACCATGCATATAAGTTTATGCAACCGAAAGCTGGGCCTTGCAGTTAACGTTAATATCCCCCCTTTCTCATAGTAGTAGTAGAGGCTCCGATGAGTTGAAGCTTCTTGGGTTATCTGAAAATACGGCTTCAAAGGGTGGCACTTTAGAGCTAGTTGGCACATAATGAAAATTAGCGCTGTCTGCTCTCTCTCGATGACAAGGACAACACTCTCCAAGCTCAAGAGCCACACAGAATGAGAGTCAAGAGTGCAGAGGGCCCTCAAGGCCCCTCATGGGCTACATGGCTCTTGTTTCTATGGACAGAGTCCTCATAATTGCTAGCGCAAGGTGGGGCAGAGACTTCCAGGGGTAAGCCCTGCTGTTGGTATCCATAGTTGACATTCCCACAGGGGAAGTGGCGGAGCCTAAAGAGAGGCACTTCCTTCACACTAGCTGTTAGTGAAGACGGTTCTAAGAGCAGAGAGGAGCCTGGCAGCCTGTTAGTCACAACGCCGGGACCCACAGTACAGTTTCCTTCGTGCCCCAAATTCTCCCTCTCGGACATCTCTTTCTCCAGCAGAGAACTGTTTTTGACAACAGGCTTCTCTGCAAACCAGGAGCCATATGTTGGATTCCAGAGATTGGTGGGCTTATTTCTGGACCCTCTGCCTTTCTGAAGGTCAGAAGCCGGGGTGGACTGCGCATAAGCCATGTTGATGTGTCCCCCTTCCAGGGCTGATCGCACATTAACAGCAACCGGAGGCTCGGGGAGTGCCACTTTTGCCAAAGGTTTTCCAGCTGTGACAGCTGAAGGCAGAGGGGGTGGAGAAGGCAGGGCCTGCTTGTCACCCTCTCTCTTTTGGTGTGGGGAGACCATCAGAGGAGGGATTGCTTTAGGGTCTTCTGGGCGCATTGGAACCTTCTCCTCCTCCTCAATGGATGGGCCATATTCCACAGGTAAAGCAGTGGTGATGACATCAGGATCCTAGAGGGGAGAACAATGACATTCTTTCAATCGCTTTTCCCACTGCTGATATTCAGGCATTGTTGCCAGTTGCCTCCTGTTTATAATAATTGTCCTGTATCCAAAGAGCATCTTTTGCCACAGAGGAGCCCGAACTTTATAAAAGGAATCCCAGGAAAATGCAACTACCACTGGGGTGGAACGTGACAGCTTTTTTACCAGCATTGAGAAACACGGCACATTAGTGAAGAAGACTTCCCATGTGCAGCTGAAACTGCAAGGAGAATGTTGGGAGGATACAGATTGGAACACAGAGTTCATAACATTCTCTTATAATGCAGAAGCGGTTACAGCTGTGAAAATGTAGCAGCAATGTGGTGCAGGGTGGGGACTCTAGGCATGCAGAGTAACATTTTCAAAAGCACCTAAGCCACTTAGGAGCGTACGCCTCAGTGGAGTCGGGCTCCTAAGTAGTTTTGGCATTTCAACGGGACTTAAGCACTTTGAAAATGTTACCCAGAAAGCCGTAAAAGTGTGCGAAGCTAGTCAACTGCTTACTAGTAATAGACAACCAAAAAAACAAACACAAAACCTGGAGTTAACATCTCCACCTGAGGATCTAAAAGTACCTTTTAATGGATTAAACCTCACAATGTTTCCTCTAATTTTTCCCACCCATGTGCAGAATGAATTTTGTTATGTGCACCAATATGAAAGTAATGTGTGGCGGGGGTGGGGCCAAAGGTTTGCAGTGTGGGAGGGGGCCCCAGGCTGGGGCAGGGGCCTAGGGTATGGGAGGGGGTGGGTGAGGGTTCCAGCTAGGGGTGTAGGCACTGGGGTGGGGCGGGAAATGAGAGGTTTGGGTTTGCCATGGAGCTGTGGCAGGGAGAGAGGACTCCTCCCAGCCCTCTCCTGCTGCAGCAGCTCCAGTGCCAGAGCTGGAGGAGAGGCATCTTGCCCCGCCGTGGCTCCGGAGTGGGAGGGAGAGTTATCTCTCCCCGCCGCAACCCCGGAGTTGGGACAGAGAGGCATCTCGGGCCGGGGAAGAGGCGTCTCTCCCCGCCGCAGTCCCGGAGTTGGGAGGGAGAGGCGTCTCTCCCCACTGCAGCCCCAGGGCTGGGGGACAGAGATGTCTCTGCTTGCCATGCCACAGCCCGGGGGCTGGAGGAGTTGCCACAGCTCTGAATGCCCCAAGCTTCCCTATCACCACCTCCCACCTCACCCCACTGCCCCCACCTACTCCCTAGTCCCCATCTCACCTCACTGCCATCTTCCAGGCCCACCTGTGTGGAATATGCATGCCTGTGTGGCTCTGCCAATTAAGTGTGCGGCCTTTGATGGCCTCTTGCATGGCTGTGCGCCTAAGAGGGAACGTAGCTCACAACACCCCAGTGGGTGGATCAGTACCGGCCCTATTTTACACATGGGGAAACTGAAGCTCAGCGTGGTGAAATGACGTGCTGTCTGGTCTGTGCCAAAGTTTGCAAGCCAACATTTTCCTGACTGCTTCATTTGCGAGACCACTAGACTAGAAGAGCTGAGTTAATGAGCTGTGTACTAAAAAGGGAAATCAGGTTCAGACCAGGAGACCCAACCCAATCCCTCCGCCTGACCTTAATGCTCCTAGCTCCTACAGCACTGCAGTCCCCAATTGTCTTCTCCAAATGGGCCAGGTCCACATGAGGCTAGAGATGGGCTCAAGTTAAGAAATGTAATCAGATTCTAGATTCAGACTGCCCCAGAGTTCATCACTGCATCCAGTGTTCCAGTTCAGATCCATCTTGGCTCTAACCAAGAAATTTCAGTCTGTATCCAAACCTCTCCACAATTCAAGGGGTCTACTGGAACTGGTGCCCTGGGTCAGATCCATCCCTGCTCAGTACTGGTCAACGTCTTAAGAATTAAAATGTGCAAAGTGGCTGTTATCTGGCAATCCCCTTGCAGCATAGCTAGGGAAGAAAGGAGTGCAAGTGCTAGAGTGCAACCTGGTGGACTGGCTCAGGCCTTTGGCTTGCTGGGGAACTGTACCTAGATGTAGAAACAGCAATCACAGAGTTGCTATACCTGTGTACGGCCTCTCCTATGTGAGGTGTGTGCATGGACAATGAGGAGCACCCTCTCTTTGGGCAGGGAGATGGAAGCATGTGTTTCTGAAGGGCAGAGAGGATCCATCACCTGAGTTTACTACACATGACACTGATTTCAGGCTAACACAACATGTGTGTTTAGAGCTCACTGCAGTAGTGCAGTACTGCCCACTGGGTGTCTTATGAAAGAACAAATACCTGGGTGCAATATTCAATCCTCTCCAGTATTATGGCAAAGTTTGGCCTGTCTTCAGGCTGGTGCTGCCAGCACTGGGTCATTATACGATACCTACAACAGCAGAAGGAGAGAAAATCATGAAAAGCAGGAAGGCAAAAGGAAGATGCGTTTGGTAGTTAATGGACTTCAGTTCACCATGGTCCATTAGTACTCACTAGCCCACCAAGTGTTCATTGTCACCTTCCACGATGAGTGAAAAAATCCATCCTGCTATGGGTTCAAGTGTAGGGTCCTATACCACTCTCTATCTGCATGCAGACAGTGCACCTCAAGGGCCAAATATATCCTTAAATGCTGCTGTTAGGAACATGTCGTGAAATTGACATCAGGCCTTTGCTACATATGGGGAAGACCTAACAAAGTGACTATTTCCATCCAATCCCCTCCTCATTTCCCACACACTTGAAACATTATATGTGGTATTGGGGGGAAAAACACCTCTACAGAGAGGGAAGCTGCTCCAACTCCCATTTAGAAATCAAACTGATAAGAATGGGGGTATGGATTCAAAGTGGGTTGGGAATTCCCACACAGATGCCTTGCCAGGAGTCTCTTCTACCATACGTCCTTTGATAATATTCCTTCCAAACCATGAGGTTCCTTTTCCCCCCAGACTCAGGTGGGCCATTCAGTTGAAGACAGGATGTTACCTGATGTCATACACTGCCTTTGGTGGCTGGTCAGGGAAGCATTGCCTTGAGAAACTAAATTGGAGGCCGCTGCATTGCAAGAACTCTAGTGATAATTGTGTGCTACTTTTTATTCCAGAAGGTCCCAACACTACTGAACTGATTTTCAAAGACACTGAGCCCCTACAGCATATTTGAAAATCAGGCCATCCAGGTAGATGGACTGCTTCACCCGCCACCTGTGGGGTGGAATCCAGCGACACTTCAGAAAAATGACCTAGCCCCACTGAAACCACACAGGGAATTTACTGTAGGCAGGTTAGAACCTAATTAACTGGGCCAAGGCTTTGCTACTTGTGAGCAACACCAGGGATCTTTAATGGCCACAGGTGGTCAGAACTTGCAGTTTTATATCTGATCTGAAGGACAGAGCTATTGACCGATATTTTTTAATGCACTAGCCAATGGTCAATACTTCCCCAGAAGGCACTCACTGCTAACCTAAAAGGGTTGACAGATAACATTACCAGTAAGGAAAAAGTCTCTGGAACTTGAGTTCATTAAGGAAGGTCATTAAATATATGGTAATAAAGCTAATAATCTTCTGGCCAGAGCAGAGTGTTCATGCACAAAATGAGTTAGTTTCATACACAGGGCCAGGGCAGTTTTTGGGTGGATCCATCCTTCCTCCGTTTGTTACGAACTCCAGAACCTCCTGGTTACTTTTGCTAGGATAAGGCATATATCCAAGAGAGAATATCTCCCACAGCAACACACCAAAGGACCTGGACACAGAACAAAAGGAAAGAAGCTCAAGGACACAGGCACAAAATAGTATTGCAATTCAATGGCTATGCACTTAGAGCCATTAAAACCAGTATTTGCTTTGTGCACCCTACAGTCAGTCAACCTGTGGAACTCTCAGCTGCCGGAGAACACTAAGACAAAGTGGCTGATGTAAAAGAAGGGCTGGATGACTTTATGGGAATCAATAACAATCATTGTTAAGCAAGCCAAGACTGTGATGTGAGTAGTTAAATGTCATGCTTCAGAGTACAACTACACTATCTGCCCAGCAGGGTCAGGAAATAGTCATATATACTTGGTGTCTAGCATGTTATAATTGGATATAACAGGTGTATTACTGTGAGAGGACTTGCCTTCTTTTGAGGTATTGGGTATTAGGCCTGGTCTACACTACGATTTTAGGTTGAATTTAGCAGCGTTCCCTCAATTTAAGCCTGGACCCATCCACACGATGAAGCCCTTTTTCTCGACTTAAAGGGCTCTTTAAATCGATTTCTTTACTCCACCTCCAACAAGGGGATTAGTGCTGAAATCGGCATTGCCGGGTCAAATTTGGGGTAGTGTGGACGCAATTTGATGGTATTGGCCTCCGGAAGCTATCCCAGAGTGCTCTATTGTGACTGCTCTGGACAGCACTCTCAACTCAGATGCACTGGCCAGGTAGACAGGAAAAGGCCCACGAACTTTTGAATTTCATTTCCTGTTTGGCCAGCATGGCGAGCTGATCAGCACAGCTGACCATGCAGAGCTCATGCAGAACACATCAGCATGATGTGCACATTGCTGGGGTACATTGCTCGGCTCATAGTTTGTGAGAAGTCTATGTCCGTTTCTATGTCCTCATCACTCTCGTCATCGCACTGCCATCCTCCTCCTCGCCTGGTTTTGCTTTTGCAGCTTCTGGTTCTGTGCTGAAAAAAGGTGCGAAACAATTGTCTGCCGTTGCTCTGACGGAGGGAGGGGCGACTGACGACATGGCTTATAGGGAATTAAAATCAACAAAAGGGGTGGCTTTGCATCAAGGAGAAACACAAACAACTGTAACACGGAATGGCCCCCTCAAGGATTGAACTCAAAACCCTGGGTTTAGCAGGCCGTTAAGTTCACAAAACAAATCGTGTCAATTTCTTGTTTTGATCCAACCCATTTATCTTTTACATCTTAGGCTTGCAGCAGACGGTGCAGTATGACTGCTAGCCATCATCATCTCCTGGTTGCTCGCCAGAAAACGGTGCAGTACGACTGCTAGCAATCGTCATCTCCTGGGTGCTCAGCAGAAAATGGGAATGACTTGGCTGAGTCACTCCCATGTTTGCCCAGGCACCCCAGCCAACCTCACCGAGGTGGGCTAAAAGAGCACCCAGGAGTATGACGACAATGGCTACCAATCATAATGCACCGTCTGCTGCCAAAAGGCAATGAGCTGCTGCTGTGTAGCAATGCAATCCCACGTCTGCCAGCACCCAGTAGACATACAATGACGGTGAGCTGAGCGGGCTCCATGCTTGCCGTGGTATGGTGTCTGCTCAGGTAATCCAAGGAAAAAGGCGCGAAACCATTGTCTGCCGTTGCTTTCACGGAGGGAGGGAGGGAGGGAGAGGGGGTCCTGATGACATGTATGCAGAACGACCTGCGACACTGTTTTTGCCCCATCAGGCATTGGGATCTCAATCCAGAATCCCAATGGGCAGCAGAGACTGCGGGAACTATGAGGTAGCTACCCACAGTGCAATGCTCTGGAAGTCAACACTAGCCTTGGTACTGTGGACGCAGTCTGCCGACTTAGTGCACTTCAAGCATTTTGTGTGGGGACACGCACAATCGACTGTATAAAAACGATTTCTAAAAAACCGACTTCTATAAATTTGACCTAATTTCGTAGTGTAGACATACCCTTAGCCACTGACGGAGGCAGGACTGTGGTTTGATCCTTTATGGCAAATCCTGTGTTCCTGAATAAACAACAATGCACTTTGCTCTTGTACAGAGGATACAAGTGACCTCTAGCCTTAGAGACCTAGCCCCATATGTTTCAGGGAATTAAAATTAGAATATTCCCTGGGTTACATCACAAGCTTTGGTCTCTGTGGCTGGGCATGTAACACTCTGAAGATTGAAAATGCAACCTCCTCAGCATTCATTTGACTGGCAGCTTGGAAAATGTCAACATTTTATGGGTTAAACACTGCAGTGTGGTTGGGAACAGAATAAAACAGCCCAATGATCACCACTTTGGTGCTGATGGACAGCAAACAACGCTATTGTGTCCTTGGGAGGATTTAACTTGCTCCATCAGCTGTGAAACAAGCTGTATACTCTCACTCCACACCCTGGGAAGCAGAGGCGGCTCTAGGCATTTTGCCGCCCCAAGCACAGCAGGCAGGCTGCCTTCGGCGGCTTGCCTGCGGGAAGTCCCTGGTCCCATGGATTCAGCGGCAGCCTGTGGGAGGTCCGCCAAAGCTGCGGGGCCAGTGGACCCTCCGCAGGCATGCCGCCGAAGGCAGCCCTCGAGGCGACTGGCAGAGCGCCCCCTGCAGCTTGCTGCCCGAGGCATGCACTTGGCGTGCTGGTGCCTGGAGCTGCCCCTGCTGGGAAGGTAGCTGGTGAACATTAGTACTGATGGCCTCACAGTCTCCTCCTCTCCCCAAACACTCTCCTGCACTCCTGGCTTCCTGACCCAGCTTTGCCTGAGTGATTCTTTCCCAATCAGCAGTACCCCTGCTCTGTCAACACTGGCCCTCTGCTTCCTGACACTAGGGACTGCCAGCCACGGCAGAGTGAGCAGGGCCAGGCTCAGCCACACCATGCAAGTGACTGCTCAAGACCCTGCCCTTTTGGAGGTATCCACAGCCCTTCACTGACTGCAATTTACATATCAGCCCAAACTCTCCCACCCTCCCCTGGCACCACACGGCTTCATGTGCTGCGTCGGACCAAGAGGAGGTGGCAATTCAGGGCATTTCCTCTTGCTCCTCTGACACTGGCCGTGTCTGACCTTGCCGCTGAAAGATGGTTTGCTCCTACAAAGAGACTAGACTCCTTTCAATAGCGTACAGCTGACACCTTCCTTGCTAGATCACCTGTTCATAACCAATACAGCATTTAAGCCAGATCCATTGCTCCTAGGAGAGAGCCTTCACTTTGCAAGGATCTGGCTATTTGCTCCCTCATCCCCTCTATTAGATCCCTTGCTTTCAAAGCTCCATCTCTTCTTTTTTTGGTGGGGGGGCGGGGAAGGACAGGAACGTGTTCCTTTTACAATGGGAAGTAGGTAGTGAGTCATTTTTAAAAACAGGTCAAGAAAAAAGCCCACCACGTATCAGTTTTTGAAGTAAATATTCCTTCCATAAAGGCCTCAGGTGGCATCCATTTGACTGGCAGCATGGCACACCCGCCCTTTCGATAATAACTGGCCCTGCAGAGGAAAAACAAAGTGAACAGTCAGCCCAGGATTCAGAAAGAAAGTGGCATTAATATAGTACTTTTCTAATTAATGGATTACAGTGACCAGCCTGAGGGCTGGCTCGTTCAGTAAAGAGCTTAAATCGGGGCTTTTCTTATAGACAAAGCAGCATGGCAGAGATTATATTGACAAGATCTTTTTCTATTCATAGAAATAGTGAGAACAGGCATTTAATGTAGGGACAGCTCTGTACTTTGCCTCGCTTTGTGCCTGATCCCACAACCTGTGAGTAATCCTGTGGATAGTTCCACTGAAATCACTGGAATTACTCACATGAGTAAGAGTCTCAGAGCAAAACCTTTCTCTTTGGGAAAGCTTTTTCACTGTAGCAGGAAAGACATTTCACAGCATTGATACCCACATCCAGTTAAGCACTCCCCTCAAAATAATAAAAACCTGTAACAAATAGATCAACCCAACCACCAGAAAACAACGCTGCTAGGTCAGGTTGGCAGAGACCCTGGGGTTTTTCACCGTCCTCTGCAGCATGGGGCCTGGGTAACTTGTAGGTTTAAACTAGTGTAAATGGTGGATTCTCCGTAATTTGAAGTCTTTACATCATGCTTTGAGGACATCAGTAACTCAGGCAGTGGTTAGGGTCTATTACGGGAGTGGGTGGGCAAGGTTCTGTGGCCTGCGATGCACAGGAGGTCAGACCATGATGGTCCTTTTTGGCTTTAAAGTTCATGAGTCTATGAAAATACCCCAGGCAGCATTCTTAGCATGGTAAGGGAGAAAAGCCAGAGTCCACTAGGGATTTTGCTATTACCATGAATTTTATGTAGCTGGTACCCAGACACTGCGGTGATGGCTGCCAGCATAAAATCCTAACAATCTTAGCTAGATATCAGGCCTTTTGTGTCAATATCATTTAAAATTAAATCCATCAAGCTCAAACCCTTGTACTGGCAGGCACATATGGGAGCTTGTGCATGCAAGCAAGCTAGAGGTGTCCACACAAAATGAATGTGAATGGAAAAGTGTGTAAATTTCATAGGCGCCTTTGAAGAGGAGTAAAGGGTACTAACAGTTAGTTGTGCCAAGTATGCTGTTTTGCTATCTCAGAGTCCTCTTGTATTGCAGGGCTTCATGGTAGCAGGGTCTTGCCTTGTTTGGTAATAAAAACCAAACAGTGCAAATGCACTCACATCTCTAAGGGAGTGCTACAGTCACATCACCTCAAGCTGTGATCTTCCCAGAACTCAAGCTAAGTAGGGTCAGGCCTGCTCAGTACTTGCATGGGTGACCTCAACAGAAAACCCCAAGGTACCAACACAATTTCTTACAGTGATTCAGTAAGTGGCTTTCTTTCCATTGAGCCAGGAGTGAACTAGTTCTCCAGCACAGTGTTAGGGGGTGCTATGCAGCTGGGTTGCAGATGAGCTGTAAACTGAGGTCCTGACCACTTGTGATCATTAAAGATTTCCTGGCACTTCTTGGAAATATAGCCTCATTAACCCTAGTGGCCTGGCTAAATTCCAGTTTGAGTAATTAGAGTCTCCTGATCTTTCCTCCTTTATATGCAGTCAATTGAGGAGATTTACTTATGACAAAAAATGGAAGGGAACAGGGTCAATAGCAAGGAGGAGGGAGATTAAACTCAAAGTGATTTGGAGTCACAGAACAAAAGGGCACATCAATGACTTATGCCACTTAGTGCTGAGAAAATGAAAGTAAAACACTAGGGATGGAATTCAAGAGAAGGGGAAAATGTTCTCTGGCCATATGGAAAACTCTTCCCAGGAGAAGGCTCTGAGGAAGCAGTAAGCAGCCTGTCAATCCACAACTTGAAAGCAAACAATAGCATCAGACAGGGAGTCATATGGGAAGGATTTCAGAAATCTCTCTTTTCTGGGGTTAAACAGAGCAGCACATGATGACACTTAACCAGGCACATAATACCCCATTATGGTACATTTCTGCCTAGTGATGTCATAAACTGAGTTCCATTACCTGTATATGTCCCGGGCCATTCCAAAGTCTCCAATTTTAGCTACTCTTCCAGGCCCTTGACAAGTAAGGAGACAATTCCTGGCAGCAATGTCCCTGAGAAAGAAAGAAGGAAAGCAGCAGAAAGAGAAGGAGAGAGAAAAGAAAAAAATCATTTTACCTTTCAACAGTTTTGCAAAAGCCAAAGGAAATGACAAGAAAACATATCCTGCTTTCCTGAGGGGTTGAGATCCCTCAAATCCCAGTGAAGTCAATATCTGCAGATAACAAGCTATGTCCCATTGTTTTAGTAGAAATCTTTTGAATTTAAATATTCCATTTGCTATTTGTAATAATTTTTAATGCCTTTTATCATCACACGTGCATTATTCAGTATGGCAGAGGCCTCCTGCCAATACCCCTCCTTGCAAGTGTTGTTGAGACTCTAGAAAGTTGGCAGTAAAAGATCGGAGTTGGACAACCCACCTCTTCCAACAAAACTCTGTCCCATCATGACTACTGCACCTATACCTACTACATCTTTGTCATGTGTAGTCACATCTATACCAGAGACAGGCAGAATAGTCAGTGCTACAAGGAAAATGCTCAAACCTGGATTTCAGAAACCAGACAGACACCTGACTCAAACCCTAAATCCGTGCCCTTGCCTTGAACTCTGTCACCCATCTCTAATGGGCTGCATGAAAACCCTGGGTCTGGACATAGATCCCTTGTGGCTTGGTTCCAGCTCTACTAGAATGAAAACCAGGAACACAAGCCTGGCAAAATCACCTCAGAGAAGTGAACTAAAAAATGGCAGCAGCAAGTTTGTGGCTCCCCTGCAAAGCCATGCAACTCTGCTCCATGTGACTGCTGAGATTTTCCAGGGACAGACAATGGGAAAGCACTGATGGTTAGCACCTCAGACTTTGCAGCCAGAAGGACCACAAATGTGGCTATTCGTAATCACGTTGGATGCTATAAAACTCTCAAATTATTTCCTTAAAACTAGAACTATTGAGGATATTGAAAAGGTCTGAAAAATGTGGACCAGTTCTGCATTATTTTTATGAATATTTTGTGTATCTCTATATGTTTCAGTATTGTGGTGGGGCTTGCTGTATAGAACACTATGGGTTAATTCTTAATGTAGCTCTCAACACATACACAGGAACCAGGCAATAACTCTAACTCAGCTACTGGTGCCTAGTAGACAGTACAGTGCTGGAAGTCTACTTCCAACCCCTCTGGCGAGATGCATAAACCACACTGACCAGGTTTGTATCCCAGGACAAACAAAAGGACATTTAAATGAATAAAAGAGTGCCTGTGAGCTCCAGGAGGAGCCTGTGGGTCAGACTGACACAGAGGCAGATGAGGTGGTGCAGTCTAGCTCATCCAGGCCCAACGTCAGGGGAGCCTGGGAAAAGTGGGAACTATCTAAACTGGAAAGGAAAGATTAAGGTTTAGGGCTTGGCTACACTTGCGAGTTGCAGCGCAATAAAGCAGCCCCAGGCGCACTAGTTGACTCCCTGTTCACAGTGGCAAGGCATGTAGAGCGCTCTGACTCCACGGCTACAGCGCTGCTGGTACTCCACCTCGGCAAGTGGAATAACATTTGCTTTGCCCCCGCTGGAGCTCCGCGGTGCCAGTGTGAACAAGGTGTTGCATTACTGCACTGTGATCGGCTTCCGGAAACATCCCATAATCCCCTTAAGTCAAGTGGCCACTCTTGTCATTGTTATGAACTCTTGTAGGAATGCAGATATGCCCCTTCAAAGCTCTGTTTCTGACAGCCGGCATGCAAGCCGTTACTGTGGAATGCAGTATGTGAGGGGGGGGGGGGGTCTGCTGCTGTCTGAACTTACAAGACAGCATGCTGACCTGCTCTCAGTCCCTCAAAAAAACACTCTCTCCCCCCCACATTGTGGGGCGGCTGCCCACCTCCATGCGAGAGGGGGCTAGAGTTGGCCAGAGCGGCTGCACAGGCTGGCAGCCAATCAGGGAAAGCCCTACTGAGTGCCAATCAGGGCTGAGATTAGAGCCAGCCAATCAGGCTAGGCTAGGCCCTATATAAAGGCTTCCCAGGAAGGGCACAGGCAGTCTCTCCCAGGCCTTCAAAAGCTGAAGGTCTGTCTGTCTCCTGTGTGAGGAGATTAGCACCTGGGACAGTGCAGTGCAGTGCAGTGCAGGGCAGGGCAGGGCAGGGCAGGGCAGTGCTGGGCAGTGCTGGGCAGGCTAGGGGGAGCCAAAGGGAACTCCAGCCCGCTACCTGCCAGGCTGCAGGCCTGAGGGAAGGGCCTAGCCAGTGTGAGGGGCTGAAGGGAAAGTGGCCCATGGAGAGAGACGCATGAGGGGAGAGAAGGAGGGCAGGAAGGCTGCTGCCAAAGGGTCCCTGGGTCGGAACCCAGTGTGGAGGGCAGGCTTGGGTCCCCCCCTTTCCCCTTGCACATACACCCAGCCATTTGACGTGGCAGGAGTGGACTGCACCAGACCCCTGACACAAGGGGTTAGACATTGAGGTGTGGTTGACCACTGTGGCTGGGGCACAGAGAAAGACTGCTGTTAACCCCCCACCCAGAAGGGGGTGAGGATGGACTAGGGGGCACTGCCAGATGGCAGTGGCCTGAAATGGATGTTGCCAAGTGGGGAGCAACATGGGTCCCGACACCAGCAGAGAACAGATGACCGATGGGACACCACCAGCAGAGTGCACTCCCCATGGACTGAGCTAATTCCTGGAGCAACCAGCGGGAAGCGCCACGGTGGTGACTCCCAACCCTGTCACACCCCACATACACACAACACATTCCCTGTCACACTCCACTCCCCCCCACCCCTCCCATTTTAAAAGCATGTTGCAGCCACTTGCATGCTGGGATAGCTGCCCATAATGCACCACTCTCAATGGTGCTGCAAGTGCCACAAATGTGGCCACGCCAGTGTGCTTGAAGCTGTCAGTGTGGACAGACTGCAGCGCTTTCCCTACTGTGCTGTACAAAGGCTGGTTTAACTCAAAGCGCTCTACATCTGCAAGTTTAGCCATGCCCTTAGGTATGATAAAATGAGTACAGGCCTTTCATTGTTGTAACCCTTTTAGAACATAAGAGGGGACATACTAGGTCAGACCAAAGGTCCATCTAGCCCAGTATCCTGTCTTCCAACAGTGGGGTGCCCAAGAGGGAATGAACAGAACAGGTAACCATCAAGCGATCCATTCCCTGTGGTCTATTCCCAGCTTCTGGCAAACAGAGGTTAGGGACACCATCCCTGCCCATCCTGGCTAGTAGCCATTGATGGATCTATTCTCCATGAATGTATCTAGTTATTTTTTTTTAATCTTGTTCTAGTCTTGGCTGTCACAACATCCTTTCCCTCACTGTTTGTTGTGTTCCTTTGGTTAAATAAAAAAAAACAACTTGTTCCGAACAAAGGATTACACCACACTTTCATGCTGGTCACAAGTCCCAAAGAGAAATCTACAGCAGCAGGCAAAACACAGCTGGAGCTGCTGAGGACTCCCAGTTGGTGAATAGGGGACCCAGTCTAAGAGTGGGATGAATGGTGGAATTCCATCTTGAGAGAAGTGCAGGTGCTGGGCCTGTCTCTTGGAAGGGTACCCAGGGGAAACTGAGCAAAAAGGTTAAAGCTGACCCTGGAACCATAACAGAGGGGATTTAAGAAATACTCCTGGAAAAAGATGCTCTGGGCCTTCAGATCGTCATTAAATTCTTGATTTTTGGAAAATGGGGAGAGTATTACTGTCTAAACCACATGTCTGAGGCATGGATGGGAAACCACCCCCCCTGAAAAGGGGACAGGTGAGTGGCTCTCTAGCCTTGCTTGACTTTGTGGATAGAATCAGGTCCATCTCAAAAATCTTATGCACTGGGAGCAGTCAGTCATATGGTGCCATTTTTCATTCTAGGTCTGAACAGTACTACACTTTAACCTGTGTGTATATCCAGGGCCAGGGTGAGAACAGCAAGGAATGAACAGAAAGGCAATAATCAAAGCTTGCTGGAGGGAAAGCCTACAACCTACTGTAACAAATTCCTGGTTGCTTTCATACAGATAACAAAAACTGCATACATGTTGTGGCCCTAGGGATACAGCTCAGGTTCTTTGGCACCATGAATACAAGTCTTCCTCACTTGAGATAAAGTAAGAGTCCCTGTGAATAATTACTATTAGTCAGGCTTTTGGCTCTTATCTTCCAAAAACATCCAACCACTAGAGGGCAGTGGTACACAAACATTCACCACAGACTTACTCGTACATGCTGGCCAATATATTACAATACAGTACACACCCACACATACAAAGGGCAACAGTAAATAGTCCTTAATAGCACATGGTCTTACTCACCTGTGAATGAAGTGGTTTTCTTCCAAATACTGACAGCCACATGCAATGTCGCGAGCCACATGTAGCAAGTCCAGCATGCAAAGGGAAGAGGGCTGGCTCTACCAAAAGACAAGATACAAAGGGGGGGTTAAAGCAGAAATGATGTATGGTTCATCCTCAGAGCTATGAGTCACCACTGAGTTAGGGAGATCTCAAATGAGGGACGTAGATCAAATGCTAACGCAAATACACAAGGGAATGTAAACTATCTCATATGCAGCTTTCCAACTAGCAGAGATGTTTCATATCTGGGGAGGTTCTGAAAAGGTGCTGGCACCTAATCATACACACAAATCGCACCAATAGAAGCAGAATCACTAGATCTGATATCTTACTGTAGTAGGTCATCTAATTCTCCTCACAGCAGCTGCAGGATTATTCCTCACAGTGTATTCTCCACTGCTTTACGCAGTCTAGCTTTAAATGCGCTTACACCACCTCTTGTGGGAGACTATTCCATAGTCTCCGTGTTATAAATATTTTGGTGATATTTAACCTGAATTTATCTTTGCTCAGTTTCATCCCATTATTCATACTTCCTTAAGTCACCCGAAACAATCAACCCCTCCTCTTCTACAGCCTCCACATATTATCTGAGTTACCGAGTGCCATTTTGGTATTTGCATCCTTCACCTATGTGTAGATTTTTATCAATTGCCAGTTTGGTTATTTAACTTAATCTCCAGGAGGGCATCCGTGCAGGGAGCTGATGTCTAGTGACAGGAAGGGGAGAGTGCATTCATACAGAACTACATGATGTACTTTGGAGAGGAAGAATTGCCTTTAAGTGACATGACTCATAGGCATGCCAGGACTCTGCATGCGGATGAAGCAGATCATCTTCATTGCATCTATTAAGAGCAGCATCTTTTAATGCTGTATACCCCACCCATTGATACACACACCAGTACTGGTTCATCGGTGCCTAGGACTCTAAATGCCCCCCTCCCTTCATGATGAAAGGTTACTAGGTCCTGGTATGCTGTTCCCTGCCACCTTCCAGCTCTGAGTCATAATGGACTTTGCCTAACCAGCTGACTAGGATTGGAACCAGCTCCTAGCCTTCCCTGCAGTTTGCAGCATGCACAACTGAACAGGAAACAGCAAGCACTGACTGCTACAACCGAGGTCTTATTCTGGCTGAAAGGGTTAGGGTAAACCCAGCCTTATGGTACCCTAGTCTAGTGAAGAGAGCAGCAAAGCACCCTGCATTATATGTTGTCTGAGCAGAGGCTTACCTGCACAGAATCTCACACACACAGCTAAGCAAAAAGGACCGTGTAGAAGCATCTATCCTGCCCGTGTTTTACTATACACATGGTTTGTTTAACATGCACAGGGATTACTGAAGTGCCCTAATACATAGGAGAAGAGGGCTGGGCTTTTATTTATTTGTGCATAGTGTTGTTCCCCGAAGCCTTACTTTTTGATGGAGAATCTCTTTTAGTCTCGTTGTGCTGATTACTGAGTGATTCAGCAGCATTGAACATATGGCTAAAATGATCAACAAAAGGGTGATAGTGTCTTTTCTTAGGGGTCTGAGCAGGGGCTGCTTCAAACCTTTCAACCCATTTAATTGCCTTTCTGCTGTGATCACGGTTCAGGAGCCAACTCAATGGATGCACAGTGAATAAAAAGTCCAGTTCCTCAGGGTGCAGAGACTGACCCCTGGGCTGAATTGAGTTAAGACACAAGGCAGATGGAGGGATGAAGCCACAAGTTGATTCTAATTGTGATGCTTTTCGTTCCTTGGTCAAATTTTGGCTAAATTGAAATTCTAAAGCAGATGTGACTTATCAGCCAACAACAATTTATCTGAGTAATTTGTGTGAAAGACAGAGTTTTCAGACCCATTTTGTGCAGTGAACAACCTTGACACACTAGAGAATCAGCTTTACAGCTGTTTACAGCTTTTCCTCCCCAGAGGAGAGGAAGAAACCAGCTGGAAACTGTAGCTCACAATCAGCCTTTAGAGCGAGAGGTGCACTGGAAGCGCTAAAGCAACATCTTCTGTCCCACCCCTCCCCTTTAGGTCCAACCCCTCTAAAGGCAAAGGTGACCTTAAAACAAACACTATATTTCAGTATAATCACTATTCTGCACAACAAGCTGCAGGATACAAAGGAGGGGAAATTACTGCTTATCTTCTAAAGCCATCCTCTGATTGCTTTGCCAAGTGAGAAAAGGATCAAACTGATAGGGTTTTGAACTCCACAGAAAGGAGAATTTTGCAGTGTTCTCAGTATGTTCCTGGCATTTGAGCAGCTAAGTACTGCCCAAATCTATAGAGCTTCTCACTCATGAGAAGGAGGGAAGTACAGTCCCTAAACAGACACTGATCTTCACTAGAGGTGGGCCAGAACAAAAGCCCTGGGTCCATAAATGCCTGAAATTTGGGAGAGTTTGGATCTGAACTTTCTGGCTTGGGCTCACCTCTGATCTTGATAACCCTCAGATAGGATAAACTGGTAAAGCTCCACAGAAGTCAGTGGATTTATTCTAAGGCTACTTTTCACCAGCTGAGGATTTGGCCTATGGGTGTAAGTGTTACATTTTTTGTTTAGAGTCCAATGGAATGTTTATTTTGTTCAGCCCAGTTGAATGTTTCTTTTATTGTATGAGGTACCTTGATGCGATGGTGACAGGCAAATTGTAAATGATAACAATAAGGGAAGGACAAGGAAGGTGAGAGAGTGAGGAGGAAAGGCAAGAAGGGAGAGATAAAAGGGGGAGTTATGTAGTAGGCAGTAAAGCATTACCACTGTATCTGCCAAAGCTGATTTCTCTTTGTACTTAATTTTCCCTAGGAAGCTAAACTCCCTTTCCTCAATAAAGGTCCGTCAGTGAATTTTGAAAAAAACATCATTGTCTGGCTGGGCTTGACACGCTTTGTGAGACTAGAAGTCTGCGTGATCAAAGGGAAAGTTACTTTGCTATAGCCTGTCCTCTGAGGGCTGGTCTACACTGAAAAATCACACCCTGACAGAGATAGTTAAGACGACCTAAGCCCTGGTGTAGACAGTGCTAGGTCTATGGAAGAATTCCTCTGTTAATCTAGCTCATGCCTCTTGGGGAGATGGATTAACTACAACAATGGGAGAACTCCCGCAGTCGCTGTAGTGAGTCTCTACATTGAAGTGCTGCAGCCATGCTGCTGCAGCCTTTAAGTGTAGACATAGCTGCAGATTGTCTACTTTGAACTTCAGTTTGGGGTCACGGGGAGCAGGATTGAGTAGATACAAGCTGCATAGCTGCAGTCCAGAGCAGTTGTATGCAGGATTGGTCATGCTCCAGCATATGGGAAGGAACCCACCAGCCAAATAAGTGAGCATCCATATTTCCAGACCAATATTCCCAACTTTACCACGATAACTGTTAACCATTTGAGCACAGTACACTGCCCATCTCTGATATCTCACCAATGAGCGCAATCCCTGGCTTTGTACTTCCCGAGCCAGCAGGTGCAAGGTGAACAAAGGAGGCAGCATTCTCAGACCCGGAAAAAAAAGGCAAATCTCACACTCTGCTTTTCTTCTCCCCTTCTCATCTGATCTGTTCCTTTTCCTTCCCCTCCTCCACTGGAGATGCTGCTCCTCCACCAACTGGCCCATCTCGCCAGTTCCATGGGTATAGTATCTGGCTACCTTGTGTCCTCCTCTTCCCAATATGTTCCTCTTCTGGAGTTGTCTGGCAGCTTCAGACCCACTGGTGGCTCAGGTTCCTGACTTAGGGGTGGCTTCTCATTCTCCTCCTTTTATAGAGCAGTGGACTTTATCAAAGGCAGCTAGACTGGCCCCTCCTACTAGTCTTTGGAGAGCCTGGAGACTTGTAGAAGCGGCTGGAAAGTAGGAGAAGGATCCAGCACCATGTAACCAGTCAGCTTCCTGCAGGCCACCAGCAAGTGCTCTGTGGATTGATTACACATGTCCCTGAAATATAGTTTGGGAACTGCTGCTCTAAAGCATCAGGGTCTCTCAGAAAATAAACAGGTTCTAATTATGTGGATGCAGCATGTTATTAGGGTAAAATTACTGGAGGCCATTCCCAATTATTAATAGGTCAGTGGTGTGAGTGTGCTTTAGTTTAGTTATTTGTAATGCTTGGAATGCTCTGAGGAGAGGAGGCAGAACACCAGTGTGGTTAAAGAAGAAAGAAATAGCAAAGAGAGTAAGGCACAGGCTGCAAAGCTAGTGGAGAAAGGTAATTCTCCCCATCCCACCTTACCGGTCGAGGCCGTGTCTCCCTCAGGAAGGATTTCAGGTCCCCTCCAGCCATAAGCTCCAGCAGGATGAAGCGTGGCAGCGCCTGCAAGCTGACTCCAATACAGCGCACGATGTTCTGGTGGTTGAACTTGCTGCAGAGAGAGCAAGACTAAACTGAAGGGCAGCTTTGAACCAAAAGGCACCTTGATGTGGAGAGTCAACTTGCCCTACCAGAGAAGTTGTTTTTCCAGAGGAAACAATGCATCTGAAGGGGTGCTGAGCCAGTCAAATGGAGGTATGGTCTGTGATGCTACCAAGTCTAAGGTATCACCATTGGTATATCTAATTAGCAACACCACTACTTTGGAGACACTGGCCCCAGTTCTCTGTTAGTTTGTCTCTGTGCTTGGAATGGAGGATGGGAGCTTTCTGCCCCCTTTGCACTCCCTATATTCTGGGTCTGAGGATGGGCCCTGGGAAGCAGAGAACAGCCACAATTCACTGTGCTCTGGGCATGTGCCTTTCTCACCCACAACTTCTACCTCCCCTCTGACTTTCTATGCGTGGGACTAGGAGTAGGGTTGCTCCAGTAGCAATACACAGACGTAGGAGTCAGTTATGCAGCGAGTATTACCTTAGGTCCCAATGCCACCGCTTTCAATGCCCATTTGTGTCTCCAGCCTTAGTGGAATGGAAAATTGGCTGCCTGGGATCTGTAACTCTGTGTGGTCTTGGGAGAGCAAATTACTTAATGCCAATGTTGTCAAAACTGTCCACTAACTTTGAGCAGCCAACCTAAGACAAGCAGGGCTGAATCTTCTCATGTGCTGAGCTCCAGGTGAATGGGGGAGGTAATTATGTTTGTAAAACTAGGGCCTCAATGTTCCAGGTTGGGCACCCAGACCTTAAAGCATCTAAACTCAATGGACCGTTTTAAGAATATTAGCATCAACCTTTCTGAGCCTCAGTTTCACCATCTGATTTTTAAAAAAGGGAGAATAGTGCCCACCTGCCATTGTCAAGCACTTTGATATCTTTGGGTGAAAAGTGCAGCATGATGATAAACACATCTCACAGAGCACTTTTCATCTTGTCGGACCTGTGCTTTGCCATGCATAAGTAACCAAGGGCTTATATAAGCTTTTATTAACACACCTGATAATAAGAGCTTCCATGAGGAAATCCAGCTCATCTTGCTCTGAACACATCTCTGGCAATGTCTGGAAAAGACCGGACAAGAAGGGAGAGAGAGGTTTTAGTCTCATGATTGTAGAATCCCAGAACAAACACAGTCTGCAGCGATCTCCTTCTCTCCACAAGAAACACTCACACCAAGCTAACTAACATGCCATTTTCAGACTGGGTTGTGAAGCCCTGTTGGCAGGCACAGGGGCTTTGCAAACAGATCAGAACATTGGTCCATCAAACCCAGAACCCTCCTCCCGGCAGTGGCCTATAGCCAGATACTTCAGATGAAGAAGAAACACCTCATAATGCAAACAGTCAACTGCACAATGTTGTACATATTGGGGACTCTAACGTGTTGAGTGATATATAATGCCTAGACAGATTCTTTCTCGACCATTACAATCATTACAATCTACTGGAAATCTGCATCTGATGCTAGTCACCTCGATTTCAAGGATGACATCAACGATCATAGTTTGTACTAATGGGTTTTTGAGTGATACTTCAGATGAATTTGAGAGGAACAACATTTACCAGACTGGCCGCAGAGCCATTTGCCTAGTTGTGCTGATTGAGCTGCTTGCTGTTTTCGTGCTTGGCACTATGCTTCCAGCTACTCATCATGATTCTTCTCCAAATTGTGGACACCCACCCTTACGGCTGTGGCACCAGTTGCTCAAAGGTTGAGTCAGAAATGTTCGTTTTGGGGCAGATTTTGTTTGAGGGTGTCTTTGAAGCGTTTCATCTGCCCTCCATGCTTACGATTGCTGGAGCTTAATTGGGAATATGCAACTTGTTATAATAAATTGGTCTCAGTCATACGAATTACATGGCCAATCCACCTAAGTGGGTGCTTGAGATGAAATGAGCTCCATACCAACCAAACCAGCTTTTGCCAGGAATTCCATATTAGAAACCCAGTCCTGCCATCTGATGCCCAGCAATCATCATCGGTGTCATAAATGGAAACTGTCTAGATTTTTATATGCCATTTATAACAGGTCCATGTTTTGCACCCACAGAGCAAAGTTTTGAGGACAACAGCATTATAGACTTTGATTTTTGTCTGTAGTCAGATTCCACATTGCTTCCAGATTTGGTGATGGAGGTAATCATATGCAGCATTGGCTTTCTTAATTCATGTATCAACTTTGTGGTCAATTGTCACTTCATTGTCCAATGTGCTAGCGAGATAAGTAAACTGTTTGATGGCTTGGAGTGTGACACCTTTCAAGAGCATTGATGGGTCTTGATAAGGTTGTTGAGGAGCTGACTAGTACATAACCTGGCTTTTCATTTACTGACAGTGAGGCCAAAATTATGAGCCACCACAGCAAAGTGGTTTGTAAGATCTTGTAGAGTTGCTTCAGAGTGTGCCATCAAGACACAACCATTGGCATACAGCAGTTCTTGATCCAATTCATCTATCAGCTTGGTGTTCGCATGTAAACAGGAAAGATGGAATTGCTTATCAGTGCAGGAGCATATTAACATGCTATTTCAAGACCTACAAAGAACTTTCTATAACATCGCAGCAAAGAATAGACCAACAAGTCTAGGAGTGAGAACACATCCTTGCTTTACCTTGTTTATGATTGGAAATGGATCTGTTACATCACCATCAATACTAACTTCTTCAGCCATGCCTTCATGGAATTGCTGAGTGATGTTAATAAATTTGTCTGGACATCCAAATTTAGCGAGCAATTTCCAGATGGCAGTGTGGTTGACCACGCTGAATGCCTTAATTAGATCAAGAAACACAATGTACAAAAGTTGGTGTGGTTTGTGACATTTTTTCTGTAACTGTTGAATAAGGAAAATCGTGTCAACAGTGCTCCTTTAAGCACAAAAAGCCACACTAACTCAGATAGAACATTGTCAACGATTGGGTCAGGAGTTAGTTCAGGAGGATCCATGCAAGAATCTTGCTGGCCACAGACAACAAAGAGATACCGCAGTAGCCACCACGGTCACTCTTTGAGTCTTCATGCTTATAGACGGTGACAACGTTGGCATCTTTCAGTTATTGCGATATGAAGCCAGACATGTAACAAAAATTCAAAAATCTTGTCAATGAGATTTCCTCCATGCTTGAAAACTTCAGTTGGAATGGCATTAGGATAAGGAGATTTGTTATTTTTCATTACTTCAACAGTTTTCAACGCGCCTTGGCACATATGGGTGGACTGGCAAATGCATAAGATGTGGGCAATTTGTGGACATTATCCAGTGATTCATGAGAAACAGTACAAAATGATTAAGTAGTTCACTAAAATGTTCATGCCACTGTTGGTAGATGGTGATGAGAGATTCACCATCAGCTCTTGTTAGTGGCATGAAAGCAGATTGGGTAGGACTGTACGCAGCTTTGACCGCTTCACAGAAACCTTTGGAGTCATATTTATCTGCTAGGGTGCGTACAGTCAAACACATATTTTGCATTTGGGAGAGTTTGCGCTGGAGTGTGCTGCAAGCTGCCTCGTATCTGGCCTTTTTTGACTCCGAGTGGGTCAGCTATGAGCATGGCACGCGCTTGTTGCTTGACATCAAAGACATTTGATATTTCAGGATCATTGTTGTCACACCACTCTGCATGATGGCATTTCGTATTCCCAATGCAATCCAGAACAGTGTTACAGATCGTGTTACACAGAGGGTACGTCCACACTACAGCTTAAAATTGATATTAGTAAAATCGATTTTATAAAACAGGGTTTATAAAATCGATTTTACGTGTCCACACTAGGGCACATTACTTCGGTGGTGTGCGTCCATGGTCCCAAGCTACCATCGATTTCTGGAGCGGTGCACTCTGGGTAGCTCAGTAAAAGAATGGGACCAATAACTTCGATTTCCGTCCACACTAACCCTAAATCGATATAGTAATATCGATTTTAGGGTTACTCCTTTCGTTTAGCTGGAGTACAGAAATCGATTTTAAGACCCCTTAAAATCGATTTTAAGTGCCTTGTAGTGTGGACGGTTACAGCGTTAAATCGATTTAACGCTGTTTAAATCGATTTAATGCTGTAGTGTGGACCTGGCCAGAGATACTCATTCGGCAGATATGTCATCACTAATCACTGGAAGAATTTCTAAGAGAGTAATTAGAGGTTCTTTTATATGGTCTAACACCCTCACACACTAACAAGTATATCAACCCAATGGACAGGAATGCTACCATCCTGTAGTGACCCCTCTGGTTGTGCGAAGCATGGTTTTGGTTGGGACTGAAGGGGAGGCTTGCTCAGCCCTTTCATGATGAGAAGATGATGGCTCTGAAGCAGGGACTTGATGATCAGGATAGTTTAGAGGGAGGTGGATGCAGTGGGGCTCCTCAGGGTTCCCCCAAAGGTGTAAATGAACCCCCAAGGAAAGAAGGGATGAGAGAAAGGATATACATGCCTCTTGCTGTGCATATGGTCCTTTCTGCTGAGCTGCACTATAATGGAGCAGACATGGAAGTGCATGCCACCTCCATACATCAGCACTGCTGCACATCAGTTACACACAGCAGAGGGCATCATGCTGCAGAACTGAAACAATATGCTGGCTTCCCAGGCAATAAGCTGCCTTCTCTAACCGAGAGGATGCAAGTCACCACAGTTCATTAGTGGCTTTTTATAAATTGTAACAGCTGAATAATTATTGACTCAGTGCACTGGGCTCTAGTATCCCCGTTGCTGGAGCTCATCATTACCAGCTATGTGTTAGCTTCACTTACAGCAATGTCAGACATCACACAGAACATGGTCAGATGCAAGCTGACAGCTTGGAAATAAAGTTCTCTGTAATGCATTTTCTCATTTAGATAAGGTTGAGTCAGCTGGATTAATTTCTTAGAGATTCTGAAAATAAACAATCTTGTTGATGGACATGATGCCTGCAGCACCAGAAGAGACCATGGGAGCCTGGCTAGTGATCAGGGTAGGGGCCTGTGAACAATGCAACATCGCCCATGGCAAAGACAAGGCACTGGACCAGGGAGTCAGCAGATCATGTACAACAGGCATAGTGATACCTACTGTCCTTTGTAAAGGGCTTTGAGATCTATGGATGAGAAATGCTATGTAAAATCTAGGTATTAGTACTCTGCCCAAGTGACCCTAGGGAAATCATCTTACCTGTTTTGTGCCTCAGTGTCCCCAACTGCAAAACAGGGACAATACACACCTATCTTCCAGAGGTGTTGTGATGCTTAGTTTATCAATGGTTTTTATAATGCTTTGAGGCCCCTGGATGAAAGGTGCACAAAGTGTTACTATTGTGATTATTCACATATTGTCACTTACCTTCACAGCCACCTGCAAGGGACTGGGGTCACTGGGGATTCCCACCACCTGACCTTCATATACTTCGCCAAAGGCTCCATGGCCTAAACCCCTGGATAAACCAGAAAAGATAAGGAGGTTTTAATGCAGAGCATGCACACTGTAATGTTCTGATCACAGGAAACAGAACATGATTATAGCTTCTATGACAGTAAAATATGAAGAACTGAAACTTCAGTTTTGGCCATGCTATTGGTAGCACTCTGCACAGCCATTTGTGAGAGCATGACTTCATTTCCAAACTCAATTTTGTCTATCTTTGACCTACAATGTTAAAAGTGCTAGGGGAGGTGGCCGTCAGAAGTAACAGCTTGTGGATCTTTAATGTATAATAACCATTTCCAAGTCACTGATAACTTGGAGGAGAGTGATTTTGAATGCTTATGGATCAATGTCCTAACAGATAAAGAACAAGATGGGGTAATAGTAAGTGTCTGCTACTGAGCACCAAATCGCACTAGGGAACAAGATGACGGGCTTCTTATATACCTATTTACAGTGTATAGGAAAAAAAGCTACATGATCACAGGAGATTTCAATGTGAGTGACACATGCTGGAGGAATTCTTTATTAGACCTTGTCTTAACAGATAAAGAAGACCTGATTACAACATTAAACGTTAATGGTAGCTTAACATTGTACATAGCTACAACTGATCATGACTTGATCACATTTATAATGTACAAGCAGAATAAAGTCCAGACTAGTAATATAATATATATACACACACACCCCTACACATGTGTATATATCATCTGTGTGTGTGTGTGTGTGTGTGCGCGCGCGCGCTTGCACGTGCTTTAATAGGATCAGTTTCACAAAGCTGAAAAGAATGATGAATCAAACTAGTTGGGAGGAAGAATTTAATCAGAAAAACATGAATTATAATAAAGAACACCTTATACTAGATGCCTAAACAGCCAAAATCGCACAATCAAGGAAGATAGCTGTGCTGGTTAAAAAACTGACCTGATTTTAAAAGGATGTGATGGCAGCTATAAAAAATAAATATATATGATGGGTTCGATCACAGAACCCTCCCTGGGAGCTGCCAACTGATGTGCCAAGACTATCTCTGCTCCTGTTTTCCCTGCCAGCTCAGGACTCCAGCACCCTGTCCTGCTGAGCCAGACACTCCCGTGTACTCCAACACAGACCCAGAGTCTGAATTACCTGCCCCAAAGCTGCAGGTTTACCTGAAAACAGCTAACAGAAGTGTGCTTGTCTTTAGCACTCAGATGCCCAACTCCCAATGGGGTCTAAACCCAAATAAATTCATTTTACCCTGTATAAAGCTTATGCAGGGTAAACTTATAAATTGTTCACCCTCTATAGCACTGATAGAGAGATATGCACAGTTGTTTGCTCCCCTAGGTATTAATACATACTCTGAGTTAATTAATAAGTAAAAAGTGATTTTATTAAATACAGAAAGTAGGATTTAAGTGGTTCCAAGTAGTAACAGACAGAACAAAGTAAGTCACCAAGCAAAATAAAATAAAATCTGCAAATCTATGTCTAATCAAACTGAATACAGATAAGATCTTCACCAGTTCCAGAATGCTCCCTTTTTACAGACTAATCTCCTTTTAGCCTGGGTCCAGCAATCACTCACACCCTTAGTTACTGTCCTTTATTCCAGTTTCCTTCAAGTATCCTGGAGAGTGGAGAGGCTGCTCCTTTAGCCAGCTGAAGTCCAAATGGAAGGGTCTCCCAGGGGTTTAAATAGACTCTCTCTTGTGAGTGGAGACCGCCTCCTCACCCTGTGCAGAATCCAGTCACAAAATGGAGATTTGGAATCACATAGGTAAGTCACATGTCCATGCATGAGTCAGGACTTGCAGGTAGCAGCCATTACCCACCGGCTACCTTGAATCGCCTGAGGTAGGCTTCTTATGTTGATTGGAGTCTTCCAAGCTTTTTTGCCTGTTAAGTGCTTCCTAACTGAGCACTTAATTTGCACATTCCTTTGCCAAGAAGTGACCAAATGTTCTAACTAAGGGCTTGGCTACACTGGAGAGTTGCAGCGCTGGTGAGGGGGTTACAGCGCAGCAACTCAGGATGTGGCCACACTTGCAAAGCACAGCCAGCGCTGCAACTCCCTGGTTGCAGCACTGGCTGTACACCTGGTCTGCCTCAGGTGTAGCGATTCCAGCGCTGGTGATGCAGCGCTGGTCATCAGGTGTGGACACCAACAGTGCTTTTATTGGCCTCCGGGGTATAAGGAGGTATCCAGCATACCTTTTCAGCCACTCTGGTAATCGTTTCACACTCCACTGCCCTGGGCTCAGCTGACCCCCCCTTTAAATGCCCCAGGAACTTTAAAAATCCCCTTCCTATTTGCTCAGCCAGGTGTGGAGTGCAATCAATCAATCAATCAGGGACCATGCCTCCAGGCCCCAAACGAGCCCCAGCATGGAACAGTTCTGAGCTGCAGGACCTCATCAGTGTTTGGGGTGAGGAAGCTGTGCAATCACAGCTGTGCTCCAGCCAGAGAAATTATAATACCTATGGGCAGATATCAAAGTCCTTGCTGCTAAGGGGCCATGAATGGGATGCGTTGCAGTGCAGGGTCAAAATAAAGGAGCTGCGCAGTGCCTATTGCAAAGCCCGTGAGGGAAATCGCCGCTCAGGAGCTGCTCCCACGACTTGCCGTTTTTACAAGGAGCTGGATGCCATACTTGGATGTGACCCCACTGCCAATCTGAGGACCACGATGGAGAGTTCAGAACAGGGAGAAGTGCGGGAGGGTGTAGAGGAAGCAGAGAGTGAGGCTACTGGGGTGGAGGGAGACACCCCAGAGTCCCAGGAAGCATGCAGCCAGGAGCTCTTCTCAAGCCAGGAGGAGGCTAGCCAGTCGCAGCAGCTGGAAGTTGCTGGTGAAGAAGAAGCAGAGGAGCGTGCTCAGGGTTAGCAGACTTTATGTTTTCAGAGAGGAGGGTTTGGGTTATGGCTGCCTGCATGCATGCCTAAACGTGGAATAGCCCATTGATTTGCTCTATCACGTCTCTGTAATCGGCCTCGGTAATCTCTTGAAAAGTTGCAGCCAGAGCGTGCGCAATGTGATTTCGCAAGTTTATAGGGAGAGCCACCGTGGTCCTTGTCCCGGTCAGGCTAACTCATCCGAGCCACTGTGCCGCGAGGGGTGGCGAGACCATGGCTGCACACAGGCAAGCTGCATAGGGACCAGGGCGGAATTCGCATTGCTGTAGAAGACCCTCACTCTCTTCCCAGGTAACACACAGCAGTGATATATCTGGCAGTAGGAAACCTGTTGAGAATGTAGGGATACTGCTCAGTGCAGGTTGGCAGCTTCCCGGCCCCCCCCTTTGCAGGTTGGCAGCTTCCCGCCTCCCCCCCTTGCAGGTTGGCAGCTTCCCGCCCCCCCACCCCTTGCAGGTTGGCAGCTTCCCGGTCCTCGCCCCCTTGCAGGTCGGCAGCTTCCCAGTCCGCCGCCCCCTTGCAGGTCGGCAGCTTCCCGGCCCCCCCCCCCTTGCAGGTCGCCAGCTTCCCGGTCTGCCCCCCTTGCAGGTCGCCAGCTTCCTGTTCCCTCTTGTCCCCTGTGCAGGCCCCCAGCTCCCTCCTTTACCCAGTGCAGAGAAACCCCAGTGAGCCATCAGGCAGTTCTCCTTCCCAGGTGAAGTCGGGGCAGAAACACTCACCCCATTGCTCACCATGCCTTTGCTTCCCTGGCCTCTCTGTGTTATGTTAGGTATGTGGGAATGATGCTACAAAAAGTCTACAAACTCCTTCACTGTGTGATAATAAACAATGTAGCCTCTGTGTATTACATATTTCTATCTATGTTTTTTTAAGTGACCTTGAATAATGCAGCCGGATCACTGCCTGCCCGTCGCTTGCAGAACTAGAGGAAAAATCCGCGAAAATCAAAAGAAGAATTGATCAAAGCAGTTATGAATCAGTACGCCAGAGAAAGTAGGAAGATGCAGGAATGGAGAGAGAAAATGCATGAATGGAGGCAAACAGAAAGCAGGAGAAAGGAATTGGCTACCAGAAAAACCTCAAAGCAGTTGATAAGCCTCCTGGCTCGCCAAACTGACTCTTTCCAGTCTCTCGTAGCCATGCAGGCAGATCTATACTGTGGTAACCCACACCCCTCCCAAAGCTCTCTTTCATGTTCCCCAGTATTTGCACAAAACACCCTTCTCCAGCAGCCTGTTTCTTACTACCCCCAGCTGCCCCCAACACCTGTACGATCACCTACCAGCCCTGATAACTACAATCCTTACCCTGTGCACTCCACCCCCATGATGCTGCAGCATATTAATCCTGAAGTGCAGCAGACATTGAACAGCAATCAAACAGGACATATTCAAACATCTGAATGTACAGTCCACCACCCTACCCCCCTGCCCTTTTATGTACTGTATTTTGAATAAAGGATTTCATGGCTTTTACAATAGTTTTTATTATTGCAGAAAGTGGTAAATACTGTACCCCAAGGGAAAAACGAGCACAGAAAAGGCACCAAACATTACTGTTGGCTCTCAGCATCAAATTGCTCCCTTAAGGCATCCCTAATCCTTGAAGCCCTTTGCTGGGCTTCTCTAGTAGCCCTGTTCTCTGGCTGTGCAAATTCAGCCTCTAGGCGTCGAACCTCGGAGGTCCATTCCTCAATGAATCTTTCACCCTTCCGTTCACAAATATTATGGAGGGTACAGCACGCGGATATAACAGCGGAGATGCTGCTTTCCGCCAAATCTAGCTTCCCATAAAGACAACGCCAGCGGGCTTTCAAACGGCCAAAAGCACACTCCACAGTCATTCTGCACTGGCTCAGCCTGTGGTTGAACCGGTCCTTGTTCCTGTCAAGCTTCCCTGTATACGGTTTCATGAGCCATGGCATTAAAGGGTAAGCGGGGTCTCCAAGGATTACAGTGGGCATTTCGACGTCCCCTACTGTGATCTTGCGGTCCGGGAAAAAAGTCCCGGCCATCAGCTTCCTGAACAGGGCACTGTTCCGAAAGATGTGTGCATCATGCACCTTTCCAGGACATCCTGAGTAAATGTCAGTGAAACGCCCATGGTGATCCACAAGCGCTTGGAGAACCACGGAGAAATACCCCTTGCGATTAACGTACTCTGATGCCAGGTGGGGTGGTGCCAGAATAGGAATATGCGTCCCATCTATTGCCCCTCCACAGTTAGGGAAACCCATTTGTGCAAAGCCATCCACAATGTCCTGCACGTTCCTCAGAGTCACAGTTCTTCTTAGCAGGGTGCGATTAATGGCTGTGCAAACTTCCATCAGCACTATTCCAACGGTGGACTTTCCCACTCCAAACTGGTTCGTCACCGATCGGTAGCTGTCTGGAGTTGCCAGCTTCCAGATTGCAATAGCCACCCGCTTCTCCACTGGCAGGGCAGCTCTCAATCTCGTGTCCCTGCGCCCCAGGGTAGGGGCGAGCTCAGCACACAGTCCCATGAAAGTGGCTTTTCTCATCCGAAAGTTCTGCAGCCATTGCTCGTCATCCCAGGCTTGCAGGACGATGTGATCCCACCATTCAGTGCTTGTTTCCCGTGCCCAAAGGTGCTGTTCCACGGTGCTGAGCACGTCTGTTACTGCCACAAGCAATTTACTGTCTTCAGCATCAGGCGAATCAATATCATCATCTGACTCCTCACTGTCACTTTGCAGCTGAAGGAATAGCTCCACTGCCATGTGTGATGTGCTGGCAACATTCATCAGCAAGGTCCTCAGCAGCTCGGGCTCCATTTGTAACAGAAATCGCGCTGCAGACTCACAATGCCACCAAACTGCTCAGAATGTGTAGCAAAGCACCACGGGGCGTTGGAACAGGAAGCGGAAAGACCCGCACCCTTCCGTCCCCTTCCCACAAGCCACAGCGCCAAAATGGGACGAGGTGCTCTGTGGGATAGCTGCCCACAATGCCCAACAGCGCTGCAAGTGCTGCAAATGTGGCCACACTGCAGTGCTGGTAGCTGTAAGTATGGCCACACTGCAACGCTGGCCCTACACAGCTGTACGAACACAGCTGTAACTACCAGCGCTGCAGAACTGTAAGTGTAGCCATGGCCTAAGGCTACTTAAAAATCAAGCAATTATACAGCCAATGTTCACAACTTTGAACACACAACTGGTGCCTGCATAAAACTAGGATGAACATACCCAGTAGATCATAACCTTTACATAGATATGTTACATGGCATATGTAGCAAAACTTTATTCCAGTTATATCATACATACATTTATGAGCACCCCCCCATAAAGTCTTATGGGGTACACTGTCACAATATATATCATTACAAATGGAAGAAGGGGGAAATTAATAGTAAAGAATATACATCTGAAGTTAGAAGTGATAGAAAATTGATAAGGGAAGCCAAGGGACACAAGGTGAAATCTGTGGCCAGCAGAGTTAAGGACAATAAGGATTTTTCAAAAATATTAGGAATAAAAAGAATCCTGATAATGGTATTGGTCCATTACTAGATGGAAATGGTAGAATTACCAATAATAATGCAGAAAAGGCAGAAGTGTTCAATAGATATTTCTGTTCTGTATTTGGAGTTAAAAACAGACAATATAGTCTCATCATATTGTGATGATAACATTCCTTCCATTCCACTAGTGCCTGAGATCATTGAACAGAAGCTACTAAAGTTGGATAGTTTAAAGTCAGCAGCTCTGGATAACTTGCATCTAAGAGTTTTAAAAGAGCTAGCTGAAGAACTTCCTGGACCATTAACATTGATTTTCAATAAGTCTTGGAGCACTGGGGAAGTTCCAGAAGACTGGAAGAAAACTAATGTTGCACCAGTTTTTAAAAAGGGCAAAGAGGATAAGTCTGTCAGCCTGACATCAATTCTGGGCAAGATAATGGAGCGGCTGATGTGCGACTCGATTAATAAAGAATTAAAAAAATTAAAGGAGGGTTATGTAATTAATGCAAATCAGCATTGGTTTATGGAAAATAGATCCTGTCCAACTCACTTGATATCTTTTTTTGTTATAAGATTACAAGTTTGGTTGATAAAGATAGTAATTCTGATGTAATATACTTAGACTTCTGTGAAGTGTTTGACCTGGTAAGCACAACATTTTGATTAAAAATTAGAATGATGTAAAATTAACATGGCATACATTAAAGGGATTAAACACTGGCTAACTGACAGGTCTCAAAATATAAATGTAAAAGGGACATCATCATTGAATGGGTGCGTTTCCAGTGGGGTACCACAGGGCTTCGTCTTTGGCCCTATGCTATTCAACATTTTTATCAAGAACCTGGAAGAAAAAATAAAATCATCACTGATAAAGTTTGCAGATGACACAAAAATTGGGAGAGTGGTAGGTGATGAAGAGGACAGGTCACTGATTCAGAGCAATCCAGATCAGTTGGGAAACTGGGCACAAGCCGGGGGACAGATAGCTCAGGGGTCTCAGCATTGGCCTACTAAACCCAGGATTGAGTTCAATTCTTGAGGGGGCCATTTAGGGATGTAGGGCAAAATCTGTCTGGTGATTGGTCCTGCTTTGAGCAGGGGGTTGGACTAGATGATCTCCTGAGGTCCCTTCCAACCCTGATAGTCTATGAATATGCATTTTAGCTATACAGTATGTAAATGTGCACATCTATGAACAAAGAACATAGGTCGTATTTACAGGATGGGAACTCTATTCTGGGAAGCAGTGTCTCTGAAAAAGATTTAGGGGGTCATGGTGGATAATCAGCTGAACACAAACAGCCAGTGTCACACTGTGGCCAAAAGAGCTAATACAATCCTAGGATGCATAAATAGGGAAATCTCAAGTAGGTGTAGAGAGGTATTCTACCTCTGTATTTAGTACTGGTGCAACCACTGCTAGAATAGTGTGTCTGGTTCTGGTGCCCACAGTTCAAGAAGGATGTTGATAAATTTGAGAGGATTCAGAGAAGAACCACGAGACTAATTCAAGGGTTTAAGACAGATTTTTTTAGTGATAGACAAAGAGAGCGCTCTCAAACAAAGAGAAAGTTAAGGGTTGACTTGATTACAGTCTATAAGTACCTACATGGGGAACAAATATTTAATACTGGGGCTCTTCAGTCTAGCAGAGAAAGGTGTAACACGATTCAATGGGTGGAAGTTGAAGCTAAACAAATTCAGTCTGGAAATAAGGTATACATTTTTGAGAGTGAGGGTAATTAACCATTGGAACAAGTTACCAAGGATCGTCTCCATTACCTACAATTTTTAAATCAAGATTGGATGTTTTTCTGGTAGCTCTGCTCTAGGAATTACTTTGGGGGCAGGTCTATGGCTTGTGCTATACATGAGGTCAGACTAGATGACCACAATGATCCCTTCTGCCCTTGGAAACTACAAACTATGCCCAATGAAGCCAATCTACTGGAGTAATACATGGCACACAGCATTGTCCTCTTATACTAGTACAAGAACCGTGTTTAATTTTAGTCTACTTGCTGTGTAACTCAAAAGTGAGCTAAAACGATGGGCCTATCATGGATACACTTTTCATTTGATAGTCATACTCTAAATCTGCTAACTCCTCATACAATTATACATCTCACTTAAAGAAAGCATCAAGCGAGAGGCTGTGTAGTACAGCGTGCTATGTAAGTGCTAAAATGGTTACTGTAGATGTTAACATTATGAAGAAGGTTTGAGGTTTAATTATGAAACAAGATAGAGAAAAAAGCAAATAAATAAATCTTACATTCCACTAATGCACATTTTCTCCATTATGCTCATTATAGAAGTTTTGTGTCACTGCTTATTCTGGTTTTCATTTAATGAAAGTTAAAGCACTAAGTGCAACAGCCGGCACATCACATGGGCATTATGGGCTTGGGTACAAAGTACACTACCACCACAGTGAATGTAGCAGAGATGGAAGCTGCTGGACTGACAGCGCTGGGAACCCCTCTTCAACCACTGAGGGGTTCAGCTTTGGCAGGGGCAGTGCAAGCCCTCCCCCTGATATGCCTGTTCCTCAACTCTGACATGGAGGGGACATTCTAGGGACTCTCTCTTGCAGTGAGATGCCAAGTCATTCAATTCTCGGGCACTGGTATGAACCAGGCCCGGACTGATGGCCAGATCGAATGGCTCCTGGGTGGTCTGTGTTCCATTGAACTGGTGGCCTCATTCCAATTCTAAATGGCACCTCTGTGGACAGTCTCAGCAGATCATAGAGAGTGAACTCCCCAGATCATGATCCCTCCTAGAGAAGGTTAAAGAACATGCCTTGCGGGCGAGGGTGGGGGAAGCTTGTGCTATTGTTGTCCATGCTGGACCTGTTCAATTTAGAGTGGCTTTACTCCTTGCCAGGATAAAGAATTTTACATTCTCTGACTGTCAGGCCTCAGCCCTGGCAGCTAATCCACACTGCAGAGTCAAATTGCCTGTGGCTTGACTGCAGCTATCAATTATTCCCAATAAGTGTCAGCCTGAAACATTGTTCTCTGCAGCTCTAACCCACCCTTTGTAAAATGGGGATATAAAACAGAGCTGCTACGGCTCATAAACCTATCCCTCCTCCCCCATCAATTCCCAGCTGTTTCCTTTACCCTCGATGGTAAAGGCATTTGGCAGCACACATTGCATTGGGAAGTCCTAACTTGTGATCAATGAGGTATTAGATATGATAGAGGAGCCCTGCAGTACTTGACAACACAGTGAGAGTGGTAGTGGATGTTGTGGGCTTCATCTCTGTTGTATCTCAGGGATGATTTTGGAAGTACAAGCTCCTGAATCTCCCATACCCGCCTGCTTCTTAATCCTGTCTTTTGGCTTTGTGTGTAAGATCATGTAGTATCAGTGTCACATCATATCCTCTATGGAAGAGGACTGTATCCTGCAATAGCAGAGGGGTTGGACTCGATGATTCTGCAGGTCTTTCCTAGAGATGATCCCCAACCCAAGGCCCTCGAATCTTTTAAAAAGTTCTGATCCAGATCCTAATGTGGCTCAGGCCCATGGATAGATTTTCTCATCTCTGGCTTTTATAGTCCAAGTCCCACTGTCCGGTAGATTCTCATATTACATCAGTTAATATTTGATCTAAACACAAAGGTATTCCACAGAGTGTTTGAGAGCCTGGAAGAAAGATGTCTGGGGTCTGAATTACTGGGCTTCATGGTGATAGCTCTTCAATTACTTCTACAATACAGAAGATGAACAATGTGCCTATGAAAGGCTAAGGAGATCTAGCTGGTCTTGGTCCCTGCAATGGTCATGTGCTAAGCATGGAATACTACCCTACCCACCATAGCTCTTTTGTGTGTCCAAGGTGTGTGACTGTATGGAAAGAATGAGAATGTGAGAGATCAAGAGAGTGTGTGTGTATGGGGAAGGCAAACAGATAAGCTTACCTTATGAGGGAGATATTTTTCCGAGGCACCTCTTTGAGATCACTGATGGAGGTGGTCTTTCCTGCAAAGCAGTAGTTGGGATTGTAGTCGGTCATAATAGTGGAGGTGCGCAGCCTGCTCAGTTTGTACTCGGGGCTCTGTAATTCCAACTGCATGGCTTGCAGCTCCTGGTGTTTACGGCGATACACTGGAAATAGAGCACAGTGAATCAGGGCGACAGACTGCCTTGTGAACATGAAGGCAACCAACACAGAACACATGTGCTGTGGAACAGGTACAGTGTTCAGACTCCAGTGAATCAAAATAGATGGGCGTATTGTCAACCATCTGTACTTCACGTATATGCAGAAGTCTGGGTGCTTCTCCAAAGCTCAGGCTGAATTTATCCAACTTGTTTGGTTTAGAAATTAGGCTAAGAACAAGCTCACTCATGAGTCTCCCAGTATTTCTTGATTTGAAGAATAGGGTGAAATCCACTAGAAGTGAACTCTGAAGTAACAAATCTGTTTTGTTATAGATTGTCTGGGCTTCAAAGTATCCAGATCCAATTTCCCCAAAGTTCAAGGGCATTTGGATGCAGGGTTTTGGTTAAGCACCTAGCTTATGAGGAAGTTGAATAGAAGTCCATATTTAGTTGCGTTGTATCACAATGTTCGCACTGACATCTCTTTAGAAGTAAAATCTCTCCCCTCACAATGAAGTTGTGTAAACAAAATGACTTCACTTTATGAAAGTCCCTCTTGATTCCCATAAGCATGAAGGGAGTCTAGCGGGTAAGTACAAAGTTTTTAAAGACACCCATCCACTTGATCAAATGTTTCTAAACCTCAGACATGGTTCAAATTTAGGGGAAAGCTGAAATCAGTTCTTACAGTCTTGGAATCAATTCACTCAGCTGTTATGTTAGCTCTCCACACCTATAGAAGGAAATCACAGATCAAAGCTAGTCTTGTTGTGAAAGTAATTCGAGTTCCACATGTAAGTTTACAAAGTAGGGCCCAATCATGGACAGGTCCAACAATAATTTTGCCACTGACTTCAATGGGAGCAAGACTGGACCCGAAGACTGTGGCTATAGTGGGTCCCATGTCTGCTCTGATAGACAAGTCACTGAGAGGAAGAGTTTAAGGGGAAAACTTTCACTAGCAAAGGGGGATGGATTTAATGACCTATTATCAAGCCCTCCTAGTTCTCCTTTCACCTTATCATTGCTCTTGGTTTGATTGCTCAGATTTCTGCTCATTCTTGAAATGAGAATGATAGGGATGGCCAGAAAGAATTTGGTTATTCTTCTATTCCTTGAAAAGTAATTAGATCCTTAAGGGGATACTGTTAGAACAGAAACTGTATATCTGAAACCACGTGTATGTATTAATAGCAACATCTGAAATTCTTAAACTGAGTAAATAACTACACAAATCTAATTTACTAGTCACCATCTGACCTTCTGGGTGTGTGTTTTTTTAAAAAAGCATTTCCCTCAGCGTGGACAATGGAAAGAGACTGACTAGTTTGAATCACTGGTTCTCATGCATTAGTGCAATAATCCTGGTATGTTTAGAGTAGGAATGTAGGCATGGGATTGTTTAAATAAACTTTTTAAAAAAGATGTAATTGAAATTCTGACAAAGGCCATGAACATCCATGTCTTACTAAACCATAATTTGTAAAATTGGAATCTAAGCCAAGGTCTTCAAACTTGGGTAACTAAATGAAAGCACCTAAATGCATATTGTAGGTACCCTAAACTAAAAGAGGCCTGATTTTTTTTTAAAGTGTGAGCATTCACAGCTCCCTTTAAAATCAGTGAAAATTGGAAATTGTGGTCTGACATTTTTACACCCCAAACCACACAATGGTCTCTCTTTAAGGATGTAATCATGAGAATTACAGCAATTCTGCAGTCAGTCAATGGAAGGAGCTTGCAACTGGCTAGTAAAGAAAAGGAAGACAAAGATGGTATTTCAGTTATACCTGGATATCCATTTATACCAATATTTGCTGCCTGGTGAAATATAAAGTGTAAAAATATTGTTCAAAGTAATTTTTTTTCAACTTTCCCTTCACAAGGAAAAATGTCCCTAAGTTGGTTGTTTTGGTTAAAAACATTTATCAAAAAAGAAAATAGATGAGTTTTAATTAAAAAAACCAACAAAACAACACAGCGTAAAGCTTAAATCCTAATTCCAACGTTCTTGACTCTACTAGAAATGGCTTAGGTGAGAAGCACAATATGCTGCAACTTCTGCTGCTCTATGCACATTTTGCTTTATGAGACACTCACCTATCATGATCCCAGAAAAAGCCAGAATGAGAGCAGCAACCAGTGTTGATGTCACTACAGACAAGACCAAGGAGAGGGGGAGATGAGCCACGGGGTCAGCTGAAAGAGATGCATAAGAAAGGAGGAGTTATTTGTTTTAACTGATCTCCCTATGGTCAGGCCCGCCGACAGCAGTTCCAGTCCTCAGGGCAGAACAGTCAATAGGCCCCCATGCATGCACAAGCCGTAGACGTGGTCCGCCTGACATCTGGCGGTGCTGTGTCTGCACTGGCTGGTGCCCAGCGAGCTGCCAGCTGCGCTGCTGGGTGCGCTCTTCCACCATGGCCAGGGCTTCCACGTGCCTGCCCAGTAGGGTTGCCAACTGTCTAATTGCGCAAAGATTTAATCCATGTGCCAAAAGAACCTTGCCCTGCCCCTTCCCTGCCCCTTCTGAGGCCCTCCCCCGGCTCACTCTATCCCCCCTCCCTGTGTCGCTCACTCTCCTGCACCCTCACTCACTTTCACCAGGCTGGGGCAGGGGATTGCGGTGTGGGAGAGGGTGTGGGTATAAGCTCTGGGAGGGAGTCTGGGTGCGGGAGTGGGTGCAGGCTCTGAGAAGCAGTTTGGGTGTGGGAAGGGATGTGGTGTGCAGGCTCTGGGAGGCGGTTTGGGTATGGGGGGGTGTGAGGTGCAGACTCTGGGAGGCAGTTTGGGTGTGGAAGGGGGTGCGGGGTAGGGGCTTTGGGAGGAAGTTTGGGTGCAGGGTGCTGGCTCTGGTCTGGGGGTTGGGGTACAGGAGAGGGTCAGAGGGTTGGCGCTTACCTCAGGTGGCTCCCGAAAGCAACCTGCACACACCTCTGGAAGTGGCTCGTAGACAGGGGGCCCCAGGGGGTCTCCATGTGCCACTGTCCATAGGCACTGCCACCACATGTCTCATTGGCTGCAGTTCCTGACCAATGGGAGCTGCGGAGTCGGTGCTTGGGGCAGGGGCAGTGCGCGGAGACCCCCTGCCCCCTCAAGGGCTGTAGGAGTGTTCTGTCCGCTTCCAGGAGTGGCAGGAAGCGAGAGCGGGCAGGAAGCCTGCCTTAGCTCCGCTGCACTGCTGCCAGCGGTGGAGGCTGGGGTCCCCTGGGCCCTTTTAAATCATCCTGGCCCCTGGGCAATTGCCCCCTTCCCACCCCACTCACCCAATCAGCAGGCCTGCCTCTGGTCATTTTTAATGTAATATTATTTTCTGTCCCTCCTCCCATTCATTCCATCTGTTGCTCTTGCACTGTAGGAAACAGAGGATAACCTCTGCTGCAATCAGCTCCCAGATCTATGACTTCCAATGGCTCATTGTTTCACTTTCCTCAATTAAGTTTGAGCCATAAAAACAGATGGTTTCCTATCAGGAAATTAATACACACACTCACTGGCTATGAAAGCAAGGTCATAAAAACAGGGATCGGTGTGTGTGTGTGTGTGTGTGTTAAATTGTTGCGGGGAGGAGGGTGCTGAGTGGTGCCATCAATGTCAAGTCATAGCGAAAACAGGATGAGGACAATTGCAGTATATCATCTTCTAAATGCCTCCACACAGAAAGAACAGATGACTGCTGGGGAAAACCCTACTACATGGATGCCGTGTTAGTTGGTTTGTAACATTCCTCCCCCTGCCCCCACCCAGCCTTGCAATATCTACCATTTAATAATACTTATGGAGCACTTTCCAATCAGGGATCACAAGGCAAATGATGACCATCACCCCGCCCATATAAATACATCTGACTATCCCCATTTTACAGATGGGGAGACTGCAACATAAAGAGGTTGAACAATTTTCCCAACTCAGTGGCAGAGCTGGGAATAGGACCAAGAACCCTGGCTTAAGAGTCCCTCGCTCTATCTGCTGGACTCAGTACCTCTTCTTAATGTACAAATGTGGGGAAAGCCCAGTACTGGAGCTGAGCGTAAGCAGGGCAAATATACTCCACTCTGCTTGCCTATGCTTTGCATTCAGCTCTCAAATGAAGCATGGACTGGGATTCTCCTTCTTGCTTTCCCATCTCCCATGACATTTACACCTCCCTCTGCCATATGCTTGTGACATGTCATCTCTGGCTCTTGGGAAGCCTAAGCTTAGGGTTGAGTTTGACTGGAAAATTCAGGGGCGCCATTTCAGATTTCAATGGAGGGGGGCAGTTTTCAGCAGAGGCCCAGGGGCCACTTAGACCCCTGGAAGTTCTTGGCATTTTTGGAGGATAAAAAGTAAACATCCAAAATCGGTCAGTTCCCTTCACAGCTGCAAGGAAGAGACCTCACTGTTCTTTTCCTAGGAAAAGCTGAGACTCTGAAGCACAAGAGGCAGCCCCCCGTGCACTGTTGGGGAAGGGGTGCTTCATCGCTCCTCTAGCAGCCAAGGTTCTGGCCACCTTAGCCAATCACAGCTTCTAGCCCAAGCACTAGGGCCAATCAGTAGCGAGGGTGTGTGGCACCAGATGCAGTTGGAGCAGAGCTGCAGTTGCTTCAGACCAGAGGACAGGTGGGTCCCTGGAGCTGGGATGGGTAGGTCAGGGAGCAAGCTCCAGGCTGCCTGTGCGTCTCTGTCTGCTGAAGGTTTTAGGGAACAGAGCAGGTCTCTGGGCCTGGAGCCCGAGCTACTCGCCAGGACAGCCCCAGGTGCAGCCCACAGGAGGGACCCTAGGGGGCTCCAGCCCCCTGCAGGTATTTGTTGTCCTCCTGGGCCATGGGCAGCGCCTTGAAATTAAGCACAGGTGGGGGAAAAGAGCAACTCCCCACCCCCCCCACACCTAAATTGCAACCCTGGGAAAATTCCTTCTTTGTTTGGGGTGAGTGAGTGCGAGTTAATTTCAGATCAGGGCTTCTCTCTCTGATCTGTGCCAGATACAGTGTCAATGTAACCAAAGGCTCTTTAAGGGGCACTCACACCCACATATCTTGCCCCTTCAGTCCAAATCATCACTTAACTGCCCAATGACGCAGGTTTACAAGGCAAAACACATCAGCGGTGCTGCCCCATCTGCCAGCTTCCTCACCACTGAAGTGCACTGCGTTTTCACTGCAAATGCCAGCAACAAAGGGGATAATTAATCAGGGTCAACTTTAAAGAAAGGCTATCTAAGTATTTCTGTGCTGTCTTGCAGTCCAGGTCATTAAAGAGGCTTTCACTATGTATTCACTCATAGACCTACCCATCCCAAAGGAGCCCCTTCCTCCCTGCACCTTCTTACCTACACAAGAGACACCATCGTCAGCCAGGTCTGTCCCAGGCTCACAGAAGCAAATGACTTTTTGAGTCTCCAGATCAACACGGCACTCATCAAGCTCACAGTGGCTGCAGTTGAGGTGCAGCTTAATAGCCACCTCTCCATGCCCCTCTGTCACTAGGGAACAGATGAAAGAGGCTGAGTTGTTATTGTAGAGATAACCCAAGAGCTTTCCGCAGACAGCGACAGGAGAACTGCCGCATTATGGGATGGGAAAACGCACAAGTGTAAGGTGCCCAAGTGCCCCACATTGGATGGGATAAGCCCTGTCTGAAAAACCTTTCCTGACTGCCATTCACCCCTCTCTAATGACCGTATCCCCACTTCTCACTGGCACTTGCTTTAGGGGAGAGGAGACTGAAGGAATCTCAGCTAATAGCTTTCATTTACAAAAAAATCCCTCCGCTAAGCTGTCTTGGACACCTGCACTGTAGCCATGTTGAACCAGCTATGCTGGTGCAATGTGGCCACACAGCCTCACTCCCTTCAGTGAATCCCCCAATGCAGCAAGGCGTCCGGCCCGGCTTGTATTGCCTCTACAGAGCACAAGGGGCATTGTGCGGCAGGCCCAGGGCATGCTGAGGCCAGGAGGAAGTGTTGCGGGAGCAGTCCTGTGCCCTCCATGCTACAGCAAGCTCCACTGGGGCTATGGGAGTTGGGGGAGGAGATGCAAGTTAGGGCAGCCCCCAGGAGTTTCCTAGTCTGTGCTGGGGCTGAACCATTCACAGCATCCCCTACTTACCCACTGGGGGAAATCAAGTTCAAGTACTGTTGGGGCCAGCACAGACTGGGAAGGCTGCCAAGGTTGCACACTCCATCTGTAGGAACTGGGGGAAAAGCCACTGCCCTCTCCAGCAACTCTGCCAGTCTGATCCAGGAGAAGCTTTAATGGGGGAAGAGCTGAGCACTGAAACATTTCTCATAACATTTCTCAGCTTCCAGCACTAGCAGAAGCACAACATATAAATCACAGGCTGACAGCTAGGGGAGAGGGGCCTGCTATATCATCTAGTTCGTGCTTCATCCAGGACTGGATTGTGGTCGTAGATTGTTGTAAACCAGATGTATAACATCTTTTATTTGTACTGGGTAACATCTTATTGTATTGGGTAACATCTTTTATTTCAGGGAACACACCTATCCCGGCAGTAGCTCCACAGATCCACACTTGCCACAGTTGCCAACAGCATACAACACAACACAGGAACACCCACAAATGTCCTTGTTTAACCATTAACACCCTTAATGTCCTTGTGCCTACTCCCCCTACTGGCTGCCTTATTACACTCAGTATAACAATTTGTTCCCTATAGTATTTCTTGGGTTCACTGTCGAGTCCAGTTTTAAGCGACTTAAGAAATGAAGCTTCCACCATTTCTTACTGTTAGGAAATGTTTCCCCAACAGCCTCCATCTTTTTCTTTGCTCCCTTTCATCTCCTTATTCCTCATTGGACTACACCAGGGGTCGGCAACCTACAGGACCCGTGCTAAAGGTGGCACACAAGCCAATTTTTAATGGCACGCTGCTGCCAGCCGAGGTCCCAGCCACCAGTCCCGCTCAGCCCTCTGCTGGCCTGGGTGAAAGAAACCCGAGGCCGGCAGCGAGCTGAGCAGGGCCAGGGGCTGGGACTCCAGGCTGGTAGTGGGCTGAGTGGGGCTGGCGGCCGGGACCCCAGAGCAGCAGTGGACTAAGCGGCTCAGCCTGCCGCCGGCCCAGGGTCCCAGCCACCGGCCCAATCAGCCCGCTGCTCTCTGACAGGGAGTTCCTCCAGGAAGGGCAGGCAGCCGCCGGCCAGGGATTCTTCCCCGCAGGGCAGCGGAAAGGCACCTCGGTGATCTTGGATGTGAGTTCCGAAGCCCCTGCCCATGGTGCTCAGGGAGCACTGGGGAGACTGCCCTCTGGGAAGCAGCTGCATTAGGGCTCCCAGATGCTGCATGAGCAGCTTGTGTAACTCTCTCCTGGCCCCTGGACTTTAAAGGGGGAGCCTGGACTGGTGCAAGGCGCCATGAGTCGCAACTGGCCCTCCTTTGCATGGCCCCGCTGCCACTTCATGCTCCAACTCTCCTCTCCCCTTCTCTGGCACTGCGTCAGCCCAGGAGGGGGCCGTGCCCCCAGCACCCCTGAGCCGGCTGGGCAGCAGTGGGTTTGGAGGGGTTTTGCAGCCTCTGGAAAGAACAGACAGAGACAGGGTGACTCTTGCTGTGTCTGTGCATCCTAACAAAGTGGCACTTCAGCTTGGACAAGAGTGGCCCCCTTATCTGGGCAGCTTTCAGCCCCCAGGAGGGTTCAGGTTTAAAATGCACAAACTGTGGAGTGATCTGGGTAGGGCTTGCATTGCAGGGGATCTGTAGCTCAAAGGGGAAGGCAGTGGGAAGCGCAGTGGTCCCTAGAAGCAGCCATATGAGTTTTTTGGGCAGCAGGGTCCCAGGTCTTAAGGGCCGCTTCTGAGAGCTCCAGTCCCTGCTGTCAAGTATCAGAGGGGTAGCCGTGTTAGTCCAGATCTGTAAAAAGTGACAAAGAGTTCTGTGGCACCTTATAGACTAATAGACATATTGGAGTATAAGCTTTCGTGGGTGAATACCCACTTTGTCAGTCCCTGCTGTGTCAATTTCATGTCAGGAGTTGCAGCTGAGCTGCTTCTCTGAGCCATTGGCATCACCGAAAGGGAGAAGCTGAAACTCCCCTGGGCATTGTGTCAATAAGAGTATTCGGTGCACAGGTTCATTTGAAAGAACCTCCTAATACTCCTTTATATGGTAGCAGTGTCCGTCCTCCCCCTCCCCAGCCCCCGTTGCTGGTACGGTCGCTACTTTTCCTCTTAAATGTGCATGCTACCAACTTGAAAAGTATCTGGGGTGTTTGTGTGGATCAATATTGCTGGGAGAGATGGGAGCCCGAAAGAGTGAAATCCATATGGACTGTCCATTTAGATCAGCGGTAGGCAACCTATGGCAAGCGTGCCAAAGGCAGCACACACGCTGATTTTCAGTGGCACTTGCACTGCCTGGGTCCTGGCCACCAGTCTGGGGGGATCTGCATTTTAATTTAATTTTAAATGAAGCTTCTTAAACACTTTAAAAACCTTATTTACTTTACATGCAACAACAGTTTAGTTATATATTATAGACTTATAGAAAGAGACCTTTTAAAAACTTTAAAATGTATTACCGGCACGTGAAACCTTAAACTAGAGTGAATAAATGAAGACTCGGCACCCCACTTCTGAAAGTTTGCCGACCCCTGGACTACACTAAACAACTTCTTTCCTTCCTTGGTGTTCACAACCACACTAATCTACATTTTCTATCTAAGGATCTCAACTTTTTTCCAGACACAGCCTACTCCAAACATGAAGGAAACTCACGAGAACTGATTCCTGACTGTCATCAATACCTTTTAGTGCAGGGGTGTATAAAGTACCCAGTGGACTAATAAAGGACACACCATCCTCCCCATCCATTTCTGGGTCATTGTCCGCTGCAGCATTGCCACCTATGTCAAATCAGAAAGTACCTTAACATACTGTGGTTCATTAGATCTAAAACACAGTTAAGAATTGCAACATGCAAGCAAATTCACAGTATGAAGCATCCAAATGAGAAAGGGCAATTAATCAGTCAAAATATCCAACTGGGATGTTTAATGGATGGTGGAAAGGTTCAGTGGATAGTGGTACGGACTATTGGCCTTTCACTTCTGGGATTTCAGCTTAATAATGCTTGTGGCTCTTAATTAAGCAAATTAATCTGTCAACTCAGTCCCAAGCAGATTATTGCCCACTAAGCCCAAACATCATCTTTAATCATTTGGATGCTGTGAAAAAACATATAAACAGATCATCCTATGCATTCATTTGGCCAGCAGACTGGACAATGCCGGTGCATAAGGGTTAATTCCACACAGTTGCTGATCAGGCTATGTACTCCACCAGCACTGGGAGTAACAGTCATCTGATCTGCTTTCTCTCCTCTACGCCCTTGGGCCAGGGCGGTCCAACAACGATGGGGGACTGAAGGAGCTTGCATGGGAAATGTTCAAGTGTGCCTTGGACAAGCAGAGGATCTCAGAAGCGGAGCAGTAGACCAATATTTGATCTGTTAACATGCACAGATGCCCCCCCCCCCCCAAAAAAGAGAGGGTTGTTTTTCCACTTTCATCACCTCTGGCAGGGGAGAAAATAGCACACTGCAAACAAAAGTATCTTACATGAGGCATTCTGTTGAAAAAATCATTACACATAACATTACAATGCACATGGTCAAGCTAGGAATTCAGGCTAATTACTTCTTTGCAGTGTTTTGAGTCTACCATTGCCCTAATTTCAAGCCACAGTGGTGAATAACCAGGGGTAAGAAGTCCACCACAGCTGAAGAGATGGGTGGCCACAAGGACTGATTATGAGTTGTGGAGCTATTCACCTTATGGTGACGGCTTTCAGTCTGGCCCAAGTAGTAATTCAGTGTCATTACCATCTGACGGCTGACCTGGAGCCTACTGGAAAGGAATTAGTGGCCTCCATTCAGTTCCTTGTTGACAAAAGCCACCATCATAGCTGTCATTAATTGGCCTCCCCTGTTGGCAGTCTTAGCACAAGAGCCAAGGATTGGACTATGGAGACCGAAATACCTGCCTTGCCCTTAGAGGTGATTCCTCTAGGGTAGAGGCATGCTGGTCTTAGGACAGTGTGGAGGAAGCTTGGATTGCCACTGCTCATGCTGAATCTCCTTTAAGGCTATGTCTACACTGCACCGTTAACCCAGTAATTGGCACCAGGGTCTGAACATCTGGGTTAGCCCTGTTCAGGTGAGAGCACCTCCATAGCAAAGCCATATCTGGCTATTTCCACATTTGCCTGTGTGTGTCTGGGGGAATACCCCATGGTTTTTCATGCTGAGATGCTCTAGGATTTCTTTCCCAACCAATTGTGCGAGAATTTGTCTTTCCTTCACAGGGAATGGTGGGAAGGGCATTGGAGGACTCGAATGATTTAGCCTGTGTCCTCACTGAACAGTAGGTGGATTTCTGCCTGAGTTAAAGTGGAGCCATGGCTCTCAGCACCCCTCAGCTGGGTCAGCTAGCCTGGGCTCCAGACATGGATAAAGGGTGTTTTCTTTCCCCCCTGCATGGATTGTAAGTGGGGTGAAGACTAAAACCCGGGTTAACTCTGCAATGTAGACATACCCTAAGTGTAAACACTGGCCATCAGACTCTGTGGCAAAAGCCCCCAGATGCTGGTCTTGACAACAGGAATGCAAAGCCTATGGCTCCTGCTTCTTCAGCATCATGGCCAAGAAATGAAAGACTCAATCTATAGTTATGAGTCAAAAATCACAACAGGATCTTGATGGCATAGTTTTCCACAATGCAAAGCCAAGATTCCAGTTGAAGAACTGACATCTGGCTATTTGCTTAAAGGCTAAATAACATAAGCTCATCCAGAACTAAAAAGGCAACACACAGACATCCTATTACATAACAATCATATATACTAGCTATAGGAGAATTTTTGATCAGTGTTTTGCTGACTATTAGCACTAAAGGAGGGGAAGGGACACCTTGAACATGAAGCCACTTTACCTATATATCCTCCGCCTCCTCCACCTGAGGAGCACCCCCCTCCACCCCCTCCGAAACCCCCTCTTGTCTCCCACCCCCACTTCTTCATGGCCTGGGGGCAGGATTTTCCTCCAGTAGCACCTTCCAGCAAGGACTTTCCTGACCACAGGAAGGAAGTGTTATCATTCCAGCCACCTCCACCACCTGCAGTTAAGAAAAGAGAAAGCAGCCCATGTAAGTTTCTGTTACATCCAGAATATATATATCAGCAGAATGAATGTTTATTCCAAACACGTCAGCTGCAAGGGAGATCAGCATATAGTGGTTAGAGAATGAGACGGGAGTCATGACTGCTGGGTTCTATTGCCAGTTGGCCACTAACTGGCTGTGTATGACTTGTGGCCACCACAAACGCTTTGTGCCTCTTTTCATCCATGTATAAAAGAAGTGTAATACTGTAATGAGAGCTGGTAAAAAAATGGTATTTTTCCATGAAAAATGTAAAGAGATGAAAAATTAGTGTGTGTGGGTGTACGGGGAGATAGCATTTTTTTTTTTTTAAGGAAATGTTCCATTTTTTTCATGAAAAATGAAACCCAAACCTTTTTTGGTTTTCAAAAGGTTATTGGTTTTCAAAAAATACTGAAATAATTTTTTCACTAAAAAAACCCATAGAAAATTTGAAAAGAAACATTTTTCTGCAAATAAATGAATTAAAAAATGCAATTTTTCTTCACCAACTTTTTTTGATTGAAACATTTTGACTAGCTCTAATTGTAATGGACCGGCTACTCTGTATGTGCTCTGTTGCCGGATAAAATCAGATAATCTCAAGTGTGTGTCTGGTCTCGTATTGGTGACAGCTAACACAGAATCTCCTTTCGCTTGACTGTAGTTGCTAGCACTTTTTGGAGCAGGAGGATTTAAGCATATCCTTGTTGCTGCTGCTATGAAGTTCCAAGAGGCCAGAATGTGCAGCACAGTGAAAATGGGGAAAAAACGGTTACCTATCTTTTCGTAACTGTTGTTCTTCGAGCTGTGTTGTTCACATCCATTACACATTAGGTGTCTGTGCGCTGTGTGCATGGACGTCGGAAAAATTTTCCCTTAGCCACTCCCGTTGAGGCAGCAGGGGAGCCCCACCAGAGTGGCGCCTAATGCTGGTGCATATATACCCCTGCCGACCCAACCTCCCTTTGGTTTCTTCTTGCCAGAGACTCCAACAGAGGGGAAGGAGGGTGGGAAGTGTAAAGGACGTGAACAACACATCTCGAAGAACAACAGTTACGAAAAGGTAGGTAACCGTTTTTTTCTTCTTTGAGTGATTGTTCACGTCCATTACACATTAGATGATTCACAAACTCACCACAGGAGGAGGGTAGGAGTCATGGAACAATTGATTGGAGCACAGCCCTGCCAACCGCCGCGTCCTCTCTGGCCTGTGGATGGACGGTGTAGTGGGCTGTGAATGTGTGCACCAACGACCAGGTGGCTTCTTTACAGATCTCCTGGAGCGGAACCTGTGCCAGGAAAGCTGTTGAGAACACTTGAGCCCTAGTTGAGTGAGCCGTGATCGCTGGAGCTGGCACCTTGGCAAGCGCATAGCACGTGCAGATGCAATCCACAGTCTATGATGATATCCGCTGCGCTGAGACAGGGAGTCCTTTCATTCTCTCCACAATGGCAACGAACAACTGTGTCAACTTGCAGAAAGGTCTAGTTCGCTCCAGACAGAACACCAGGGCCTACAGACATCCAGAGTATGTAGGCTATGGTGACTCGAGTCCGTGTATGGTTTCGGAAGGATCCCTGGCAAACAAATGTCCTGTCCCATGTGAAATTGTAAGACTATTTTAGGGAGGAATTTAGGGTGTGGTCTAGGTTGCATTTTGTCCTTATAAAAAACTGTATAAGGGGGCTCCGAGGTGAGGGCCCTCAACTCGGACACCCTCCTTGCGGACGTAATGGCTACCAAAAACATCACCTTCCAGGAGAGGTGAGTGAAAGAGCAAGAGGCTGGGGGCTCAAAAGCGGGTCCCATGAGCTTGGTCAGGACCAGGTGAAGGTTCCAGGGAGAGACTGGAGGGCGTGAGTAGGAAAACACCTTCTCCAGCCCCTTGAGAAACCGGGCTACCATGGGGTTGAAAAACACAGAATGCCCCAACTCCCCTGGGTGGAATGCCGAAATGGCAGCCAGATGTACTCTAACTGAGGAGGGGGCGAGACCTTGATGTTTAAGGTGCAGCAGGTATTCCAGGATAACTGGAACGGAGGCCTGAAGTGGCTATATGTGCTTTGGTTCACACCAGCAGGAGAACCTCTTCCACTTAGCAAGGTATGCAGCCTTAGTAGAAGGTTTTCTACAGCTGAGGAGAATTTGTCTCACCTGAAGAGAGCACTGGCTCTCCATTGCATTCAACCACAGAGATACAGAGACCGCAGGTTTGGGTGGAGCAGGTGCCCGCAGTCCTGCATGATGAGATCTTGGTGCAGGGGCAGGGCAATCGGGTCGGCTACTGACAGCTCCAGCAAAGTCGTAAACCAATGTTAGCGGGGCCAAGCTGGGGCGATGAGAATCATTACCGCCTTGTCTCTGCGAACTTTGAGGAGAACTCTGTGGGATCGCGAAGGCATCTGCGACTGAGCCCGGACTGTGGTTTTGGAAAGAGCAAAACTGTGGGCATTGACTGTTGTCCCTGGTGGTGAAGAGGTCCATTTGGGGAAATCCCTACTTCTGGAAGATCGATTGCAAGACATCCGGTCTTATCAACCATTCGTGCTTGTGGTACGACCTGCTGAGGTGGTCCGCCAGCTCGTTCCTCTCCCCCGGGAGGTATAACGCTATGAGGTGTACTGAGTGCGCTATACAAAAGTCCCATAGGAGAAGGGCCTCTCGGCTCCACCCTGCTTGTTTATGTAGAACATGACGGTGGTGTTGTCTGTCAGAGCTGTCACACTGTGACCTTCTAAAGCAGCGTGAAAGGTTTGGCAGGCTAGGCGAACCACCCTGAGCTCCTTCACATTGATGTGGAGCAACATTTCGTCTTTGGACCACAAGCCTTGTTTCTGAAGGTCCCCTAAGTGCACTTCCCAGCCGAGGTCTGACACGTCCGTTACCAGCATCAGCGTGGGTTGTGGTGCGGTAAAGGGGATCCCTTTGCAGATTAACTGCTGGTTGAACCACCAGCGCAGGGAGTCCAACTCCTGGGCAGAGATTGTCACTACAAAGTCTGAGGGGTCTCTGCCCAGGCGATATGACTGGGCTAGCCACAACTGCAAAGTCCTGAACCGTAGTCCAGTGTGTTTAACTATGTGGATGCACGCTGCCATGTGCCCTAGGAGCTGCAGGCAGCATCTGGCCGTGGTTGTGGGGAACCTCAGCATCGAATCTATAGCACGCTGGATGACCAGAAATCTGGATTCTGGGAGGCTTGCTTGTGCCTGTACCGAATCCAGGACGGCCTCAATGAACTCCAGCCTTTGCATAGGTATCAAGGAGGACTTGGGCACGTTGACTAGCAGGCCTAGCCTGCGGAATACCTCCAGTGCCACCGCCACATGAGAATGGACTTCCTCCTCGGATTCACTCATGAGAAGCCAGTCGTCTAGGTACAAGTATACTCAAATTCTCCTTTTTTGTAGAAAGGCTGCCACTACCGACATGCATTTCATGAATATGAGGGGGGCTGCCGCCAAGCCAAAGGGTAGGACCGTAAACTGGTAATGGTGCTGGTTTAGGGTGAACCGCAGGAACCACCAGTGTGCGGGATGAATAGTGATGTGGAAGTACACATCTTTCATGTCGAGGGCAGCGTACCAATCCCCCAGATCCAGGGACGGAATAATAGTGCCTAGGGAGACCATGCAGAAGAATTTGCTGAGTCCACGCAGGTCTAAAATGTGTCGAAGACCCCTCTTTGCTTTGGGAATAAGAAAATAATGGAGTAAAACCCTTTCCCCCTTAGATCCTGAGGGACCTCTTCCACTGTCCCCACCTCGAGGAGTATCTGTACCTCCTGCATAAGGAGTTGCTCGTAAGAGGGGTCCCCGAAGAGGGACGGGGAAGGGGGGTGGGAGGGAGGGAAGGAGGAAAACTGAAGCACGTATTCCACTTGTACTGTACGTAAGAACCAATGGTCCGATGTTATATGGAACCACGCAGGGTAGAAGCAGGACAAGCGGTTCAGGAAACATAGGGAAAGATCCGGTAACTGGCTTGGTATGCTGTCCTCGAGCACACTTTCAAAACTCTTGCTTGTTGCCAGGTTGCAGCTTGCCCTTGCCCTGGCCCTGGCTAGATGTGTTGTTCCACCTCTGCCTGTTGTCTCTGCCTCTCCTCCAAAACAGTTCCTGCCTAGGGTGGGGCTAGTATTGTCTTTGCTGAGGCGGCTGGGGATTGAAAGGCTTCCTCTGCGTTACCGGGGTGTGCATTCCCAATGACTTGAGGGTTGCCCGACAGTCTTTGAGGCTATGCAACCTGACATCTGTTTGGTCCAAAAAGAAATCAGACCCTTCAAAGGGGAGGTCCTGAAGGGTATTCTGGACCTCTGGCAGATAGCCTGAAGCCTGCAGCCACGCCAAGCGCCTCGTACCACTCCTGAGGCGATTGTTCTGGCTGCTGCATCCACCGAGTCGAGAGAGGCCTGCAGAGAGGTCTTGGCTACTACCTTTCCTTCATCCACGAGGGCCACAAATTCAAGCTGAGAGCCCTGGGGCAAGGAGTCTTTATATTTGGAAACTGCCAGCCAGGAATTAAAATTGTGTCTGTTCAGGATCACCTGCTGCTTTGCGATCCTCAACTGGAGGCCCCCAGAATAATAGATCTTCGTGCCAAATAGGTCTGGACGTTTAGCCTCCTTGGCCTTAGGACCTAGGGCTTGCTGACCATGTCGTTCCTGTTCATTGACTGCTGAGATGACCAGCGAACACGGGGCCGGATGACAAAAGAGAAAGTCATATCTCTTGGAAGGGGCAAAGTACTTCCACTCTACACCTTTTGCTGTCGGCGCGCTAAAGACCGGGGTTTGCCAGACTGTCTTGTAGTTGGACTGGATTGTCTTTATGAGCGGGAGCACAATTCTGGAGGGGCCCTCGGGGCTTAGGATGTCCACCACAGGATCCTCCTGCTCTACTGCTTCCTCCGCCTGTAGGCCCAAGTTCTGGGCTACCCTGCAGAGCAGCTCCTGGTGCACTCTGTGGTCAATCGGAGGAGGCCCCGATACTGTGGTGCCCGCCACAGCTTCATCTGGGGATGACAACGAGGTGAGGCCTTCTGCATCTCGTCTTCCAGCCCTTCTTGTCCTTCCTCGCATGCTGGGGGCTCCTCTGGGTCCTGCCTGACAGACTGCCTCCGGGACAGCACCGGGCTCGGTGCCGCTTCTGCTCTCCTGTGTTCTGGAGAAGCATCTGGTGGCCTGGATACCATGGCCTCCTTGGGTGTGGAGGAGTGCCTGTGCGGGGACCGAGACTGATGTACTGAATAGCCGGATCTCGAGGCTCTGGAGGAGAGCCCCTGCTGTTGGTGATAGGCCCATGGTGTCCAAAAGGGCCACTGCCTTGGCGGGCCCCATTGGGGATGCCACGGGGCTTGGGGATCCCTGATCGCTGGTGCCCTGTGGGCATAGCTGGAGTGGCCTAAGTCCATCTCAGATTCTGAGGACGCCGACCTGGAAGGCCAAGGCAGTGCTGTAGAATGGTGCTGCCGGGGGGCTGGAGAACGGTTCCTTGCCGACCAGGACCGATACTCCCGGGACCAGGATCGTTGGCTTCTGCTTGGGCCCGAGGACTTCGATCTTGTGTTACCTTGGAGCTAGCCCAGCGATGGCGCCGGGGAGTGGTGTCTTGGTGAGGTCGGTGCCTTATGCTGGCTGGGATCCGGTGCCTTCGAGTCCTGTTGGGTCAGGGGCAACTGGGAATCTGCAGAGGCCGAGCTTGACCGGGACCGATGCCAGGAGCGGTGCCAGGGTGGTGACCTCAATCGGCGCACCATTGCTGGCTTGCCTCTTGACGGCACTCTAGGAGACGGTGCCAGAGGCTTCTCCTTGGCAGGGAGGGGGCTTGCCACCAACAACTGGATGATGTCCTTTGCCACCTCAAATGTGTCTGGTGTGGAGGGCTGTTCTAGGAGCTCCTCCAACCTGTTCTCCGTGCTCAAGGCGCTTAGCCCAGGGCTCAACAGGCTCTTCAGCGCTGGAGCCACTGGAGCCGGAGCATGTCCTGCGGCAGCGCTTCCCTTTTGAGCACTCGTTTGCTTGAGTGGTGCCAGCTTCTTATGCAGGGAATGCGCTCGGTTTGAAGGCTGACCCTTTGACCTTGCCGGTGAGGTCGAATGGTGCCGGGGGTTTTCTTGTTGCCTTGGTGCGGCATGCTTGCAGTGCCCCACTGGTGCCGGATCGCGAACTGATGCCGGGGCACTCCGCACCGAGGACACTGGCATCGAAGCCAGATGGCCTGAAGCTGAACGTTGCAGCACGGCCTCCATGAGTAGCTGCTTGAGGCAAAAGTCTCTTTCTTTCTTAGTCCTTGGCTTAAAAGCCTTACAGATCTTGCAGTATTCTGTCTGAAGCGATTCCCCCAGAAGCGAAGACACAAGTCATGGGGGACACTAATCGGCATAGGCTTGCGGCATGTGGCACAAGCCTTAAAGCCTTGGGCCTGCGGCATGCCCCGCAGCCCAGGACTTGTGCTGGAGACAACTTCCAACACCTAAACAAAGAAAGCTTAACTATCTATTATTAAGAAGTGCTAACTACTGATAACTATGCTACAAGACACTCACAAGTGAGAGATAGAGAACTGTTCCAACACCACCTCAGCCAGTAAGAAGGAACCAAAGGGGGGTCGAGTCGGCAGGGGTATATATGCACCAGTATGAGGCGCCACTCTGGCGAGACTCCTTTGCTGCCCTGACGGGAGCTGCTAAGGGAAAAAGTTTCCGACATCCGTGCATGCGGCGCATGCACACCTAATGTGTAATGGACGTGAACAATCACTTGAAGAAGTTGTTGGATTGATCCTTCACCACCACAACTCTTTAGTTTGCCATACAAAGCCTCAATAACTTGAGTTTGTGCAGTGGTGGGGGTGAATGGCTTCCCTAACACTGACAAGTTATATGCAGAAACCTGAGCTTAAGCTATGGGAATTAGAGTGGATGAGGGAGGACCTAACTTTCTATTACTCTGTCACCAGCCTGGGATCTGAAATACGTTTTTCAAACAAACATTTAATTATCTTTTAAATTAATGGACCACCCAACACAAACCATTTTTCTTGAAACCAAATTCTAACTAATATTTCTACTACCTTGAGACATCTAGTTTTCTGATATCAAAGAGTTTGTGCTTATACTTTTTAATAGCCTAAAATGCTAGAGTGATTCTTACTAGCACTACCAGTGCCTTTCAGTTGAGGAGCTCAATGTACTTAAAAATTAGTAATTAGTTAAAGCTCACAACAGCCCTGGATGTAGAGAAGCATTATCCCCATTTCATAGGTGGCCAAACTGAAGCCTAGAGAGGTTAAGTGAATTGCCAAAGGCCACGAAGTAAGTGGATGTCAAGAAGAGAATTAAGAGTCCTGACTTCCAGCCCTCTGCTCTCTATGCAGTCCCCACTACTTAGCATTCAGTTTGGAACATTAAAAAGCCCAGTTCTGTGCCTCCATTCCCCATCTGTAAATTGGGGACACTAATACTTCTCTCTTTCAGACAAGGATTGGGGTGAGTTAGTTTGAAATTGTACAAATTACCACATCCGTAAACCCTAAATATTGTTAATTGTGATTTTGTTTATTTTTGCAGGGTTCATGATGACTGAAGGTTCAAGATCCAAAGTGCTGGACATTACAGAGCTATAGAACAGGCTTTTCCATCTCAGGAAACAAAACAAACAAACATACATTAAAGTGAATTTCATGCTTGGGAAAGGTGCCAGACTGACCGTCTGTAAGACTGAAGTCCACTAACCACAGAACAGTGCAATCCGAGAACAAAGCTAGACAGTGTTCTGTAAGGAACAATCCTGCCTTGGCAAGGAGATGGACTGGATGACAATAGGCCCTGCCCATCTCTATTTTTATGGTTCTGTAAGCAGAGACCGCTGAAGCACAAGCTACTCATAGACAGAGAATGCACTTGCTCTGATGCAAGAAGGTGGTCCCCACCCCTGTGGCTCATTCAGTCCCTCGCCTTTTTGCAGGGACTGCTAACCAGGCTGCAATATAGCCCTGTCTGCACTAGCCTGGGAAGCTATGCAACATGATTTCCCTGTCTACAGGGATGTCTTCCCTGTGGTGACAATGGTTTCTGAGAGTCTCACATTTCCGCATCTTATGTTCTGTCCCTCAAAGATTTGCTGAGACAAGGTGGGTGAGGTCATATCCTTTACTGGACCAACTTCTGTTGGTGAGAGAGAGAAGCTTTGGAGTTTGCACAGAGCTCTTCTTCAGGTCTGGGAAAGATTTTCTGAACAGAGTAAATGTTCCTTACCTGCAGCTCCTGAATTTCCATTCAGACCTGGAACAGATGAATCATTCTCCAGCTTTTCTGGATGAAAAGTATCTGTTTTGGCCCTGTAGGCCCTGCCACCACCTCCTGCTGCAATTATCAAGGGGACTGGTTCTCCATTCTCCATCTTAACAGGGTGAATTGAGAAATGTAGCTGGGGTTTACACTGTGTCAGACATGCAAATACAAGTTTATCTCACACGCTAGTTACTTCATATTGCACTAGGCATGCCCCTAGGACTGCTGAACAGTCCAAATTACAATTGCCTTATTCACGTACCTGCATCCAAAGATTAATGGATAATACTAATTGTCCCATGTTCAGTGAATAACAGTAGCTTCGATGGCTACATGTATTGTGTACGCCAGTGCTCGGGGCTCTTGTAAAGCATGTAATGTTACCCTGTATGATGTAGTATATCAATTACAAGAGCTCTGTGGTACACTACTCTGTGTAGTGCAGTACAGTGGTTCCACTTTGCAGGGGATTATCACTTTGGGGCTACTTGAGTGTGCAGAGTTACTATGATATGGTACAAGTCTATTGATCTGAAGCGTATTGAGAACACACAAAACTGGGATTTGGGATTAATGCTTATTAGCCAACTTTTGATAAAATGTAAATGACCGGCAGTTGTGATCAATGGTCTTTGGCTGAAAGGCTACACCTACAGCAGAGCATAAACTGATCCCAGTTGTTCGTATGTCATAGCACAGCAAAAGTCAAAGGCTATAGGGCCTTATGTATTCTGCTCAAGAAACTGCTGTGAAATTTACCCATTGGACAGAACTGTGCTCCAGAATCTCAGATCACAATAAAAATTATATTTTTAGTCCTTGTGGTTGCAAGGTAAACCTTAAAAATGTGAACAGAATGTAAACTGATGCAGTGACCCTGCCTGAGTCAGCAGACAGCCTTAGCAAAAACTTGAAGAGGTATGAACAGGGCCATTCAGCTCCTTAAGGGCTCAGGATATCTGTGCATCCACGGCCATGCATTATAAATAAAAGTTATATTTAAGCTCACTTTAAGGCTTGTTTACTCTGTCAGAGCAGTTTAAAGGGTCCTTAGTGTAAGTGAGAATCAGGCCCAGAGAGTTCTTGGTGCTCCAGGGTACATTGTAGGGGGCACTTACTAAACAAAGGCCGGCATTCACATACAAGTCTAGGTAGTGTGCAGCATTTTTATGTAATAGGATATAATGGCTATGTTCCTGTACCTTAAATATATAAGTTGCTCCTCCCCCTCCACCACCTCCTCCTGCCCATTCATGGACACTCCTGTTTACTCGAATCTCCTCTTCAATCACGTTATTCTCTCCAATGCATACTTTCTGTATAACGTGGTTAGTCTGCAGATAGAACAGCAAGTCTGAGTTCAGACAAAGAGCCTCCATTTTGCTGCACACACAAAGTAAGCTCATCAGCTACAAAGGCCTCATATGCCTCCCTCCCCTGCATTTGCAAACCAATGGTCTAAATGTGCTTCCACCAAAAGCAAAGGGAATGTTGCCACTGACTCCAAAGGGAGCAGAAGCATGTTCGCACTCTCCTACAAGAGTGTCACCTTTAGCTCTGCTACAGGCCAGAGGAATTTGTGGTTTGATAAAACTGAATCCTTTAAAAAATGAATCCAGTGCTGACACAGGCGCTGACCTTCCAAAATGCTGGGGGTGCTCAACCCCTAACTCTGACCCAAGCCCTGCCCCCACTCCACCCCTTCTCTCAAGGCCCCACCCCTTCCCACCCTGCTTGGCCCTGTCTCTTCCCACCCAGTTCCACCCCCTCCCCCAAACATGCCATTTCCTCACTCCTCTCAGCCTCCTGCACGTTGCAAAGCAGCTTTTTGTGGTGAGTGGGAGGCACGTGGAGGGAGGGGAAGGCACTGATCTGCAGGGCCCACTGGGAGGCAGGAGGTGCTGGGGGGAGGGGGTGGTGCTGATAGGGGGGCTGCTGGTGGGTGCTCAGCACCTACCCTTTTTTCCCTGTGGGTGCTCTAGCTCTGAAGCTCCCATGGAGTCGGCGCCTATGCGTGCTGATCAAAAGAGGCAAATAGACACCCCTAGAAACTGATGTCCTATATTTATCCACAGGAAAGGTATGGCATAACCCTAGGGTGACTCTGCGTGCTAGGGGGTATGATTCCTCTACTCATGGACACATACTCAGGACTGCTGGAAGAATTTGTATAGTGGGGGTGCTAAGAGCCATTGAACCAAACTGTAAACCCTGTATACGATGGAAGCCACTTCAAGCCAGGGGGTGCTGCAGCACCCCCAGCACCTCCTACTTCCAGCACTGATGCACATACTCATGCTAGCTCTCATCGAGCTAGCACAAATATAAATAGCACTGTAGCGGCAGCAGAGGCGTGGCTGAGCTGTGCAGAGTACAAACCTGACAGAAACCGGTGGGTATACTCGGCACAGCTCAGTGACCCTTCCACTGCTGCTGCTGCCGCCACAGCCGCACAATTTAGACTCATGCTAGCTCGAGTATGTGTACGCAAGGAGGTGAATCACACCCCTAGTTTGCATCATAGTACAGATGTAGCTGGTGCGAACCCCTCCCACTTCCTCCTACCCATAACAATACCACCTGGTTTTCACCTAGCACTTTTTACCCATAGATTTCCATGGGCTTTACAAAGGCAGGTAAGTATTGTTACTATCTACATTTTACAAAAGGGGAAACCGAGGCACTTGGCAATGACATGACTTGCTCCAAGTGGTAGCCAGGAATAGAACCCCCGTCTCCTGACTCCCAGTCCAGTGCCCTAGCCACTGAGCCCTACTGGCAACATGTTTCAGTCTTGACTTTGAGGGACCAGCTAAGGATAAAGATTCACTGCCAACCAGTCCCAAATGCCAAGACAGTTTTTGTGGTGGACACTAGTTCACTAGGCAGTCTGCTGAGTCCACACCAACTCATTTCAAATAGACCAAGAAAGAATTAGAATTACCATCCCTAACCCAGGAGAAAGAACAGTAATTTGGTGACTAATTAGGCTCACGTGGTTCACACCTGTTTTCCCCCTAAAGTCAATCAGAGCACTTCTGTGTGTGTGTCCAATGAGCATGATTTAGCTCTGGGAATTTACATTGGTTGCAGCTCAGCCATTAGTTATATTACTTTCTGGTTGTCACTTAAATATCTGCCTCTCAATTTCGATCTTGTTATTTATAGTGGGCTCAACATGGGGGTAATGAGCCATATTGGAAATATTTACAGATAATATTTGTCTAAATATAATCCTCCTTCTGTATCTTCCTACTCTGTCACACAAGTATTTTATTGCAGCAGAAGAACTTGACGCATGCATCTTTCCAATTTAGAACTGAAGTGTTTTGTTTACCATAAAGTGGACCCAGAACTTGCCTGCTGAGTAACACAGGCACAATTAAAAATCCACTTCAGGCAAGAATTTGATTCAGAGTTTGAAGGGGATGATTAATAAAATGACAAAGCGCAATGATCCAGAGAGACCAGTAAATTACAATTGGATTAGAAAAAAAACCCAACCTTCATTGCAAAGACATAACTGATTACAATCCAATCAAGTAAAAGTCCTTTCCACAAGTCAATGCACTCTTTGTGTCGATGAAAGAATTACATTAGCACTCAATAAATTCTCGCTAAGATCACAGTGGCCTGTAATTTAATGACTCCATATATTATATTGCACTGGAATGGCTTGATTATACATGCTAAATGAAAGTCTGAGTTAGGATGTATCTGATTCTAAAAGGTTCTTACATTAACTATGTGTGTATATGATTACAGGTGTGTTGGGGACATTATTCCAGTTTTAGCATTTTCTGCAAGATTTGGCTTTGGGGCCCCCAGACCCTTCCACTTTCCTGCCTGTATCCTCCTTCCCTTCCCAACTGGCAATGCTTTGGTTTCGTGAACCCCAGCCGCATAACAAGTGCCGCCACCAAGAATTCTGCGGAATACTAAATGCTCAGATCAAAAGCTGCGGTGAAATTTCACAGGACAATACTTAATTTTCCTCCATCAGGGCTTCCAGCAGTAGTAATGGAAGATGATAATCTTATAAGCAATTTGTAATGATTCTTAATAACAGTGGAAGTTAGATTAATTCAGTAGTAATGCCTTCAACCTCCCCCATGCACAAACAAAGCCTCAGCAAATGGGGTTTGTGTGGTGATCCGTGTAGGATTTGAGGGGCCCATATCAAAGATGGGGCTGAGGTTGGAAGGAAGGGAAAACCTCATGAGGCCAAACTTGCAGAGCTTCAAGGGCCTCACTGTTCCATGGTAGGGCTGCAATATCAGGCCCTTATGGGTATGTGTACACAATAAAGAAACACCTGCAGCTGGCCCAGGTCAGCTGACTTGGACTTAGGCTGCAAGACTGTACAATTGTAATGAGGCTGTTTGGCTTGGGCTGGACCCGGGGCTCTGAGACCCTCTCCTCTTGCAGAGACCCAGGGCTCAGACCCCATAGCCCGAGCCCCATGAGCCTGACATGAGCCAGCTGCAGGTGTTTAACTGTAGTATAGACATACCATTAATATTAAGTCACTACCAGAAATCTTGTATCTGTAGTTTGAACTACTCAGAACAAAATCCCTAAATTCAGACAGCTATAATATTAAAGATCCCAGTGCTGGAAAAGGTTCAACACAAGACAGAATTGGCAATCACTTACACTAGGGCAGGCATCTTCTCCTTGCTGGCCCACCAAGATGTATAAGGCATCATCCTTTTGGAGGTCAAAAATCCCCAATATGGACACACCATGGGACCTCACCATAGTATTCTTCCCTCCTTTCCCACCAGCTGCTCCATAGCCTGAGATGCTGCAATGAAAAGAAAAGAAGATAAAAGCCTGGTACAAAATTGCATGGGTGAAAGCAATGTAATGGAATCCTAACCCATATTACACTGTTCAGCCAGTAGGTGGTGATATATGTAACATACCTGATTTAAGCTAATGTCAGTACATTAGAGCTTATAGAGAACACACTTGGCATGTATCTTGCTGGGAAAGGAAAACTCTGTGACTAGACCATATCTGGTACAGACAGTAGCAGCGCTGAAACCTGATGTGTACAAGGTGTGCATGGCATGGTGTCAGGAGTAAAATAGTGACAGAGGAGAATAGAAATAGAAGGGAAACAGCAACAAAAGTTGCAGCCAGAAGGAACAAAGCACCAAAGGTTGCAGGATCTCATCTACATGCCTCTCTTCGATGCCCAAGAGAACTTCAGCTTTGAGAAACCTTCACAATGGACAGTTTTGCAAGGTTTCGAATTGCTACCAAAACTGAACACTACAAGTATGCTCTTTAATTTATGCTATGGGAAAGCAGGTAGAGCATATCTTTATATCCTTTGACTTTACTAAAGACAGTCACAAAGAAGACTATGGGTACGTCTACACTACCTGCCAGATCGGCGGGTAGAGATCGATCTCTGGGGATCGATTTATCGTGTCTAGCGTAGATGTGACAAAATCGATCCCCAATCACTCCGGAACTTCACCACAGCGAGAGGAGGAAACGAAGTCAATGGGGGAGAGTCAGCGGTCAACCTGCCACCATCCTCACGGCCAGGTAAATCAACCTAAGATATGCCAACTTCGTAGCTGAAGTTGCATATCTTAGGTAGATCTCCCGTCCCTCAGTGTAGACCTAGCCTAAGAAAGGGTTCTGGCTATATTTGATGCATACTTTATACCCCAGAAAAATGTGGTTTATAAAAGAACATGTTTTCACCAGAGAATTCAAGGACCAGGGGAAAACATTGACTGTTTTATAGGAACTCTGCATGCAGTGGCTGAAAACTGCAAGTTTGGAACTGCAAAACATGAAATTTTCAGGGCTTGTCTCCAGGGGATCGATGGGTGGCGATTGATCCTCCAGGGGTTGATTTAGCGGGTCTAGTGAAGACCCGCTAAACTGACTGCCAATCGCTCTCTCCTCGACTGTAGTACTCCACTGGAAGGAGAAGCACAAGGCAAGCTGACAGGAGAGTTTCTCCAGTTGATCCAGCATGGTTTAGACACTGCAATAAGTCGACCTAATAAGTCGATCATCAATTTAGATACGCAACATCAATGCGTAACTTAGGTCAACTAAGACCCCTAGTGTAGACCTGCCCTCAGAGACAGGATGGTTATTAACAGATAAAAACCTTTCACAGCAGCTACAACTGAAGAGATTTAACTCTAAGCACAGCTATCCAGATACAAAGCAGTCTGAGCAGTGAGACAGCAAAACCAAGAGCAACTTGCCAAACTTGAAAAACAAGAAACTAGCTTAGAAGCAGTTAACAGATGCAGCATGAATGCTACAAGGCTTTACCATAAGACCGCTGAGGCAAAGAGAGAACGGCCAGATAAGAGGTACAAATTCCAGTCAAACACCAAAGTCTGACAGCCTAAATGCACAAGATGTGGAAAAATTCACATCTTAACAGATGATGCAAGTCCAGCCAAAGGCAAAAGCTGTGATAAATGCACAAAATTATGGACATTTTGCAGTTGTTTGCTGCATCAAAACAGTCAGGGAATTGACTCATATTACAATCAAAAGCCATTGTTTCTGGGATCTATCCTTTGTGATAACATAGAGCCTTCCTGCAGAGTGAAACTGAATAATCCAGTAAAGACTATTGATTTTAAAAGCGACAGTTTTACATCAGATGACAGACACTCAGTCACAGAACTGCCAGGTCTAGAACTCAGTGACCGTGTTCGTATCAATTGGATTTAGAAAAAGGATGGACAACTCCAGCTGTCATAAAGAAAAGAATTCAGTGCCCTGGTCATATGTGATTGAGACCAACAGTGAATAGTTCAACAGGAACCACTGACATCTACAATTTGTTCCTCAGGAAAAAAAACAAACAATCAACAGAGCAAACTCTATAGATGGCAGATGCAGAACAAGATGATGACTCAAGGATTCCAGACCAACTATAGCCAGTCACTGCAACTAATGGACAGCCAGAGTCACATAATTAGAAAACCAGTGTGAATCAGACACACTTAACAGACTGATCCATTCTGAACTTCAAGACAGTGTAAATTTGGTAAATGGTAGGAATGTAAAACTTAAAGGGGGAGATGTAAGGGAATGCTAAACTGTATTGTACTGTTCAGCCACTAGATGGTGTTGTGTGTAAAATACCTTATTTAAGCTAACCTCAGACTTACATGGCAGAACATTAAAGGAGTTTATAGTGAACACATCTGGTGTCTCTCTCTCTCCAGGAGAGGAAAGCTTAGGGTTGCCAACTTTCTAATCACACAAAACCAAACACCTTTCCCTCGACGCCTCTCCCCTACCCCGCCCCTTCTCTGAGGCCCTCTCACTCCATCCCCCCTCCCTCCGTCACTCACTCTCCCCAACCCTCACTCTCACTGGGCTGGGGCAGGATTTGGGGTGTGGCAGGAGGGTGAGAGCTCCGTGGTTGGGCTGGGGATGAGAGGTTTGGGGTGCAGGAGAGGGCTCTAGGCTGGGGGGTGGGGGTAGGAATATGAGGTCTGGGCTGGCATAGCAGGCTCCAGGCTGGGCCAGAAATAAGGGGTTCAGGATTTGGGAGAGGGCTCCGGGCTGGGGCAAGGGATTGGGGTGTGTGGAGGGATGAGGATTCCATCTAGGGATGCAGTCTCTGGGGTGGGGATAAGGGTTTGGGGTGCAGGAGGGGGCTCCAGGAGGTGGGGTGGGATCTGGAACGGGTCAGGGATGAGGGCTCCAGGAGGGAGTTTGGGTGTGGGAGGAGAGGGTCCAGCCAGTGCTTACTGCGGCTCTCAGGAAATGGCCACCAGGTCCCTGCCGCCCCTAGATGCATGGCGGCCAGGGAGGCTCCACACGCTGCCCTTGTACCCACAGGCACTTCCCCCACAGCTCCCACTGGTCGCAGTGCTTGACTAACAGAAGCTGCAGAGAAGGCCTCAGGGCGGGGGCAGCACGTGGAGCCTCCCTGGCTGCTCATGCGTCTAGAGGCTGCAGGGACCTGGTGGCCGCTTCCAGTAGCCACATAGAGCTAGGGCAGGCAGGAAGCCTGCCGTAGCTCCAGGCCTCCACTGCGCTGCCGACCAGACTTTTAATGGCCAGTCATCGATGCTGACTGGAGCTGCCAGGGTCCCTTTTCGACTGGGTGCTCCGGTCAAAAACCTGAATCCTGGCAACCCGGACCTTTTCATCGGGCCCCTGCCCCGTGGACCCAACCGGCCCCCCCACCCCTTCTCCGCAAGCCGGCTGCACGATCTGCAGCTGGTCCGCTTCCAAACCGCGCCAAGGAAACATCTCTACACGCTCGTGCTCCACATCCTTCACTTCCTCACCCTCGTGTCCCGCCCTGACACGAAGTGGCGGGACCTCCTGCCACCTCTCGAGGGTGAGGAGCCCCGGTGGGCCAGCCTATACTCTACCCTGTTCCCAAGGTCTGCCGGGGAAATCAGCTGGCAGCTCCTTCATGGGGCTGTGAGCATGGGCATGTATTTGGCACGGTTTACCCCTACCCCAGACACCTGCCCCTTCTGCGGCGTGAGGGAGACCCTTGGAGTGCGCCAGGTGGCAGCCCCTATACCGGCTCCTCACCAATCTACTGTTGCGTTTCTGGCTGCACTTTCCCCCTCACCTTCTTCTCTATGCATTCCCTATCCATGGCCCCACAAAGTCACGGGACCTCTTGGTCAACCTCCTCCTCGCCCTGGCTAAAATGGCCATCTACGCAACCAGGGAGCAGAGGTTGGCTGATGGAGACTCCTGTAACTGTGGGGCTTGTTTCCGATCCTTAGTCTGTTCATGCATCCGGGCAGAGTTCCTCTGGGCGGCGTCCACTGGCTCCCTTCGAGGAGCAGTGGGCGCCGTCCAAAGTTCTCTGCTCGGTGTCCCCATCAGGCTCCCTTCTTATGACCCTTTGACCGCACTCCTGTCCCTGTTTTTATTAGTTGTCCCCCGAAGTCAGTAGGGTTCTGAGGTCCTGTAGATCCTCCCTTTAGGCTGGGGGGGGATTCTTTAGCAGCAGGTGGGCTTCCGCCCACCCACTTCCCGGAAACCCAATAGGTACAGACCCTTTCAGATTTTTTCAAGTTATAATAGTAATTTCTAACCTGTCTATAACTTTGGGATGCAAGAGTCCTATTCTTCCCATTAGGGAATCTTGCTCAAAGCATTCTCTCTAGTGATATTTGAGTTAGTTTAATGAACAGATGACAATGACCAGTGAACAATGCCCTTATAGCAGCAAATTTAGTGAATGTTTTGAAAACAAACTACTTCAATTTCTTCGTCACTGATGGTAATTATACAGTATGATTCAGAGAATCTGCTCAGATAAAACATCATCCAAAGAATAAAGAGCTATTGGTAATGAAGAGGGGGGGAAAAACCCTAGGAAAGCTCTGTGGCCAGTCCATGTTAGGTACTGAAGCCTGATCTGCTAGCAGCAGCCCTGTAACCTACCGTGTACAAGAAATACATGACAAGCAGCTTCTAAGAAGAATCACAGGAACTACTGATGGGACAGAATTGATCCTTTCCCCTGTCAATAGCAGATTCTGTGATTACACTTGCAAAGAACATCAGCCAATGATTATTATTCAATTGTACTGCTGTAGCACTTAGGAGCCTCAGTCAGGGCTCCATTGTGGTAGGCGCTATATGAACACATAACAAAAAGATGGAGTCTGCTCCAAAGAGCTTACAGTCTAAGTAAATCAAGATCCAAAACTTCTTTGGAAAAGCAGGATTGTGAATTCTGAAGACTGATGTCCTCTGCTTATCCACAGAACAAGAACAGCCAGGGCAACACCAGTGCAAGCGTCTCTCACTTCTATTCCAGAGTAAGAACAGTTGATGCTGAGCAAGGGCTTGTAAACACAACTTTGTTGTGTACAGAGATTCCTCTCCTCTGGACTGAGTACTCCTTGCTAGCTTTAGAGTTGAACACAGGGAGAGAGAACACGACGAGAGTCTATAAATATGAGATTCAACAGGAGGAGACTCGAGGAAGCAGACAAGGAAACTGTTCCAGATGACGGGTGCTGCAGGGGAGAAGGCTCTCTCGCACCAACAGTGACAAGACTGTGTGAAGGGACTGAAGGAGCATAAAGCAAAACTCTGGCTGGAGCAAGTTCAAGTATACTTTGACAAACAAGGCAGGCAAAGTCACCTGACCATTATATTTAGAGTGTAACACACACCTTCTCAAGGTGGTGCTCTGTTCCCCTCAAGTGATGTCAGCTCCACATATAAAGGGTGATGTTTTTGACCATTCATTGAAAGTGAAGCTTTTCATGGGAAAGGATTGGTGTCAAAGAATTTCCTGTTTTGAAATTTTTTTCAAAAAAAGTTTCAAAATCATCAAGACATCCTGACTGGCATTTCCACAATGGAATGTTCCTTTTATGACTGTAAGAAAAGGCTTTTCATTAAGAAATAAAAATTAACTTATGTAACAATATTTTTTTTAAACAAAAAAGGGTTGAAACAAATGAAATGTTTCAAAATGATTAAAACAAAATGTTTTGATGGACTCAAACCAGGATTTGGGATTTTTTTGGATGATCAGATGGCAATTTTTTTTTTTGAGATTTTGGCTTTTTGTCCCAATTCAAAATGGGAAAAAATATTGAATTTTCCCATGAGAGGAAACCTATTTCCCACCCAGTCCTTGAGATGAGCCTCCTATAGTCTTGGGCTTTTAACTCAATCAGTAAAGCATCACATTTTGAAAACCAGATGTTCCAGATACAATCCCCACTGCAGACAACCCACCCAAAAACGTCATGTTACAATTATATCCCTCAAAATAATAAAAATAAATGTGCTCCTCTATAACAGCATTTATCCAACGACCTCAAAGTACTTCAGAAACACCGAACTAAGCCAGGCAACTCCCACTGTGAGACAGGTATGAATTACAACCCTTATTTTAGCAGTGGGGAGATTGGGACACAGAGAGCCAAATTTCAACCCAGTGTACACAGGTGACTCTCCACTGACTTCCGTGGCATTGCAACCGCTTACATCGGAGTGGAATTTGGCCCAGCGAGGGTAAGTCACTTGGTCCAGAGTGATGCATGATCCTCAAGCAGAGTCAGGAATGCAACCCAAGGAGCTCATTACCTACTCTAACCATTAGCTGTATCTTCAGCTAATGAAACTAATCTAATTACTTTATTTAAGAAGGAGAATCGGCTTTCCTTTAATCCCCATTCCTTCAATTTGGGCTCTGAACTTTGCCTGACATGGCACCACATGTAAATGGAGTACAAACAGCAGTATACATGGCACAGGACTGCTCTGCACAGCCCCGTCCCTACCAATTATGGTGCCCTACGCAGCCTGAACACCTGCTCTCCCCCTCCCCCGCCCTGAGGAGGGTCTGGGCTGCGCTCAAGGCCTGCGTGACTGCAGAGGCAGTAGTTGTGGGGGGCTGCTTGGGAGTGAGGGGGAGTGCGCAGGCCCAGAATGGCCAGGGGGATTAGCAAGGGGCCTGGCACCGGCAGCAGGAAGCAGAATGACCTGGCCTCAGCTCGCTCCACTCTCCCTGTCCCAGCTGTGTCACTCGGGGGAGATGGCTTGGGGAAAAGGGGTCCCCCCTGTACTCACTGGTGGCGGGAAGCAAAGCGATACAGCAGAGAGCCAATGGCATGGAGTGGTCTGGGTTGCTCTGGTTTCTGCCACTGCCAGTGAGTGCAAGGGTAAGCCTGACCCCTGCTGCTAGTGCCAGCCCTCCCTCCCCCCGTTCCCGTCCTCTACTAATCCCTGGGGCTGTGTCCATCACTGGGGGGGGGGGCTTGGGAGAAGGAGTGGAAAAATGGGGGCGGGAAGAAGTGGGTCGGGGAGGAGGGAGTGTTCCTGCCCCCTGCCCCCACGAAAGCACAGGGGGGCCAGCTGGGGGATGGGCTGGCCGCTGGCACTGCCACATACAAAACATGCAGCTGCGTAGGGCACCATGAAATTTGGGGGAATTTGGTGCCCCAAATTTCATGGTGTCCTATGCGGCTGTATATTCTGTGTATGCCTAAGGATGGCCCTGGCTCTGCACTAGGACTGTTTCCCCAAAGGACCTCAAGTAGGTCATTCAGCCAAGCTTCACATGCTAGTTACTAGTGTGAAAAAATAAAGCTTTGAGATTCTGTTCCGAGGCAGCCAGCACGAAGTGAGCATAACGCTGAAGCAACTGTGATGTGCCAAGTGCCTCAGAAAGCAGACGAGATCCTCGGAACGTGAAATAATTATGTTGGTGCCACTTTTTTAACCAAACCAATCATTCCTCAAGAAGGCTGTACCCAAGCCAGGAGAGAAAGTGAGGGACACTGCCTAGGGTCCTCTGAACAGATGCTGCACAGACCAGGAGATTACTGAGCTGATTTGCAGCAGGACATTGTAATGGCTAATGAGGTGCACCATGAAGCAAGGCAGACTGGCAGGGCTAATCAGCTGCAATTAGGAGCCATATTTTTCTACATCTGAATAGATTTTGCATACAAGCAATAAAGTCAGGACGTGCGAGACACCCCATTAGTGGCTCATTCAGAAGCTGCAGGCGAATGTGAGCAGCAGATGCATCACCACGGCTGCTCCTCTTTCATCAAAGGAGCAAACTGCTATTTAAACAAACAGGATGTTTAGTCTTTATAGTATGAATCCCTGCACCAATACAGAGACTACTGGTGCATGAGGGGGTGGGTGTTGGTTTGCAGGTTTGAGGCCTAAAAGAGACAGATAGCAGCCCAGAAAATCCAGAGGAGGGAATAATTTATATTTCCTTCCTGACTTCCTTTCTTTTGGCTTTTATTATATCATGACATGTGCACATTGAGGAAGATGTGAGTCTTTAGGGGGATCTGCATGAAGGGAGAGGACAGTGGCTCAGCAAACTGGGGATGGAGATGCCATTCCACACGTAAGCAGCAGCGTGGAGAAAGTAATGGAGATGATTTGGGGAGAGCAAAAATGATCAGGATGTCAAGGCTGGACCATTACATGATCAAGAATAGCCTCTCTTAGGATTCCTGTCCCACATGGGACTTGGAAGTGCCAGGCGCCAGTTAAAATGACAGAGTGGAAAATACAGTGAACCTACTGAAAGGATCTTTTAGAGTGTGGTTCTAAAAATGGGTGAATGTGCATGGCGGATGGGAGTGGGTCTTATTTTTTCCTCATCCACTTCATAGCCCTAGGTATGAAGGGATGGAAGATTTCATAGTAAGCTCCAGAATGAAATCTGACAATAAAATACCTAATGTCTTGTTTTGCTTGATGCTGCTGGCCTTTGCAGTGTAAAATCCAACTGGGGCCAAATCCAGCTCTCCTTGCTCACATGGGCAGCCCATTAGAGCCTTGAATGAAATAGCCCAGGTCTTTTGACCTTCAGGGCAGGTTGCAAGGCTTAGTGTCTATTCAGAACTTTGGTGAGGGTGGGTTTTGCTGGGGGCTGCTGTTCATGTCAGAGGGGAGTTTTGCTGGGGGCTGAACTATCCTTTTGCTACTGTTTTTATTCTGGTAATTTGTGACCCTGGGAATGCCTCAGTGCCAAAGGGCCCACTATACTGTAACTCACATCAGGCCTGACACACTCACTACTCCCAACACACTTATCGTTATATGTATCCAAAAGATGTGTTGGAAGGTATCATATGTCAATTGGTGACACGCTGGGCCTTGAAAATCATTTTGTAATGTAAGTACAGGTTGTGTACAAAGAATTATATCTGCTGGAAATATGGTCTTAAAATGTGGCTTGGGAGGCAGTGCATACAGCCAACCTGCCCTAGCCAAAGGAATGTGGGTGTACTTATCTGGCCGGCTTGGTTACAGACAGAGGACAACACCGCAGCTGGGCCTCGCCCCTCTCTTTTGGCAAGTAGTGTATTACAAATGTCAATATCTTGCAGCTGGGCTTCCTGCCAGTCAGCCGCATTGAGCAACACATCCATGAAGGCTCTCAGGGGCCTCCGGCTCTCGGTGACTCACACTGCAGATAGCTCTCACGCCATCCGTGGGTATCACAGCAACGTAAGGTGCCTGCGGACGTCTGGACAAGGCATCTGCATCTACATTGCTCCTCCCTGATTGGTATTGAATGCTGAACTCATAGCTAGCCAAGGCGGCCATCCATCTCTGGCCTGTAGCATCCAATTTAGCACTTGTTAACACATAGGTCAGTGGGTTGTTGTCTGTCCACACCTGGAACTGAGCACCGTACAAGTAGTCTCGAAATTTCTCAGTGATGGCCCATTTCAAGGCCAAGAACTCCAGCTTGTGGATGGGGTAGTGAGTTTCACTGTCAGACAGTCCTCGGCTGGCAAAGGCTACCGGTTTGCGTTTGCCTTCCACTTCCTGATACAGTACTGCTCCCAGACCCTCCAAACTGGCATCAGTATGCAGGATAAACGGTTTGCTTGGGTCAGCAAAGACTAGGATGGGAGCATGAGTTAGGCGAGTAATGATTTCCCGAAAAGCCCTCTCACATCTTTCATCCCACCGCAGCCCAAATGGTTCGAAGGGGCCATAGTGTCTCTGCAAAGGAGGCTTTGGAGGCCTCCGCTTATTCTGGGTCTTAGATTTGTTCTTGCTGGACTGGTATCCCCTGGTAAGATCATTCAGAGGTTTTACAATCGTAGCATAGTTCTTCACAAATCTGCAGTAGTAGCCACTAAACCCAAGAAACGTCTTGAGTTCTTTGTAGTTAATGGGATGTGGCCAGGTAGTGAGTGCTTCTATTTTATCAGGGTCAGTACTCACACCCTCTTGGGACACGATGTGACCTACATACTTCACTGAGGTTTGGCAGAACTGGCTTTTATCAATTGAAAGCTTCAAACCATATGCCTCCAACCTATCGAGCACTTTAAGAAGTCTTTCTTCATGTTCCTCCAGGGTTCTTCCAAACACAATCAGGTCATCCAAGTAAACTAACACCTGCAGTAAATTCATGTCTCCCACGACTTTTTCCATAAGTCGTTGAAATGTGGCAGGGGCCCCAGAAATCCCTTGTGGCATGTGTTCGAACTGGTAGAACCCTAACGGGCAGATGAAGGCTGTCTTCTCCTTATCCTCTTCTCCCAGAGGGATCTGGTAGTATCCACTCCGAAGATCCAACACAGAGAACCACTGACTACCCAGCAAACAGTCCAAGGCATCTTGTACTCGAGGCATAGTGTATTGATCAACTGTAGTGCGCCTGTTTAGGGTGCGGTAGTCAATACACATCCGGATTTTTCCACTCTTCTTACGAACGACCACAATGGGTGAGGCATAGGGGCTTCGTGACTCTGTGATGATATCATTCGCGATCAGCTCTTGAAGATGATGGCGCACGTCTTCCATCTCAGAGAGGGCAATCCTCCTAGACCTCTCCCTGAAGGGTCGGGGATCTTGTAGCCTGATATGGTGTTCCACTCCCTTTGCACATCCCTCGTCCCACTCATGTAGTAAGAACACCTTGGATCTCTCGCAAAGCTTCTTCCTCAGGCGATCCTTCCACTCCTCAGACAGCGGTGAGTCCCCGAAGTCAAACTTTGCAGGATCTATCATAGAAACTTCAGCTTCACACTGGGGTCTCACAACGCTTTCAGGCTCAAAGATGTCTGCAGTCTTCTGCCCTGGTTTTACAAACACATCACGGCATGTTTCATTAGCAACCAATATGGTCACCTCCTCCTGGGCTTCAGCAGGTAGGGTTATGACTCCACTGAGAACCAGCGCTCCTTCTGGGAGCCCTCCCTTGGTTGGCTGCTCTACCACAGCTAATGTTCCCTTACTGCCTTTTAGGCAGGTACTCCTGACAATCACCTCCTTTTCTGACATGGCAGGCACCACTAAAGGGACCGGACCCGCATACCTCAGTGCTCCTACTGGCAAATCAGGCATCACTTTTCTGGCGTCCTCAATTTTTCTGTAAGCCACGGCACAGTGTGTGTGTATCACCAAGGTGTTCAGATATTGGTCTCCTGCTTGCTGTCTGCAGTAATTGGCCAGTATCCTAAAGAGGCTGGAGTTGGTCCCTATCAGCACAGACACATCAGAGGCTCCTTTGAGGTCAGGGCATATTAAAGGAGCAGTGTCCACCTCCTGTCTTACCCCAGCAATGTCTTCTGGGAATTCCAGGTGTACTATGACATAGCCCTGATAAGAGTATTCATCCATGCTGAGGCCACATAGGGCAAGCCCTGTCAGGGGCCGTATAGGCAGATGCCCAAGCATCTGCTGGTAGAAAGACTGGAATATGATAGTCACCTGGGATCCAGTGTCAAGCACTGCTCTACATTCTGTCCCTTCAACCTTTACCACGACCTCTGCTCGAGGCCCTATCAGTCCTGCAGGGATCCCAGCTGGATGGTCTCTTCTGAGGGAATCTTCAAATCCTCTAGGCCTAGGTGGTCTCTTTCCCCGGACCTTCTGGCAGCTACTGGATCTCTTCCAACTAATCCTCAGCTTTTCATACACTAAGGAGGGGTTCTCTTCCTTATGGCAGTTAGCAGCACTGTGCCCATCCTGACCACACCGGTAGCAAAAGAATTGTCCTTTCCCCATTCAGCGAGGTGGGACGGTGACTCTAGATACTGACTTCTCTATCGTCACAGTCTGAGGCTCCTTATTCCTGGAAATCTTAGCTCGGTCAATGATGCTTTGCAGCTCAGCTATCCGTTCTGTCAGGACCTGCATTTGTTGGGCAAGTTCCTCTGTGGTGCTCACCATCAGTACACTGGCCACTGGCAGTGGCGTCGTGCTGGCTGGTTCCAATGTTTGGGCTTCCCAACACTCGCTGGCTGCCTGCCTTTCTTCTTCTTCCCTGACCTCCTTTATCAGCTGGGAGTTACTTGGGGGATGTTCCTGCCGTTCTCTTAGTCGGAGATGAAGTAGGATCGGGTTCCGATACTGAGTCCCTCTTACAACCTGAGCCAGTCTGGTCTGATCCATCTGCTCAGCAGTCACTGCTCCCCTCATAACAGCTCTCTGAAGTAGTCTCTCCAGCCTCTGTATATAGGCTGAAATTTTCTCACCCCTTTGCTGTCGGGAATTAATGAATTTACAGTAACTGTCCTCAGGGCCCTCTACGCTCCCAAAGGTATTATCAAGGGCCTCTAGGCAGTCCTTCACACTGACCTCAGGGTCAGTGAGCTTCAGGGTGCGAATTACATCTAATGCTGGGCCACTAAGGCTCTCTATTAGACATCGTCGCTTTTCTACATCGGGTACGGCCCATTCCCGCAGCATTTCAGTAGCATGCTCTGACCAGAGTTCAAACTCCTCTTCCCCAGCAAATAACCTTAACTTACGACAAGAGTTCAACGTAGCATAGGCCAACACAATCTTTTCCAATATATGCCCCAGTGCTTTTGCCCAATCATAGGCTGAGTCTGCCGCCCCTGAGCTAGAGGCTGCAGGACTGGGGCCCAAGAAACCCGACATATTAGCCATTATACAAACAGTAGTTTCCTCAAAATATAAACACAATTATTTCCCAATATAGTGGAACACTCAACAGGTGCTTTTGAGGGGTACTGTCCCAGGGATCCCGGACGAGCCCCCAAAAATGTAACCCTTCTGCCCCTCTGAGTTGGCAGCAACAAGGGCTGGGTTCAGTATTCAGGGGTTCCGTTTCAGTAATACAATGCATAACCGGCTCGAGCCCCCACCCAGTGACCTGGGACACTCACATACCACACCCCCCGGCCGCCTCTAGGAGGCAATACTTCCCCTCTCGCAAGTATGAAGTCTGAGTGTAGCAAAATCTTTTTAATAAAGGAAGGAATCAATGTGGCATCCCATTAGAGAAACGCCACAAACGGGGTTATAACACAAACCATAAACAAAAACCCACCTCCAAGTACGTTTGGCACTGTCCTTTTTCCCCTTAGGGTTTTAAGTCCAATCACCCCAAAGTCCAACAACCCAAAAGTCTCTGGTCAATGCCACCCCAGAGTTCGAGAGTTTATCTGTAGAGGTTCCTCCCCCCAGCCTGGGTAGAAAGGGGCACCTTATGTGGTCCGGGGCCAACTGCCCTGCCTCTCCATGGGTTCTGCTTCCGCCTTCTCCACGAACTGCCCTGCTTTACCAGCCGCTCCACTCTGCTCCTCCAGCCGTCCTCAGAAACTGCTCCGCTCCACCAGCTGCTCTGCTCCATGAGCTGCTCCAGTTCTCTCTGCAAACTGCTCGGCTCCGCTCGCTCTGTGGGCCACTCCACCCGTCCCATAGCTACTCCGCTCTGCCAGGCGCTCTGCTGCCACCAGCTGTCCTGTGATCCGCTCCAGCCATCCCCACAACTGCTCCACTCCGCCAGCTGCTCTGTTCCACAGTATAGCTTCAGGCTCCCCCACTAGTTAGCACAGTACTCAGTGCTCTCAGCTCAGTAATTTCAGATCTTTAGTGATTTCAACTCTTAGTGATCTCAGCTCTTAATGGGGGAGCCCCAGTGCTAGTGCACCATTAGCCCAAAGTGAGTTCAGCTCAGTAACCTGTATTTAGATTCTTGAGGGAATAAAAAAATCAACTCTGACATTCCACAGTGGAGAGAGGAGGGGGTGGAACTGGTGCTTCTGGTTCCACAAGGAGACTGCACCACCAGGCACAGATACCTGTCCCCAACCTCTCTCAATTCACTGGGTTTTGAAACCCATGTCCCTTGTCTAGCAAGTACCACCCAACTGAGGGTGAGTCATTTGTCACCAAGCAGTCCCACAGCTCGGCAGTCTGGGATAGGGTAGGCGTGCCTATGCAAATACACTCTCTGAAATTCTTTCCACCAGATGTCAGGGTAGAGCTTATCCTGTCTCTGCTTACACATATAAGGTAAACAAAGCTATCAAGCCAATGAGCGGGGAAGGAGACAACTTGGTAAGCACACCAGGGGATAGAGTCTGCTCCCCAGGATACCTTCCTAGCTCTTGAGGCAGAGACAATGGACTTTGGGCAACATAAGGAGAGCAAAAAGCAATTCTAGTTATCTATCATTTAGGGAATTTAACGAACAGCACCCTCTCAGCCTGTGAAAGTTGGATCCCCCAGTCTGAGGGCTAAACATGCTGGGAATTTGATGTAAGTGAGAAAAGTGCTTAGGAAAAGATTGTAACTTGCTAAAATTAAGTTTGTTACTAGAAAGTGTGCTCTGTTTGTATACTCTTTTTCTCTTGCTTAATATCACTTAAATCTCTGTTCTTTGTTAATACACTTATTCTAGTTTTATTATTAAGTTATCTTAGTGTTGCTGTAAGGAACTGAGTTTGAGTTTTCAGCTAGCTTAGCAGACAGGTATATACATTATCTCTTTGTACGTAGCGAACTTAATAATTTCTGTACGCGTTCAGTGAGAGGGACTGGACACGGCAGGGAGATGTCTGTGGGGAACACAGGAACTGGAGTTCAGTGACTGTTACCTACAAATCAAGGTTTAGACTGGCAGAGTATTGAGGAATTTACTGGTGAAGCAGACAGACTGACGTGGCAGGGAGCTGACTCCAGCAAAGTTCACTCTTGCTGGTGCTGAGAGGAAACACAGTGGTTTAGGTCTGGGTATCTTGAGAACAGAATGTCACAAAAATATATTTTAACTTGTGTCCGAAGTGCCAAGCAGATTTTTAATATGTATTAGATAGATCAATATCAGGACTGAGGGCCTCCTCCCTGCTCCTGCTCCTTCACACTGGAGGAAAGGGCTGGAGTGACAGAAAGTGGCTGTAAAAGCCCCATATCCAGCAGAGAGTCTTTTCTCCATTGGTGCAGGCCGTGTGCAGACAGCTGTATGGCTGACTTCTACAGACCCTCTTTGAACAGCAGGTATGCTGGGAGTTAGGAGCGGGAGGGATATATCAGAGGCAGGGATGCAGCATGCTGTGCTATTCTGGGCAGCCCTGGGAAGCTGTTGTAACTTGGTATGTCCCCAGAGCTGTCTAGGTTATGCTGGGGGCCTCTTCAGCTCCTGCTGAAGTCCAGGATCAGAAGGGCACAAAGATGGTTTGAACCCACTATAGCCTACACACCTACACACACACACACACACACACACACACACACACACACACACACACACTCCAATTGGCTGCAAGTTCTGTTCTGCATCTTTAAGGGGTGCGGAACAGCATCTGACTCCAGTTGTAGATTGGGAACCAAATTAGTTTGTTAGCCATTAATTACTTACAAGCCATTAATTACTTACACACACCCTGACGGTGTGCCGGGTTTTTACAGACATGGAAGAAGCCAGGTACCTACCCTGAAGAGTTGTAATTTTAGCGCTACTTGCAATCTGTACTATGCGGCAAAATCAGCCTGTAGTTGCTGCAGAATTCTGGATCTTCCCTAGGCTGTGTGGTATTAAAGAAATGTCAGTTTTATGTGTTTAATTTATTGCTTCACCTCTTTGGGGTTATATTTTATATGTATATTCACTGTATGCCAGCCTTGAAAAATTCTACTCACCCATGCACCCCGGGCAAGTCATTTTTTTTTGATGGGTGAGTAAAACATCATTAGTTGTTTTTTTTTTTTTTTCATTATCATCAGTCCTCATGGTAATAGGTATGCAAGCAGATTTTGTGCCTGGCCTAGTCAATTTCACAAGGCTGCTGTCTGTTATTTTGTTGGTGTCCTGATATTGAGGATTGAGATGCATCCCTAATACTATAAATCCTTTTCAATAAAAACAAAAAAGTTTAAAAATAATAAAAGATCAAAGACTCATAGACTTTAAGGTCAGAAGGGACCATTATGATCATCTAGTCTGACTTCCTGCACAATGCAGGCCACAGAATTTCACCCACCCACTCCTGTAACAAACATCTAACCTATGCCTGAGTTACTGAAGTCCTCCAATTGTGGTTTGAAGACCTCAAGCTGCAGAGAATCCTCCAGCAAGTGACCCGTGCCCCATGCGGCAGAGGAAGGCAATAAACCTCCAGGGCCTCTGCCAATCTACCCTGGAGGAAAATTCCTTCCCGACCCCAAATATGGCGATCAGTTAAACCCTGAGCATGTGGGCAAGATTCACCAGCCAGCACCCAGGAAAGAATTCTCTGTAGTAACTCAGATCCTACCCCATCTAACATCCCATCACAGACTACTGGGCATACTTAACTCCTGATAATCAAAGATCAATAGCCAAATTAATTGCCAAAATTAGGCTATCCTATCATACCATCCCCTCGATAAACTTATCGAGCTTAGCCTTAAAGTCAGATATGTCCTTTGCCCCTACTGCTCCCCTTGGAAGGCTGTTCCGGAACTTCACTTCTCTAATGGTTAGAAACCTTCATCTAATTTCAAGTCTAAATTTCCTAGTGTCCAGTTTATATCAGAATATGTCAATGAGTGTTAAGCAGAACTCTACCATTGTCTTCAGAGGGGAGTTCTGCTTAAACAATCCACTGCAGAATAATTGATTTGAATGGAGAGTTCTGCTTAAAAAAAAAAATTGATAGCACGATATGGCCCAATGTTATTGTTTAGTTATAGTAGGCTCAATTTTGACTGTGCTCTTTTATCAAAGAACAACTATTTTTTTCCAGTAGTAGCCTGATTAAATTACTTTGAACCATGTCTGAACATATTTATTTGTTGACTAGAGTGTAGCCAATTAAACAGGCCTGTTAAATTTAAACTGCTAATTTTACCATTTCTGTAGCAGAATTGCCTGTTGCATAAATCTGGAAAAGTCATGCTAACAAGCACAATTAGTTCAGGGTAGCAAATACCCACATCAATAAAAATTCACAGAAGAAAAAGAAAGGGACTCAGTTATTAAAAGTGTCTGGTAGTAAGTCATTTAAGTTTAAAAAATTTTTTGTTATCTTATAAGCTACAGAGTAGATTATTAAAATGAAAAAAAATATATTTCTGGCCCTACACTATGTATATGTTTATTTACCAGTTTGCACTTCTTTCAGCTCTCACAATGAAAGAAGGAAACAAGTTCTAATATTCTGAGAACAGTCATTTGATGTGCTCAGGACATATTTGGAGATGGGGGAAAATTTCAATCTTGTCATTTTTGTTTCTACTCAATGCCACTTTTGCGGTTTCACCCGCTAGCACAAACCTGCCATTGCACACACTGCAGGGGAATTATTATTTGTTAAAAAAGTGTGGAAACATTTCTTAAATTGTACATTTCATAAAATCTTGTTTCTAGCAATCAAAAAATTCAGGGTCAAATTTGACCAGCAGCAATTCAGGTTTGGTGGAGGGCAGTTATGGGTTACTGACCTCTGCACACACATTACTGCTCTCAAGTGGATGGGATGTCAGACCTAATCCAGGGTTTATAGGTCTGCTCTAGTCAACGAACTAATGGAGCAGTTCAGTTAATTCAGCAAGTGCTGCAGAAATCAGTGTGAAATTAATGTCATTTAGCTGGTAATGGCAGAGTTTGCCTATGTGGTTAGAGCACATGTATGTGCAACTGCTTGAGCTGTCAATCTTGCTTTCTCATTTTCTTTTTTATTTTCATTGTTTTTACAGGGCTCAGAGGTGGATAGACACTTCACAGATCAAAAAAACCAAAAAAACAAAAATTAACATGTTTCCTGCCCTGGAGAGTTTATTCAGTTTTGGTATGTGCACATCTCAACGATTCTTTTAAATTAGAGGTAGGACTGATAGTGATGCATATAGTTAAGGTTGCTCATCACTTCCCATATAAAGACCCTGTTGTCAGTTGCTTATAACTTTACCAGACTGTAATAATTTGAGCTGAAATTTCCCATGCTTGGTCTCTGCCTCAGGCTGTTTTTAAGTTTCAGAAAAACAGTTTAGCTATTCCTCACAACAAAGTGGGGAAAACAGACAATTTTGCCAATATTATTTTTTTTTCTCCAACCACTTATTTGAGGCACTCTTGTGTCTCCATTCTTTGGATCACGAACTTTAAATTTGGCAGGGAAGTAGACCTTGGGTCAGAGATGTGCCTTTTGCTGTTCCCATGAAAATCCATCTACATTTGGCCAAGTTCTAATATTCTGAGAACAGTTATTTGATGTGCTCAGAACATATTTGGAGATGGAGGAAAATTTCAGTAACTTGTCAAGTAACTTGTCAAGAAAATGACAGGGTCTCTCACCTGTAAGTATTGGTTGCTGGCACTCTCCAGATCTGCACACCTTGAAGAATTCCTTCAGCCCCCACTATAACACTGAGATTGAAGTTCCTATAGGCATCATTGCACTGGGTCTGAGTGGGTCCCTGCGGTCCACTGGCACCACATGTGGTGAACAACCACTGATCTAGAATAAGGACACATGTAAAATACACTTTCAATATATGACAGTCTCACTGTTCTTTTTACTTGCTTCTCCTTGGACTGGGACCAAGAGGAGAATCTGTAGAATCTATTTTTAAGGGAAAAAGGATAGTCATTCACAAGGCTCCTCATAATCTAGCATGTCATAACAATACTTAGCACTTATGCAGTGATTTTCTTCTGTAGTCCTCAGCCTCACAATGAGGAATATTACCTCTCTTTTACTGAGTCACAGGGAGGCAAAGTAATTTGTTCAAAGTCATACTGCAAGTAAATAGCAGAATGAGGAACAGAACCCACGTCCAGAATCCACTGGACCATGAATAATATATGATCCATTAATAACTAGACCATTACAATTTACCCCTCTGCTACTCTACTGTGATTTACTAAATAAGAATATGCAGTACTCAGTTACTGGGGCCTGAATGAGAATAATTCTGAATAACTGAGATTTTGGATAATTGAGGAATTTTCACTGTAATTAATACACAAGCAATCATGGCTCAGTTTCAGATAAGAGAGAGTTTGAGATAACTGAGATTGATATAGCCAGAATTCAGCTGTATACATTATTTGCCATACATTATCACCCTCAGGCATAAATCAGCATAGTTCCACAGTAATTATTTTTACCAGATGGGGATTTGGCCCTATGTGCAGATTTGAACAGTAGAATCTTGCTAATCGTCACATTTCATAGTTCACACAGATGAAATTGCAATACCTCCCCATTTCTCTGCAGCTTCACCACCAGAGCTAGCACTGTTGTGAGGCCTCATATTATTAAGACCTCTGCAAATTATATATGCAACATTTGCTAATGTACTCTAAAGCATTATAAATAATCAAAACTAACTGGACAAACTGCATTTGATGCACGTGTCCTTGGTTTCTCTATTGGGGGTCTTTATTTATATGCTAATTCACAAAATCCAGTAAATTCCATTAGTAAGACTCTACGGTCACTAAAAATGAAAGATTTAAAACATGTTTTCGAAATATCTGTAACCATGACTTTGGGCAAGCCAATTCATCCTTCTAGCTGCGTCCACAGGGGCATTACTTTTCAACATTCCCACCAATTCATTACAACATATGCAGCTGCACTGGTGATAGCAACAGAGGAAGTGTTAGCTCAGATCGGCCACTAGCATTTTAACCACTCTGCCATCAAAGCCAAGGCTGGTCTAGACAGGATAGCCAAAATACCACTAGGTGGTTTTTGCCAGCCATTCCACTCTTGCTATTACTAGTGGAGTTTCCTATGGGGGAAGGGGGAGGATACTACTACTACTGTGGTGAGGCTAAATTCATTAACATTTGTAAAGCTGTGAGATTCCCTCAGTGAAATAGAGCAACAATTATTTATTATCACAACAGTTGTTTGGGATTTGACATAGAAGGGATCAAGATATATAGTGCAAAAGAGCTATCTACAAATATGGCTTTTTTCAGGAGCATCTCACAATTAACAAAAATTATCCTCATACCACCCTTATGAGATAAGGAGGTATTATCCCCATTTTACAGATGGGGAACTGAGGCACAGGATAGATTAATTTACTTGCCCATGCTCACAGAAGAAGTCTGTGACAAAATCTGGAAGTGAATCCAGGTCTCTTGAGCTCCAGTGCTCTATCCACCTGACTATTCTTTCTAGGCTTAAGGCCTGTTCCAAACCCATTGACATCAATGAAAGTTTGGACCAGGGCCTTAAGAATAAAGTATCCAGTTTTCTTGATGACTTTCTTAATCCAGAGCCTGACCATCTTCAGGAAACATTACAAAGCCACCCTCTTTGAGAAAACCTTTCTACCATATGTGATGCTCACAATATAAACATCCCCTTCTATTCCCAACCTTCTCCCAATTTCCCCACCTCCCAAAAAATCCCTATCTCAAGCAGTTTCGACAAGTGACAGAGACATCACAAAGTCTGCCAGGGACTTTGCTATTGATTTTGCATAGAAGGTGCCCGGATACTACAGCTATGGGCAGGAGCATAGAACACTTTAGATAACTTAGCTAGATCAGAAGATTATATAGATAATGGGTGAAAAACAAAAAACAAAAATGGGGAAAGAGAACCTCAGAAAATATAATCTCAGAGACTAATGGTTTCTAAACAGAATGTTTATCAGAATTTTCACACAATGCTTCTGTGGATATGATCCCTTCAAATACTGACAGTCTTATCTTACGCCAGAAAGTTGTTATGTTCATTTGCTTCATTGCCAGAAAGAAAGCTGAGGCCTCTCCTTCCAGCTATCATAGTGGCTTAACATTGTAACATTCCAGTGGGCTAAACCAGCTGCACTGAAGCATATACTTAGTAAAATGGGTAGGTGAGTATCTTAGTTTGGAATAATAAGAAACAGCTCTTATTTCTCAGGTGAAAATCTGTCTGCACATGGAATTATTTAGGAACAGAGTAGACAAGCCCTAAAGGTGGTGATGTAATGCTACTGTGGGAGTGACTATGCTAATACCTATGTTCAGTATGGACCTGAGGTTTCCAGAGCCCTCAGCAGACTCAGATGGAACTGAGTGCTTGTGCAGTTAACTAAAAATGTGTGCTTTCTCTCCCGTGAGCCTCCTATTATATTGATCTCCAAAAAGCTGGTGGACTGGGGAAAGCCAGATCACTAGAAGTTTATTATACAAACCTGATGAATTTTTAATAATCAGAGTCTCAAATGTTAGGAATTCCGATAAGAAGCCAAAGGTCTGACGGCTTCTCTGAACTGAGTGGAAGTTCCTCTCCTCTCTTCCATAGTTTGAATGAGTGTGGATAAAGCTCAAGAAGATACAGTGGAGGCATCAGTCCTGCACTGGCCCCTGAGGGTAGGCTGCCTGGGACATTGTAGGTCTTTTTGCATCTCTATTTTTTATGAAACTTTTCTCTTCGTGAAGAAACCTACACATATGAAGTTAAGTTGCATATAAAACATAATGGGTGATATCCTGGCTCCCTTGAAGTCAATGAGGGGTTTACCATTAACTTCAAAGGGACCAGGATTTCTCCTAATATCTACGCCAGGTGTTCTCAGTATTCCTTCTTAATCACTACCATAGTGATTTAGGGACCACATTCTTTCTCCTAGTTCAGAATCTCCTTCTCGTTTGAAACTGCAAGGCAGTCCAACTTTACTGCTGGATCAAGAAGGAACAGAATGAAGCCTGGGGGGAAGTCGATCCTGGTTTTAAAAAAAAATTAGGATGACGGGTTTCAAAAAGTTTGGATCTAGACTAAACTCGGACTTTTTCCCCATGAAACCCACATTGACCTAAAAAAATGTATTAAATACAGCACTTGCTTGAAGTCTTAAATAACAAAACAAGCATCCAAGGTTCTCTTAATATCTATATAACCTCAGAAGTGGCCTTTTTCCAGTAAAAGTGGCTATTTCCTCCCTGTGTATTATTGATTTCCCCTGGTACCAGAAACAACTGCAACATACTACACGAGCCATTAAAAACTCTCAGAAACCTGTTTCCACAGGTTGCTGCATGTCATGGCAGTTTAGAGTAATTCAGTTTTGAACACAACTTTGATCTCCACAGATGAAACAGCAACACTGAAACAAAACTCTTTAAGCAACTGGGATAGCAGCATAGCATTTTCCACTTGCACGCAACTGTGATGCAGTCATGTAACATACAGTACAACTCTCCTTTGTTCAGCAATGCATGATGCGGTACTACCTTCAGCACACCATAATTATCCAGTCTGTGGCTGCCAAAAAGTAATATATTCTGGTCTAAATTTTCCAAAGTGACTAAGGATTTTGGGTCCCACTTTGGATACTTTAAAGAGGCCTGGTGTCCAGAAAGTGCTGAGCACCAGTATGCTGAAAGTCAGGACACCCAATAACAGAGGCACGCAAAATCACTAGTCACTTTGGAAGATTTAGGCCTATATTTTTCTACCCTCTGGACCTGATTCAGACATCTTGGATCAGACCACTAATTGGGTTAATAAACTGAAGCTTTCAATTTAAGAAAAAAATAAAATAAAAAACTGCACTGAGAATCAGAGCCAGGCTAATAAATTATAATGAATAATTTATACAATCATTAATCTCTTTTTCCTGTCTGTGACTGGAGTGTCATTTCTCAGACTTATTTATTGTTCACAATTATTTGCCAAGTAGTTTCTGGGAATAATTCTTGGCCTGTAGCTTGTCCACTAGCATTAAAATGAATCTTCCGATTGCATGCAAAGGCCATGTGGTATGTTTACACTTGTTCTTTGATTGGATGAGCATTAACTCTTTCAGTGGGGTTTCCATTATAATTAATCAGGATTACAAATTTAAAATTATTTTTCTATGAAAACTCTACACTATTTTATTAAAATTGTCTGTTTTGGCCAATACTTACCTTTGACCCATCAAATAGTCAGAAAAAACAAATTCCAAAGTAGTGAAAGTGCAACTAAAACAAATGCAATTAAAAATTCAAATGAACATTTGCCAGGAAGATTGGGTAGCGTTTGTCTGACTATGTGGACAATATACAGAGGGTGGAATTCACCCTGGTGCAGACAGCCAGTAAATCTAGTCATCACTTAAATCTCACTAGGCCCTATTCTGAAGTCTTAAAGTGGGATTTAAGTGGTGCTTAACCCTTGTGTTGACCATCACCATGAAGAATCACTGAGAGCAACTAACATTTTAAACTTCACTAGCCACCCTGCCTCCAACATATGTGTCTGAACTCTGAGCCAGAAGGAGCTGGGGTGAGACTATAGCTCAGATTCCATGTCTCTTGCAGTGCTAAGCCTTATCCTAAGAATGCCAATAAAGATGCCAATTAGTGACCTGACAAACATATGCTGAAGAAAATATCAAAACCTTAGCCTCTTATCCCATACATTAGTGTCAGCTATCTCTACCAGTGGTTCCCAGACTGTGGATCGTGACCACAAATGGGGTCCTGCCCTCAACAGATGGGGTCATGGCAATTCCTAGTGGGTGAAGGACACCATTTTGCTCTGCACAGCATGACCTCGCATGGATGGTGTGTGTGAAGTCATGATGCACGGAGGACAAAATTTTGCTCTACAAAATGGCATCGTCCATGTTCTCTGGACTCCCGGGAGGAAATTTTATTAAAAAGGGATTGTGCCGACAAAAACTTTAGGGACTCCTGATCTAAACAGTTATGGCTGGGGGCAGAAGCTAAAAAGATTCTGGACCTGATTTTACAGTGGGGTCTTAGCCTCTCACTAGCTCGCTGTGCAAAGCCTGCATACACAGTTGAACTATTCTAATCCTAGCATGTGCAGGCAATAGAATTTTCACAGACCAATATCCATTTATCCAAATGGGCCTTGGGTATGAAGCTTCTATCACCTGCAAATGGAGGGATTACAGTCTATGACTTGCATATACCAGGATAGTGCTCCCAAGTAGATGGACATGTGTGTGCAGGGCTGTCCCTAGACTAAATGGCATGCCAGGCGAGGAGTGTCTTCCACCCCCCCCCCCTTTGTTAAACCTTTGAATACCTTATTTTTATTGCATTTGTAGCCTATTTCATGACTTTGATGTATGATTTGCATGTATGATTTATCCCTGTCATATAAGACAATAAATTTGCAAGCTAGGATCTGTAAATCTGTATTTATTGATGCCATATATAAGCAAATAAAAAATTAATTCTTAAGCTGATAGAAAGTTTTTAAATTTTAAGAATAACTGAAATGTACTAATATCAAGAAATTGAACTGTGCACCAACATTGGGTGGACCAGTATTAAATAGTGAGTGTTACAGCAGGTGACAGCCTTAGAATGTTAAACCTAATCCTTTGGTTCAAAAGGTCACTCTTCCTGCCTTTGACCTTGCAAATTGAAGTCAGTAATCTGGTTTGTCAGGCTTTGCTCTCTTATCAGATTCCAGTCTCAGCTTATTCGATTGCTCCAGTTCCATCAGGGCATTGTAAACCTCAGTCACTTGATATCTCACTGGCCTTATGCTGTCAATGCAGCTCTGCCAGCGAGTGTCAGATAGTGGCTTCACAGTCAGATTTGTAACATTGTCCATGAGGATCTTCCACTTGATAGCTGATGCTGAAAACAGGATGTATATCCTTTGCAGTACTCCAAAGAGAGGTACTGAATCTAAAGATGATGACGCGGCATCTGATATAATCAGGTTGAGGGAATGGCAGCCACATGGCATAAAGAAAGCTTTTGGATTCAGGATCAGAATCTTTGCCTGGATGCCACTGTTTCTTCCTTTCATGTTCGCACCATTGTTGTAGCCTTGGGTGGACCATCCTGAAGCTTTATTTTACTCTCATTCAAAACATTCATAAACAGTTCTGTTAGGCCTTTTCCAGTAAGAGTTGTCCACAGACCGGAAACAGATAAAGTGTCCCCGTACTTGGGTATAACCAATCTCATCGTCAATAAATCTTATTGTAAATGACATCTTTTCACTGTGATTAATGTCAGGATTGCAGTCCACTATTACAGCATAGTACTTTGCTTTGCCAAGCCATATCAATATGTTATCAAGTACCTTCCTTGCCATAAGGTCAATCAATTTGTTTTGAATTGTTTTGCTCCGGTAATGGTCCACAGCTTCTTTATGAACTGCTTGACATAGGTGCTCATGTGTGACATCATCATATCTCACAAGAAGCTCTACAAAAAACGAGGAAATTACCATTATGTTCAATGAACTTATCCAATAAGCCCGGAAAGCCAAATTATTCTTTGCGAGAAAGAGGAAAATTGAGATCAGATGCTCAAGCACGCTCCTCCAATGCTGGGTTTCTACATTAACAATGTTCTGCGTCTATGTATTTATTCAGCTTGAGCCTGGACTTGACCTCCATCTATTTGGAGTAGGCCATAAAATGGCCAGGTGACTTTTCATGTTGCTTCAGAACATCAGCTAAGTTATGCCAGTAATTGTACCCAGAAAGTGCAAACAACGATCTGGCATTCTTGTCAAATATTTTGCAACAAAAACAGAACACTTTGTCAGTTGATTTTTAGTAAACTAGCCAATGCTGATTCAGTTTCTCACCATTTTTGAGCATTCTTTTGCAGTGTGACTTTGAGAAGTGACACTTCTGCTCATTTACTGGAAACATCAGATCCTCAGTTTTGCCTGGCCTGTTCAAAACTGTACAATCAATACTGCCAGAGTTTAGGATTGCTGGCTATAAAGCAGGCTCTGATGTCTCGATCTGCGGTGTGCACTTTTTTCTCATTGCTGTTTGTGTCATCATGCAAGGCTCATTCTTCTTTATTGTTTCTCTCCTTTTCATATAAACCAGGTTTTTCTTTGTCATTATTCTCCTTTTCCTGTGAGCCACATTCTTCTTTATCATCACTCTTCTGTATGCTGCCAGAACTGGACGATACTCTATCACTTTCCTCACATGCCCATTCCTTATCGTCCAGTAAATCTGCTAATTCCTTAGTAATAGGACTTCCAACATTTGCGCTTCACTCCTCAGTTTCTTCTGCACTGGCATAATCGCTACTGCCTAAAGCCCGGTGTATGTTGTTCTGTTTCAGATATTTTCCCATCAATATTGCCCCTCGCTACAAACTAGATTACAATTGAGAATTTTGCTTCCTATACTGAGCTCCTAAAGGCTTCTTCAGTGGTATCTTTTATTTTCTCTGGGAGAAACAGACAGTATTAGGGAGAGCAAAAGTCTATGTTCTGCAGCATTAGAAAGTCATCAAACATTATGTGTTAAGCATGGTAAGAAAAGTAACAGTATTTTTTTTATATTGTTGTGTTTGATAGATATCTCTGGCATTTCATTAAATATGTCCTTTATTAGTCGCTACTTACACTCTTCAAGTCTTAAATCACAAGTACACTTTCACAATTACCCAATAAAACAAGGTTCACAATATCCCAGCTGAACTCTCACTTTGTTTTTATATCTCATTGACTGACTAGGGACGTCCTACCTCTTATATAACTGCATGGGCATGGCTAACAACATTCTAGGAGATTCAAGGAAAATGTAGTTCTCAGAAAGCCTGGAAGGTTGCACAAGATTTTACAAAGGTCCAGAACATTTTAGGAAGTTAGTGAAAAATGAATCCGGAATACGTAATACCTGAAATATGTTACATCAAATGTTTTATTTTCCCTTTTGCCATGAACAACAAAAAACAGTTGCCTGGGTCGCCTGCCCCTAAATTTGGCCCTGTATGAGCGTGTGGGCATGCATGTGCAGAAAGTACGCTTACAAGGTGAGGAAAATATTTCAACATCTGCCCATAGATATATTTGTTTCAATATTTTTAATTTTACTTGGCAACAAATATAGCATTTATAATCCCATTTTCTGCCTCTAACAATTCCCAAGTGCCCACTTATGTTTCCATTGGTGTTTGAGTCAACAGCATCCCTAACAATAATGATATATTCCAGGTCTATAGTGTTTTTCATCCACAAGGATCCCCAAATATTGTACCAATTATTATATGTTATATGCACAAAAATCAAACATGCACCAATGAAATGCAACCATTCCAGAAATGAAACACAGCAGCTGGTTAAAGGCTGACAGCAAATCTACGCAATTGTTTAGTACAAGAAGTGAAGAAGAATATTGTAAATCAATTGAAACTGCACAGGGAATGTCTAGGTACTACAGCTGCTAGAAAATTTTCCAACTGAACAGGTTTTGGACAGAAAATACTGATTTGACAGAATCCCCATATTCTGTAGGACTTGAACCTTGCAATGGAAACCTACCAGGCCCTGCCTATTTTCCTGCCAGCTCCCCCACCTCCGCAAGAACCTGCCTGATGGGGTACTGTGGACCTAGGCTCCCTGGGTTTCCAGGCTTCTCAGGAGCCCACTTGGTAAGCTGCTGGGGAGCTAGGACCGGAAAGTTTTGAAAAATTCCTGTTTGGTTCTTTGGAAATGGAATTTTTTTTTTAATGTCCTTCCCATGGAAAATGTCACATATCCGATTTGTTCAAATTTGAAACTTTATGGGGGGAAGCGAGTAGAGGAAAGCAAAAATTTCTGCAGGAGGGAAATTCTGGTTCTCACACAGCTTTAATAGGTAATGTACTGTGATTAACCAAATTGCAATTCAGCCAGGGTGAGAGGGTAGCACCCCTGACACTGGCAAAAAATGCCATGAGATTTTCAATGTTCACAATTTGTTGTGGGTCGGGCATAAACACAGCTCAAGGTGGCACAAATGCAGGCATTCTAAAGAGTAACTTTATAAAAAAATGGGACTCAGAGGAAGAAAGAATGAGACATATTTGCTCTGCTGGAGTGGAAAGCAATTTCACTGCTTACAAATATGCCAAACAAGTGTAACAAAAATGGCAATAAGCATCTCAGCCATTCCTCAAAGGCATAAATACATTAACTGGCATCTGTTGGCTCAAACCAGCTTAAGTTAAGGGTAAATCGATTTATTCAGTCTTGAGATGATCACAAATTCACTGTTCCTACATGCTTCATATCCTTATCTGTATTTCAGAATTCAGGTGTAATGCATTCCTGAAAGATTTCAATACTTTTCAAACAGTGCATAAGCAGTCCATGCAACTCACAGTTACAATATATAAGGCCAAGAGACCACCCACAATTAACGTAAGATAGAATAATACATATATACATATAGAATACACATACAAGGAATACAAGCTCTCATGCTTCAGGGCAAAGGTTAATCACTAAGGGTATGTCTGCACTGCAAGAGACATTCGCAGCTGGCCAGTGCCAGCTGACTGGGGCTTGCGCGGCTCTACGGTTGTTTAATTGCAGTGTAGACACTCAGATCCTCCCACCTTGCAGAGTGTTTGAGCCCAGGCTCCAGCGCCAGCCTGAACGTCTACACTGCAATTAAACAGCCCTTAGCTTGAGTCAGCTGGGGTGGGCCAGCTGTGGGTTTTAAATTGCAGTGTAGATACACCCTAACTGAGAAGGGCTAGAAAATAATTTCACTGGTGGGCAGGTAATTTTCTAATTGTCTTTCAGGGATCTTCTCGCACCTTCCTCTGAAGCAGCTATTGCTCAACAAATAATATGATGCCACAAACCACAGAACAATTAATATGCTTCAAGTATTTGTGAAAACATTCACAAATCCCCTCTGATATTTCACCAAGCAACTGAAGCAGGAACTTACAGCAGAGCTGGATTCCCTATCTCAGTCTTAACTAACATTTTGCAGCCAGTGACACATCATAAAACATGGAGCGATACATCCTCACCTCAATGCATGAGCGATTTTTGCTACTCACTCCCATTAATTCCAGTGGTCATTCTGCGCTGAAAGCATCCAGACAAAATATACTGCATCAATTCATAAGAAATATATATAACACTGTGAAAAGAGGAAGCTTTTCAGTTTTGCTTTACATTCAGTGGCTTAATAGTGACTTGATGACTGGGGATACGTCTACACTACGGGATTATTCCGATTTTACAAAAACTGGTTTTATAAAACAGATTGTGTAAAGTCGAGTGCACGCGGCCACACTAAGCACATTAATTCGGCGGTGTGCCTCCATGGTCCGAGGCTAGCGTCGATTTCCAGAGCGTTGCACTGTGGGTAGCTATTCCGTAGCTATCCCATAGTTCCCGCAATCTCCCCCACCCCTTAGAATTCTGAGTTGAGAGCCCAGTGGCTGATGGGGCAAAAATCATTGTCGCGGGTGGTTCTAGGTAAATGTAGTCAGTCATTCCTTCCTCTGGGAAAGCAATGGCAGACAATCATTTCATGCCCTTTTTCCCTGGATTGCCCTGGCAGACGCCATAGCACAGCAACCATGGAGCCCGTTCAGCTTTTTTTGTTTTTTTTACAGTCACCGTATGTGTACTGGATGCCGTGGACAGAGGCGATACTCCAGCGCTACACAGCAGCATTCATTTGCTTTTGCATGATAGCAGAGACGGTTACCAGTTGTTCTGTACCGTCTGCTGCTGGTGTAAATTGGCAATGAGATGACAGTTATCTGTCCTTCTGTGTTGTCTGCTGCTATCATTGGTGCCCCTGGCTGAGATCGGCCAAGGGCGCAAAGGCAAAACTGGGAATGACTCCCCGAGTCAATCCCTCCTTTATGGTTTCTAAAAATAGAATCAGTCCTGCCTAGAATATGGGGCAAGTGTACTAGAGAACCAGTGTATCAGAGAGCACAACTGCTCCATGTAAGATCCCGCAGAAATGATGAGCTACATGCCATTCACGGGGGGTGCCTCTGCAACAACCCCACCCGTTGCTTCCCTCCTCCCCCAACCTTCCTGGGCTACCGTGGCAGTGTCCCCCCCATTTGTGTCATGAAGTTATAAAGAATGCAGGATTAAGAAACAATGACTTGTTAGTGAGATAAAATGAGGGGGAGGCAGCCTCCCGGTGCTATGACAGTCCAGGCAGGACATTAAGTGGTGCGGGAGAGAGGAGCCCAGCATGCCACTGCTATGACAGTCCAGGCAGGACAGAATCTTTTCTTTACACAGGAAAGGGAGGGTGCTGATGGAGCTCAGCCCCCAGTTGCTATGATGAGGACAGTTACCAGCTGTTCTGTACCATCTACTGGGAATGACCGAGAATCATTCCTATTTTTACCCAGGCGCCCTCAGCTAGCCTCACCTGAAGGCAGCTAGGAGCACTCATGGGTTGATAATAAGGACGGTTTCCAGTCCTACTGCACCGTCTGCCACCAGGCAGGGGAGAGGAGTGGATACTGCTCTTCACTGCTGCAGCATCGCGTCTACCAGCAGCATTCAGTAGACATATGGTGACATTGAAAGAAGTCAAGAAATTATTTTTTTCCCTTTTCTTTCACATAGGGGGAGGGGAGTAAATTGATGATCTATTCCCTGAACCACGCCGGACAATGTGTTTGAACCTACAGGCATTGGGAGCTCAGCCAAGAATGCAAATACTTTTCGGAGACTGCTGGGGACTGTGGGATAGCTGGAGTCCTCAGTACCCCCTCCCTCCCTCCATGAGTGTCCATTTGAGTCTCTGGCTTCCCGTTACGCTTGTCATGCAGCACTGTGTAGCCTGGAGATATTTTTTTCAAACGCTTTGGCATTTCGTCTTCTGTAAAGGAGCTTTGATAGAACAGATTTGTTTCCCCATACAGCGATCAGATCCAGTATCTCCCGTACAGTCCATGCTGGAGCTCTTTTTGGATTTGGGACTGCATTGCCACCCGTGCTGATCAGAGCTCCATGCTGGGCAAACAGGAAATCAAAATCAAAATTTCGCAGTGCTTTTCCTGTTTACCTGGCCACTGCATCCGAGTTCAGATTGCTGTCCAGAACGGTCACTGTGGTGCACTCTGGGATACCGCCCGGAGGCCAATACCGTCGATTTGCGGCCACACTAACCCTAATCCGATATGGTAATACCGATTTTAGCGTTACTCCTTTCGTCGGAGAGGAGTACAAAAATCAGTTTAAAGAGCCCTTTATATCGATATAAAGGGCCTCGTAGTATGGACAGGTACAGCGTTAAATCGGTTTAACGATGCTAAAATCAGTTTAAACGCATAGTGTAGACCAAGCCTGGTAATGCGAGACCTGCAGCCATTACCTTTTCCAGCATTAAAAATGACATGGATTAATGCTGAGGGCAAGATGTGAAAAAATGGTGTTAAAGAGCAGCGTTGGCTTTGCTCACATTTTTAGGCCTCTGTATCATTAAGTATGTCTGTCTACTAGCACGTTTGTGGATAAAATTTTTGTTGATCAGGGTGTGAAAAAAACACTCCTCTGACCAAAATAAGTTTCACTGATGAAAGTGCTGGTATGGACAGTGCTATGTCAGCAGGAGATGCTCTCCCGCTGACAGAGCTACCACGGCTCATTGGGAATGGTTTAATTATGCTGGCAGGAGAGCTCTCTCCCTTTAGCATAGAGTGGCTACATGGGAGACCTGAGAGCAGCGGTACAGGTGTGGCGCTGCAAGTTCTGTAATGCAGACATAGCCTAAGTAGTGATATATTATTGGGACATAAAAAGACAAGTGAATACCATGTTTTGCATTATGTAGAAGTAAGCAAATCTTGCCAGTGATGTTGGTATCATTACAGGAAAGTCTAGCTAGCACTCTTCTTAGCGTATCTCTCAACTATTTATATAGTCCCGATCTCCATCCATCCATCCACCCTCACCAACCACTCCTCTTCAATCTATCAGTCCGCTGAGGAAAATACTTCTCAAATCCACACACAGCGCCTCCATAGCGGTGATGGGAGAACTTCAAATGGTTGAAAGGTCAGCTTCACAGAAGTATTCAGACACTCAGATTCTTCTTTCAACTTTTTCTGAACTGTTGTCATTGGCAAAGCTGGCCTGGAAATCTCCTGCATGAGTGCCTGAGCTAGAACTACCATAAGAACAATTTGTCTCATGCTATTTTCTGGAATCAAAAAATTAATCAATCAAAAATTAACCAATTAATTAACAAAAATTAAAAAATTCAACACACCTGAAAACAAAAACAAACAAACAACAAACTTTAAAAAAAAGAGATAGAGTTTGGAGTGAAGATTTTGGATGAAAGATGTTTCTTATTTTATTGGAATTAGCTTATCCATATCTAATAAGAAGTCACACAGGATAACAGAAAAGAACAGAGAGTAAAACAGGGACCAAGTCAGCATGGCATGGCTATTCGAAAACTTCCCCTGATAGTCAAACCAATTTCTGCAGAATTTAAGCTGTTTTTGAAAGAGTGGACAGCGTTAAGTCATAGGTCTAAAAAGTGTGAGCTGCCCAATTCATCTCAACTGGATGGGTAACTCTGAAGAGTAGTAATTCCAGTATAACTTCACAGTGATATGTTTTGATCATTTCAGCAGGGGCATGCTGCTGAATTTGCATTGTGGATGCCACCACTATTCCTCCTCAGTTTAACCCCTGGGGGAATGCAAATGTGAAGGACTAGATAGTGTACAAGATTTGTGTCTACAAAGGGTCAGACCACCATCCCCACTACTACTGTACTCTCAACGCACTTTCGATCACTACTTTGCATTCTACTTTTGAGGGGGGAGCTGCTTGTTCACTGAGTTTACTGCTGCTTAATATGGAAATGCAATTCAGCAGACATCTTTATTGCATTATGCCAATGGTTCAGTTAGTATAATTGCATGTGAAGAGCCAACAAATGCAATTTTCTTCTGCTTAATCCTTGCTCTGCTGCTCCTTTCAGCTCCCTCATCTGATTAACTAATATGACTCAGAGTTCTTCCGAGAAACACCAGCGCAGTATCCAACGCAGAACTTTCTCTGATGCAAACTGCAAAATCCCTGTAAATATCAGCTGTCCTGGGAAAGACTGAAGCTGAAGGAAAAAGACAATCTAGCCCAAATCACAAAACAACCCATTGACATTAGCCAGGTGAGAAAATTGGATCATGCAGCAACTGATGGACACAAGTAGTGTGACTTGAAAAAAAAATTCACTTTTTTTGTTGTTCCGTGATCTGTCATTTGTGTCTGGGTGCTGTGGCACTTCTGAACTGTGATTGGGACTGAAAGAGAGGCTGAAATATTAGAAGAGAGGCTATTTGTATGGTATTTGCAGCCTGTCCAAGAGCATAAGAAATCTTGTGATTAAAACCTAATCTCTGTCAGTCCTGCCGTCAAGCCCTTTTCCTTCTGTGTCTTTTTGCCTACCCAGAGACCCATCTCTGTTTCTTCCTGTTTCTAGGCTAGTCATTTGTTTACTGTGTTAATAATTCATTACTGACCTTTTGCAACTTTCTGCCACTTTCAACTTTGCGTCTCCTCCTATGCTTGAAATTCCCACAATCTGGCCTCGTCTACACAATAAAGATGCAGTGGTTTAATTTAAACTGGCTTTTAGCTGGACATCGATTACAGTTTAAGAGTGACTATTTCAATTTTGCTTAAACTGGTACCGAACTGATTTAAAAACAATCCAGAATAAATCGGTTTTCAACAAAAATACATGTCCACACTGACACAGGTTGAATGAAATTTGTTTAAAATGACACCTTTAGTTAAATCAGTGCAAAATTCTCAAGTAGACAAGCTTGCTCTTGGCACCACCCTTTCCTCTTGAGAATTCCTTGTCAAAAAAGCTTCTTCCACAAAGCCTTTCAGCAAGATTCTGCCACACAAAGAGCAGCCACTTTTAAAATTAAAAATAAAAGGATCTACACTGCTGTGTGATCAGCCAACCTTATCTCGTGCTTTGTGTCTGGACTGGAAGGTTTGCCTGTTTAGACTATGTGATCTTAGTGGTAGGGATGCTGTCATAGTATAAGAGGGAAGATCCTTTCATGGATTGAGAACTGGTTAAAAGACAGGGAACAAAGGGTAGGAAACAACTGGTAAATATTCAGAATGGAGAGGGGTAAATAGTGGTGTTTCCCAAGGGTCAGTCCTAGGACCAATCCTATTCAACTTATTCATAAATGATCTGGAGAAAGGGGAAAACAGTGAGGTGGCAAAATTTGCAGATGATACTAAACTGCTCAAGATAGCTAAGACCAAAGCAGACTGTGAAGAACTTCAAAAAGATCTCACAAAACTAAGTGATTGGGCAACAAAATGGCACATGAAATTTAATGTGGATAAATGTAAAGTAATGCACATTGGGAAAAATAACCTCAACTATACATACAATATGATGGGGGCTAATTTAGCTACAACTAATCAGGAAAAAGATCTTGGAGTCATTGTGGATAGTTCTCTGAAGACGTCCATGCAGTGTGCAGCGGCAGTGAAAAAAGCAAACAGGATGTCAGGAATCATTAAAAAAGGGACAGAGAATATGACGGAGAATATCTTATTGCCCTTATATAAATCCATGGTATGCCCACATCTTGAATACTGCATATATATGTGGTCTCCTCATCTCAAAAAAGATATACTGGCACTAGAAAAGGTTCAGAGAAAGACAACTAAAATGATTACGGGTTTGGAATGGGTCCCATATGAGGAGAAATTAAAGAGGCTAGGACTTTTCAGCTTGGAAAAGAGGAGATGGGGGGATATGATAGAGGTATATAAAATCATGAGTGGTATGGAGAAAGTAAATAAGGAAAAGTTATTTACTTGTTCACATAATACAAGAACTAGAGGCCACCAAATGAAAGTAATGGGCAGCAGGTTTAAAACAAATAATAGGAAGTTCTTCTTCACACAGTGTACAGTCAACTTGTGGAACTCCTTGTCAGAGGAGGTTGTGAAGGCTAGGACTATAATAGGGTTTAAAAGAGAACTGGATAAATTCATGGAGGTTAAGTCCATTAATGGCTATTAGCCAGGATGGGTAAGGAATGGTGTCCCTAGCCTCTGTCTGTCAGAGGGTGGTGATGGACGGCAGGAGAGAGATCATTTGATCATGATCTGTTAGGTTCACTGCCTCTGGGGCACCTGGCATTGGCCACTGTCAGTTGACAGGATACTGGACTGGATGGACCTTTGGTCTGACCCAGTACGGCCATTCTTATGGTCTTAGGGATCAAGTCTCCATTGTACAGAGCTCTGAGCACACAATCAGCATTCATCTAATAACCATCCCAGAAGTACCTGAGGGAGATGAAGCAACGACTCTGACAAGTTCTTTATGAACTTCGTGTCATAAACCTGCCTTCCCTAGGATCAACAGCTATCACAGAACTCTGGGACTTTCAGCACCAAATCACCACCCATCAACACTTGAGGAAGAGGAGTAACTGCACTAGCTGGTAGTAGTATTGGGTTCTCATCATCTGTGTGGACCAGATGCTAGAGTAGGATGCAACACACTTAGTGTGTTCACATGCTGTTGGTGTCATAGACTAGCTCTGGGTGCTTCAATATCATTTATAGTAATTCTGTGCTACTACCATCACACACTTGCCAACCCACAGGGCATGGAGAGGTTCCTGCAATGATGAGCAGGAGCAGGGTTGAGAAGGTCTTTTGCTGTGTACTGGTCTGAGAATGGATAGGGATGGTTGGTGGGGATGAAGATTCACTACTTCTGCTGGAACAGGTTTTCCTGAACAAGAACAGAATCAACAAAGACTGTGGGCTAGAGGCCGCTCTGAGTTACCCAGGTGTAATCCAGAATCGCATCGGTGAAGTCAATGGAGTTACTCTGGATTTATACTCATGCAACTGAGTAACAACACCTCTTAAACTGAGCTTCCTGCTGTGTGAGCTGAGTCAGTTCAGGGAGTTGAAGCTGAAGTTTTATTGTCTCTCTAGCTATAGAAACATAGTTCTTTGTTTTAATCTGATTGGTTAAAAAGGAAATATTACAGTCTGTGATTCATCACACAAGCAGAAGATAACATTAGCTGTAATTACTTTTGTCTGGGCTCATATTGATCAAGGCACTCTTAGGGACATCACGGTGGTGCTGATGCTGCGGGTTCACTTGCACAACTGTAAACATGCAGTCATCAAACTAATGGCCCTGACAGGCTCAACCTGAGGTTTCTTAAATGCATTATTTGGATGCAGGAAGCAAGAGATGAAAGCCAGGTGACATGTAGAGATCAGGGACCTGCCTCTCTTATTGAGCAATGGGACACAGACACTGGAAAGTTCACCCAGAGCAGAGGCTCCGTAACACAAGAAGCTCAAAGTTGCTGGTGTTGGGGCACCTGGGAGATGTACTTTCTTAGTGCATCTCTGGGAGTCTGTGTAAAAATGGTTCCTGTGAAGTTCCTTCAAGAAGTTATTGCTGTTCTCTCCTGGAGGAGCCCTTACAGAAGAAGGTGGTAGTACCCCTGTCTACCCTCTCTTGGGTATGAATTCCAGCTCTGGGACAGCTGTTTCCACAGGCACAAAGAGGTAAAGATTGTCACCTCTCTGCACATAGGAGCTATTCAAGGTACAGGTGCCAGAAGCCATTGTAAAAAGGGCCAGGAATAGCAATGTGGGTAAAAAGTAGGGACAGGCAAACTGGCTAGGATAACATAAGTGACCTGAACCTGCAGCCAAGATTCAAAACAAACCTTTCCTGAGGTTCAAAGAAGCATGGGTACCCTTTCCACTCCTCCTCTCCCCAAGCCTTTCTCCCATTATTTTGAGTTTCCAGGTATCTCTCTGAATTGCAAGATATCAGATGGAACAAGAAACTGAAGAGTAAGAGGGTCCTAGTCTCACAGTATCTCCAGCCCAGAAAGAAGCTGGAAGTAATGGGACTTTCATAGGGAAGCCTGTTGTCACGAGATTCCCAGCTCTATCTTCCAGACTCAAGAGGCTTAGATTAACTCTGGATGCAAATTTTGGGCACTTATCTAAACTGAACCCGAGTGCCAAAGGTTCTGAGGTTCATCCATTGCTAGTAAATAAACAACAGGCCTTATTGTTGTATTTGTGGAATTGGTCCTTCATGAAGCAGCTCTTTGCAGACAAGCTTGACTCTCCTCATGAAGGAGATTGGTAAGAGAGTGGCAACAGGTTGGCTGAAATGGCTCCATTCAGAATGGATTGAGTTTTTAACAGTAGGGTACTTGGGCTTTACAGATGTGATCTTGATGTGGGTCATTATAAAGGGAAGTGATAGAGGAATGTGAGAAGAACGAAGTGATTATAATACTTGAAATTCTTCCGTACCATAAAATTGAAAGGTTTCAGTCTTACCTAAAGCACTAGGTACCTGGGGACAAAATGCAGCACCACGTGCCAGCTATATTACCATGCAAGCACTGATATTCCTATGGACCGTTGACCCTGTTGATTCTTATATGGTCCCCATCATCATAGGTTCTGAACACCTCACAAACATTAGTAAGTTATTCTCACAACACCTCTGTGATGTAGGACAATATAATTATCCCCACTTATACATGGGAAACTGAGGCATAGAGAGATTAAGGGTAACATTTTCAAAAGTGCCTAAATGGATTAGGATTCTGTCACCTTTTCAAAAGTGCATTTTAGGTTCTTAAGCACCATTGATTTCCATAAGACTTAGTTTCATGAGTGTCTAAGTCACTTTGGAAATGCAACTTAGGCTCCCAAATTGCTTAGGAGCTGCTGAAAATGTTACCCTTAGTGACTTGCCCAAGGTCACACAGGAAGTCTGTGGCAGCCCCAGAAACTGAACTTAGATCTCAAGTCCTAGTCCAATTCGTTAACTCCCAAGCTTTGTTCTTGCATTCTGCTGCTGTACAGTGCTTGCTATAGATAATAGCAGCACATTCCTTCTGTTGGTACTACTCTAGGGTAAATGTTCAGCTGCCTACTGGGAAGGAGGAGGTGTGAACAAATCCCACGACCTGTTAACCGGGTTTATGAATCATGTACCACCTATGGCCCTGTGTTCCCCAACCTGCCTGGAGAAGGGTATCTGGCAGCAGAAAGGATGGCATTTCAAGTTGGCAGATAAATAACTTGTTAATAACTCTGATCCTCACTCAGGAAAGTCAGCTGCTCATGCAATGGACAATAGAAACTCAAGCAAATGAATTATTGAAAGCTTGTTTCTCCTGGGCTCTCAATGACCCATCTGCCAGTGCTCAGGAAGAGCAGGGATCTGTCTGATTTGAAAGCAGAGGGCACAAAAGATGGTGAGAGAGAACAAGGAATCTGCTGAGACTGAGAATGGAGATAGGGAAGGAGAGAAAGGGAAGGAGAGAAACTGTGACTATAACTGGCTGGGCAAGGAGACTGGGAATAGGAGCTGTGAGGAGTGGAGACTGGGACTGAAGTCAGTGATGGAAATGTGGGGAATAGAAGCAAGTTGGTTGTGTGTGTGGAGACACTGAGATTGGACAAGGAGCTGTGGAGAAAGGGGAAAACTAGGACTGGCTAGGTAAGGAGACTGGCACTATGAATCAGTCTGGGGAGGAACAGGAGTGGGGGGAGGGGAGATAGATCTCACAAGGGGCTGGGGTGTGGAAGGAGAACTGGGCAAAGAGATTGGAATATGGAGCCAGGAACGGGGTGGGGAGGACAGCTGGAGTTTGGATGGACAGATAGGAGGGACAAGGACTGGGTTTAGAGAGGGGAGAGACTAGAAGTAGGAGGGAGAGATGGGGCCTCAGTGAGTCTGGAGAAGGATTCTAGGACTTGCTGGGCAAGGAGTCTGGGATAAGAAGCCTGAGGAGTGAAGCCTGGGACTGGGCATGTAATGAAAATGGGACTCGGACCAAGGGGCATGGGTGAGAGAGGACCAGGACAGGGACAGGTTGGAGGGAACAAGGCAAGAGAAATTAGCAGAAGACTACGCTCCGTTCCAGAATCTAAAATTGAGCCAGAGATTCCTGAGACTCACCATGCCCCTGCTATCAGCAAATATCTGAGAACTCCACTGGCAAAGTGCATGTCATCGCCCTCTGGTGCGGGTCCACAAAGAGATTGACAACCTGCTATCACTATCAGTACTTCATTAGCTCAAGTGACAGAGGTCAGTGCAGTGGATTTAAAGGTTCAAGTCCTACTGATGGCCCACCCACATCTCAGTGTGATGCCACATGAAGGAATTAATTTTTTTCAGTTTCTTTTTTTTAAAAACCTAGCAAATTACATAGAAAAATATACTGTAAGAGAATATTGTTATGGTTGCAAAATCAAGAACTCAAAAAGTTAGGAAATGGCAGAAGTAAGGTTGCCTGTGCAATTTTATTTACAGTGACTCATGAGAAAGATATGTTTCCCATTCATTGTACATTTTTCTCCCCCACACAACACAGCCAAGTTGATGAGAAGAATTTGGACCCAACATAGCAACAACCTTAGCAACAGGGCTAACCAACCATGAGAGCAACTGATACAGGAACCCACAAGGGGGAGGCAACTCTCAATTTAGTCCTGAGTGGAGTTCAGGAGCTGGTCTAAGAGGTAACTATAACAGGACCACTTGGAAATAGCGACCATAATATAACAACATTTAACATCCCTGTGGTGCGAAAAACACCTCAACAGCCTAACACTGTGGCATTTAATTTCAGAAAGGGGAACTATGCAAAAATGAGGGGGTTAGTTAAACAGAAATTAAAAGGTACAATGAGTGACTAAAGTGAAATCCTTGCAAGCTGCATGGATGCTTTTCAAAGACACCATAATAGAGGCCCAACTTAAATGTATACCCAAAATTAAACAACACAGTAAAAGAACTAAAAAAGAGCCACTGTGGCTTAACAACCATGTAAAAGAAGCAGTGAGAGATAAAAAGTCATCTTTTAAAAAGCAGAAGTCAAATCTTAGTGAGGTAAATAGAAAGGAACATAAACACTGCCTAATTAAGTGTAAAAATGTAATAAGAAAAGCCAAAGAGGAGTTTGAAGAACGGCTAGCTAAAAACTCAAAAGGTAATAAAAAAATGTTTTTTAAGTACATCAGAAGCAGGAAGCCTGCTAAACAACCAGTGGGGCCCCTGGACGATTGAGATACAAAAGGAGCGCTTAAAGACGATAAAGTCATTGCGGAGAAACTAAATGGATTCTTTGCTTCAGTCTTCATGGCTGAGGATGTTAAGGAGATTCCCAAACCTGAGCTGGCTTTTGTAGGTTATTGTAAATGGGTTGGGACTCACCAACCACGAAGCCTCCTGCTGGTGATTTCGGGAATTAGCTCGATTCCAGTGGAACGCCCCCTCCTGGTGGTGTCCTGTCTGTTGTTCTGCCCTCTGCTCTCCACTGCTGTCGCTGGACCTGCGTTGCTCCCTGCTCAGTGGTGTCCTCTTCAAGGCCACTGCCCTCCGGCAGTGCCCCCTTAGTCCATCTGGACCCCCTTCCGGGGATCGATGATCAGCAGTCTGACATTCCAGCCACCATATGCAACCACACACCCCAAAGTCTAATCCCTCTTGTCAGGGATTGGGCGTAGTCTATAATGGCCGCTCCCTACGGCCAATGGCTGCATGTACTGCAAGGAGGAAGTAGGGGACCCAGGCCCGCCCTCTACTCTAGGTCCCGGCCCAGGGACCCTCTGGCGTCAGCCTCGCTGTCCTCCTTCTCTCCCCTCGTCTGTCTGTTTCCCTGGGCCACTTCCCCTATGGCCCCCTGCACCCGCTAGGCCCTTCCTTTCAGGGCCTGCAGTCTGGCAGGTTACAGGCTCAAGCTCCCTAGCCTCCCCGAGCCAGGCCAGCACTGCACTGTCCAAGGTGCTAGTCTCCTCCCTTGGAGACTGACCTTCCCCTGTCGAAGGCCTGGGACAGACTGACTGCTCCTGCTCTGGGCAGCCCTTATATACATCTGAGCCTGGCCCTGTTTGGCTGTCTCCAAACTGGGCCCTGATTGGCTCCCCATCTGCGCAGGCGCCCTGGCCTGCCACAGCCCACTCTCACAGGGAGTGGGGCAGTCTGCCCCACTACAGTGACAAATCGGAGGAACTGTCACAGATTGAGGTGTCACTAGAGGAGATTTTGGAATTAATTGATAAACTTAACAGTAACAAGTCACTGGGACCAGATGGCATTCACCCAAGAGTTCTGAAAGAACTCAAATGTGAAGTTGCGAAACTATTAAATATGGTTTGTAACCTGTCCATTAAATCGGCTTCTGTACCCAATGACTGGAAGATAGCTAATGTAACACCAATATTTAAAAAGGGCTCTAGAGGTGATCCTGACAATTACAGATCGGTGAGTCTAACGTCAGTACTGGGCAAATTAGTTGAAACAATAGTAAAGAATAAAATTGTCAGACACATAGAAGAACATAAATTGTTGGGCAAAAGTCAACATGGTTTTTGTAAAGGGAAATCGTGTCTTGCTAATCTATTAGAATTCTTTGAAGGGGTCAACAAACACATGGACAAGGGGGATCCAGTGCACATTGTGTACTTAGATTTCCAGAAAGCCTTTGACAAGGTCCCTCACCAAAGGCTCTTACGTAAATTAAGTTGTCATGGGATAAGAGGGAAGGTCCTTTCATGGATTGAGAACTGGTTAAAAGACAGGGAACAAAGGGTAGGAATAAATGGTAAATTCTCAGAATGGAGAGGGGTAACAAGTGGTGTCCCTCAAGGGTCAGTCCTAGGACCAATCCTATTCAACTTATTCATAAATGATCTGGAGAAAGGGGAAAACAGTGAGGTGGCAAAGTTTGCAGATGATACTAAACTGCTCAAGATAGCTAAGACCAAAGCAGACTGTGAAGAACTTCAAAAAGATCTCACAAAACTAAGTGACTGGACAACAAAATGGCAAATGAAATTTAATGTGGATAAATGTAAAGTAATGCACATTGGAAGAAATAACCCCCGAATTATACATACAATATGATGAGGGCTAATTTAGCTACAACTAATCAGGAAAAAGATCTTGGAGTCATTGTGGATAGGTCTCTGAAGAGGTCGATGCAGTGTGCAGTGGCGGTCAAAAAAGCAAACAGGATGTTAGGAATCATTAAAAAGGGGATAGAAAATAAGATGGAGAATATCTTATTGCCCTTATATAAATCCATGGTACGCCCACATCTTGAATACTGCGTACAGATGTGGTCTCCTCATTGCGAAAAATATATACAGGCATTAGAAAAGGTTCAGAGAAGGGCAACTAAAATGATTAGGGGTTTGGAACGGATCCCATATGAGGAGAGATTAAAGAGGCTAGGACCTTTTAGCTTGGAAAAGAGGAGACTAAGGGGAGATATGATAGAGGTATATAAAATCATGAGTGATGTAGAGAAAAAAAGGTGGAAAAATTATTTACTTGTTCGCATAATACAAGAACTAGGGGCCACCAAATGAAAGTAATGGGCAGCAGGTTTAAAACAAATAAAAGGAAGTTCTTCTTCACACAGCACACAGTCAACTTGTGGAACTCCTTGCTTGAGAAGGTTGTGAAGGCTAGCACTATAACAGTGTTTAAAAGAGAACAGGATAAATTCATGGAGGTTAAGTCCGTTAGTGGATATTAGCCAGAATGGGTAAGGAAGGGTGTCCCTAGCCTCTGTTTGTCAGAGGGAGGAGATGGATGGTAGGAGAGAGATCACTTGATCATTGCCTGTTGGGTCCAGTCCCTCTCGGGCACCTGGCATTGGCCACTGTTGGTAGACAGGGTGCTGGGCTAGATGGACCTTTGGTCTGATCCAGTACGGCCGTTCTTATGTTAACTGCTGCATCTTAAAACTAGCCTGAGATGATGTCTTTAAAAATCTCTCACTATTATTTTAATCTAATGCCAAAAAGAGAGGAAGGGGCACTAGCTGATGCAAAGATACATTAGCTACGGACATGTGTGACTAGACCAGGATGGATTGGACTAGTGATGTGGACTTCGCTGTATATTTTGCTTTGAGTATGACTTTTTTCCCCAAACAATCAAGAGGCTAGACAAATTTACAGTCTGAAAGTGACCATTACTCTACTTTGAGAAGAATCTCCCCTCATCCATATTCCTTTCTTTTGCAGCTCACAAACCAAATTAGTTGTAATTAACAACCTAATGATGCTTGATTTCCTCTGATCTGTTAGATTTGCCAGAGGCTTATGAAAGGCTTTATATGTTTTCTTTGATAATAAACTATACTGGATTCCATTGTGTTTAACTGAAATCTGCACTACTGTGAAAGATGAATGCCCTGAAATGATTCTCAGCTAAAGAAATTCCCTACCTGCAGGACCAGAGATGGGAACAGTGCTGAGCTGGAGGCTCTCCAGAATCTTTTGTTCCAATCTGATCCTTTTCTGGCTGTCTCCTTTGATGAACAGATTGCTCGAATCCGGAGCTGCATCTCGAGATGTCTTCTCTCCATTGACTAGAACACAAAAAAGCCACAGTCTGGTTTATGACTGCACTCAGACAGTGTGTGTCTCAGCAAATGGAGGTAAGTTACAGCGGGTGGCCACTCTACCTGGGGCAAGAGTCTGCCAGCCACAGGGCAAAACAATATTAAAAGAAGGGCAGAAGGGCAGTTTATTGCTGCCGTGGGAGTTGAAACAAACAAAGGGGAAAAGGAGGCGGGAGGAAAGCATGCTGAACAAAAAAGGAAAGCAAATGAAGCTAATGAGCTGAAATAGAGAACTGAAAGGGGGACAATCTAACAGAGTGGGCCTCACCAAGATTAGGTACTAAAACAGTAGATAGAGTAACAATATTTATTTGCTGTTTAAAGTCTGGCTATCTCATCTTCACATCAGTTCCTGTTCTAGGTGCAGGAAGATACTGGGATAATTTAACACACTTACATATTAAATAATTAGCCACATATGAGGCTAAAGATGGGCCAGCCATAAATGCTGAATCCAAATCTGAACTTCCCCAGAGCATGGAGATATTCTGTAACCTGGTGTTTTGACTGAGCAAGCTATAGATATTGGGCCAGCCATGAAGTTTGGGTCTAGATCCAAACTTTCTTTGAAGTTTGGAGGACAGTTTAGATCCTGGGTTTTGATTCAGACCTATCTTTGACTCACACAAATGAAACTGCCCTATTCCAACAAGAACACTTCACTTGATGGTCTTACAAAATTAGTGTCAATCACAGAATACCTAGGTTTACCTCTTTTCCCAGGCAGCATCCAATTTCTATTCATTTATTTGTCACAGATAACAAACCAGCTAAGGAGGAATGTTTTGCAACCACAAATTGGCTTTTGAGCCATATTGTGTAGACAGGTGATGCCACCATCTGGATCTGTAGTGGACACTCCTGAACTATATGTCTCATTAGCCATTCAAATGTAAAGTCAAAGCTCAAGGAAATTGATAAAACATAGTGAAAGAGTCTCCATCTGCACACAGGTACAATTTCAAGGATTTACCCTGATATTTCTGGAAAGATTTATAATACAACTGTACCTCTTCCCCAATCACAAATAAAAGGCTAATCAGAGGCACACTTACTTGTTAGATAACAGTCCAGGCTAAGAGAGACATTGTCAAAAGCAATAATGGCATCGGATTCTTCTTCCCATGAAGTGATGATCTGAAGCCAAAACCTGTACAGATGGGAGAAAAGAAAAGGGATCTAGTTATGTTAAGGAGATGCGACTCGAGACTTACCAAAAATAAAAGGATAAGTTTTAGAAAAGATAAAACGTCTTCTTTTATATACAATCCTTCAATCTTATAGTAATGGAGAAAGAATACTGAATCCTTCTTGCAAATGTCAATTGAGTACTATGCTGATGGGGACTGTAGAAATACTCCCCTCTGTATCTATCTAGGTATGCTTATACTTTTGTTACAGAAGGCAAAACTGAGGCACAAGGAGAATAAGTGTCTCGTCCAAGCTCAAACAGCAAGTCCGGGGCAGAATCATGAAAATAAGCCAATTTTCTTGATACTCAGTGTAAAATTTTCAAAAGCATCTGAGAGACTTCAGAGCATAGGTTCCCTTTTCAAAAGCGACTTAGGCACTTTGGGCTGGATTCACCATGATGAATGAGGATCAGCACTGAACTGCCTAATGTTTAAGGGTCCTACCGCCTAGCGAGATTCACAGCACTGAGTTGTGCGCCCAGACTCCCTATTCAATACATGTGGGGAGTTAGGTGCCCAAGAAAGGGATTCACAAAAGCCAGCATGCCGAGCAGGGAGCTGCTCATGCTAGTCAATAGGGAATGCTGAGGAGAGGAGTGTGGTATAACTCCTATCCTTCAGAAGCAGTTAGATGTCTAACTTCAGGCTGGAGGGAGGCTCATCCCTCCATTCGGGATTCACAGCTGTGAACCCTTTCCTGGAGATAGGTGCCTAAGCCAGGTCAGGCCTGCCTTTCAAAGAAACCAAGGGGGATGAAGTTCAAACCCTCTGCCAGATGTGCAGTAGGGATTTAAACCCAGGTCTCTCACCTCCCAGGGCAGTAACCCTAACCACTGGGCTTATATAAAATGAGTCCATTCTCTCTCTGGCCCAATCACATTTGTTGTATCTGACCCAAATTCACAAACAGTTTTGGTTCCCCAAGAAAGGCATTTTTCAGCCACTTAACTATTCACTGAAAAAAAATCATTGTTTCTAAACCTGGATGAGTGCTCTAGCCACAGGGCTTTTCGGTAAAAAGGGAGAACCCCCACCACTGCCCTCTCTAACCGTGTTTTGTAGGAGCTCCCATCCAGTAGGGGATTTCTAAGAAAACCTTCTGGACTGGGCCCCACATGTACGATAGGCAGGAGGATGCCTACTTTGAGGAACATGCCGGGGCTTACACATGCGTTAGGCGCTGGGTGTCAAGACTCAGGCAGTTTTGCACATGCCTAGTAGCAGAATTTTAAGCACCTAGGAGACTTTACCTGGAGAAACTTAGATGCCTAGGGAATTTAGACACCTATAAAGTTAGGTGGTAACTGAGCAGAGGTTTTGAGGATCTAAATTTTGGATTTGGGCACCGAAAGAAGCAGTTAAGCTCCTAAATCCCTTTGTGGATCTACCCTTTAGAAGCCTAAGTCACTAAGGCGCTGTTGAAAATTTTCCCATCAATCTGCTGCCCTCTACACTGGAGTATACATTTACCACTGATTCATAACAAAAGGAAATTCAGAATCTCTAACTCAGATCTTGCAAGACAAATGACAGAAGGATTTGCCATTTGCAGACTATGGGAACTGTAGAACTGTTTACTTTAGTGCAAAAGAGACTGAGTGTACATTTGCATTAAATCACTTTCATGCTCCCAGCTGGTCTTCAGAGGGGAGCTAGGAAGAAATATCATGGCAAATTCATTTTCAATTATTTTTCAAGGCAATTGATATAGCAAAAATATTAATTTACAATAAATATTTCCAGTTCTACAATATATAGTCAATGTAATGATAGAGGGTACTCATGGGCTTAAACTGACTCTTAGAGTCTAAGCTGTGCAATTTCATCCGTTCCTGCTGCTTCTTTGCAGTCCGGAGTCATAATCCTTTCCTAGGACACAAGAATAATTTCTAACAGGAACCAACCGTGATGCTGGGACAAGATGTTGGTCTCAAATGTCATATCAAGGCCACAAAAAATGAGGTGAGGCCTTCAGGTGAGTACTGAGGAGCAAGAGAATATGAAATCTTAAAAACAGGAAAGAACTTGAGCCAAATTCTCTGCTGCTTCCTGATTCTCTGCCTTATCTCCAGCCCAGGATAGCCAGTTATAGAGCTGGTCTACCCTGTCTACGGGCTCCCAGGGTATATGTATGATGCAATTAGACGCCCACCGCTGGCCTGAGCCAACTGACTCTGGCTCATAGGGCTTAGGCTAAGGGGCTATTTAATTGCAGTGTAGATATTCCAGCTTGGGCTGCAGCCCGAGCTCTGAGACCCTCCCACCTTGCAGGGTACTAGAGCCCAGGCTCCAGCTTGAGCCCAAACCTCAACACTGCAGTTAAACAGCCCCTTAGCTCAAGTTCTGTGAGCCTGAGTCATCTGACATGGGCCAGCTGTGGGTTTTTAATTGGTGTGTAGACATACCCAGACTATTTGTCAAGCTGGGGATAGCTGGAGTGAAGCCCACTCCACATACTTCCAGTCCCCACATACTTCCAGTCATCCTTCCTGTGCTAGGGACCACAAGGACAGAGCAAAGGATCTGGCACAACCAGGAATCCACAAGCAGCAAAGTTGCTGGTGGTCTCTTTGCACCACCTGAGTGGCATAAAGGGAGTGAAACAGGGTAGAAAAATCTGTCCCCTTATCTCCCTGCAAATGCCCTGATCAGAGTTTATTTATCCCTTTACGCTTTATTTCTCCAAATAGAAACCTGTAATGTTGTGATATGGAGTTTCTCTCCTCAGCATGAAATGCGCGATATGAGCTAGAAAACATATCAAAAATAGAATGATTTTTAGAATACTCTGAAAGACAGAAGCAGCAGCTGTTTAAAAGAGGCTGATTGACACTAAGAATTGCATATATTCTGAAGGAGAAACATTGCTAACAATCAGAGGAAACTCAATGAGATGTCAAAACAGAAACATGTTTTCTGGACTGAACTACCTTTATCACCTAGAAAGCAACAGCTTGATCTAAATAACTGCTAAGAAAAAATCACAGAAGCATAGTCCTTTCCCTCCCCATCTATGTGCTGCAACAACTTGGTACTGCCGGAAGCTCTGGAGTTTTTAGTCAATCACCTGAGTCCTAATTAATATGGGCATGGGAGTAAATCTGAGGAAAGCCTTGCACAACATTTTTTACTTTTGCAGTCCTCCACGATGTACGCACACACAGGCCTCTCTCTACCCACCCATCCAAAGCTGAAACCCCAATATGCTTTGAATAAAATAATCAAAGTATTCTAGCTACTGGTGTACAAATGAACACAGTGACATTAGGCATCCCAAATGGCTCACCTTCCCCTCACTCAATACTTGGCACAACACATTTAGCATTTAAGGCACAGGACTGAGTGGCTGGAGACTTGGGTTATATTACAGGCTGCGTCATTGACTCACTATGTGTCCTCGGGAAAGTCACTTAGAGCTGGTTTAAATGGCTTGGTAAAGTGTTCTAAAGGGGTGTGATTTGGAAAGCACTTTGATGTGTTGTGCTCTAAAAGGTACCTAGTCTGCATTAATTAGTGCACCATCAGGGCCTACATAGGGACAACTAAAGCACAACAGGTTAGAGCATTTTGTAAATCACACCTCTCTAGAGCACTTTGCTGCATCACATAGACAAGTCCTTTATCTCCTTGTGCTTCAGTTTTTTCTATATTAAATAAGGATAATACCCGGAAAAGGGGAGATTATGAGGATACCATCCTGGCTAATGCACCACTTTTGCATATAGTCTATTCTCCAGTTCTTTGGGATTCTGGTTTTATAAGACACAAGCAATGAAATAACCTGAAGTGGAGAATTAGTGCTCCAAGGTGATGGATTGCCGCACATGTAGGAAATAGCATACCCTGTCCAAGAAAGGTGGAGGAGTGCTAGTGAGATCCAGGTCAAGTAGCATGTCCTTGACACGAGAGTCAAATCAGCTGCTTTGAGGCCTCAGGTTGTCCAAAGAAACTGAGGAGGTAGAAGGCATCAGTCTTCTACTCTTGGACCTGTGCCTTCTTTTAGATTGGTCAATCTGACAGTAAGAGTAATATTGCTGCCTAGGCTGGTATAAGAATAATGTTTTGCCCTCTTTGTGGCCAGAGTGTAGAGGCCCAAGGATTTCAAAACCACTTAAGTCCTTTAGACGTACAAATCATCCTCTGTTTTAGATAAGAACTCTTCACATCTCTCAAAGGGGAAGTCCTTAGCTGCCTGTTCCACATCCGCAGGATTCCCTGAGGACTACAATCAGGAGAAATGGAGCATAGTCACCACCATCACTGTTGCCTTGGCTGCAGAATCTGCTGCATCCAAAGAACCTGCAAAGCTGATTGAGAAATGAGGCAGCTCTCCGAGATGAGTGACTAAAATTGTTCTCTGGAATCTTCCGATAACTTGCTCACAAACTGAGATATTGCCACCTTGCTACAGAAGTCCTGCCTTGACAACTGACGGTAAGCTGAAGAATAAAAGTCTGTCTACCAGAACAGTCACGCTTTTGGGCACCTTTGTCTCTGAGGTAGCCTTAGCCCAGCCCTGCTGGCTCTTCTCATTCACCATGGCCACTATGAAAGAGTCAGAGGTGGGATGTAAATAGTGTTCCACATTTTCAGTTGTTACCGGTTTCCACTGATGAATTACCAATTCCTTTATTAAAAGCAGTTCAGTTTTTACCGATATACGCCCATTTATCAATCCATTTGGTATTTTTTGGATACTTTTTTTGGTTAAACACTAGTCCTTTATGTGACTGTTTTGTCCTGCAGCGCTAGGATTGAAGCAGTTCCACAGTATAAAACACAGAACACCCACACGGTGGAGGTCGGAAAATCAAACATTAATATCGTGCTATGATTGGCTCACAAAGAGAGGCTGCGCGCCTATTTCACTTGAGTCCATTTAGTGCGGCACTGAATTGAAACAATCAATCTTTCCCAGAGAAATATGTGTAACGCCCTCTATCCACCTAGTTACCTCCGTTAGTGCCAATCTCCTTATGGGTTTGGATGGACAGGCCTGGGTTCTGCATCCCCACACAGCTAGTTCTGTCCTCTCTGTGACTGGCTCCAGAGTACTCTCAAAATGGCTTCTCCCGCCTCCAGGATTCCCAGGGGAGGGTATCTCACTCCCTATTGGTCAGATTAGCTCTTCTTCCCAGGCTTTCCCTTGTCAATCATTTGACTCTGCCCCCTCCCCCAAGCAGGCATGCCTGTAATCCTTCCCCAATCAACAGGGGCCCCTCATGTTCTATATGGTGCCTCTCCTCTCTCCCTCTTGGTTGCTCAGCAGACTCAGAATCTGCCCTTGGCTTCCCCTTCCTATCTGGGACAGTGTGCCTCTCCCTGAACTGCCAGCACACAGAGTCCCAGGAACCTAGCTAAGCTCCTTGGGGGTTACAGATAGAAAAAGTAAACATGGGGCAAAACCACAAATCTGTGCCTGAATACGAATAGGAAAATCAGTGCTTAGAAATTTTCAAGAAAAGTAAAGCATGGAGTGAAGAGGATGCCTTGTGCTTCAAGTACAGCAGCATTGAGGTCAGTGCTTGCATTGACAGACTAAAGGAGCATGTTGAACGCAAGTGACACAAGAAGCTTAAAGAAGCAAGTGAGCTTTGGGGTAAACAGTCAATATCAGGAGGTTTCACCTGGGCTTTAAGGAAAGAGAGGACACAGCAAAACTGTGTCAATGAATTTGTGCATATTCTTTGTTTCGCTGGACAATCACTGTTAATAGCAGAGGGGCCTACTGGTGACTTTGTGCGACAATACTGTGCAGCAACAAAAACCCTTGCTAATGCAGACAACCTCACTTGTAAATATCTGAAAGAAAATGATGCTCTAGTGTCTAAACTGATGGAAGAAATTGATGGAAATACGTGTTGCATCTGACGAAGTGGGTATTCACCCACGAAAGCTCATGCTCCAAAATGTCTGTTAGTCTATAAGGTACCACAGGATTCTTTGTTGCTTTTACAGATCCAGACTAACATGGCTACCCCTCTGATACTTGATGGAAATATGATGTTTAGTCAGATTTTTAATGAGTCTCTTGATGCTTTGGACCGCTGATTCTTGGCCTTTTATTTTTGCTTTTTGATTTCAAAGAGAATAAACCCGCATTGTTTTGAGCTAATGTGACATTCATCTCCTCTGAAGATACCAGTTTTGTCAATGCAATAATAGATATGTTTGAGATGGTACCAGCTAACTTGGGAAAATGTGGCCACAACTAACACAGATTCTGCTTCCTACATGGCTAAATTTGCAAGGGAGATTAAACTCAATCAGAAACTGGAGCTGCCACATATTACCTGTCCTGCTCATCTGATTAACGTTGCGCAGTCAGCAGCTACTGCTATAGAAGAAATGAAAGATGTGAAATCTTGACTCACTGGATTCAGAGCCATTTTCAAGCACTCAGACAAGTTGAAAGTTTTGTTTTACACAGTGTGAGACAAGCACAGAGCTGACTGCCAATTACCTACCCCTGTTGTGCCACATTGGTGCATGAGCTTGTACTTCGCTGCCTGTCATGTACATGTGGACTGTGCTAATGCATCTCATAAATCATCCTGAGTTTATTGGTTCTAAAGTAGAAACTCTGAAGAGACTGGCAAATAACCAAAATGACTGCCAGCTTCTGCACACCAAGCTAATGTTCATTGGTGAAAATTTGGAATAACTGTGCGATGCACAGAAAACATTGTAGTTTTCTCTGATCACTGCCAACACATTTCCAGTACAGATGTTCACCGGATCCTGACAACCAGAATCTCAGCTGAATTGAGCACAAAATCTGTAAGAGAAACATATGGCGAGAAACCCTAGCTGTTTCTGGCACTCTTTCTGACCCCAAACATGAGAAAACCAAAAAGTGTTCAAAACCTTCAACACAATGCTCAGCAAGCAATGGGAGATCACTGTGATCCGCAGTATGAACCCTGAAGTGTTTGGTGCAAAAGAGTCTTTTTGGAATGTCATCCAGATGTTGTATCCCTTTCTCAAGGTGAATTTTGCAATAGACTATGACTGTTATGCCAGAGGGTTTCAATCATTTGCCACTAAAGATGAAATTTCAAATCTGAAAGGCACATTTACTATGTACATGAACATGCCTAACACTGACACCATGACACTGGATGTGCTGGCTTTTTGGAACAGCCATCAAGACACACTTCCCAACTTCAGCAAAGTGGCACAGCAAGCTTCGAGCATGCCCCTGGATCTATAGATGCAGACTACATAATTTCCAACTTGGACTACCTCCAAGACAGCAAGAGGCTCAACATGAGTGAGGATACTGTGAAGAAATTTATGTGGATTTCTGGAAAAACTACCACTTCTGAGAGAGAAAAAAATACTTTTGTGCATAAAAAAAAGTTTCAATTATATTATAGTAAAATGTGTATATTATAAAAGTTTTTTTGGTTTTATTTTCCCCTGATTTTTCCCAATGTTTTTATTTTTATTTTTAACCCAATTTCATCCTGATTTTAATGTTTGGAAAATAAACACTGAAAAATTTCTAGATTATTATTATTATTTTACAAATAAAAACTGAAAACACGGAACACTAGATGTAATAAAGTTATCCAAATCCCTGAGATGGAACTTGGTATTTGTAATATATGTTTGACCACATGGGGAAAGGAGGATGGGGTTTTCCAGAGTATTTTGGCTGGCTGCATAATAACCTCATTGATAGGTAAGGACTATTTTTCCTTCTGAAGTGGGATGGAAAATGTTGATCAGTTTGTGGGTATTTGTCTCAACTAGCTCCACTTGAATGCCCAGATAAGCTGCCATTCTCCTGAGGAGCCCCTGATATATCTTGAAGTCATCTGGTACCAGAGCCTCATCAGGCAATGAGGAAGATATCAGAAGGGAAGGGAAAAGAAAGAGCTTCTCATGCTGTTCCTATGCTACCACAGCAGACTGCAGCTCCAAAGTAGGTTGAAGTAAGTCCTGAGCTTGAGAGTCCAAAGGCTGTTCAGTAGAGGCTGTCACCTCTCAGTACTGTCTGTATGGGTGATGTAGATCTGGATGCTGGAGATGTCCCCTAGGGCATACAATAGGACCATGGAGGGGGCTGGCGTGGTATCAAGCCCCAGGCATGTCTGGCCCCAGCATCACAACCCCTGGCTGAAATCTTCTGAAACCCAAACCAAGGAACATGAGAATGGGATCAGGAGGAAGCCGTGGACTCGCAGCATTGAGATACCTGAAAGCCTATCCAACGGACACTCTAAGTATTCCAAGACCTAGGGTGGTACAGTACTAAGAGGGGTCCTTGGTGACCGAGATCTGGATCTGGCTTCCTGGCTGCCGGTAACATGTGCTGTGTAGGAGCTGGTACCAGACCATAAGAGGTGAAAGGAGCCAGTACCAAGCCTGAAGCTGGCGGCCCCACAACAAAGCATTCAGGTGCCAATGGCCTTGGCAGCTGTGCTGGTGCTGGAAGAGGGCCTTCACTCTGAAGGAATGTGGATGGTGGTACTGACAGGCATAACAAATCCCTGGACATGGTATAAGCCTCTGGCGTAGTCATTCAGACACCGGGTGCTGACCCACAGTGATCAGGAATGATTGCTCCATTGCAGCCAAAGAGGTCTTGACAGTTCCAAGGAGGGCACTGCAGTTGATGGTTCAGATCTCTCTGTATGCACTGGTACCAGAAAGTGGCAAGACAAAAGACACATTGTGGGTACTGGCATGACATTCTGCAGAGGAGTCCTGCTCTCTGGACTTAAAAAAAGCCGATGTCGATGTCTCCTTGTGTTTCCGAAGCTGGGACTGCTCTGAAGTCTTGGGCCTTGAAAAAGACTGCCCCAGTGTAAAGACTCTACTGCAGCTGGGCAAGCACTTTGGGAGGAAGAACTTCCCTTGGATGACCAAGTGGGGTCCGATGCCCATCTAAGAGTGGTCTCCATCAGGATGTAATAGAGACATTCCTCCCGAGGCTTCTTTCTCTTGGTCTCAAAACCAAAACAATAGAATGTCCTATCTCTAACATGACACTCACCCAAGCACTTGAGACAGTGCAAACAAGGGTCACTGACAGACCTGAAAAGCTTTTGTTCAAAGGGGACACAATTGCTCTGACCCTGGATGGTAAGAAAAAACTGAAGGTGTGGGTGGAAAGGTTCTGATCTTTATACACTCACTTCAGAGCATGAGGAGTTTGAAAATAGTTTGGGCTGCCCCTATAAGTACCACTAGGAAAAATATCTCTGGCACCAGTGCCTGAGACATGCACACACCTACAGTGTAATGGGCATATGCAAGCACTCGAAGAACTGAACTTTTTTCACCCAGTCCTACAGGAAATATCTGGGCTACCTATCCAATATGTATTTCTGTCAGGAGAATGTGTGTGTTAACATAGCCTGCAGTTTGTGTGGGACAGAGTTTTCACAAATGGTTAAAAACATTTTGGCATGAACTTAATGCAGGTGAAAGGCGTTATATTGACAGTTGTGAGGTGTTCTGTTTGTCCACAGAACAGATACCACTTAGGAAATGGCAGTACAATCTTCCTCCACAGCACCCCAACATGCCTTGGTACTAAACTGGAGGACTTTCTGGAATTCAGTTGCTGTGGCCCTTCACCTTTCTTCTGAGGCTGCCAAATGAATGCCAGTTAGAGAGATGACTTTTGTGATGTGGACCCACCAATTCATTTTACAGAGGTAAAAGAAAGGCTCTTCATGACAGTTTTCAATGCAACTTTTGCAGACTCAAGAATATTCAGATAAGCCCTTAGGGCCAGATTTCAAAGGTATTTAGATGCCTAAAGAGGTAAACTGAAAATCCCTCTGGGAGCCTATCTCCTTCGTTAGGCCCTTTTGAATTCTGACCCTTACTGATTCTGGAGTTTTATTGGCTGGGCTGAATCCAAGCTCTTCATCCTTTGAAGTCTGCTCTTTGCTGCCTTTCATAGTCATGTCTCATCAGTCTCTCCTGCCAGCACAAAATTGTTCTGATTATGGAGAGAGAACTATCATCTAAGCTGGCCACATAAGAAATCCGGTAAATGGAATAGGCCAATTTCTGTCTTTTGTTACATTCACTGAAGTTAACACTAAGCATCATTGCTACAACTTGGGCTGTGCAGACATAACAGATGGCAGAATTTGTCCCATTGTGTTCACCAGACTTCCTGTATGGCCAATAAGTTGATAGTCTTGTCTCTATTTGTCAGTGACAGAAACACTGAACTTTTATTCCCCTGTTCTAGGCCCAGAACTCTTATTTTCTTAACTACATAAGGAGATATGAACAAGACCTGAATTTGTCTGAATTCAGAGGGGGTCTGTGACAACTAGGAAACAGTAATCGATACAGTACTTTGGTCACTGCAACAACAAGCAGTTGCTTGGGAGTAGCCCTGAGTAGGAAGAGCTGTTCCTAATTGCTGGATTGGGAGGAGCTGAGAGCCCAAAGCCTAATTAGCCCATTACCCACAAGATAAAAATGACACAGGAAGGGAAGTACTTGTGAGGAAGACAGAAATTGGCAGGCTTTTGAAAGGCAGAGGACAGATCTCTTGGGAGAGAGGGGTAAAGGCGAGCTAAGGATTGTAAGGTATTGTCAATGCAGAGTTGCTTGAGTTTGTACAGGTTGCTGGGCAAACACAGTGAAATAAATCATGTGGTGTTTGACCAGAAGGTGATCTCCAAGCAGTTTGTAGCTTGAAAAGAGACAAGAACGGGACCCCACACTTTCACATTTAGGAGCTTGTCCAGGATCTATAACTGGTCGATCGTTTTGCAGCCTGGACCAGGAGAAGCCTCTGCAGTGGCTGGGAAACTGCAAGAAGAGCTGCAGAAGACTCTGAAAAGTTCCCCACAATCCCACCACAGAGAGAGCCAGGCCTTCTTTGCAGGCAGAATAGCAAAAGAGTCTGCAGGACTTTATAAGAGATCAAGCCCAAAGGGTAACAGCAACTTCTAGAGAAGGTGGTGAGTCCTATAGAAGGTGTGCTAGACCAAGCAAGAGATGATCCCCAGATCCAGATGCAAGGAGTGTAAGTGTACCCTGTTATAGAGTCCCAAATGGGAAAAAAAAACATGCAAATGACAAACACCTTCAGAACCACCATTATTACTGTGGGATTATGTTAATTTCATTTATTTCTTTTCTAAAACAAATGGAGCTTCAGTGAAAACTTTGTCCCCTGAGACCAGCATGTCTGCAACAAATAGTTCATCTTTTTTCTCTCTGATTTAATGTCACTATTCATTTAGAAATATGATGTCTCTCAAATTCCACTGAAACAAGTTCATTAGTCAACAAACATTTCAATCATTAGCTTCAGTGGTTTAGCTTAATGGGCTAATTAAGAGAAATTTAATCAAAACTGAAGATGGAGATGTCATATTAGTGAGAAAAAATATGGATGACTTTTCTCTCCTCTTTCTGTACAAAAAAATGTAGCACAGGAACATTGTCACTAATCTAATCACTCAGAGCCTGATTCAACGCCCATTGAACTCAACGGTAAGGCTCCCATTGACTTTAATAGGCATTGGGATTAAGTCCTAAAGGCAGTGACTGTTGGCAGACCATAAGCATGCTCAAAGGTTGTGGATTAACATGGATTTAAGTGATTTAATGTTCACATTGTGCCTTACAAACAGAGATGTTTTGAACAGAGACTGCAGATGATATTTAAAAAAAACTAACAACAAAAATCAATGCTGACAATTGTGCCACGAGTTTGCTGCTTATTATACCTGCCTCGGCAGCATCTGCACATGAATTGCAAATGCTAGTCAGATAGTTTTATGTTTGCATGCTGAGTTCCATTACAGGAACAACATGATGGTCGATAGCGATTTTAATGGCTTCAGTCCTGGAACATCTTAGCTTGAGAACAAGAGGAACTTCTTGGTTTCATTCAAGTGTTGATGTCCTTGTTGTCACCACTTTTGTCCTGTTCAACCCTAAGGCCATTTTTAAAATGGTTCCTCTGATTCATGGCAGGTGGTGGAGTGTTGGCTAAAAATAAATTAATCTTAGCTGATCTACAGGAATATTTGATGATATTCCATGGGATTTGCTTTCTTTCTGAAGCAGATGGGAAATGTTTCACTAGGTAGACAGGAAGACTAATTCAAATCTCCCTCTTGAGCAACATCAGCTGAGCTGACTGTAGAAGCCCTCTACACCAATATTCCACACAAAGATGGACTACAAGCTACCAGGAACAGTATCCCCGATAATATCACGGCTAACCTGGTGGCTGAACTTTGTGACTTTGTCCTCACCCACAACTATTTCACATTTGGGGACAATATATATCTTCAAGTCAGCGGCACTGCTGTGGGTACCCGCATGGCCCCACAGTATGCCAACATTTTTATGGCTGACTTAGAGCAACGCTTTCTTAGCTCTCGTCCCCTAACGCCTCTACTCTACTCGCGCTACACTGATGACGTCTTCATCATCTGGACCCATGGAAAAGAAGCCCTTGAGGAATTCCCCCATGATTTCAATAATTTCCATCCCACCATCAATCTCAGCCTAGATCAATCCACACAAGCGGTCCACTTCCTGGACACTACTGTGCTAATAAGCGATGGTCCTACTAACTGCTATACTTACCTACATGCCTCCAGCGTCCATCCAGGACACACCACACGATCCATTGTCTACAGCCAAGCTCTAAGATACAACTGCATTTGCTCCAATCCCTTAGACAGAGACAAGCACCTACAAGATCTCTATCAAGCATCCTTAAAACTACAATAGCCACCTGCTGAAGTGAAAAAACAGATTGACAGAGCCAGACGAGTACCCAGAAGTCACCTTCTACAAGACAGGCCCAACAAAGAAAATAACAGTACACCACTAGCTGTCACCTTCATCCCCCAACTAAAACCTCTCCAGCACATAATCAAAGATCTACAATCTATCCTGAAAGATGATCCCTCACTCTCACAGATCTTGGGAGACAGACCTGTCCTCACTTACAGACACCCCACCAACTTGAAGCAAATACTCACCAGCAACCACACATCACTGAACAAAAACACTAACCCAGGAACCTATCTTTGCAACAAAGCCTGATGCCAACTCTGTCCACATATCTATTCAAGTGACATCATCATAGGACCTAATCACATCAGCCATACCATCAGGGGCTCATTCACCTGCACATCTACCAACATGATATATGCCATCATGTGCCAGTAATGCCCCTCTGCCATGTACATTGGCCAAACCAGACAGTCTCTATGCAAAAGAATTAATGGACACAAATCTGACATCAGGAATCATAACACTCAAAAACCAGTAGGAGAACACTTTAACCTGTCTGGTCATTCAATGACAGACCTGCGGGTGGCAATTTTGCAACAGAAAAGCTTTTAAAACAGACTCCAATGAGAAACTGCTGAGCTGGAATTGATATGCAAACTAGATACAATCAATTTAGGCTTGACTAGGGACTGGGAATGGCTGAGCCATTACAAACATTGAATCTATCTCCCTTTGTAAGTATTCTCACACTTCTTATCAAACTGTCTGTACTGGGCTATCTTGATTATCACTTCAAAAGTTTTTTTCTCTTACTTAATTGGCCTCTCAGAGCTGGTAGGACAACTCCCACCTTTTCATGCTTTCTGTATGTGTATATATATCTCCTCAATATATGTTCCATTCTATGCATCCAAAGAAGTGGGCTGTAGTACACGAAAGCTTATGCTCAAATAAATGTATTAGTCTCTAAGATGCCACAAGTACTCCTGTTCTTTTTGTGGATACAGACTAACACGGCTGGTACTCTGAAACCTGACTTTATTTAAACTTAACCCACAACCAAAGGAGACGAAGGTGGCAGCTCAAATACTTAGAGTTAGAGATGAGAGAGGCGATCTAAGGCCAAGCTGAATTCATTTTCTTTGGTTTTTTCTTTGGCCTGAGCCAGAAAGTATGGATTCAGATAATAATTTCCCCAAACAGTAGGAGAGTTTGGATCTGGGAGTTTAGCTGAGCCTATTATAGCAACAGGCGCCCATCTATGAGGTTAGATCTGGATCCCAATTCCTCCCAAACTCAGGATCTTTAAATCAGGGGTTTCACTTCAGACCCATCAGTATTTGATCTTAATCCTACCTTCTTACTTCCTCCAACCCTGATGGAATAGTTTAAGGATTCTCTTGAATTCATTTAGACCTTATTCATACAGAGAAATTTACCAGCACAGCTTTGCACGCATAATTATGCTGGTATAGCCATGCTGGTAAATTTCCCTGTACAGAATAGCCCTAATTCTCTTTGCTTCCATCACCTAAATTGAGATTGTATTCCACAGCTTTGTTACTTTTTGTGTACAGTTGTTTTGGTCCTGTCTGGGGAGAAGCTGAGAACATTTTGCCTGGAGTGGAGAGCTCAGAAAGCCTGTATTTATGTTAAGTCCCCACAGCTCCCTCCTTCTAATAACAATTCGGAATCCCAACAGTGCTTTTAATGTCAGCTCATAGACACAGTGCAGGTACAATCAAAAATCCATTCCAGTCAAGGATGACCGAGAAAAGGAACACATGAGTGTCACTACATGTACAAACACACATTCAGAGACAGAGACACAAAGAGCCAGTACGTACAGATAATGTTTCTTACTTACTTAAGAATGATATTTCTCTGAAGGCCAAGGTCTGTCTCTAACTAGAATAGTTATTATTTGTCCTGCACAGGATTGAAGTACCAATAGAATAGCAAACTTTCTGAGCACTGACCCCAGTTGCCTTAATAGCTTCCATAGCACAAATGTCACACTGGTAGCACTTACCCCAGAGAGAAATACTTGGAAAATGAGAGAAGAGATACCCCTGGTTGGAATTAAATTATTTGGAGAAATAGAGGCATCTCAGTCAAGCAAAGTTAAAAAGAACTTTCATTCAGAAAGTTACCTATGAGCCAACAATAAAAGGGCACCTGGAATTCAAGGTTGTTATTAAAGGGGAGGGGGCCGTAGGGAATAAACATACATGCACCAATTCTATCACAGGCATTGCTAATGCACCTATCACCAACTGTGTTGCAAAAGTAGGGCATTAGGATGAATGAAGAACATTACAAAACAGAACTGCAGTAGGTGGGCATTCGCAACTGTCCTTCCTGCCACAGAATATACTGTTATACACTGGCGGAAAAAGAAAGATGTTTCACACCCTGTGAAATAACTGCAGTTCTTGGAGATGTGTCCCCCAATGGGAGCTCCACTTTGGTTACTTCAGGTACATGTGCACCCCCATGTGTCTCTGATTGGAGATTTTCATTAGCAGCGTCCTTTTGGCCTGCACATGCGCCGTTGATTTCCTCATGCCCCTCACCGAGGTTATATCAGGGTGTGTGCACAAACTGCCCTCAGTTGTTTCTCCACCACTGAGTCTCAGAAGGAAACTTTGAAGCAGAGGGGAAGGAGGGTGGGTAGTGGAGCACCCATATGGACACACGCCTCAAAGAACTACAGTTACTTCACAGGGTGAATAACTTCTCTTTCTTTTCGAGTAACATCCATGTGGGTGTTCCACTTCAAGTCAAGTGACTCCCATAAGGAAGAGAGCGCTTCGGAGTTGAGTCCATTACAGAAGAGAGAACTGCATTACCAACTGCTGTATCAGATCTAGAGGCACCGACTAAGGCATAGTGTCTGGAGAAGGTATGTACCGAAGACCATGTAAGCAGCCCTGCAGATCTCAGAAACTGAGACATTTTTAAGGAGAGCCATATATGTAGATTGTGACCTCATCGAATGAACTGACATGCCAGCGGGATATGCTGAATACCTACCTGCATGAATGGTTCTTTTACTGTAGAGCTCTCTTCCTCACCATCTATATTTGAGGCTGGGAGAGGCTGAATGTGTTAGGCACCTAAGAGGCTCTATGGAACAATGGATGTGGGCTTGTCTACATTTGAAATGCTGCAGCGCTGCAACTGCACTGCTGTAGCACATCAGTGTACACACAACCTATGCTTCCAAGGGGGGCTGTTCCATCAGTTTAGGTAAGTGGTGGGCAACCTGTGGCCCATCATGGTAATCTGCTTGAGGGCCACAATACATTTTACTGACATTGACCGTCTGCAGGCATGGCCTCCCCGCAGCTTCCAGTGGCCATGGTTCACTGTTTCTGGCCAATGGGAGCTGTGGGAAGCGGTGGGCTGCAGGAAGAACTGTGGCCACTGGGAGGGGCAGGGGACCCTGCCTGCAGAATGTCTCATGGCCGGCAAGCAGATTACCCTGATAGGCCGCTTGAGGCCCATGGGCCACAGGTTTCCCACCATTAGTTTAGGTAATCCACTTCCCTGAGAGGAGTCTTCTGTCTACCTAGTGCTATCTACACTGTTAGGGCAGCTTAACTATGTTGCTGGGGCGGGGGGGGGGGGGAGGGGGGAGGATTTTTGACACCTGAGTGATGTAGCTTGGTCAGCCTAACCTTTTAGTGTAGACAAGGCTTGTGATAGGCATGAGAAGCTGAACAACCCAATCAGAGTGACATGAGCTTGCCAAGAATAAGAAATTATGGGCTTTCCTTGTGTTGTTAGGGCTTTTTTTCTCCCATCAATTATTTTCTAAACCCTCTTGAAGAGGCTGAATTAAACTGAGGGAATACCTGCTAGACTCAGGAAAATCTGGACAGCAAGAATCAGTGTGAAACATAAAAGAATACCTGGGTGAGCTAACATGAGCTTTGAGATAATCCCAGTATTGCCAACCCTAAACATTCAAAATCATTAGTCAGACCCCAAAAAATCATAGGATTGACTTAAAAATCATGAGATTGAACCCTCTACATTCTGTTTATTTTTATTTACCATCTGGCTTCTGAGCCTCCAAGATACACTCCAGTTATATTTTCCAGCTTCTCTCAGTAATTCTAAGGTCTAGAAACTTAAAAAAGAAAAGAAAGAAAGAAAGTGGAGATTCCCATTTGATTGCTTGTCTCCAGAAGCTGAGGCTGTAAATAAAACACCATATATTGTGAAACTGGTGATAAAATTACAAGAGTTGGCAACACTGTCATTGGTTCTCCAAAATTCCACAATTTCTCTGCTCACCTGCTGGAAACGGGCACTGGAACATGTGTGTGTGGCGGGGGGGGGAAAGGGAGGGCAGGCTATGGCCCCATTACCAACAGTAAGGGACGGGGCAGAAAGGAGCGAGCAGAGGATGGGGTGTTGGGGGAAAGAGGCAGCACTGGGGAAGGACTTTGGGGAGAAGGAGCTATGTGGCATGGGGACTTGGGAAGAAGGGGCAGCACAGGGGGTGGGGCCACGGTTTGGGCACCAGTGGTCCCCTCACTTTTAGGGACCTTCTGTTGCCCCGGGCTGGAAAGACATCCCTTCCAAAGCTGTTGCTCACAGATTGATTTGACAGAGATAGCCCAATCCAACACCCAATATTAAACATACCAACCTTGCTAATAGCTTTTATCTCTTTGTAATAAACTGAACTGAAAGCTTGGGTCCCGACACTAAATATTAGATGGTTAAATCTAGATGACAATTCTGTGGCTTGAACCCATGTCTAATTTTGACAAAGTACCTTTAACTCTATCCAGTGGAAAAATTACATTTTATTTGCCTGAAGGATAATAAGAATGGGGATATGTCTCAGCCCCTGATAGTTTCATACTACATTAGGCCTTTAATGCAAAACAGTTACTCCCCCTTCCCCCATTCCCAATCACTTCTTAGCCTTCTGAACAAAAGGTGGGGTTAAGGGAGAGGCTGTAGCACTGATCTTCTCTAGGAAGGGAACATAAAGCACCAGTTAGATGATATGCTTCAGTGTGGTTTAATTAAATACATCTGGGCTGGTGGCACTGAAGTGGTAAATAACCTAGTTTAATGAAAGGTAATAGATTGATCAGGGATGTAGGGTGCTTCTATCTGTAACAAGGAGAGTGCTCCTGTTATTACTGATAACTCTGCAGCTTTGCTGCTGGGGAATCAGAGATGAACCCTTCCTTTCCAAAGAGTCACAGCCACTTAAAACTGACCTCAAATGTAGGTTTTGTAACCCTAAATAACAAACCTGATGAAACAATTCAAAGAAAAAAAAAGCCCAAACCAAGATATGTTCCTATTTTTTTATTTTTCCTATTGCCAGTGCAAATAGTGTAAACAAACAAACATTTCCCAGCACTGCTGCAACCCAAATATTTTATACTATGCAAATGCATGAGAGCCAGAATGTGAAAATGACTTGAAATTCACAAAAAAACAAAACTTAAACTGACTAGTCTTGTCTCATTGGCTAGATCAACAAACGTATTTAGGTGCCTAAATCCCCCTCCCCCCCATTTTTTTGGCACCACTGTAATCCACAAAACTCCTGTTTGGCTGCTGCCTAAACTTGTAGATGACTAAACACACTCAGCACTTGTTTTTGCAGTAAAAATTCCCTAGGTGCCTACTTTTCTATCTTTGAGCATGAGCATAGCTCTCTCTCCCTAGGCATCTGCCTGCTTAAGCCCCACAGTGATACACTAATTATGGGAAGACAGGTGGAGGGGAGCCTAAGTCATATGTGGAGCTCAATCCAAGTAGGAGTGCTTAGAGGCCACCTAACTCCAGACATGACAGCTGGGGAGAGGAGAACCACCACCCTTATAATTGTTAGCCTAGTGGTTAGGGTATAGTCACCTAGGATGTGGGAGAGCCTCAGTTCAAGTCCCCTCCCTGAGGAGGTGAAGGGATTTGAACAGGGATCTGCCACCTCTCAAGTGAGTGCCTAACCACTGGGCTACAGAGTGATTCTCACTCTCTCTGACCTAATGAATAAAGTGGAAGAACTTAAACTAAAAAAAACTGAAGAAGTTGCACTTCAAAACATCCAATAGCCCCATGAATAAGGCACTTATTTGTGAGGTGGCAAATCCCTGTTCAAATCCCTTCTCCTCCTCAGGCAGAGGGAGGACGTGAACTGAGGAATCTCCCACATCCCAGATGAGTATCCTTAACTACTGGACAAACAGTTATAAGGGAGGTTGGTTGTCCCCCTTCCTAGCTGTTTTGTGTGGAGCTAGATAGTCGCTGAGTGCACCTATTGGATTGGGCCCTACATGTGAGTTAGGCAGCTGAACTTCTTATTTCCTCAGTTTGTAGATTGCAAGCAGAGATAGGCACCTCCCTGTAGCCCACTCTTAGAAGTCTATCTCAGAGAGGAGCGGGACTTAGGACACACCCATCGTTGGCATCTCCCATTGGCTATCTTAGGCTGCTCCTTGCCTACCTAGCATGCTGGTTTTGTGGATCACATTCTAAGGTGCCTGTCTCTCCCCATTCATTGAATGGGGAGCGTAGGTGCCAAACTCGGGCTTTGGGGATTGCAGTATTGTTCCTGTGATTTTCTAGGTGCCTAAAAGTTAGGTGTTACTATGCTCTGTCCCTGTGTAGCTCCGGGCCACTGTCACAGTCAAATGAAATGCAAAAGGCAATCAAAAAGCATAGGCACTGAGAAGTACATTGGATTTTAAACATTATTTCACTTCTTATGAAAAGGTGAAATTTGTAACACAGGAAATTATATAATTGTTTTTACCCTGACAGTCTCCCTTTAAATAGTGGGACAGCACATGTGAAAGTTAGCAGGGTTTGCCTCCTTGCAAGGGAAATTGAAGAGAGTGTGGTTGAAATTTGGACAATGGAGAGAAGGCAATTCAAACATTTCCCCCATACAACAGAAAGTTTTTTCCACAACCTGTTTCTTTAGTTTTTATCATAGCTAGCTTGGTAGCATGTCCTTCACTAGGACCTTTATTTCCTTTTCTCACACCCAACAGAAGTATCACAGACTCTGGAAATGCATTTCAGCCCCCCTAGTTCCAATACAACTCTAGCTACTACTTATACTATTTCACCTTGATGTGCCTGACATTCCTCTGCCACAGCTCTTTGCAGCATGAGTGGGGAGGGCAAACTTTGGACAAGGACATAAAGTCAAACTCCTACTCTTATGAATAGAGTTCCAGGATTTTTAATGTCCACATGGAATAGATAGGACCTCAGCTGTGAAGGCCTCAACTGGATGATTCCTTAGAATCTAAAAAGATAAGACAAAGGACAGAAGAAAGGAAGTGTTTTATTCCCATTTTACTCAGGAGATTAAATGTTTTGTCCAGGATCACACAGTCTGGGAATGTAAACTAAATCTCCTGAGTCCCAGTTTAGTGTCTTCTCTGTAAAAAACACTCTTCCTGGCCCAACCAAACCACTGAAATGTCACAGTTATGGTTCTGTGCCAAAGTATATATTTTTTCCTAGGTAGTCTGAGACAGATCAGGCATTTAGTAGATACCTGGATCCAAAGACAGAGGTGATCTAATTTCTTGGAAACTTTCCTAAAGCTTCTTTGAAACACCATAAGTCTAACTTTGTGTTTCTTGACTAAGCAATTTTTGAGTAAACATGTTGTCCCTGGTGAGAATTCATGCCTCTGAGCAGTTTTAGGTAGGTATTATTTAGTTATCAGTAGAACTTTCCACACACAGCATGCTAGCTCATGTCTCCTGTAGAAGAGGTATATTGGTCTGGTGTGTGCTATTAAAGAGTTAAGCTTCACTTGGATGTTTAAAGGTGCTGCACCTCCTGCACGATACTATAGAGTGTCACATTTTCAGGTGTTCAATACAGACTCTCTCACCCTCAGAGAGAGAGACCAGTTACAGAGACTGAAAGTATGTTTACACTTCGGGGTGGGAGGTGTGATTCCCAGCTCAAGGAGACATACTCGTGCTACCTCTGATCAAGTTAGCCCTCTAAAAAGCCAGGAGTGTAGCCATGGCAGCACAAGTGATGGGAGGGCTAGCTACCTGAGTACAATCCTGTCTCAGATGCTAGTATGTACTTGAGCAGCTAGCCCCTCCTGCCGCTGGTGCTGCTGCAGTTAGACTCTATTTTTAGCTCACTCGCTGGATCAGAACTAGCACAGATTTATCTTCTTGAGCTGGAAATTACACCTCCAGCTCAAAGTGTTGACTTTGACATACCATCAGGCAAAGGATGCAGATAGGCTAGATTTCAGCATCAGAAATGTGTTTACTTCTGTTAAATACATAAGTTATCCTAAATCCTTCTTCGGTCACCATTAAAATTCTATACACTGCAGTCTCCTTTAACATCACATCTGTATCTTCAGCTGTGCAGTTCCTAAACTATGAGTCTCTAAGCACTTCAGACTTCCTAAAAAGCAGATCTCAGGTGCTGGGGAAGAGGCCTGCAGGAATTTCTGCAGTATTTCCAAGCCCAAACAAGACACTCACTGGTTTAAACTAAATCCATTTTAAAAACTGATTTTCATTAGCATAGTGTAACTTCTGGGTGTATATAAGGCCTAAGACTTTCCAAGATGCATCAAAACTCTGATGCCTCCTCAGAGCCCTTGATCTTCCTCTTCTAACCCCTCCCCTCCCCTCCCTTCAATGGACTCAACAGTTTTTTCCCTCTAAACACTGGGATTTGAGGGTGCTCAGCACCTCACAGGAAAAGCTCAGCATTTTGCAAGGATTTATTGATTTACTACTGGACCTGGTTCCCAAGATCATAATATTCTATTTTATTCAATCTGCAATGAGAGAAAGTTTAAAGCTTACACAGAGACATAACAGGAGGGTAGAGGTAGAGATTAATTCAAGTGGAGGCATTTCCATGGCAACACTTAAGTAAATAATAATTCACAGGAATAATAATGGCAAAATACAGCCTTCTTCAAAGGAAAACACAACTAAAGGGAAGGAAGCAGCCAGGTGTGCCACCAGTGGTGACTGCATAATAAGGCCAACGTTGATATTTTAAAAATCTTTGATAATTCATATTAACTATGCATTTGATGATAAAGTAATGGCTGTGCACTTTTGTATGGTAACCCTACACACATTCCCAAGATGCAGCCAGATAAAGACACAACTGCATCATGTTTTTCATACCTTCTCATGAGGCAAGCTAACCCTTTAATGAAATCCATTATTCCTAGGGCAGAGAGCTCCAGAAAGATCAAAGGCTTGATCCTCACCACATAGAAAAGAGACACATATTGTGTCCTAAAGGTCAGAGCAATGGAAGGTGACTATATAGATGTCTCCTCTATGAACAGCACGCGTTGCAGTGCATTTTAAATAGAAGTAAACAAATCACACAGCATCCCTTTGAAGGAGATCTGCAGTTGACTGAGAAAACAATACTCTGTGTCAAGTGTAAGCAGGGTGACCAGATAGCAATTGTGAAAAAACGGAATGGGGGTGGGGGATAATAGGCAACTATAAAAGAAAAAGTCTCCAAAAACGGGACTGTCCCTTTAAAAACAGGACATCTAGTCAACCTAGCTGTAAGGGCCTGCAGCTAACCAGCATACCTCCTAGCTTAAACCTCAGACAGTCTAGCAAGCGCAACTGGGTCCCAACTAAGTCACCTGATTGACCCATCTGCCCAAGAGGCTGAGAGGATAAGGAGACCCACTCTTAAGATCAGCAGCGGGGCACTGGCTGCTGAAAGCGTTTGCAAATATTGCCTCAGACCCAGTCCTGCTTCTGCCTTGCCTAACTCCAGGTAATTCAGCTCTGACTCCTGATCTCTGGGTCTGACCCTCGGCTCCAGCCACTAGGCATGACTCCAGCTCCAGCCACTAGGCACAACCCACCTATGTCCAAGTCACATGACACTCTGCAACTTAGCACAGGTTGTCATGTGGACATTTTATGGTATAAAAGTCATTTGGTGAGAGTACTACTACGTGCAAGTTAAGCAGAACACACACCACTGCCAGGAATGAGATGATGCCTTATTAGAAGTGGGCTGCTATTGTTTGGTGCAGGGGGGTAGAATTCTCAATCACATCTGGGTTCTAGTTTTGTGGCTGGCCCTTCCTTATAGGACTGAATTAAATGCCAGATCCAAACATGCCCTGAAATTTGGGGAGTTTGAAATCTGGAACTAGAATTGAATTATATAGCTCAGGCCCAGCTCTAGTACAATGTCTACAGAATCTTTCATCTGAAGATCTAAACATGCTTTGCAAACAGTAATGAACATGAAATACTACATCCAGTCAGGGAAACCAAGGCACAATTTAAATGGCTTGCTCAGGGCCACACGGTGATTCAGTGGCATAGCCAGGAATGGAACGCAGGAGTGCTGACACCTAGCATTCTGTATGCAGTGTTGTTGTAGCCATGTCGGTCCCAGGATATTGGAGAGACAATATCTTTTATTGGACCAACTTCTGTTGGTGAGAGAGACCAGCTTTCAAGCTTATGCAGAGTGCGCTCTTTTCTAACCTCTCACTGATGCACACTCGCTACCCATAACTGAATGTCCCAATGGGAGGCAAAGCACCTCCCTCCCTTCCTCTGAGAGCTGAATACTCTGTTTCTAAGACTGCTCAAGCAATTTTGGATGCTAACCAGCCGCCGATGAAGTGCCTTCTCATTGGGAGGGAAGCAAAGGATGAGAAGAAAGAAGAGAGGCTCCCACCTGTCTGACACATCAGGAAGAGATAAAACCATCGACTGCCAGACTCCCAAACCTTCACTGTTAGTGAAGTGCCAGAACGTTCTGCTTTGTTCCTTCCCCGTTTTGTTCTCGACAAGGACCAGGGAAATATTTCCAAACAAGAAGCCGTGGATGAGCCATGACATTCGGAGCTACAAGGAAGAGAACATACAAGGAAGCAAGTAAGATACTTTAGTAACCCATAAATAAACTAAATCCCCAATTCTACTCATTTAGTTCTTTCTTTCCCTCCCTCCAAATCCTCAGTCCTTCTTCCCTGACGTCCTTCTCCATTTCTCGGCATAGTGGTAGCTGCCGAATATTCGAGGCAGTATTACTGTGCAGAAGTATTTGGTGCAATATGCTGGTAAAGACACTCAAAGTTAATGGAAAATTTGTGGACCTGATTCTCATCTATACTAAGGTCCCCTGTACACAGGGCCGGCTCTAGGCATTTCGCTGCCCCAAGCATGGCAGGCCGGCTGCGTTCGGCTGCTTGCCTGCGGGAGGTCCGCTGGTCCAGCGGCTTCGGCGGACCTCCCGCAGCTGTGCCTGCAGGAGGTCCAGAAGCTGTGGGACCAGAGGACTCTCCGCAGGCACGCCTGCGGGAGGTCCACTGAAGCCGTGGGATCAGCGGACCTCCCGCAGGCAAGCCACCGAAGGCACCCTGCCTGCCACTCCCGCGGTGCCGGCAGAGTGCCCCCCGGGGCTTGCTGCCTCAAGCACACGCTTTGCGTGCTGGGGCCTGGAGCCTCCCCTGCCTGTACACCACTCTGGTAGTGCAAAGGGTTCTAAAAAGTGGGTTCACATGTAATTTATATGCATTTTAAGGTCCCTTTACAGTGCACATATAAATGGCAATAGTTTAAATGAAAATCAGGCCCTTTATACCCATCTATATATCTTAGAATACCTGGGTACTTGGTGCAGGATTCTTACATTCAGGTAAGTATTCAGGTATTTTATATTCAGTTAAAAAACTAGAGCTCAGTAACTCGCAACCCCCATGTGGCTTTTTACATGGTTATTTCACTTCTCTCCCCCAGTATGGCTCTTTGTCCCATGTTTTGGCTTATGAACTATGGTAAAATGTAGTGGTTCAGCTGAGCCTGGGGTGAAAGCCTTGCCCCACCAAAGTCAATTGCAAAACTCCCATTCACTTTAATGGGGTCAGAATTTCACCACATCAATGCCTGGTGCCAGGACATTAAATGGGGAGGGCTCTGAATTACTACAGAGAATTATTTCCCAGGTATCTGGCTGGTGGGTCTTATCCACATGCGTAGGGTCTAATTGATTGTCATAGTTGGGATTGGGAAGGAATTTTCCCTCAGGTCAGATTGGCAGAGACCCTGAGAGTTTTTCCCTTCCTCTGCAGCTTAGGCCATGGATCATTTGCAGGTTTAAATTAGTGTAAATGGTGGATTCTCTGTAATTTTAAGTCTTTAAACCATGATTTGAGGACATCAGTAACTCAGCCATGGCACGGGTCAGGGGTCTATTACAGGAGTGGGTGAGGATCTGTGGCCTGCAATGTGCAGAAGGTCGGACTAGATGATCATAGAATAATAGGACTGGAAGGGACCTCAAGAGGTCACCTAAAGTCCAGTCTGCTGCACTCATGGCAGGACTAAGTATTATCTGGACCATCCCTGACAGGTGTTTGTCCAATCTGCTCTTAAAAATCTCCAGTGACGGAGATTCCACAACCTCCCTAAGCAATTTATCCCAGTGCTTAAACACCCTGACAGTCAGGATATTTTTCCTAATGTCCAACCTAAACCTCCCGTGTTCCAGTTTAAGCTCATTGCTTCTCGTGCTATCCTCAGAAGAGGTTAAGGAGAACAACTTTTCTTCCTTCTCCTTGTAACAACCTTGTATGTACTTGAAAATTGTTGTGTCCCTGCTCGATCTTCTCTTCTTCAGACTAAACAAACCCATTTTTTTTTCAATCTTCCATCATAGGTCATGTTTTCCAGACCTTTCATCATTTATGTTGCTTTTCTCTGGACTTTCTCCAATTTGTCCCACTTCTTTCCTGAAATGTGGCACCCAGAACTGGACACAATAGTCCAGTTGAGGCCGCAGCAGAGTAGAGTGGAAGAATTACTTCTTGTGTTTTGCTTACAACATTCCTGCTAATACATCCCAGAATATTTACTTTTCTTGCAACAGTTTTATATTGGTGACTCAAATTTAGCTAGTAATCCACTATGACCCCCCAGATCCCTTTCTGCAGTACTCCTTCCTAGGAAGTCAGTTCCCATTTTGTACGTGCACAACTGATTGTTCCTTCTTAAGTGGAGTACTTTGCATTTGTCCTTACTGAATTTCATTCTATTTACTTCAGACTATTTCTCCAATTTGTCCAGAACATTTTGAATTTTAATCCTATCCTCCAAAACACTTGAAACCCCTCCCAGCATAGTATAATCCACAAACTTTATAAATGTACTCTCTATGCCATTATCTAAATCATTGATGAAAATATTGAACAGAACCGGGCCCAGAACTGATCCCCGTGGGACTCTACTCGATATGCCCTTCCAGTATGACTGTGAACCACTGATAACTACTCTCTGGGAACAGTTTTCCAATCAGTTATGCACCCACCTTATAGTAACTCCATTTAGGTTATATTTCCCTGGCTCGTTTCTGAAAAGGTCATGCGAGAGAGTATCAAAAGCCTTATTAAAGTCAAGATATACCACATCTACTGCTTCTCCCTTACCCATGAGGCTTGTTACCCTGTCAAAGAAAGCTATTAGGATGGTCTGACTTGATTTGTTCTTGACAAATCCATGCTGACTATTACTTATCACCTTATTATCTTCTAGGTGTTTGTAAATTGATTGCTTAATTATTTGCTCCATCTTGCTGGGTACAGAAATTAAGCTGACTGGTCTGTAATTCTCTGGGTTGTCCTTATTCCTCTTTTTATAGAGAGTTACTATATTTACCCTTTTCCAGTTCTCTGGGATCTCTGCTGTCTTCCATGCCTTTTCAAAGATAATTGCTAATGGCTCAGATGTCTCCTCAGTCAGCTCCTTGAGTATTTTAGGATGTATTTCTTCAGACCCTGGTGACTTGAAGACATCTAACTTGTCTAAGTAATTTTTAACAGTCTTTCCCTATTTTAGACTCTGATCCGACCTCATTTTCACTGGCATTCACTATGTTTGATAACCAATCACTACTAACCTTTTTGGTGAAAACCAAAACAAAAAAGTCATTTAGCACTTCTGCCATTTCCACATTTTCTGTTATTATTTCCCCCCCTCATTGAGTCATGGGTCTACTTTGTCCTTTCTTTAGCTTCTAATGTATTTGTAGAATGTTTTCTGGTTACCTTTTATGTCTTGAGCTAGTTTAATCTCATTTTGTGCCTTGGCCTTTCTAATGTTGTCCCTACATAGGTGTGCTATTTGTTTATAGTCATCCTTTATCATTTGACCTAGTTTCCACTTTTTGCAGGACTCTTTTTTTTAAGTTTTACGAGCATTGAAGATCACATGGGTAAGCCAGGGTGGTCTCTTGCCATACTTGTTCTCTTTTCTACACAGTGGGATAGTTTTCTCTTCTGCCCTTAATCATGATGGTCCCTTCTGACCTTAGTCTCTGAATCTATATATCTGGAAACCTCCAGTACCTCATATATGCCATTGGAGAAGTGCCTTTAAAAAATAACAACAAAAAAACCAACAGATAAGTTTAAAACATGGACCGTTTTCATATCAATTCTATGTTCAGTGCACATATACTTTATTATAAAAGGATAACTTTAATACTTGTGTGATCCATAACTTTAAGGCTCATTCTCCCTTTAGACACGATCTAATAGATACAAGTTAAAACTGACAGCTTTTTCAGTGATGAAATCTCTTATATTCAGGCAGCAGCAGAAACAAGAGCAGAATGACTTCAATAAGAGGGTGTCGCTAGCAATTACATGCTCATCCCCTAGATATTCCTTTCAAAAATTAGTTTTTCCCTCCTTCTCTTCAGGTTTTTATAGACTTTCCAATTATGATCCAGTGATATTTGGCTTTTTATTAATTAAAATACTGTATGGAGCACAGTCTCAAGCATTTTTGTTAGATCTAATGTAACAAAGTCCCTTAGTGGCTCTTTATCTCTGTATATAAAATTACTTCCTGGCGTTTTCTCATTTTAGGACTCATTTTCTCTCATTGTCAGGAATGAAATATAAACCTTTGCAATTTGGTCTGGTCTCAAAATCTCGAACATGAACATTGCTGTCTAATTTTCTTTGAAATAACCCCCTCAAACTCTCTGCTTATAAAGAGCTTAATAAGAAAAAAAATACTGCATGCTGGGGCTGGATTTATGCAGCCATCACAATAATCGGCAAATGTAAGGTTGCCCAAGGAATGGGTTTACTGAGGCTGCTACGTTAATGATGGATTTCCGGACACAAGAGAGCTTTCACAGCACTGAGTCCTGATTCAACTCTCATAAAAAAAACCACCTTCATAATTTTGTAATGCTTCAAATCCAGCACATAACCTAACTAGGAAGGTTAGGTAATTGCACTTATATTTTTATATGGTAAACTATTTGCTGTCTTGATAATATACATTTTCTCCATTATATATTTAGCTATGTTACAGAATTAGAAAGGCTAGCAGTTATCCTGCTTCAGGGAAAAAGGTAGTCAGTAGGTTTTTTTTACCCCTCCCCAGGCAGGGCCGGCGCTTCCATTTAGGCAGCCCAAGCAATCGCCTAGGGTGCCAGGATTATTGGGGGGGCAGCATTTTGCCGGGGGAGGGAGTCGCGGCAGACGGCTCCGGTGGACCTGCCGCAGTCATGCCTGCAGAGGGTCCCCCGGTCCCGCGGCTCCAGTGGAGCTGCCGCAGGCATTCCTGCGGACAGTCCGCTGCTCCTGAGGACCTCCCGCAGGCACGGCTGCGGCAGCTCCACTGGAGCCGCAGACCAGTGGACCCTCTCCGCAGGCACGACTGTGGCAGGTCCACTGGAGTCACGAGACCAGCATGCCGGGCTGCGAAATGGCCGTGTGCCTAGGGTGCTAAAAAAACTAGTGCCGGTCCTGTCCCCATGACATAACACTATACAATTAGCTAATATGGAGTGTGTATGTGTGTACTGTGAGAGCATCTTTGCCTAAGGCATCAAGTCTATGCAGAGGACATATTTGGGGATGAGGAGGATGAAGTGGTGATGCTGATGATGCAGAACTGAACCTCTGGCCACAGTCCCAGAGCATCAGGTATTTCACTGCTGATCACCCACAAGGGATCATGAGATCATCTAGTCTGGCTTCCTGCATATCTCAGGTACTTACATTTCTCCCAGTTACTCCAATAATTTTGTGTTTGGCTTCAAAATTAACACCTCATTTAAATGAATGGGGGCAGTTCATTTCTTTTACAGCGACCATTTCAGGCCACTTGTCTACACAGTTAGGAAGAGGACCACACTGAGAAGACTTCTGTTTGCAACTGTAACAACCAAAGCCCCAAGGCCCTGTTCTTCTTTCATGCCAATTTTACACGAGTGCCAAATCCTGGACTTCACTAGAGATGTTGCTGATTTATACTAGCGTAAGTAAAAGGAGAGTCTGTCCCTGATTTATTTTATTTTATTAAATTAAAATGTGTATTGTGCCCAAACACCATCAGAGAATTACAGGCATGGCATTCCATGGACTGCTGACTCAGTCTGACCCTGGATACAGGAAAGGCCCTGTAGAACTCTGGGGCCATTTCTGCACTCGGATCAGTAGACTCCATGACATAAAATTATGGATCCTACAGCAATAGGAGCAGCCTCCTACAAATGGCCTCATAGCTGCCAGTGTGCTGCTGCTATCACTGAAGGGAAGGAGAGGGGTAGAAGGCCAAATAAGTAGTTTCTTCTTTGAGTCAGAGTTCAAGGCCAGAACAGAGCACCAGATCATCCAGTCTGACCTGTTTATCACAGGTCACCACCATCATCTAGCAGCTGCACACTAAACCAACAACAAAAATTAGACCAATGTATTACAGCCCACAGGAAGCTAGACTGTAGTCTGCAACGGGCAGAGAATAGGAGGGACTGAGATTCACCAGTGCCCAAAGTCCCCCACAATGGCAGGGAAATGAAAATGAAATATACCCAGATAATCCTGGCAAGTAATCTGCACACCCATGCTGCAGAGTAAAACGACACCCCCACCCCCACGCCCCATCTCCCACACGCAAGGTCACTGCCAATCTGACTTGGGGAGAAATTCCTTCTTGATCCCACATGCAGTGATCAGTTAGACCCTGTGCATTCATCTCAGGGGATGTTGTGGCTATCTCCTATTCTGTGATGATATCCAATGGGATGATGTCACAAAGTGATCTGAGCCATGGTTATAGGCCAGTTGCAGCACACCACCGGGCTAGATTATTAATTATTATCCATAATTTGTACTATAGTAATGCCCAGAGGTACAGTCAAGATCAGGAACTCATTTTTGTACAGTGTGTAGGACAAAATAGCAAGAACAGAGTCCCTGGCTCCAGAGAGTTCACAACTTAGATATATGACGAGATGTGATAGGTGGATTAAACTAGAGCTGGGCAAAATATTTTGGATGAATAGTCTATTCATCCAAAAATGCAGTTTTGGGTTGGCTAAAGCTACTCACGAATTTGTGTCAAGTTTAGCTATTAGTTGTGACCAAACAGAAAATGTAAAATGTTTCAATAATATTAAAAATATTTTTTTCTAAATGAAACCAAATGTTTTTTTAGACATAACAAAATGTTTCAAATCAGATTTTTTTCCATTCTTCTATTCACTTAAATTTTGAAAAATGTCATTTTTATTCAACCCAAAACACTTTTAAAATTTTTTTTTAAATGCCAGTGAACCAAAAGGGATGCAGTGTTTTTGTAGTTATATTGGTCACAAGATATTAAAGAGACAAGGTGGGTGAGGTAATATCTTTTATTGGACCAACTTCTGTTGGTGAGAAAGACAAGTTTTTGAACTTACACTGAGCTCTTCTTCAGGTGTGGGAAACCAGTGAACCAACGTATACATTATTTGCCCAGTTCCAGATGAAACAGACAAATGGGGATGAAGGGACGAGTATGAAGACAAGGTAGCATAAATCAAACATCTCTTTGCAACAGGGACGCTGGGGGGGGAGGGAACAAGCGGGGCAATTTGCCCCAGGGCCCAGGCCCCACAGGGGCCCCCATGAGAGTTTTTTGGGGCCCCTGGAGTGGGGTCCTTCACTCACTCCAGGGGCCCCAGAAAACTCCCACTGGGCCTGGGCCCCTGGGGCTTCTTCCACGGCAATTCAGTGGCAGGGGGTCCTTCCGCTCCGGGACCTGCTGCTGAACTGTCCCAAAGACCCACGGCGGGTGGTCCTTTCCCCCCAGGACCCACTGCCAAAGTGCCAGTTCTTCGGTGACAATTCGGCGGCGGGGGCCCCCGGCCACCGAAGACCCCAGACCCCCTGAATCCTCTGCGTGGCCCTGCTTTGCAATAGAATGCAGTGGTTTTCAGCTTGCCACCTGTCCAGACAGTTTTAGCTCTCTAGAGCAAGGCAGGATGTAACACCTCCTGGTGTATTGGTTGTACTGTTGCTGGAGGTCTAATGCATGTTTCAGAGAGGGATGCTGCAGAGGAGAGAGGCTTTATGTCGGTGTGCTGTTGAAGGAACCCTGCTGCCTGCCATTCCAGTGAAATACAATCATCTCTCATCTGCTGCATCTTAGTATCAGGTGAAATGATCCTGCTGCTGTGAAGTACTTAGCATTTCCTCAGGTGATTATAAACAGCACATTATTATACTACTAAATTCTAATGATAGTTTTCTCTTGCAGTCCATTGGATTGGAGTTTGGCAGTGATGTAAACCACTTCCTTCTTGGCTCATCAGAAGTAAAACTTCTGTGTTGATATTTTTGCATATGAAATAAAAGATGTGAATTTGAAACTGAATTGATCAATCTTTCCTGCAAGCCAATGATTTTAATCTATAATGGGGAAAAGAGTGTATCTTTGTGATGCAAAGACCAGTTCCTCTGCAAAATACTTTGAGACTTCACATATGGACTAGAGAAGCCACTTCATTGTGCCATTCTGACTACAACAGTTTCAAGCTGATACACAAGCTCTTGAGTGGCCCAATACACTACCACAGGAGCCTTCCAGCCTCTGTATTCTCTGGAGACCAGCCAGGAAACAAGAGTCTAAAGAATCTGAGTTGATGACAGAGAGAGCCTTTGGCTATAGCAAAACTGAAAACTGAAGCAGTCAGTGAATTGGAATGGATGCACATGTCAGCTGTTTGAAGGAAAGGAGTAGTTGGAATCAGATGTGAGAGAAACTCATTGATGAAGTGCATCATGCAGACTGTAATGGACTGGCTCTGAATGAATCGACTGGCATGGTGCTCAAATGGGAAACTTTGGCTGTGATTTTTATGGTTTCTAAGCTTCACAGCAGGATGTTCCAGGTACTTTCACACCTGCTGAAATGAAAGGGAGCAGACGATCAGCTGGATGCCCTAGTTAAGACTTCTGAATGAGGCTGGCAATCATTTTATGGAGTAAGGCATCAATGATGGCAGATGGGGCTCCATGTGTGATGACTATAGAATGGTGGCACATTTTGAAAGAGCTGAAGCTGTGCTCTTGGTGGCATATCCCTGCATTATGCATCAAATGGCTCCCTGTGTCCTGGACTGGCAGCAAAATATTCTGAAGCCAGAAACACCATTAAGGAATTAATTAACTATCTCCGGTCGACATTGGCTCATCGGTGCCTTGTATTCTGGATTTTGGAGCCCTGCTTTAGATGCAGATTAGCTGCTGATATGCAACCTCACTGATTTAGTAAATGGAAAGCCCTGAGAGGATTAGGGGGAATTAAAAGAACAAGTCTCTAGTTAAAATTTAGTATATTAAGGCAAAACTTAGATAACAGCGATAACTATTTTGCATTGCAGACAACAGGCCACCAGGCAAAAGGATGCCATCAGATATTCCACAAGTTTCATCAGAGACAAGGGAGACCTTCAAAATGGTCAAGATAGACATGCGTTTCACCTGAGCGATTGCACAAGATTTATTCCTGTTGATAACACCACGTCCTGGGTGATTACGTAGGAAGACAAAAAGAAGCACTGACGGTAGGTTTTGTAAAGCCAGGCCATAAATAAGTCTAGGCCAGTGGTTCTCAAACTTTTTTTTACTTGTGACCCCTTTCACATAGCAAGTTTCTGAGTGCGGCCCCTACCCTGCCTTTAAATATATAAAAAGTGTTTTTAATTTAACACCATTTTAAATGCTGGAGGCAAAGAGGGATTTGGGGTAGAGGTTGATAGCTCACGACCCCCCCCCCACGTAATAGCCACCTGACCCCCAGTTTGAGAACCCCTGGTCTAGGCCAATCAGGAATTACTTATCATGAGGCATGTGCAATGTATTAGCCTCTTAAATGTAGAAGAAACAAACATATTGAGAGTCACTCCAGTCCTTACCAAGACTGTGTTCGCTTACATCTGCGAGACTGTGGTACAAACTAGTTCCCAAACAAACTTCTGGAAGACCATGAGAGACAATGCTACATGCTCACAGCACTGGGTTGCTAAAGGGAATATGACTCAATGGCAATCTGGAGTGTTGCAGCCTCTTTTTCTATTCTAACCTGCAATGGGCTTCACTGTCAGCATTATGGCTCCACCAGTCAGGGAGGCAAGCCCCTGGCATCAGCAAAGATCGTTGAAGAATGGGAGAAAAGAGGGATATATAAAGATAGATAGAAACAAAAGTAGCTCAAAGGCAGACAGAAAGGAATCTACCTATGCCTCTCCTTGGAACTGCAGGAGTTTAATCCCATTGGATGACACCCCCTCTAACCTCAGCCCCAAGTACATGCTAGAGGTTGACATATTGTGAAAAAGCAGCATGACTTTGACAGTTGCTGGCAGGGTTTTTTTGCTGCCTACAATGTTTTGTGCAGGTATCCTTGAATGTTAGCTGTCCTGCACAAATCAGTTGCCGACTCTTGCATTTCAACTGTGTTGCCATGGCTCTTCTTTTGTGGGCAGGGAACCATGAAAGTTGCCTTCAGATGTGAATACACTAGCTCACTAACTGGAAGCTAGGTATTAAGGAAGCTTAGAAGAAATTTTATCGTGCTCAGGGTGGAGTGGACTTACTGAAGCAAAAATTGAAGCTACAGGCTGAACACATTTAACACAGCTATAGATGAGTATAATCCCATGTGGGGGAGACAGCTCTATAAAATCTTAGCAATTTTTGTGCATGAATATGAAGCATTTTAGAAGCATCACATTGCTCGTTTTGGCAATGGTGACACTTTTTTTGTATATTAGAAATGGAACATATAGAAAGAAGCACATTTCAAGCTATGAGCTTTAGAAAGATAACAATTTGGCCCTCAGCACAAATTGTGCTGGGCCTCTTGTGAGCACCATGCAAGTATCATGAAATTCATGGAATGTTCTGCTTCTGGTCAGGCCAGTGACTGGGTGAGAATAGTTTCTTTTGCAATATGCTGGCACTTCTGCTTTCAGTCGTTGGTTGGATGTGCAAGCAAAGGGGGTCATCAAAATGACAAAATAATAATCCATCTGCTTTGACTGTTCAATTCTAGTGGGGTTGATTGGGGTTCCCCCCCATTTTATCTGGGATCATCATCATTATTTAAAATCCTCCTCAACTTTCATCATTTCATCTCTGTGCTCTGGCTTCATAATGGGCAAAAATGAAAGTACAAGTTGCATTTGTCCTTGGGAGAGAGAAAGTGGCCTCATTTCACTGAAAACCAAAATCAACAGGGGAAACAATTCCTCTACTAGATTACAGGGCAGCCATCTTGTCCTTCAGAAATCTCAGAGATACTGGAGATCACCAGTGAAACAGGGAACCAGGCAGAAATGAAAGCAACAAAAAAGGGAAAATGAAGAGTGTATTCACCACTTGCAGGTATTTAAAAATAACACCTAAAAATCAGAAAGGATTTGGGCAATGTTCTGCAAAATTAAACACATTAAAGGAAAGCCAGCAGTGCTGGAGACATCTCCATGTAGCATTTTTCACACTCAAATATTCAGAGTCAGTGTTAACATATGTCCTAACTTATTTAAAACTCCAGGAGCAAGGAAGAAAGAGAGAAATGCAATATTGGTGCTTCCAATACAGCTGCTCTGGCAAATTCAGTAGGACCTCCCATTATTTATTTACACATCAAAGAAACATGTTGAAAATGAATTTAGTGCTGGTGAAAGGAGCTGGATCAATGGCCTTGGAGGATGGAGCCTTCTTTGTATCCATGGAGCAGGGGGAAAATCAGCACAAACTTCTTCACCAATGTGCCACAGTTCTTCTCTGGACAGACCACGTTTGGATGTAGAAAGGAAGTTCAGACTTTCTAAAACAAGTTTGATTAACTCCGGCACCTAAAATTACCTAATCTTGGCTTCCAGCTTCTACCTCCAGGGGAGGTGCCAAAATAGCCTCAGAAAAGGATTCTCACTACATTACAGACATGACCACAAGTATGAAGCATATTGTGGGAATCTGTTCTCACTGTCCCTCAGCACACATTTTGCTACTTCAAAGGTTTGGCTCAAAATCAAATGAACAATTAAACTAGCGGGTGCTTATCTGTAGAGAATGGCCCCACTTACTCAGCCTCAGCTTCCTGTAAGATAAAGTCAGGTCTCTTTATGGGACTGGAATAAGTTTTTCATACTGCACAGTACTATAGGACTTGGCTACACTTACAAGTTTAGCTCATTAAAGCAGCCCAGTGCATTCTAACTCACAATGCATCCACATTGGCAAGGCATGTAGAGTGCTCTGACTCCGTGGCTAGAATGCTCCTGGTACTCCACTTTGGTGAGTGGAATAACATGTGATGCGCCCCTGCTGGAGTGCCGCGGTGCCAGTGTGGACACCTTGGTTTGTTAATGCGCTCTGATCGGCCTCTAGAAGTGTCCCATAATGCCTGTTCTAGCCACTCTGGTCATCACTTTGAACTCTACTGCCCTGCCCTCAGGTGACCAGCTGCCATACCTGCCCCTTAAATTCTCTGGGAATTTTGAAAATCCTCTTCCTGTTTGCTCAGCCAGGCATGAAGTGCTCTCAGAGGATCTTTCCAGCTGACCATGCCTCCACACACCAAGCAAGCCCCAGTATGGAGGAATGGTGAAGTGCTGTACCTCATCAGTGTTTGAGGGAAGGAAGCTGTCCAGTCCCAGCTGCACTCCAGCCGTAGAAACTCCGATATCTTCAGGCAGATATCAAGGGACATGATGGAAAGGGACCATGATCGAGAATGCACTGCAGTGCAGGGTTAAAGTGAAGGAGCTGCGGAATGCCTACTGCAAAGCCCACCAGGCAAAGAGCTGCTCCGGTCCTGCCCCCATGATCTGCCATTTCTACAAAGAGCTGGACGCGATACTTGGGGGTGACCCCACCTCCACTCCGGGGACCACCATGGACACTTCAGATCCCAGTTCAACAAGCCAAAAGGAGAAGGAAGAGGAAAATGGAAGTGAGGGTGCTAAGGAGAAGGAAGACACCCTGGAATCCCTAGATGCATGCAGCCAGGAGCTGTTTGCAAGCTAGGAGGAAGGTAGCCAATTACGGCGGCAAGTGCTTGGGGAAGGACAAACACCAGAGGAGGTTCCCGGTAAGCGGCTTTTATTTTGGGAAGGTTATTCAGTGGGGGCTCTTAGAGTGAGGATGTTTAGGGCTGCATGCATGCCTAGATGCAGAATAGGGCATTGATGTGCTCTCTCACATCACGGTAATCGGCCTCAGTGATCTCTTCAAAGGTCTCATCCAGAACTTGGGCAATGTATCTTGGGAGAACCACTGTGGTCTTTGTTCCAGTCAGGCTAATGTTCGTGCCACTGTGCCATGAGGGGTGGGGGGACCATTGCTACACACAGGCAAGATGCATACGGGCCAGGGCAGAAGCAGCATTGTAGTAGAAGACTCTCCCTTGCTTCCCAGGTCACCCTCAGCAGTGAGATATCTTCCAGGACGAATTCCTGTGGCAAATGTGAGGACAATGTTCAGTGTAGAGGCCCCCTGCCGCTGTTGGCACAGAAACCCAGAGGGCAGTACAGCCCTGAAACAATCGGTCCCCCTTGCCCCTGTGCTTATTCACCATTTTGGGGCTCATGTGGGTTACGTGCGCTCGTTTTGAGACAAGCAAATTATGGTACTGTGTAGACTGTGCTTGCTCTCCTTAAGTACAGGGGAATCATTGCTCTGTCTAGTGTGAACAATGCTGCCTCTCTTAAGTGTTGCATTTTACCTTTACAGATGCAACCTTGAGATATCAGATATCTATCACATCACCGGCTGAGAGGCTGCAAAGAATCAGCAAAAGATCACATAGAAGCAAAGAAGACCTGCTGCATGAAGTAATGCAGCAATCACTTAACGAGAATCGAAAAGTGCAGGAGTGGAGGGAGAGAGAAAGGAGAATCTACCAGCAGAATGAGGAGCGCTGGCACAAAGGCGCGGTGCTCTGGCAGCAAAGCACGGATTGGCTGATAAGCATCATGGAGTGCCAAGAAGACTCTATCCAGGTGCTCGTAGCCATGCAGGTGGAGCACTAGTGCGCCTGCCTCCCCTGCAGCCCTTGTCCCAAAACTCTTTCCCTTGTGCCCCCATGTCACCTCCAATCCACTTTCCCCAACATCTGGGTTCTTACTGTCAACAGCTTCTCCAGCACCTGTAGCTTCACCACCTCACCCTGAAAACTACGACCCTTACCCACTGCACTCAGCCTCCATCACCATGCAGTATAGCCATCCTGAAGTGCAGCGCTCATTGCACAGCACTCCAGACAGGAAGGCTGAATATGATAACAGGACATACACAAACCTGTGACTGTACTGTTTTCCACCCCACCCCCTTGCCCTTTCTGTTTCCCAAGCAGTTGTGTTTCTTTTTAATAAATGAATTTTCTTTTCAATAAATGGATTTTTTTTGCTCTGAAAACATTCTTTATTATTGCATAAAGTAAAAGCTACCTTAGCCCAGGAAAGCAACAGGCACTGCAAGTCAGCGTAGCAAACACAGGTTCCTACAAACATTGGAATCACTGCACTTCACTGCCGTGCAGGGCACCAGACATTACTGGTGGCTTTCAGACTCAAATTGCTCCCTCAAAGCATCCCTAATCCTTGCAGCCCCACATTGGGCCCCTCTAATAGCCCTGCTCTCTAGCGGTTCAAATTCAGCCTCTAAGTGTTGAACCTCCAAGTTCCATACCGGAGTGAATCTTTCATCCTTCCCTTCACAAATGTTATGGAGGGTACACCACACAGATATAACTGTGGGGATGGTGTCATTGGCCAAGTCCAGCTTACCATAGAGAGAGTGCCAGTGGCCCCTTAAACAGCCAAAAGCACACTCCACAGTCATTCTGCACCAGCTCAGCCTGTTGTTGAACTGCTCCTTGCTGATGTCAAGGTTCCCTGTGTAGGGTTTCATGAGGCATGGCATTAAAGAGTAAGTGAGGTCTCCAAGGATCACAATGGGCATTTCAACTTCCCCTACAGTGATCTTCTGATCTGGGAAAAAAGTCCCCGCTTGCAGCTTCCTGAACAGGCCAGTGTTCCAAAAGATGGGTGCGTCATGCACCTTTCTGGGCTAGCCTGCATTAATATCAATCAAACGCCCACAGTGATCCATAAGTGCCTGGAGAATCATAGAGAAATATCCCTTCCGATCAATGTACTTGGAGGCTAGGTGGGCTGGTGTCAGAATTGGAATACATGTTCCATCTATCGCCCCTTTGCAATTACGGAAACCCATTTGTGCCAAGCCAGCCACAATGTCGAGCATGTTACCCAGAGTCAAGGTTCTTCTGAGCAGGATGTGATTAATGGCCCTACAAACTTGCATCAACATGATTCCAATGGTCGACTTTGCCTCTCCAAACTGGTTAGTGACTGATCGGTAGCTGTTTGGAGTTGCCAGCTTCCGGACTGCAATAGCCACCCACTTCTCCACCAGCAGGGCAGCTCTCAATCTCGTGTCCTTGCACCGCAGGGTGGGGGTGAGGCTCAGCACACAGTCCCATGAAAGTGGCTTTTCTCATCTGAAAGTTCTGCAGCCACTGCTCATCATCCCAGAGTTGCAGGACAACATGATCCCACCATTCAGTGCTTGTTTCCCAAGCCCAAAAGTGGTGTTCCATGGTGGTGAACATGTCCGTGAATGCCACAAGCAATTTTATGTTGTATGCGTTACGTGACTTGATATCATCGTCGGAGTTCTCACTGTCAGTTTGGATGTTAAGGAGTATCTCGACTGCCGAACATGACATGCTGGCAAGACTCATTAGCATATTCCTCCACAGTTTGGGTTCCGTTCGCGCAGACCAAAAAGGGAAGACAGAGCGCGCAGCACAAAAAACGTCGAACGATGGTGCCAAATGTGGATGGATACAGAGGGATTGCTGGGATGTGAAGTGCTGCATCATGGGGCATTGGGACAGGACCCAGAATGCCCCATACCCCCTTCCCACAAGCCGCAGCACCAGAATGGGAAGAAGTGCTCTGTGGGATAACTGCCCATAATGCACTGCTCCCAATGCCACTGCAAGTGCTGCCAATGTGGCTACGCCTGTGCGCTTGAAGCTGTCAGTGTGGACAGACTGCAGCGCTTTCCCATGGTGCTCTATGAAAACTGGTTTAACACAAAGGGCTCTACAACTGCAAGTGTAGCCATGCCCGCAGAGTGAGCACAGTAGAGGGAGAGCAAGCAGGACTCTGGAATTTGAGCTGCACTGGCAATGGGAAAGTGAGCATGAGTTTGGGCTGCACTGCCTGCGGGAGCAAGCAAGACTCCATGAGAGTTTTCTGGGATCTATTGTCCCTCATGTATCATGAATACATTTGTCAGTGAAATTCTAGTTGCCAAAGAATCCAGCCTGGTTGTGACATGCTATTAACACTGACAGGTAGAACAATTTATCTCTAATGCCTGAACTCGAGCCAGCCCCATTGAGAAGTGACGGAGAGGGAATACATAGGAAATGCATTACGTTATTTTCACAGCCACTTTTCTGACTATAACTCCATTATCAGAAAAATCATTTGTACCTATAGGCAAGATAAACAGGAGGGAAGGTCTCCTTCCTCTCCTTATGTTAGGCTGAGAAGTGGCACTAAATTATTCTGATTGCAGAAAGATTGTTCCAGTAAAATAGAATGTGAAGCTCCCAGGGACGTGTTGAGAACAGAGGCTTTACACTATTTAAAAAGCCAAGAGACAAACCCCCTCGCCAAACTCTTTCACTCTTTATTACCAGCAGCTGCAATGCTGCGTGTGTCCGGCTGCCTTGTAAGTGTCAAGAGAAGTAATGGAGGTGGGATAGAATGTGAGCAGATAAAATAGATGGTAGCTTCCCCTTAGCAGCAAGTTTAATTATTTGCACTCTCGTAGGCTCAAGGAAAAAAATTATACATATTGAGAAATGATTCGCCCAGCTTCCTGCAGCAGGCAGATTATGAAAAATATTTACTCTTGCTGGTTCATGACAAAATGAGGTCTTTAAATATTCTGATCCTGTGCATGTCTTTGAATGGGGGAAGAAAAGGCAGAAGGAGTCTCCTACAAAAGTAAGAGTGCGAGAGCTTGCAGGGAACAAAGTAGCATTCATTTCTCTGCATGAAATAAGATGCCTTTAAGAAGTGAACCAAATCAAACATTAAACCAAAGAAAACCCCTTATTTTAAAGTATCCCTTCTGAAATGTCCCAGAACATCCTGTCTTCCTCCTTTCTGTAAAGGGCCTGGAGCACACAGTCTTTGTTTTATGTCTTACACAGTACTTAGTACATTGTCAGTGCTTAACAAATACAGAATGATATGTATTTTCAAACATGGCAAGTGATTGTGGGTGTCCCCGTGTCATAAACAGATAGCCAAGGGTTAATGTCTCTTTCACCTGAAGCACCTGACCAGAGGACCAATCAGGAAACCGGATTTTTTCAACTTTGGGTGGAGGGAAGTTTGTGTCTGAGTCTTTGTTTTCTGTCTGCCTGCTTTCTCTGAGCTTTGGAGAAGTAGTTCTGTTTTCTAATCTTCTGTTTCTAAGTGTAAGGACAAAGAGACCAGATAGTAAGTTATATGGTTTCTTTTCTTTGGTATTTGCATGAATATAAGTGCTGGAATGCTTTGATTTGTATTCTTTTTGAATAAGGCTGTTTATTCAATATTCTTTTAAGCAATTGACCCTGTATTGTATCACCTTAATACAGAGAGACCATTTGTATGTATTTTTCTTTCTTTTTATATAAAGCTTTCTTTTAAGACCTGTTGGAGTTTTCTTTACTTCAGGGAAATTGAGTCTGTACTCACCAGGGAATTGGTGGGAGGAAGAAATCAGGGGAGATCTCTGTGTGTGTTGAATTTGCTAGCCTGATTTTGCATTTCCTCTGGTGAAGAGGAAAGTGCTTTGTTTCCAGGACTGGAAACGGAGAGGGGGAGTCACTCTGTTTGGATTCACAGAGCTTGTGTCTGTGTATCTCTCCAGGAGCACCTGGAGGGGGGAAGGGAAAAAGAATTATTTCCCTTTGTTGTGAGACTCAAGGGATTTGGGTCTTGGGGTCCCCAGGGAAGGTTTTTCAGGGGGACCAGAGTGCCCCAAACACTCTAATTTTTTGGGGTGGTGGCAGCAAGTACCAGGTCCAAGCTGGTAGCTAAGCTTGGAGGTTTTCATGCTAACCCCCATAATTTGGACGCTAAGGTCCAAATCTGGGACTAAGGTTATGACACCCAGATTTTTGGGTGACCAGCCTGAGATACTTTAAAGGAGCCTGATTTTCCAAAAGTAGAGTGCCAAAACCTCGGAAAATCAGAACCTTTTCTTTGGTGTCTCACTGTGTGTGGCACCCAAAATCATTAACTACTGTTAAAGGTATAGAACAATAAATAAATACCACTACTGCTATCATGCACTATATGGGTGCAGATCATGGTTCATGTGATGTGTCTAATCTACACACATCCCTTGGATGTGTCATTATCTAAACCACAATTTGAGGTTACACACAATTCACTCAAAAATGCTAGTTATTCCTGCGTGACAAAATCCTGCAGTTCTCAGTCACTCTTGGCTCAGGAAAGTTTCCCACCGAAGTCAATGCTACTTTCATTTGAGCAAGGGCTCAGTTCTGAAGTGTGGAGCAACCTCAACTTCTGTTAACTTCAGCACTTACAAGAACAGGTCCTAAGCAAGAAGTGGCGGGATTTGGGTGGGACATGATAAAGCCCTGGTGGCCTGAATACTGGATGGTGATTAGGAAAGTGCATGCTGCACCTTCTGATTAGATTAGAAGCCAGTCCTGAACACACTCCTAATGCATATGCATCACTACAGCTGCCTCTGATTGCTGAAGGCAGAATGTCTTTGGGTAGTGCTGCTGGCACAGTGCACTTCTCTATCTCCCTTCTTGTTTTTACTTTGGCTACTAAAGCCACAATATAGCCCTTCCTCTCTGTATTAACAAAGCACTGGCTGATCAATGCATTAATGTAAATACATTATACTAGGTTACATCCACAATGTAAACTAGTCAAGCTTCATTTTTCATAGAGTCCAGTTTGTGGGTGCTTGAAGAGAGCATTCCGATCTCACGCCTGGGTACTCAACGCTGCACACAGCTGCACCAAATGGGCATTTGCATGTCTGTGTGCCAATCTGAGCCTCCAAATGGGAGATTTGGATGACCTGCCAGTAGTGGTATTTGAAAACCAAGTTTGGAAAAGATTGTGGGAGAAAGAAGAGACTTTAGGACTTGCCTCACAGGGAGAATTCCTAATTGGAGCTGGAAACACAGCGCTGGTCACGATGATCGTTTCTGCCACTGGGACCTTACTGGTGCTCAGCAAGAGCGCAGAGCCTAGATAAAACACAAAAGAGAAGAGCAGACATGCTCTTGTCACTAATCTCTGAAGCAAGGTTTTGTAAAAGGTCATCCAGAACATTCCTGTAAGAACCTTACCTAGTCTTGGTTCCAATTATGTTAACTGGTCCCTGTTTCAGGGGGATAACATATGACAAAAGGCATTTTTCAATTTAGTTTGGATGCAGTCAGTACAGCTTCACATACTCTAGGGCCCTATTCGGGAAACATATTTAAGTGATCTGTCTACCTTCTTCACACACATTATTTTTCTGCTTATGCGTAATTTAGGATTCATTTTCTTTGCTGGATCACAACAAAATGCAATTTGTTAAAAATTTAATTGTAAGTGACTCTTCGTGCTGGTGAAAAATATCAGATTAATAGCAATGTAGTTGGACCTCAGTCTGTTCCTTTAGGCTAAATGTCTAACAAGGACTGCAGGAGAAACTGGAAACCAGATATTTTCTTGCAGAGGGCACAGGGAGTAGAGGAAAATGCAAAGGGAAATTCTTTGCTCTCTCTGCACAGAGCTAGAGAAGGCTGAGGCTGTGGGAATGATCAGTGGGTCCAAAATGCTGACAATACAGCGGTTGCAAACTTCTACATAAGCTTTGCTCCCCCTGCCTTGCGTCTGCAGTATCTACAAAAGAGGGGAGATTAGATTGCACTGAACCCTGCCTGTATGGTGTGGGCCCGGTGCCAAACATATTTGTGGGCCCCCCTGGGGGGCAAAGGAGCATGGCGTGGGGAGGTTGGTCCCCAGAGCAAGGGGCCAGCCAGGGGCATTGGGGCATGGCATGGTGGGGCTGGGCCCGCTCCGTTCAGCCCAGTGCAAGGGCACTGTATACAAACCAGCAATTGCCAGGCACACACTGGCCCACCCAGCCCTGTGCTGCCAGCGTGCCCTTTCCCCTCGGGGGTGGGCCCATGTCATGCCACACAGCCCCCCAACTCCCTATGCCCAGCGTCCCCCGGAGTTGCTATGCCCAGCAGCCCCCCCCACAGACCCTCCACCGCAAATGCACAACAGCCTGCATACCACCACCCCTGCCCAGCACCCTCCCCCCCACAGCTGCACCACTACTGCCCAATACACTTCCCCACAGTCCAGCACCACGACTACACAGCATCTCACTCAGACCCCTGCACTGGCCAGCACTCCCCCACACAGCTGCACCACTACTGCCCAATGCACTTCCCCACAGCCCACCCCCCACAACTTCACAGCACCCCACTCAGACCCCCCCACTGGCCAGCATCCCCCCACACAGCCGCACCACTACTGCTCAAGGCACTTCCCCACAGCCCCCCCCACTACAACTACACAGCACCCCACTCTAGGGTGACCAGATGTCACCGATTTTATAGGAACAGTCCGATATTTGGGGCTTTTTTCTATGGGCTCCTATTGCCCCCCACCCCCTGTCTTGATTTTGCCCCCCACCTCCGGAGGACCCACTTACCTCACACCCTGCCCCCTGGCCACACTCATCGGCTCCGCTGGAAGGTGATGGCATCTGCCAGGCTGAGCTGGCAGCACGGCTGGGGCCAGTCCAGTGCAGGACAGGGAATCACTCTGGCCTCTGGAAGTGGCACAGTTAGCCAGGTCAGGGCTGCCCCTGCCTTGGCCAGACTCCCTCAGGACCCCACTTGCCTGGAGACGGATGACCATACATCCCCTTTAGGCTGGGACAGTTCCCTTTTTAAGCTCTGTCCCAGTCATCCTGACTTTTTGACAAAAACGGGCATTTATTCCATTTGCTCTTGCCAACTGATCACTCGTCAAGAACAAACAAACAAATGCCCAGTTTACCAAAAGGCAGCAGGGCTTGGGGGGTCAGCCCCAGGTAGAATGGAGCTTGGGGGGGTTAGGGTCCAGCCCCAGCCCCTGGCAGTGATGTGGGTAGGGTGTCAGGCCCAGCTCCTGGCAGTGGTGTGGGGAGCTGGGGTGGGGGAGGGATCAGCTCCAGTCTTGGCAGCAGCATGCAGAGCTCGGGGAGGGGAAGAAGGGTTTGGGGAGAAGGGGTGAGCAGCCCTGGCACGCCTCCCAGCGAGCTTGAGGAGGGGAGAGGGGTCGGAGAGAGGTGGGACAGCCCCTGGCTGCACGGGGCTCAGGGAGAGAGAAGGGATCGGGGCGGGGGCAGCCTCTGCAGCACGGGGAGCTTGGGGAAAGGGGTCAGCCCCTGGCAGCGTGGAGCTAGGGGCAGGCCAGCAGCCTCAGCCAGGCGCACAGGGCTCCTGCTCTCTCAGCCCCAGCTGTGGCCAGAGGGCAGAGAGGAGCCTGTGACTGGCCTATGATCTATCAGGAGAGAGCAGAACGGTGGGCAGGGCGGGGGCAGAGAAGAGCTGGCGGGGCCTTGGAGTGCAGCCCAAGCAGAGCGGGCTGGGTCAGGCCGGGGCCCCTTTGGAGCCTGGCCCGGCACCATGATGCCAATGGTGCCATTGTAAATCCATTACTGGTATTATTTAACTCGAACAGTGTTTTGGGATAGTGTGTGTGGCAGATACTACTCTGTATAATTACTGTTTTCCTTTAGTAGCTCTGCATATAAACAATAAATGTCTCCTCTGATTTATACTATTGTATGAGGGAAAATGTTCATGGAGGCAGGTAGTTTGTATGCCACATTTCAGCCTGGTGATAGTTCAATGCCCAGGATATAACCACTGAATACTGTGGGTTTATGAGAGCAAAGTTGAAATTGTGGGGGAGTGCAGGAGCAGAGACAGGATTAAGAGAAAGTAAATAAGGAATTGTGGAAGGGTGAAGGATCTGGCTGGCTTGGCAGGGTGGAGGCAGGAAGACGTGAGAGGATAAAAAGTAATGAGGACTTATCTGAAGTAAAGCACAGAAGCCTCTCCAATCTGTGACAAGACAGACAGGACAATGACAGCACCAACGGTCTTATGCTCAGAGTGTTTAAAGTGGAAAGATAGGTTTTGTTTCACTGAAAGCTGAATATAAAGGACTATGAAAACAAGGTAAGTGCAAATCCTGTGTTCTGCACTGAAAAAACCTCACCCCTGCCTTTAGCATACCTCCCCTCCACGCCCACCCATTTTGTTACCTGCCATTCATTCTCTGTATCTACTGGTATTCCCTCATACCTTCTAGTGAAGGGAAGTGGCTGTACTCCAGGTTTCCGATCTGCCATGGAAAAGTGAGAGAGGTGGGAGAGCTCTGGGTCCAGCCGCAGTCCCCTTCTTCAAACGAACAGTAAAAGCCAGGGGGGAGCTTTTCTGCAAGAGGAAAGTCCAAAAAACACAGAAGAGCAGATGAGTAGATTCCTGGGCACAGGCAGAAGGAAAGCAATGAATGTTCTCCCAGGGTTATTTTGGAGCAAACTGACTCTTCCTATCTCCATGTGGCCATTTGCTATTGCCCATCATGCCATGGATGACAAGGTGAGGGGGGGAAAGGAAACAATACTTCAAGGTGTGACTGTTGGCTGAAAGAGAAGGGCAAATTCCTGCACGTGTGACATTGGGGGGGTTTCCTATTTATTTGGTCTCTGCGGCTTCTAGGATCTAATTTACTCAAGGTTACAAATCAAGAGATGATTTTCCTAGTTTCTGGCCCCCCAAACTCCACCTGGACAGGGAAAATCCTCATCAGTAAAGCACTCTTACCATCTCCACCCCTTTTACAGAGGTCAGTGCAGTCCAGTGGCTCAGACACAGCCTTGAGAGTCTGAAAACCCCGGTTCTAGTATCAGCTTAGCCCCTTATTCTGCTCTGACCTCAGGCAAGTCATTGCATTTCTCTGTGCCTCAGTGCTCACATCTGTGAAAGGAGAATAGTAATACCTCCCTGCCTTGGGAACGCACTTGAGGATAGAATATGAACATTTTGTCTGAAACCTTATTTGCAGTTTTGAAGCTCACTCTTTCATTTTGTTACTGGCTTGGGTTTTTTAATGGGGTTCTGCATTGTAAGTCCTAATGTTTTATTAGTCACTGGCTTCCTGTCTCTGTGGTCTGGTCTACACTACAGAGTTAGAGCGATGCAAGGTAGCTCAAGTTGAACTATGGTAGTGTCTACACTTAAATTTCATTCCCACCGCTGTATCTGCCCCAGTACGCCGACCTAATAATTCCACCTCCATGAGCGGTGTAGAATCAAGGTCAATATAGTTAGGTCAATGCAGTGTCAGTATAGACATTGCCTTGCTTAAGTCAACTGTTATTGGCTTTCAGGAGCTGTCCACATGCCCCACATTGATAATACAATTGTACAAGCACCCCTGCTGAGGGCAGACAGTCCCTTAGCGCATGCCTTGTGAGTCCGAGTCAGTTGGCACTGGCCAGCCATGGGTGTCTAATTGCAAGTATTCAAAATGTTAAACCACACACACACACACACACACACACACCGTAATCAGAGTAATAACCCCTTTTAAGCAGAGTGAGAGTGAATAGCAACTATACTTCAAAACAAACTGGGGTTACACGGGTGGTTTTTATTAGCAGCACAGAATGACTAGAATTAGTTGAGTGAGTATATTAGCTCCTGACAGACAAGTTTTATAACTCAAGCTGTTGTATCTCCACTACCTTACTTCAGCCCAGGCCCCGGATAAGCCAGCTAGCTCAATCTGAAAGCACCACTTTGTGTAGCCAATTAGTTTATTTTATCATCCATTATCATTGCAAAGCTTTGAGATCTGGGACCTCTGTCTTGGTTGTTCCTTTACCATTCCCACTGGGACCATTAGGTCTGAAACAACAAGTTGAGATTTTTGTGTGTGGAGACTTAGAGGTAATACTCAAGTTACAACTCCAGCTAATTGTGCTGGGAAGACACACCCACAGACACTGAATGCGGCGCAAGGATCACAGGCAAGTGATTTGGTAAAGGTCACTGGCAGCGTCATTAACTGTTGCAAGAGAAACACAGGATCCTGACACATATCTTGGCAAGAAAGTGAAGGAAGGATGGATTCTCCATTATGTTGTTTGAAAATGTGATTTCAATGTAGCTCACACAATCCTGCTAGTGACTGGGGAGCTGTGAAGGGCAATTAAAAAACAAAAATGAAGGCAGTGTTGACTGACAGCCATGAACCGAAACTACCTATCTTCTCATGTGTATTCTTAATCCGACAGGCCCTCATCACGCAGTATCTCCGATGAGCCCTCCATAAATTTAATAAATGCCTCCCTCCCCACCTTCATTGCAGGAGTAGTTTAAAGATCATTTCCTCCCCCTCCCAAGTTTTTCTGTTATTCAAGTGTATCACTGTCCAAAAAACTGTACAAGAGGCCTATCATTCAAGATGCTGAGCACTGTCAATGCCCATTCACTCCATAAGGATCACGAACACTCAGCTCCTCACAGGATTAGGCCCTAAACTTCTCTGCTCTCCCAAAGTGCCTCACTGCTGCCATAGATAGATTAAAAGGGTAATTCAGAGTCCATGGCCTATTCAGTTCCTGTTCTCACTGCAGGAGGCCAGTTAGTCACTGCTGTGATGACTGTGTCTGTGATGTGAACATCTGAGTTTTTAGGTAGGAAGTGGACTGAGAATTACCAACTCATTCCACATAGGCCACCAACAGTCATCATATGTCCATGGCTCTCACAGGTTCAAAGCTAGCCCTAGCAGTCCCTCTTGAACTACGGTGGAAGTGAAAAACCTCCTTATCCCATAGCCATCCTATCTACCATAAATCAAACCTTTAGAGGCACATTTAAGTTTTTGCCTTTTAAAGTCTCCAAATTTGTGCAGCCTTCCCTGCACTCTCTAGGCTAAGAAGACAGATGCTTCACTGTGTTTTACCCATCTATAGAACTTGATTATTTCATCATCTCAGCCTCAGGCTGGGATCTGAATAAAATGACAGAACCAGGTGTGCCCTGAATTCCTATTGTAGCAGCTCAGTGTGGTGTGTGTTTACAGCATCCCAGACAGGAAAATGCATTCAAACAAGCCCAAGCAGTGGGGAAGACATCTAAGCAACAAACTGCCTGCAGGCTAGAAAAAGCTGTAGTTCAGCTCATTGTGATGTATAATAGAAATAGAGATGTATAAGAAAAAACTATTACTACCACAGTGCATCTCTTTCCTCCTCCTCAATATGTCATTATGAATTGCTGAATGTCCTGCACTCTAGATGTGCTGCATTCTCAACTACTATTGTTTAATGCTTCGTATATGTAGAAAAGCAATGGAACCCATTTATTGCCATTCCAAGGAAAGCTTTCAGGATAGAGCCTTTCTAAACACATTACCACACAGCAGGCTCTCATGAGCATTATCCAGATTAGTGAGGGCTCTGTGCACTGCACAGAGGGGGAAAAACACCAACTTTCTGGATTGAAAAGGCAATATCCACATACTCCGTGCACGTTTCTGAACTTCTTAGCTTGGCAAAATTCACATTAACTTCAGCGAGAGTTCGGCCTGATTAAGGAGAGTAGGAGTTTTATGAGGGTTGGTGAAACCTATTGTGTTTGATAGTATTAGAGACAGGCAAACCTCAAAAGGTTTAAACCTCAGTGGGTATGTCTACACTGCAATGTAAGCGTGAGCTTAAATTCAGGCGCAAACCTAACCTCCCTTGTTTCTACACTGAAATTGTGCTAACTCAGGGCTTTGTCCCAGTGTCTCAGGACCTGCAGGGTTCAAGCATGAGTCGAGCTAGGACCCAGAGTTCCAGCCCTATTGCTTTGCAGTATCTGTTGACTCATGTCCTGGGAGTCCACCAGAAGTATCCCACAATTTCATGGACTGACTTCCTTAGTTCTCTCTGTGATGGGTCGGATCACAGAAACCCCCTTGGGAACTGCCAACTGATGCCAAGACTACTTCTGCCTCTGCTTTCTCTGCTAGCTCGAGACTCCAGCACCCTGTCTTGCTGAGCCAGATGCCAATCTGAGCCTAATACAGTAATAAATGAATACAGATAAAATCTCACCCTCAGAGATGTTTCAATAAGTTTTCTTTCACAGACTGGATGCCTTCCTAGTCTGGGCACAATCCTTTCCTCGGGTACAGCCCTTGTTCCAGCTCAGGTGGTAGCTAGAGATTTCTCATGATGGCTCCCCTTTGTTCTGTTCCACCCCCTTATATATCTTTTGCATAAGGCAGGAATCCTTTGTCTCTCTGGGTTCCCACCCCCTTCTTCTCAATGAAAAAGCACCAGGTTAAAGATGGATTCCAGTTCAGGTGACATGATCACATGTCACTGTAAGACTTCATTACCCCCTTGCCAGCACACATATATACAGAAAGACTTACAAGTAAAACAGACACATCTACAGACAATTGTCCTGGTTAATGGGAGCCATCAAGATTCCAAAACCACCATTAATGGCCCACACTTTGCATAATTACAATAGGCCTCAGAGTTATATTTTATATTTCTAGTTTCAGATACAAGAGTGATACATCTATACAAATAGAATGACCACACTCAGTAGATTATAAGCTTTGTAATGATACTTTACATGAGACCTTTTGCATGAAGCATATTCAGTTGCATTATATTCATACTCATTATATGATTTTATGAAAATATGCTAGACTGCAACGTCACACTCTCTACCCCAACAATCTCCAATTGACAACTGAAAACAGAAGCCACCTCCTTTGGCATGGGCGCGAGGTATCGTAGGCCAGAGGATGCCAAGTCTTCCCAAACAGCTAGGCTTGACCCCACTCGTGCGCCATCCCGAGGCCAAAGCCTATCTTCCCCCATGACCCCAGCCCAGACTGCTCCTCTTCCCAATCTTTGCTCAGATTCTCCCCTGAAGTGGGTGGGGGTTGAGGCTAGGGTAGGCCACCCAGCTGGCCCGGGCTGGGCTGCCCAGTGCTCTGGCTGGACAGCCTGGCCAGGATGGCCTGGGACTCAGGACAGTTGGGTGGGGCTCCTCTGGCTGCGAAGCAGAGAAGGAGGGCAGGGCCAGGGCTAGCCTCCCTGCGTGGGGGATTCATGCACCACACCATGTCCCTTGGCATACAGCTGCAGCTCACAACTGGAGAACCTCCTGGGTTTGCAATGGAGACCAGACATAACAAGCCTTTTGCAAAGCATGCTGCTTCATGGTCTTGGCACACATATTTTGGTGAATCTCTGGTGCAAGGCCAATAAAACTGGCCTTCAGCAAAAGCACCAGGAATGATCATGCGTACCAGCAGCTAGCTAAAAAGCTGGCAGCTTTGCGGTTTTTCCAGACTGGTGACCAGTGCAGGGAGCATATTAAGAAGCTTAAAAGCGAGTACCAGACAACCAGGCACAAGAACCGCATCTCGGCAACTCGCCAACATCATGCTCATATGATGAGGAGTTTGACCAGGTGCTAGGCACTGTGTCCACCCATGGTTCCTGATGACCTGCTCAGTCGAGATGGTGCTTGGCTAGCCCCTGAATCCAGCTGGGTGACTGATGGGAGCCAGCAGCAGGCTCCAGTGAGGAATATGAGTGACTCTGTTCATGAAGCCATCCCAGAGGAGGTTGTGGATAAGAATCAAAAGAAAATTCTAGGTCCCTACTTGGAAGAGCTGTGTGACCCCATTCCATCCTGAAGAACACTGCTGGTGAGCCTGCAGCAAACCCAGTCGAGATAGAAGCTGCTCCAGTGCCCGGTAACTTTCTGACTCCAATATAGTTTATTATTACAGTAATGGGAGAGGTTCCTGCTCTAAGAAGCACTGCAAAGTTAGGAGAAGCCCCAGCTACCAGCATGTATCCACCAAAGGAAGAATATATCATGTCACCTTGGCACCCACTTCCCTCACCTCCTCTCCACCACATAGAGTTCAAAACGGAACCTGGGAATCTGAACATTAAAAACAGCTTTAAAGAGTATTTTCACTGCAGAGTCACAGATGTTTGCGAGGGTTATTCATGTTTTCCAGGGTCATTCATGTTTCCTTGCTGTAGTAAGAGCTTGAAATTGGCAGCTTTGTAATCACTCCACAGTCTGTGGAGCAGCCTGGAAACAGTGAACTCAGTGTGTGCTTTTGGGAAACAGTTTTCTATTTCTAAATCTAGTCCATTTCAGTTAGAGGTAGTCCATGCAGCCTGTGGGTCACAAAATCACTTCTCCCAAGTGTGAGTGGGTGTCTGTTTTTGTCCAGAACTGTGCCAGGTGTGAAGAGGAATGCTAGAGTTCTGAGTGTTTGCACGCAGCAATAACAGGCTAAGCCACGTGGAAGCTAACAAAGCATCCTGTTAATTCCCTCGTGGAATCTGACGCAAACGTGGTTGCTGATAGCTGCAAACTTTTCCTGAAGCCGGAACTCCAGATAGTCAGTCACACTGTAGGGAAGGGCGTTTTTCCAGGCCCTCCTGTACAGCTGACTAGCCTACTCCACCCACAGGCACCAAAATGTGAAAGGTCAGAAATGATGGAAAAAGCCTTCTGCAGCAAGGACACTATTCTGCCCTTAGTATGCCAAGTAGTTATGCAATTTTAATAAACCGAAAAGAGGTTGTAATTTTAAACATAGCACATTGTCTCTGCACTTTTGTAATTGCATTTAACCAGATGCGTCCAGAGAGAATATGTGGACTGAAGCATCCTCATCACAATATATTGCGATTCAGTTTTGAAATGTAACATTTTATGTCCTTGAGATTCCACAAGAAATTTCTGTGCTCTTCCATATTGCTACTTTAGACAATAACCTTTTGTTTTTTGTCCTATTTCAGGCCCCTCAATTTCTACTGCCTGCTGTTCATCAAGAACTCAGTCCCTGGCCCAACATATCTTCCCAGATCATTCCAAAAGGAAGCGTTTCTGTGATGAAGTTATGGTTGGTGTCCATGAGGGGTCTCACCAGTGGTCCTGTACCAGAAGCAGAGGGATACACAACTGGAATGAGGCCAAGCTCAGAGGCAGGAGGGCAGGCTGAGGCTAGCCGCCTAGGTGGATGACAGGGGTTCAGAGAGGGAGCAGGTCCTTGTAAACCAGTTTCTGGAACAGGAACTGTGGCTAAGGTAGGAGGACAGAACTTAAGAGAGACCTATTTCAGCAACTCATCTCCATCACGGCTGCAAGAGCACCAGTTTCTGCTGCCTCCCAAGAGGATGGCCTGATCCCCCTGTAGCATACCCTCAGGCATGCAGTAGCTTGAACAACTCTATGTCCAGGGGGTCCATGGTTTCTGGCCCCATAAGTGGCTGGACAGGGCAACTAAACCCCATGCAGTCTTCCTTCTTGAATCTTTTTCCTGTGGATACCTCCACACCCCTTTCCCGGCACCAAGTACAGGAAAATGAGGAAAGAAGGGAAAGAGAACAGGGGACCAGGGCACATGTAGTGATAGGGGGGTTGGGCCGAATTTGCATTGCTCCCAGCAATTTTTTTTAAATGTTCTTCTGGTACTTGATTTTGGGTGTTGTAAAGGCATCTGGCCTATCCAGCACCCGGTGACTGTTGTACTGTTTTAATATCTGTTTACAAATAAACCTTTTAGGCCATCAAGAAATGTTATTGCTATCACTCATCACTTGATACAATCATGAGTTGAGATAATAAAGCTAAAAACATGAGCAGGAGCAATTCTGCAGTAGCAAGCAAACACTATTTCTCTACTTACCCAGGTACAGCAATTCACATTTCAATAAATTCTATACGTAATCCCATGCTGCTCCCCAGCTCATTATTCTCATGTCATTCATAATTACATTGCATGAAAATCAAGTTCACACACCTCTCAAGCACTAAATTCTCCACCTACCCCAAACTTAATTAGCCCGATTCTTCCAACAAGCATTTTCATGCTGGTACTATTCCCCCGCTTCCACTGGGCCATGCAAGTCCATAATGTGAGAACACAAAGCATCCCTGACTTCTGTTGCCCTGTTGCAAACAGTTCCCACAGTGGTAGTTGAAAGTGCTGGCCGAGTGTACCAATTCATTGTCCTATCGCTGCCATGGTCCATTCAGAGGGAAATGGCTCACTGGTGGCTTCACAAAGTTTGTGAAAAGCATAGCAAACCACAGTAATATGGATAGCATTGACGACATCCAAATGGGTCTGTATACATCTCCAACATGTATTTTAATCTGCCAAAATCACATTCAATCACCCTTCTACATCTGCTGAGAATGTAGTTAAACCTTTTCCCAGGGCCTCTGAAATCAGGATATGATTTCATAAGGCAAGGCAAAAGGGGCACATGAGTTCCCCAAGAATAATGGTGGAGACTGTAACTCTGTTTATGTCAAATCATCTGGTGGGAATAATGTCACAGCCTGTCCAGGAATGTAGAATCCTGAGCGACGAAAAACTCTGGCATTGTGAACTTTCAAGCCTATTCTGATGTTCATAAATCTGACTCTGTGGTCCACCGTAACAACGGAGTACCACCCTTTGTGGTTTATCTACTCATGTGCTCCTTGAGGAGAGCTAACTATGGGTATTAGTTCCATCAATGACCCCAGCACAGTTAAACTCCATTCTCTCAAAGTCAGCAGTTACCTGTGGAATATCTTTAATGCCCAACACCTTGGGATAAACCACACATCTGACTGCCTCAGATACCTCTGCCATGAAGTTCTCTACAATTTCTAACCCAAACTGGTTGACAATGGACCTGTAGCAATCTGGGGTAGCCAGCTTCCAGACATTTATAGCAACCTGCTTCTGGACTGGCAAGGTGCCCTCAGGTGTGTCTCTTTATGCTGAAGGGTCGGGGCAAGCTGCTCACAAAGCTCCAGAAATGTAGCTTTCTTCATGCAAAAGTTCTGGACTCACTGCTGGTCATCCCAGATCTGCACGGCCATGTGATCACAACAGTCTGTGCTTGTGGTCCTGCACCAGATGCACTGGTCTACAGAGCAGCTATGACAATTGTACTGAGCAGCATCTGCCAGTGTGAGTCTGCCATGCTACTTCTCCTCCATCACAACATCCATTGGATACCTTTGGTGGGACAGAAGCCACCATCAAATTGTCCATCAGCTCCCACGGATGCTCTGCCAGTTTCCTGACACAAGAGCAAAAGCACAGGCAAGAGAAATTCTTCAGAAGTTCTCCATGATGCTGGCTCCGGTAGGTGGGAGCATACAGAGCAAAATGACTGCTTAGCAGGCTGTGTCGGCAGGTCATTCAAACATACAGGATGGGGAATTACATTTTTTCACAGTACATCAATCATATGGCTAGAGCTGCCACATTTCAGGAGGGTTCCAGGGGCTCTCGGATATAGTTGGTCTGACTTGGGTCAGTGCAGTGTGGACGTCAGAGCCCCAGGTTTGAGAAAAAGTCTTAACATAGGATTAAGAAACAGTGTAGATGACATGAGTCAGCTGACTTGAGTTACACTACCTCCGGGCTTACATTGCAGAATAGACATACAGAGTGGGACCAGCGTATGCTGCCTACTGTGAAAAAGAGGAGAGTGGCAGGTTCCAGGGATTCTGAGAGGGAGCAGAGGCCATGTTGGGACCTCTCCATCTAAGGAGGACGATGTAGTGAGTGATGACAGCTTGGTCCTTCTCTACGTATTTTCATACTTTCAGAATGTTTCAGGTTTGGTTTGAGAAGTAGGTAAAAGTTCAGGGGTTTCTGATTTCAACCCACATATCCCATCCTTTAACAGCAACAATAATTAACCTTTGGAACAACTTATGGAAAGATGTGGCGGATTCTCCATCACTTGAAATCTGTGAATCAAGATCAGATGTCTTTAGAAAAGATATGCTCTGACTCAAAGGCCTTGATGCAGGAATTATGAGTAAAATCTTATGTCACATGCTATGCACAAGGATAGACTAGATGATCATTATTGTCCCTTCTGGCCCTAAATAAAATCTATGAATCTTTATTGGATATGGAAGGAAGTTTCAGATCCTGGGTCAAAGGAGCATCTAAATGTGATAACACTTAAAGCATCTGATAGATCTTTAACACTGTAGCTGTCTACATATAGGTTTTTCATTACTACTTGGTCTGCCAAGTGCCATCAGAAATGAAGTGCAAAAAGTAACTATCCATTTCACACAGTAAATAATTTTTTTTCTTGTAATGCCAAATGGCTTTTTTGAGATCATAACTGGTGGAGATAATCTCCATGCCGGATTTTAACATTGAGAGGGAGGAAAACGAAGCAAGAAAGGATACTGTTGTGGTTAGGAGAATGGACATATGAAGGAAGAGTACTGTAGATACAATTCTAATAGGTGATACTTGTGGTAGAATGTCTGGGCCTAATCGGGTAAAGAATGCGAGTGAAGCCAAACAGCAAGAATTAAGATGTTTGTACACCAATGCGAGGAGCCTAGGTAACAAAATGGAGGAACTAGAGTTACTGGTGCAGGAAGTGAAAGCGGATATTATAGAGATAACAGAAACATGGTGGAATAGTAATCATGCCTGGAGTACAGGTATTGAAGGTATGTGCTGTTTAGGAAAGACAGAAATAAAGGCAAAGGTGGAGTAGCAGTATTATAAATCAGCGATGGGGTAGACTGTAAAGAAATAAGAAGGGATGGAATGCATAAGACAGAGTCTGTCTGGGCAAAAATCACATTGGGGAAGAAAGCTACTAGAGCCTCTCCTGAGATAGTGTTTGGGGTGTGCTATAGACCACCGGGATCTGATCTGGATATGGAGAGAGACCTTTTTAATGAAGTAAATACTAATGGGAATTGTGTGATCATGGGAGACGTTAACTTCTCACATATAGACTGGAGGACAAGTGCTAGCAATAATCATAGGGCTCAGATTTTCCTAGATGTGATAGCTGATGGATTCCTTCACCAAGTAGTTGCTGAACCAACAAGAGCGGATGCCATTTTAGATTTGGTTTTGGTGAGTATTGAGGACCTTATAGAAGAAATCGTTGTAGGGGACAAGCTTGGTTTGAGTGATCATGAGCTAATTCAGTTTAAACTAAATGGAACGATAAACAAAAATAGATCTAGAACTAGAGTTTTTTTTTTAAAAGGGCTAACTTTAAAGAATTAAGGAAATTAGGATTGTGATTGTGATTGGACTGAAGTGGATTGGACTGAAAGTGGAAGTGGATTGGACAGAAGAGCTTGGGGACCTAAAGTTGGAGGAAGCCTGGAACTACTTCAAGTCAAAGTTGCAGAAACTATCAGAAGCCTGCATCCCAAGAAAGGGAAAAAAAATCATAGGCAGGAGTTGTAGACCAAGCTCGATAAGCAAGCACCTCAGAGAGGTGATTAAAAACAAGCAGAAAGCCTACCAGGAATGGAAGATGGGAGAGATCAGCAAGGAAAGCTACCTTATTGAGGTCAGAACATGTAGGGATAAAGTTAGAAAGGCCAAACGCCATGTAGAGTTGGACCTTGCAAAGGGAATTAAAACCAATAGGAAAAGGTTTTATAGCCATATAAATAAGAAGAAAACAAAGAAAGAAGTGGGACCGCTAAACACTGAGGATGGAGTGGAGGTTAAGGATAATCTAGGCATGGTCCAATATCTAAAGAAACACTTTGCCTCAGTCTTTAATGAGGTAGGATGACAAATGGGAATGAGGATATGGAGATAGATATTACCACATCTGATGTAGAAGCCAAACTCAAACAGCTTAATGGGACTAAATCAGGGCGCCCAGATAATCTTCATCCAAGAATATTAAAGGAACTGGCACATGCAATTCAAGCCCATTAGCAAGAATTTTTAATGAATCAGTAAACTCAGGGGTTGTACCATATGACTGAAAAATTGCTAACACGGTTCCTACGTTTTAGAAGGGGGAAAAAAGTGATCCGGGCAACTACAGGCCTGTCAGTTTGACATCTGTAGTATGCAAGGTCTTGGAAAAAAATTTGAAGGAAAAAGTAGTCAAGGACATTGAGGTCAATGGTAGTTGGGACAAAATACAACATGGTTTTACAAAAGGTAGATCATGCCAAACCAACCTGATCTCCTTCTTTGAGAAAGTAACAGATTTTTAGACAAAGGAAACGCAGTGGATCTAATTTACCTCAATTTCAAGGCATTCGATACAGTTCCACATGGGGAATTATTAGTTAAATTGGAAAGGATGGAGATCAATATGAAAATTGAAAGGTGGAAAAGGAACTGGTTAAAGGGGAGACTACAATGAGTCATCTTGAAAGATGAACTGTCAGGCTGGAGGGAGGTTACTAGTGGAGTTCCTCAGGGATCGGTTTGGGGACCAATCTTATTTAATCTTTTTATTACTGACCTTGGCACAAAAAGTGGGAAAGTGCTAATAAAGTTTGCGGATGACACAAAGCTGGGAGGTATTGCTAACACAGAGAAGGACCGGGATATCATACAGGGAGATCTGGATGACCTTGTAAACTGGAGTAATAGTAACAGGATGAAATTTAATAGTGAAAAGTGCAAGTTCATGCACTTAGGGATTAATAACAAGAATTTTAGTTATAAATTGGGGACATGTCAGTTGGAAGTAACAGAGGAGGAGAAGGACCTCGGAGTATTGGTTGATCACAGAGTGACTATGAGCCACCAGTGTGATATGGCTGTGAAAAAAGCTAATGCGGTCTTGGAATGCATCAGGCGAGGTATTTCTAGTAGAGATAAGGAGGTGTTAGTACCGTTATACAAGGCACTGGTGAGATCTCATCTGGAATACTGTGTTTAAGAAGGATGAATTCAAACTGGAACAGGTACAGAGAAGGGCTACTAGGACAATCCAAGGAAAGGAAAACTTGTCATATGAAAGTAGACTCAAAGAGCTTGGCTTGTTCAGCCTAACCAAAAGAAGGCTGAGGGGAGATATGATTGTTCTCTATAAATATATCAGAGGTTTAAATACCAGGGAGGGAGAGGAATTATTTGAGCTCAGTACCAATGTGGACACAAGAACAAATGGATATAAACTGGCTATTAGGAAGTTTACACTTGAAATTAGATGAAGGTCTCTAACCATCAGAGGAGTGAAGTTATAGAACAGCCTTCCAAGGGGAGTAGTGGGGGAAAAGACATATCTGGCTTCAAGACTAAGCTTGATAAGTTTATGGAGGGGATGGTATAATGGGATAGCCTAATTTTGGCAATTAATTTGTCTTTCACTACTAGCGGTAAATATGCCCAATGGCTTGTGATGGGATGTTAGATGGGGTGGGATCTGAGTTACTACAGATAATCCTTTCCTGGATGTCTGGCTGGTGAGTCTTGCCCACATGCTCAGGGTTTACCTGATTGCCATATTTGGGGTCGGGGAAGGAATTTTCCTCCAGGGCAGATTGGCAGAAGCCCTTGGGGTTTTTCACCTTCCTCTGTACCATGGGGCACGGCTCACTTGCTAGAAGATTCTCTGCACTTTGAAGTCTTTAAACCATGATTTGAGGACTTCAGTGGCTCAGACACAGGTTTGATACAGGAGTGAGTGGCTGAGATTCTGTGGTCTGCATTGTGCAGGAGGTCAGGCTAGATGATTACAATGGTCCCTTCTGATCTTAAAATCTATGATTCTATGAGATCGGAATTCTGTCAGATGTAACCCTTTTGATGTTAAGACGGGAAGAAAGGTTTGTAACTTAGCAAAAGTTTATGCAAGACAGGAGAAGGTAGGGCACTTTTACAGAGAGCATTGCATAGTGACATGCCACCACACCATTTCTTCTCTGGGTAGCTTTTGTTGAGTCGTATCTATCACCAATGCACAGATGAATCAGCTGATTTTCCTCACAGACTTTCAGCTGGATAGTATATGGGGCCCAGTAGAATTTCCTATGCTTTGCAGTCATTTGCTCACTCTGACTGAAACTTGAAATACACATTTCTAGTCTAGACGCTAGGAATACTCATCACCCCACAGACATAAATGCACATTCCTCCACCCACACACAGAATGGAGTTTGAGTCACCAGAGCCTGAAATGAAACTTGAGCCCTATATTATTTTATTTGGTAACATAGGAATGTGAATTTAAAACAATGTCTTTCCCTTCTCTCTAACTCCTCTCCTGCTGCTCCTAGAGCAGCTGCTTTTCAAACTTCAGAGTGACTCCCTCTTCAGGTATAAGGGCTATGCTGTGAATGGGGGAGAATTTCAATCAGTCACAGGTGATGTAACCCTTGGGAATTGTTCCCCCCATGCAAGGGTTTTCAGGTGTGTAACTGCAGTCCATACATCACAGTGCATAACATCATAATAGGGTTTGCTCATCTGGCATCAGAGCATCTTCAGCCTTTGATTTGCTATTCCCTCACCTGTGGCACCACTCATATACAGCACTCTGATATGAGGGATGCTTTTAAACCAAAACCCCAACACCTCCTGCACCAGAAAAGTACAGATCTAAACTACTGGAGATAAAGTCTTTGCTTTTGTAAAACAAAACTGTGCCAATTTTTATGCCAGAAGAGAATTTGGCCTTTCATCTCGGTCTTGCATCATAGCAGCCACATTACCTATATGGCTGTATTACATCAGGCGAGCAGGGGCTGTCTTCACAGCAATTTCCAATCCTTGTGTATGAATTTGCCAGTGAAGACATAGGATGATCCACTCCCTGAAATCTTAATTTGTTGTTCTACTTTTTTCACCCCCACCATGATCCCTTGTGACGGCCACAAATGCAAAGCTTCAAATACCTCCCCCCTCCACCCTGTACAATCAAAATAGAGAGAACAAAAGACTTAAACCACCTTGATTAGATACATCCAGTTTCCCCTGCAATCACAGGAAGTTGGTCTTGTAGAACCCCCCTAGCTCAAGTAATCCTAACATGATCACAGGATAACTGGGTGAGAAACCAAATTTTCTGCCCATATTCAGTAGGGGAAATTCCTTTACAAGCACACTGTTGCCAGTCTGTTACATCTGTACATATGACCCCAAACCACCATGATTTGGCATCTGATTCCATTTATGCTTCTTTGAAGGGGGTCTCTTTTCCCTGCGAGACTGTTTGATTAAAAATCAAACAGCAACATTTCTTTTCTCCAGGGGTCCCTGATTCTACTTATTCTACAAAGATTAATTGGCTGTATGCGGCAGAACCATCATGACATTTTCATTGGCCATTAATAAGTAAAGAGGTGTTAATAGACAGCAGGCTTTAGGAATCATTTTGAGACAGGAAAAGAACAGAACAAAACACAAAAGAAAAAACAAGAAAAGGTAAAATAAATATCTTCAAAACCAAAAGAAACAGTAGAAAAACACAAGACCTTGAACTTCATAGAGAGAGAAACCATCAGTTAATAATTTGGCTTGACCCTTTCTGACAGTTCTTTTGCGTATGTGGCAGCAATGCTTGGGGAAAACATAAAACATAAAACAAAAAACCCAACAACCTACAACAGTGATTCATTTTTTTCCATGCTTGAAAACATTGATGAAAGTGTTTAAGTTGTCAGGACTAAATGACAACCTTAATGTTGAAAAAGATTTGGTACATTGTGTGTTGGTCTGATAAACTGATGTAATTGAGGTGTAAAATGATTGATTGTTTTTTGTTCTGCAAAAGAACCTTATGCCAACCATAGGCAATGTCCCATATGGGCAGGGCAGCTCTGCAACTGCAGAGAATTGAATAATAGAACTCAATGGGCTAGTACTCATGAGCTAAGCAGGGGTGGGATTGGTCAGTACTTAGATTAGAGAACTCAATTGTGATGGGGTATACAAACCCTACACTGGGCCTGAAGGGGCTAAAAGGCAATAGTGGGCTCAGGTACCCTCCTGAACATGCTCTAGATGGAGAAGTGGGTTAAAAGGAACTGAGAAGCCCAGGCACAGAGGTGGACAGGTTGCAGGAGAGAGAAATCCTTCTTCAGGAAGCCAGACAGCAGGCTGAGTTTGAGAGGGGATCAGAGAGTGGGTAAGGTCCACAGGCTTGAGAACCAGCAAATTCTTGCTCCTTTTGACTCTTTAAGTGACTGACTGGACTTCAGGGGCCATGCCCCAAACTAAAGGGTCATATAAGTAGGAAGTAGCCCAGAGCAGCAATCAGACTCACTGTATGGAGGACCCTTCCAGTGCTGGTTCCCACCTCGTCCTGGACTGGGACCTGGTGGAGATAGAAGGCCACATTCCCCTTACCACATCCCTTTTGGGGGCCAAGGCCCAGCTGCAGGTGAAAAGCCAAAGATTCCCAGCTTAGGGTCAGGGACAGGCACGTCTAGTGTTCTTTTAGAGAAGGCAAAGAGCTGGAAGTCAGGTGCACTAACCACTAGGTTTTTCAGAAGGTCAGGCAGCCTCTCACACCATTGGAAACCTAGGTACTGAAGGAAGTGACTCTAGAGGTGGCACTCTTCTCACACCCTAGAATGAAGGGTCACAGTTTTACTGAGGATGCTGTCTTTCAGAGGAGAATACCTGTATTATGTTGTGGCCTACCTCAAAATTGTCTATTATTCCCTCAGACATCTTGGCTAAATTCTAAGGTAGTTAATTATATTCTGCTCATGCTTTACTCTCATGGTATTTTCAGCTGGACATAGTGGGCCAAGTTCTCTGCCTGCATAACTCCATTGACTATAGATGTTGACATTTCAATGGTGGGTGAAATGAGCCATATATGGTGTATGAATTTCATGTCACTAGGAGAGGGGCATTGGCTGCTTGGCCGGCTGACCCACCATGTGGGATCTAGGAGCACAACTAACCCCCGCCAGCTAGTGTGTGCGTGCTGTAGCTGGCCAGAGGCACTAGTCAGAGGTGCATCCTCCTTGTCAGAGAAACAATAAGCATGCTCCCATAGGTCTGTCCTATTCCAGAAGGATGGTTCTTGGATCGTAACAACATCTGGTACAGCTCTACTTCCCACACTACAATGCTCCTAACAGTACCGACAGGAATTTATGCACAGCAGATACAAGACATATAATACATATATAGATGATCCCTTTATTGGACTGAGTAAGTAATGTAACTTCCTGCTAGAAATGAAATGAAATATAGTCAGTGGTAAAAAGAATTCTAATTGTCACCATTTATCGTTTTTAATTAAATATTAAAATACAATAAAAATCCCATTACTTTTTTTAAAGCTATGCTTGAAGGTTTTAGACAAAAGGGGGATTTTTTGAGATCTGTAAGAGAAATTTTTAAGTACATTTTAATTTTAATGCAGTGTTTCAGAGAAGGGACTGGATGGCTCAGGAGATTGGTAATGTGAAAAACAGCTTTATCTAGGTTGCCAGTTCAAATCTGCTTCAGAGATGCTACAAACAATGTTAGCATGAAAACCTGTTTGCTGTGAACCAGTGGGCATGTGAACACTGCAGCTGGAAGTGAGCCTCCTACCCTAGGTAGACAGACTCAAGCCAGCATGCTAAAAATTGTGTGGATGTTGCAGTTTGGATGGCAGCTCAGGCTCTCACGCCCACCTGACCCCTGCGTCCGAGCTGGGGTAGCTAGTCCAGGTCTCCTCTGGATCTAGAACATCTATACGCTGCTATTTTTAGGGCCCTAGTTTGAGCTGAACTAGTGCGAGTCTCCCTATCCAGGCTGGGAGACTCACTAACAAGTTGCACCTCACATGGTAAAATCTCTAGTGGTCACGTTAAAAGTTAACCGTTTAAAAGCTGTTTGGTAGCCTATAAGAGCTATGTTGGTGCTCCTAGTTCAGATTCCAGTTATACATTGCATAAAACTTATGACGCCATTGATTTGACTGGCACACTTGCTAGCAGTAAAGAGGGTGGAATTCTCCATGGTCTCCCATGTTACTCCTAGGCTAGATATACAGTAGGATCACTTTGCCAGTGTAGGAATACAGTATACTATATTGGCAAAGCATGCAAAGTGTGAACAGAGCTTATATGGGCAAAGTTTCACTTTTGCCAGCATAGCTTAGTCTAGTTCCCCAGAAGTGAAGTGAACTATAGTGGCAAGTGTGCAGTTTCACCACTATATCTAGCCCATGAAAGCTTATGCCCAAATAAATTTGTTAGCCTCTAAGGTGCCACAAGGACTCCTCGTTGTTTATATTAGGGCCTTCTACCAACACTGCTATGTTGGTCAGGGATCACAGCTCATCGCACCCTGACTGACATAGTTATGCCAGCAAAAGTATGTAGTTCAACCTGGCCCTAGAGCTGGTTCCCTCCAAGTCAGGATTGAGGTACATAAAGGACAGCACAGGGGAAGCTTCCTCAGTTTGCTGTCCTTGATGTATCTGTTTTGTGGAGAAGCAGAAGTATTCAGTCTCCAAGACTGTCAATCCAGCACCATCAATTAGCACTGAATTCACTTTAAAAGGTTGAGAAGAGTCAGTTGCTGTAGATACAATGCATGAGGGCACAGATTTATCTAGGACTTGTCTTACTACAGTAACAACTAAAAAGAAGACCATGTATCACAGAGCTCATTATATAGATGTCTCTGGAACAGAACAACCCTCGGTGACATATTCAGGTGTGTAGAAACTTAAGGCAAACACAAGAAACTGATTATCTCAAAATGTGTCATCATAGGCTATGTCTATACTGTGAGCTAAGGGTGTGAGCCCCCATCTCATATACACATACTTGCGCTGGCTTTTGTTGAGCTAGAATGAGCATAGATAGCAGCATAGGTAGGAGCACTGGAGGCATGGCTAAGCTATGCCGAGTACATAACCACTGGTTTTCAAGTGGGTTTCTACTTGGTATGGCTTAGCTGTGCCTCTGCTGCTGCTATCTGTGGTACCATGACTACGCTGCTATCTATGCTTGTGTTAGCTCAAGGAAAGCCAGTGTACATGAGCAGGGCAATCCCACCCTTAGGCTGTAGCACAGACACAGCCTTAGACTACAGAGTGCCCGGGAATGACTATTTAAATAAGGAAAAGGAGGAAGAGCAAACAGATATTTTTGGGAGGAAGGATGGACTAGTGGTCAAAGCATAGGACTGGGAGTCATGAAAGGTAGGCTCTTTCCCAGACAGGTCACTTCCTCAGTTATAAAGCGGGATTAAAATGCACTTTTCACTCCTGTGATAGTGTCTATTAGGTGTCTGGGCACGTCTGTGATAGTGTGTGGGGAAGTTACCCTGCTCCTAGAAGAAAAGGAGTGAGAGCAGCTGAGGGAGGCTGGTTGAGTAGTAGCCACAGCTGTGGCTACACCCAATCAGGTCACAGCTGGCCCCGACATAAGAGCTAAGAGAGGCACTGGGTCAGTCTCATTCCAGCCCTGACATAAGAAGGGTTTAGCTGCCTGGGAGCACCAGGTACAAGGGCAGGCAGAGCTGGGGAGCTCAGGCCAGGTGTGTTCTCAGGCTGAGTCCTAGCTAGAGGCCAGGGGAAGTACTGGGGCTGCAGGGAAAGGCAGCAGGTCCAACCCCCTTGCCAATGATGAGTGGCCATTACAGACTGCAGTTTGCCCCAGTGAGAGGGGACTAGATGATGACTGGCAATAGTCACTTAGGCAAGGTGGGTACAAAGCAGTTGTTTCTCTGGCTATTAGCCTTCATGTGTTCATTCAAAGCTCCTGTGATTTGGGAAGCAACATCTGGCTCCCATTTTCCAGAAGGGAACTGAAAGGATGTAAACTTGGAGTCAGAATTTACTCACTGCACATATCTCCCTCGTCCTCTCCCTCTGCGCAGTCTCTGATGAAATCACATGCCTGCCCCAGTTTGATTTCTGTTCCATTCCAACAGCTGAAGGAACCCTGTAGGGCCATTTTGGAGCCAGAAGGAGATCCTAGAGAGAAGGAAAATAAGTCAATTAAGACTGCTGCATTACCCTCTTTTCCACATCCCTACTGCAGTGTCTGCTGGGATCCCAATCACATGGTCATAGAATCATGGACGTTAGAGATGCAGAAGACCTAATGGATTACCCACTCCACCCCTCTGTAAATATAAGAACGTTCCCAGCAGTGCATATCATCATGACAGAGGATTAGCAGTTCTGCCCTTTCTTACCTTCTCAGTCATGGTCACCATAGTGTATTCATTACGTTAGAGCAGCTTCTGTTTTCTCCTAATGCCCAACAGTCCACGTTAAGTACTAGATGGGTACAGTTCTCAAGGAATTTTCAGTGTTTTTGTGTGGGGGGAAGAGCTGATACTTTAGAAAAAAGGTTGAATTCTTACAGTTTGTGTTGCTGTACTTCTGAAAAATGTGGTATGTCAAACAATACACAGCATGGGTTTTTAATTGCGTGCAAATTTTGTGCTACCTTGACAGCCCTGAAGATTGAGGTGCTTTCTCTGAAGCTCAGGAATAGTAAAGGGATGCAAACAGCGTGAACTTCTTCTATATCATCCAGCCAGTATGCCTAACCTATGACATGGAGGCATCATACCTCTAGGAGCTGGAAGATAATTTAGCATCAGTTGTCCTGATCAATCCTTGCCTCTCTCTCCTCTCCTTCCCGACAGCAGAGAGTACCAACAAGGAAGCCAACTGTGATGTGAACCACCATTTACTGGGAAAATCATCAGCTCATTTCATATGAGCCAAACAGTGTTTGGACAATAATGGCTTTTAGTTAGTGCTGAGCTCACTGCAAGATTTTATAGCCTAATGAATTCCCCTTCAGACATCCAGACAATGTATGTCTGATGTATGAGGCAACTTGGCCACCATAAAGTAGAACTGATGATAATGGTGGTACTGAAGTTGTGAATTAATGTACATTCCTTGTTTAAGATTTTAGTTACCATATACCCTACATCCTAGTCAGCAAGCGTGTCGAATTATTCTAAAGAAACTTATCAATCATCTAGCCTGCTTTAAGTATCCTTATTTTACCACATCAGTATTAACAACTTGCAAGCAGAAGGGTCCAAAGAGAAGATGGTGAGTCAAATTTTGCTCTCATTTATACTAGTGAGTACCTCCCAAATATTACTAGTAAATCCAGAGCTATGCCAGCAGTTAAACTCTATTAACTTCCACGGCGATAATCCTGATTTACACAGGTGGGTCAAAGCAGAACCTAGCCTGCTGTCTATTGGATTCACTTCCCTCATTGCTGCAAAGCAGGAACATAGCATGGATGGGCCTGGAGCACCAGACTGGGAGTCAGAAGACCAGGGTGCCATTCCTGTATTTGTCATCAATTTGCTTTGCAACTTTAAGAAAGTCATTTACCATCTCTGTGCTTCAGTTTCACCATCTGTAAAATGAGGATATAATGACCTCCTTCGTAAAGTGCTTTGAGATCTGGAGATAAAATCAGAAAGGCTAAGGCTCAAAATGAATTACAGCTAGCAAGGGACATAATAGGAAAGAGGAAGAGGTTTGTTAAATACATTAGGAGGAAGAGAAAGATGAAAAAAACTGTAGGTCCTCTACTTAGTGGGAAAAAAGAGCTAATAAGTGATGACAAATCAAAAAGGCTGATATGGTCAATGCCTACTGTGCTTCTGTTCTCACTAAAAAGATTAATGGTGACCAGAAACTCAACACAATTAATATTAACAACAAGGGGAAAAGAACATAAGCAAAAATAGGGAAGAATTATCTAAAGAATATTTAGATAAGGTATATATATTCAAGTCAGTATGGCCTGACATCATGCAGCCTTAGGTACTTAAGAAACTAGCTGAAGCAATCTCAGAACTGCTAGCAATTATCTGTGAGAACTCATGGAGCATGGGAGAGGTTGCAGAGGACCAGGAAAGAGCAAACTTACCACCTGTCTTTAGAAAGGGGAACAAACAGAGCTAGGAAATTATAGACCAGTCATCTTAACTTTGATATGTGGAAAAATACTGGAATAAATTATTAAAAAACAAATTTGTAAGCATGTAGAGGATAACAGGGTTATAAGGAATAGCCAGCACAGATTAATCAAGAACAAATCATGCCAAACCAACCTAATTTCCTTACTGGCCTAGTGGATCGGGAAGCAGTAGATAGGATCTCTTGATTTTACTAAAGCTTTTGACACAGTCCCACATGACAGTCTCATGAGCCACCTAGGGAAATAAGTTCTAGATGGAAATACTATACAGTGGTTGCTATATTCAAAGAGTTGTTATCAATGCAATGGCTTGCTGTCAAACTGGTAGGGTGTGCCTAGTGGGGTCTTGAATGGGACAGTCCTGGAGCTGATACTATTCAATATTTTCATTAATGGCTTGGATAATGGAGTGGAGAGTATGGTTATAAAATTTGCAGATACCACCAAGCTGGAGGTGAGGGGTTTACAAGCACTGTGGAGGACAGGATCAGAATTCAAAACAACTTTGATAAATTAGGGAATTGGTCTGAAATCAACAAGATGCAAGTCAATAAAAACAAGTGCAATGTACTTCACTTAGGAAAGAAAAATCAAATGCAAAACTACAAAATGGGAATAACAGGCTAAGGAGTAGTACTGCTGAAAAAGACCTGGGGGTTATAATGGATCACAAACTGAATGAGTGTCAACAATGCGATGCACTTGCAAAAATGGCTAGTATCATTCTGGCATGTTTTAACAGAAGTGCCATATGTAAGACACAGGAGGTAACTGTCCCATACTACTTGGCACTGTTGAGACCTCAGCTGGAGCACTTTGTTCAATTCTGGGCACAAAGTTTCAGGAAAGAAGTGGATAAACTGGGGAGAGCCTAGAGGAGAGCAACAAATGTTAGGGCAGATTTTCTAAATATCTTATGAGCAAACATTCAAAAATGCTGGGCACGATTCATTTTGAGAAAGAAGACTGAGCGATGCCTTGATACTAGCCTTCAAATATATTAAGAGCTGTTATAAAGAGGACCATGATCAATTGTTCTGCATTTCCACTGAAAGGAGAACAAGAAGTAATGGGCTTAATCTGCAGCAAGGGAGATTTAGATTAAATATTAGGAAAATTTTTCTAACCATAAGGATAGTTAAGTTCTGGAGCAGGTTTCCAAGGGAGGCTTTTAAGAACAGGCTGGACAAATACCTGTCAGGGATAGTCGAGATTACTTGGTCCTGCTTCAGTGTAAGGGACTGTACTTGATGACATCTCTAGGTCCCTTCCAGCCCTTCATTACTATGAAATAAGATCTATAAGAATAAAGTATTATTATTCTGTATTGTAATGAAGCAGCTGTATAGTACTGCTATGCTGTAAAACAGCTTTCAGAGGACTGAATAACTTCTTTTGAAACTACAAGGGGAATTGAGGTTGGCAGAACATTTATTTACCAAAGTGAAAATCTGGCCAGGACACCAAGGTCAATGCCCCAATTGTTGCAAACATGCAGTGAGTTCTTTAATGGACTAGAAGTGACCATTACCTATTGTGCCCCTATTAGTTCAAGCTCAGGGGGGAAAAAACAAACAAACAATCTACTGAGTTAGTTCTTGTAGCACTTGCATTTGGTTGTTGGGTTTTTTTTTGTTTGTTTTTTTGGTGGGGTTGGGGAATTTCCACCCAAGAAATGGCTAACCTTAAGCTTCTTAGCATATGAGAGCTGACTACCTCATTGCCCTGGATGAGCAGGCTAAAAGCACAGCATGCCTATCATGGCTGTCTAACAAGTCAATATATTGCTCATTATTATACAATATACCACACACCACCTTTTGCTCCAGTGGCCTTTTTAAAAGAAGCTTCAGATAACATTTCTGTGCATCTTTTTTGGAATCTAAATCTGAAGCCCAGGTCTCCTACCTCCTAAAGAAATACAAGTCTGCAGTTTGTGCTCTGCATGAGTGAAACATGCAATCCACTTTCCAACTTCAAATACCAGTAGCTCAAAATATAGTCGTGCTTCTTTCTGTAAAGGGATACTCCTAAACACTTGTATAGTACATTTTTTACAAGGACCACAAAGAGCTTTACAAAAATGGTTACCTACTATTATTTACAGATGGGGACACTAAGGCATACAGAAGTGAAGTAACTTCACTGAGTCAGTTCAATATAATGAATCAACAGCAGAGTCAGAAAGAGAACCCAGGTCTCCTGATCAGGGCCACCGAGAGTGGGTTCGGGTCCCAGTGAAAAAATTTTTTCGGGCCCCCCAGCAAGGGCAGACCGGCTAAACAGGGCTGACTAAGCCAGGCCCAGGGCCCCCTTCTGGACTGCCGGGCCTTGGTAAATTGTACCGGCTTTCTCCCCCATCGGTCCTGCTCCCAATCTATCTAATCAAGAGGAAGAACTACTGCTGCTTTAGTGTCTGCACCACCCTAAGGTCATCCATCATGTCAGCTCTCTTACGAGCTATCTTCTGACTGCAACTCCCAGTCTGAATATAAAGTCTGAAGTATTACAAACATAATCCTATGCAAAAGGAATGATCACAAGAGTGAAATGCCTGCAAGCTGCATGGAAACTATTTTAATATACCATAACAGAGGCTCAAACTAAATGTACATCCCAAATTTAAAAAAAAAACAAAAAACAAAAAAACAGTAAGAGGAACCAAAAAATGCCACCATGGCTATAATAGCAGAGTAAAAGAGGTGGTTAGAGACAAAACTGGAGGTCAAATTCCACTGAAGAAAAGAGAAAGAAGAGAAAGAAGCAAGTCAAGCATAAAAGTATAATTAGGAAGGCAAAAAAAGAATTTGAAGAACAATTAGCAACAGATAAAAACTAACAAAACATTTTTTTAAGTACAGCTGCAGCAGGAAGCCTGTCTAACGATTAGCATGGTCTCTGGATGATAGAGATGCTAAAGGAGCACTCAAGGAAGGTAAGGCCATTCTGGAGAAACTGAATGAATTCTTTGCATCAGTCTTCACTGAAGAGGATGTCAGGGAGATTCCTGTACCTGATTCATTCTTTTTGGATAATACATCCGAGGAACTGTCCCAGACTGAGGTGTCAGTAGAGGAGGTTTTGAAACAAATTTATAAATTAAACAGTAATAAATCACCAGGACCGGATGGCATTCACCCAACAGGTCTGAAGGAAATCATATGAAATTGCAGAACTACTAACGGTGGCATGTAACCTATCACTTAAATCAGCCTCTGTACCCGATGACCAGTGGATAGCTAATGTAACACTGATTTTTTTTTTAAAGGCTCTAGAGGCAATCCTGGCAATTACAGGCCAGTAAGCATAACTTCAGTACCACGCAAATTAAACTATAGTAAAGAACAGAATTATTCTACACGTAGATGATCATGATATACTGGAGAAAGGTTAACATGGCTTTTATAAAGGGAAATCATGCCTCACCAATGTATTAGAATTCTTTCAGGGTGTAAATAAATATGTGGACAATTGTGATCCAGTGGATAGAAGGTACTTGGACTTTGAGAAAGCCTTTGACAAGATCCCTCATCAAAGGCTCATAAGCAAAGCAAGCACCCATGTTATAAGAGGGAAGGTCCTCTCATGGATTAGCAACTGGTTAAAAGATAGGAAAGGAAGTGTAGGAATAAATGGTCAGTTTTCAGAATGGAGAGAGGTAAATAGTGGTGTCCCCAGGGCGTCTGTACTGGGACCAGTGCAGTTCAATATATTCATAAATGATCTGGAAAAGGTGGCAAAGTGTACACATTATACAAAATTATTCAAGATAGTTATGTTGAAAGCTGACTGTCAGGGCCGGCTCCAGGGGTTTTGCCGCCCCTAGCAGCAAGCGCAGAAAAAAAAAAAGCCGCGATAGCGATCTGTGGCAATTCAGCGGAAGGTCCTGTGCTCCGACCGGGAGTGAGGGACCCTCCGCCGAATTGCTGCCGAATACCTGGACCTGCCGCCCCTTTCCGGAGTGGCTGCCCCTGCTTGATAAGCTGGTGCCTGGAGCCAGTCCTGCTGACTGTGAAGAGTTACAAAGGGATCTCACAAATCTGAGTGACAAGACCAGAAAATGGCAGATGAAAATTCAATGTTGAGAATGCAATGTAATGCACACTGGAAAAAATAATCCCGACTATACAGGTAAAATGACAGCATCTAAATTAGCTGTACCACTCAAGAAAGGTCTTCGAGTCATAGTGGATATTTCTCTGAAAACATCTACTCAGTGTGCAGCCACAGTCAAAATAGCTAACAGTATGTTAGCAACCATTAAGAAATGGATAAATAAGACATAAAATATCATAATGTCACCATATCAATCCATGGTAGGCCTACACCTTGAATACTGCATGCAGTTCTGGTTGTCCTATCTCAAAAGATATTTTAGATTTGGAAAAAAAGTACAGAAAAGGGCAACAAAACTGATTAGGGGTCTAAAATAACTTCCACGAGAGGAGAAACTTAAAAGGCTGATTTTCCAGCTTAGAAGAGACATGACTACGGGGTGATATGATAGAGGTCTATACAATCATGAATGGTGTAGAGAAAGTGAATAGGGAAGTGTTATTTACCCCTTCACATAACACAAGAGCCAGGGGTCACCCAATGAAATTAATAGACAGCAGGTTTATAAACAAATGAAAGTACTTCACGCAACACACAGTTAGCCTGTGGAACTCGTTGCCTGGGGATGTTGTGAAGACCAAAAGTGAAAGTGGGTTCAAAAAAGAATTAGATAAGTTCATGGAGGATAGGTCCATCAATGACTATTAACCAACATGGTTGGGGACACAACCCCATGCTCTGGGCGTTGTTAACCTCTGACTGCCAGAAACTCAGAGTGGATGATATGAGATGAATCATTCAATAATTGCCCTGTTCTGTTCATTACTTCTGAAGCATCTCCATTGGCCACTGTCAGAAGACAGGATACTGGTTTAGATGCACCATTGGTCTGACCCAATATTGCCACTCTTATGTTTAATGAGAAAGGGTAGAATACGCTGTGGTACGTTAAAGTGGAACAAATCTCTGCTTGTACTGCACTGTCAGTCTTACGTATGTAGAAAGGAACAGCATATCTAATTCAATGTACAAGCATGTGATGTGAAAGGCTATGGATTTTAGAAGTGTCTATGAAACAAGGACTGTTCAAATGTTTGTGTCTCCCTTACACTCCCAAGGAAAAGGCCTTATACTGCTTTGAAGCAACAATTAATTTCCTACCAATGTTATCAGGAGTTGTGCTATATAGCCAACAACTATAGCTCAGTCACCACCATTTCTTACATCTGACAGGTGTTGCTAGCTTCTGTGACATGGACTGGTGCATCTCAGTCTAGTTCCTGGTGGATAAGTGCCAAAATGATTTACCATCTCACCCTTGCAGTTGATCTGTACATCAGGGTTGGGGCAGTGGCTACAGGAAGCTTGCACTGTTGCTTTCTTTATCTCTCCTATTCTGTGGATAAAGAGAGTTCAGTCTCCAGGGCTCTCAGTCCAGCATGAGGACTATATTCCTGTATAATGTCTCTAAACAAAAGCTAACTGTTGTAATGACTGTATTGTTTCTGATGTTTACATGACAAGGATTTGTAAACTTGTTTAAAAACTTCCTAATAAATAGTTAAAAAAAAAAAAAGCAGTGAAGATGCAGTAGCACAGGCTTTAGCATGGGCTGTACATGCCTGCCCAGAATCCCGGATAAGTATTTGCATTGCTAGCCTGTGCCAGGGTCTATGCCCATGCATCTTCTCTGGTATTTTTAGTTGTGCTAGGCAGATTAAAGCTAGCATGGGTATGCTAACCCAATTTCACCTCTGATTGCAATGTAGACATTCTAAAAATGGCTTGCCCTGGGCCATTTGCTTTTTGCTTCAGCTCTGCCTTCTTTACCCCTGCTCCTCCTGTCTCCACACAATATCCTGCTTACAAAAGAGCTGTGTGGAAAGCAAGCCCTGATCCTGCCTGGGGAAAGTCCTATGATAGTTAAACTACAGTATTTACCAATTATGTAAACTGGAGCTGTGCATCCAAAAATGAAAACCAGCTTGAAGCAGCCATGTATGAGTGTAACAGGCTTGAACATCTCACCACAATTGTTACAGTGAGAGGTCGCCTCCAAAAAGCCTATTCTCCGGAAGCAACATGATGGGCAGTTGCTTCCAGAGCATAGGAGGGCTGGCTGCTTTCCCCAGAGGCTAACTCTCTCCTGCTACCTGGATTCCAGCCCCAGAGCATGGGATTTACTAGGCTGCTATCACAATGAAATGGCATTAACAATGAATGGGGTTAGGAATAACGCTATGCACATAACTGGCTTTTTTGGTTTGCTGGCTGTTCAAAAAATAAAAATGATCAGGGGAAAAAAAAATCAGTTTCAGACCATTCGCAAACAAACATTTTTCAGTGTTTTAATTGAATCAAAAAGTTTTTTAAAAAGTAGTTTGGTGTTAAACAACATGTTTTGTTTGACTCTGTAAATGGACATGGCTATTTTGGAGAACCTCTCTGGCCAGTTATGGCTCTACTGAAACCTACCTCTGTTTCCCCTTCGATAAAGTAACAATGATGTCACTTTAACAGCCCAGTCAAGGAGAAGCCAAAGTCTAATTAACTTCACTGCATCTCTATTTAATAAAGCACTCTGAGAAGAGCACTTGAACAGTGAGTTAAGCTCCTACCTTGGGGCCCAGAGAAAACTTAAATGTCCCAAAATCATATTTTTTGGGTCTGGTCAGATCAATCCTCAGGAGCTGGGGCAAGAATTTTCCCTTGCCAGTTGTGCAGCTTCTTCCCAGCCCACCCTGCTTGTCTTTACTGGCTTTTGGCTTCCTCTAACAGTGGCTCTTTCAGCTGCAGGATTCCAGGTTTCTCTGCTGCCTGGAGAGCTTTGCAGCCCCCCTCCTTCATCTTGCAGTTTCCTGGTTTTCTGGATAATAGGGTGTCATAAACAGATAGTTAAGGGTTAATGTCTCTGGTACCTGTAAAGGGTTACAAGTAGTGAACCTGGACCACCTGACCAGAGAACCAATCAGAAAAGAAGATGCTTTCAAATCTCGGTGGAGGGAAGTCTTTGTTTTGTGTTGTTTGTTTTGTCTGTTGTTCTCTCTGGGTTCTGAGAGTAACCAGACGTACCTACAGGCTCTCTAATTTTCTATTCAGATAGTAAGTACCAGTAGAAGACGGTTTAGTCTTTTTGATTGTTTTCTTTATTTGCAAATGTGTATTTTGCTGGAAGGATTTTAATTTGTATTTGTGCTAGGAGGAAGGCTTCTCTCTAGTGTCTATAAGCTGAAAGACCCTGTACCCTTACCATCTTAATTACAGAGTCAACTTTTCTTTTTAAGACCTGATTGATTTTTTCCCCTTGTTGAGGCTCAAGGGAATTGAGTCTGTACTCACCAGGGAATTGGTGGGAGACAGGGAGAGAAAGAGGAGGGGGGAAGGTGCATTTCCCTTTGTTGTAAGATTCAAGGAGTTTGAATCACAGTGATCTTCCAGGGTAACCCAGGGAGGGAAAGCCTGGGAGAGGCAACAGTGGGGGAAAGGGTTTACTTTCCTTGTGTTAAGATCCAGGGGGTCTGGGTCTTACAGTGCCCAGGGAAGGTTTTGGGGGGACCAGAGTGTACCAGGCACTCCAAGTCCTGGTTGGTGGCGGCACTACAGCATCTAAGCTGGTAATTAAGCTTAGAGGAATTCATGCTGGTACCCCATCTTTTGGACTCTAAGGTTCAGAGTGGGGATTTATACCATGACATAGGGAATCAGCCCTCTTTAGCCAGCTAGTTAAGTCCCACATCACCCTCCCAGGTGTGGTGGGTGGGGCTAATGGATTGGGACAGGGCTGACCAGCTGCAGCCCTTAGGTCCTTAAGGGGAAGACCACCTTCTACAGACAGACCCAAAATGAAACATTTCATTTGTGCTTTTCAAAACTTTTTGCTCTTTATTTTTTAAGGAAATTGCAGAAATTTCAAAATGAACCATCATTCCAAATTGAGAAAAACAAAACATTTTATTTCAAAAATGTTGAAACTAAATGATTCAAATTTTTTAAAGATTTTTTTCTAATCAAAACTATTTGGTGAATTCAACATATATATTTTGGTTGACCTGAATCTGGATTTTTGGTGGAAAAATTTTTGCCCAGTTCAATTAGATTACCAAATATTGCAGCTAAACCCAGAGCCAAGACTTTTTCAGGTTCTCCCTCTCTTTGAGTGGTTTTAAGATATCAGAGGTCATCCAGGGAAGAGTGAGCTGGAGTCTCTCATCTCTTTGCAGTCTCTTGTTGGAGGCCCCTTTGGTCTCTTTGACAGCTGAGTGGCCATAAGTAATGAAGCATAAGCCTTACTTCGCATACTGTAAATCTTCTGGGGACCTAACCTCTTCGATTCTGCCTTGGATCAAGGCTGGATGTTTTTCTAGAAGATACGCTTTAGTTCAACCACAGATGCTGGGCCTGAAGCAATAATCCATTCACGGAAGTCCTATGGCCTGTGTTATGCAGGGGGTCAAACTGAATGTTCAGAATGGTCCCATCTGGTCTTAAAATGTATGAATCTATGAAAGTGGATAGATTTATAGAAGAATGCACCTGCTCTCCAGTGTTTCTGCTTCCTACTTACCAAAGACCCTCCCTTGTAGTACCATGCATCATGGACCTGCCTTTCAAGAATGTCACATCCAAAACAGGCCATTGTTGCAAATTCCCTAATACAACTACTACCCACTTTTACATAACAAAGGTAAAATCAGAGACTGAGCCAAAGCCCCTTGGCAGAATGAGCCATTATTTGCCTGACTCATCCACGCTTGCTAAACAGCAAAGCTACATCATGTTCCTTGATACTACAGAGAGTTGAGAACTGCTGGTGATTCAATTAGATGTGCGCTTGATACTTTTATTTATATTGCCTGCCAAAACTAAAAATTAATGAAGCATGTAGAAAAACAACCCCTATTTCTTGTCAGACTCATTTTATGGTGCAAATAAATTCAGAAGGGGAAAACAAACAAACATGCCAAACCTTTTTAATAAAGGGTCCCAGCTCCTAAACAGGGTGCTCTGTGTTATTGACAGCTCATAGTTTTTGATTGCCTTACAGCAATTCTGGCTTGCAGCATGCAAGCTACTCGCTGCACTTGTATGTCTGTCAGGGTCACGACATTCCTACAGACCAAAACTATACATACAGAAGCAAGACAAGTGGCTGAAACTGGACAACCCTGAGAGTCTATCAGCATGGACTTCAAACACCTCTACAGCACATCTTCCTTTTTGTAACATGCTATCCCCTGCAGAATCTACAGTTTGGAAGTTCCTACAGATATAGCTTAGAGCCTTTCCCACGTCTGAATCAAACCTCATCAGATTTCACAGGCTAAGGGTATGTCTAAACTGGCAAGTGTCTGTGCCACAAGTTATACCACTTTTATTAAAATGTTGGAATTAAACTGCTGTCGCGTGTCCACACTGCTCTCCAGTGTCACAAGGCGCACATCGACATTAGCAGCTCTTGCAATGGCAAAGACAGCAGTGCATTGTGGTAGCTATCCCACTGTGCAACTGGCTGCAGGGTGCTTTGGGAAGGGTTTGCAATGCCTCCTGGGGCAGGCACAGCATCACATGATGTAGGTTTCTCAATTCCATTGTTCCATGGGCATCCTACTACATCTCCAGATGCTTTCAACTGTAAGGGTGTGTTGTGTGTGTAGGGGGGAAGTGTGTAACAGGGAGGGGTGTGAGTTTGGAGGGGGGGGGAGAGAGACAGTATATTTTGGGGGACAGAGAGTGTGGTCTGCATGCTGTCTTGTAAGTTGAGGGAGCAACAGGAAGCAACCAGTCCTGAGGCGGGGGAAACCTGGACAGAAACACACATACACACCCTGTGTTCAACAGCAAGAGCATTCCACATTAATGGTTGCTTTGTGTCCTGGAGCAGATCAGCACAGGTAGCAACGGCTGTCAGAAATGGTGCTTGCAAGGGAGGAGTGCAATTCAAAACAATGAGCAGAGTGGTCACTTGAGGCATTATGGGACAGCGCCGGAGGCCAATGACAGCGCAAAAGAAATCAAGTGTCTACACTGGTAATGGAGTGCTGGAGCCTCTGTGCAAATAGCCTTACCACTCTTGTCGAGGTGTTTTTTTTGCAGCGCTGCAACTCAGGAGTTTCTGCGCAAAGTGGCATGGGAGTTCGTATACATCTGCAGCTTGAGCAAAAAGCTGCTTTACTGTGCAGAAACTTGCCAGTGTAGACAAGCCCTGAGAGTTGGACTAGGTCAATATGGAGATCTCTAGAGGAAAACCAGGGTATTGCAGGAAGTGACCTTGCTGGCTTAGTAGGTGGTTCTTCCTGTCAAGCAGAGGTGAAAGTAAGGCAGTACGAACCGGTATGGTGTACCGGTAAAAAGTGGCAGCCAGTACCAGCCTGTACCTCTGACTTTAAAGTGCTGCTGTGGCAGCGCTTAAACATCGCTGCTCCTTTTGCGCACCCCCCATTGGCAGCCCTGCAGTTTGTGCCCCCCCATCGGCGGCGCTGCCAGGTCCCTACCAGCAAGGCTGCTAATGGGGGGCGTAAAAGGAGCAGCACTTTAACATAGCTGCCCCTTTTGCATCCCCCATTGGCAGTCCTGCTGGTTTGCGTCCCCCATCTGTGGCCCTGTGGGTCCCTACTGGCAGGGCCGCTGATGAGGGGTGCAAAAAGAGCCCAGGGCCAGTTCCAGCATTTGCTTGGCCGCCCCAGAGCAGAAAAAAAAAAAAAAGAAAAAAAAAAGCTGCAATCGGTGGCAGCTACTACTGCAGCTGTTTCTTCTTCGTGGCAATTCGTGGCAGGTCCTCCCCTCAAGAGGGACTGAGGGATCCACCACCAAATTGCCGCTGAAGAGCTGGGACGTGCTGCCCCATTCCATTGGTTGCCCCAGCACCGCTTGCTGCGCTGGGGGCCTAGAGCCGCCCTGGGGAGCAGCGCCATTAAAGCACTGCCACAGCAGAGCTTTAATGAATGTCATTGTCCCTTTTGCCCATCTCTCCTGGCTGCCATAGGGGGAGGGGGGCAGAAGTAGCTGCCCCAGGGCCCGATTGTAAAGGGCCCGGGGCTGCTGGGCCGTCACTGCCACTGGAGCCCCGGGCCCTTTAAATCGCTGCTGGAGCCTGGGGCTATGCAGGCCAGGCAGCGCAGATGGGCTGGCTGGCGACACTGACCCCAGACCCCGCCCCTTTCCACCCGATGCCCCACCCCTGTCAGCCCAAGCCCTTCCGGGGTGCAGAGCTGGCCCCCGTACTGGTAAGAGCTCATTTTACTGTTCACCTCTGCTGTCAAGTAGTATTAAATCAATGCCCCAGGATGGTGTTACAGAGTATGGTATTGCTATCTAACATACACATAAGACAGGCCTGCACAACATATGGCCCACAGAGGCTCACTGGCAGCCCGCAGCGGGATTCAAAAGGCTCTGAGCTGCCGCAACGGCAGGGAGCTCAGAGCTCTTTAAATCTCACTGCGGCCGGGATTCATAGGGCTCTGGGCTGCCGGCAGCGTCATGGAGCCCAGAGCCCTTTAAATCTCAAGCTGCTGCCAGGATTCAAAAGGCTCTGGCTGCTGGCACGCGCAGGGAGCCCAGAGCCCTTTAAATCTCGCCGCGGCCGGGATTCAAAGTGCTCTTGGCGGCAGCAGCGGGGAGTCCAGAGCCCTTTAAATCCCAGCCAAGGCTGGATTCATGGGCTCTGGGCTGCCTGGCAGCTGCGGGGAGCCCCAGAGCCCTTTAAATCCCACTGCCAGGGCTGACCTTAGGCCAATTCAACCAATTCCCCTGAATCAGCCCACCCTAAGAGGGCCCCACGCCCAAAGCCCCGTACGGTGTACCAGCAAAAGCCAGTACGCTGTACCGGGATGGCCCAGCTTCCCCAGGGACATTTAAAAAGGGCCTGGGTCTCCCAGCAGGGGCTGAGCCCCAGGCCCTTTAAATTGCCACCAGAGTACCACTGCTGGAGCCCTGGGGTAGGGGCTGTGGGGCTATGGGGGCTATTTAAAGAGTCCAGGGTTCCCGTCGCTTCTACCATCCCAACCCTTTAAATAGCCACCAGAGCCCCACCACTTCCCCAGGGTTCCCATGGGCTATTTGAAGGCTGGGGCAGTAGAAGCAGGGGAGCCCTGGGCTCTTTAAATAGCCCCCAGAGCCCTGGGTAAGCAGGGGGGGTATCCAGCTGTCTGTGCTGCCCTGGGTCCTTTAAATAGCCCCCGGAGCCCCAGCACTTCCCATGGCTCCCGCAGCTATTTACAGGGCTGGGGCAGTGGAAGCAGGGGAGCCCAGGCCCTTTAAATAGCTCCTGAGCCACGGGCTGCTACTGCTACCCTGGTGGGGGAGGCAGGAGGAGGGGTCACTCACCATACAGGATGGGCTGTACCCCCTGTACCTGGCACCAGCTGCCCGCAGCCACCCCTCTGCACCCCCTGCTGCGCACCCTGCCCGCACCAGCCCTGCACCTCCTGCCCTGCCTGCACCAGTTCCTGTCTGCAGCCAGCCCTGCACGCCGCTGCCCGCAGCCAGCCCGTCTCCAGCCAGCCCCACATGCCCTGCCTTGCCTCCAGCCCTGCACCAGCCCGTCCTCCAGCCAGCCCTGCACCCCCTTCCCTGTCTCCAGACAACCCCTGCCGCACCCTCCTGCCTGAAGCCACCCAGTCCCACACTCCTTTGTCTCCAGCCCTGCCAACCCATGCTGCATCCCCCTTGTGGCCCTGCCTGAAGCCAGCCAGTCCACCCCACACCCCGTCTCCACCTGCCCCACACCCCTTGCCCAGCCTGCAGCCAGACCCTACCTCCAGCCCTATCCCCCTCCCCCTCCAGCCAGCCCCATGTCCACTGGTGCCACTGCAGTGTCCCAGGGAAGTAACCCTGCACACCCGCTTCAATGAGGGTGGGCAGGGAGCAGCTGGGACCCACACATGTGCACCCTCAGGGAGTGGTGGAGCTCATTTCTAGTTCAGAACCCATCTTTTTAAAAGAGAACTTTAGGTAGGGTTAACATACATCTGTACTTCCCGGACATGTCAGGCTTTTTGTTCTTAAATCGCCATCTGGGAGGAAAATACGGACGTATGATAACCCTATTGGTAGAAAAAAATACATACTGTGGCAGAACTTTTTATAGGGAACCGGTTGCTAAGAAATTAAAGGATTTTTTTTTTTACGTTTTTTTTTTCCAGTCATCCCTGCTGGGCCCCACCGAATTGGGCCCCGCACTTCCTAAAGCCGGCCCTGCCACCGCGATGGGATTCAAAGGCTCTGGGCTGCCCGCAGCTGCAGGAAGTTCAGAGCCCTTTAAATCTCAGCTGCAGCCAGGAATCAAAGGCTCTAGGCCCTTTAAATCCCGCCCCAGCCCCGGCAAAGCTCCGGGTTCCGCAGCCACTGGAGCCCCGGGTCCTTTAATTTGACCCTGAGGGCTCCCAGCCACCTCTCAGCTGGGAGTCCCTGGTTGATTTAAAATCAAGTATCACCGTGCCCACCCCCAACCTTCCTTTTGGCCCACAGCTGTTTTGGTGGGGCGGCGCTGGGGAAGAAGAGTTTGTTTCTGCAGGGCCGGGAGGTCCGGGGGTGGGGCGGGGCGGGGCGGTGTTTCCACGGGGCCGGGGGGTTTCGGCCCTCAGCTGTTTTCTTTGGAGTAATGTGGCCCTCGCCGCTTTACAAGTTGTGCAGACCTGACATAAGATGTAACACCAAGGTCCTCAGCACTTGTAGCAGCATTAATGTTATCTGTTCATTTATCTCTGTTGACATGAGATTCAAATTAGCTCAGTTTTGCATTATGCTGTGCACATACATGGGCTCGTAGCGTAGGTCACAGAACAGAAATAACATGATCACAGCAGGGTGAGTTATTAGGCTCAGTTCAGTGTCATAGGATTAATTATTCCCTTTTTCTATTTGCATATTCAGTGTCTACATACACAAAGGAGAAGATTCAGGTAGCTAAAAATATATGAACCAAAAAGCATCCCTCCCAAAATTATACTTTAAATGTTCTTTTTGTTTATTTTTTTAAATGGAGGCATTTTTATTTATGTTAAGGTGGGTTAACCAGCTTTTAATTAAAATGTCCATTTGATATTTTAAAAGACATTAATTTGGTTTTTCATTTTCCAGCTCCAATCACTTCATCCCAGGAGAGCCTGCGAGAAAAGGATTGCTGAGTCTTGCGCAGACCCGACTAACATACAAAAGATGACTGGGGGAAGAAAAAATGAATGATATCACATAGGCATCAAAGTAAAATTTGTGGGAGACATGCTTTATATTTACAGCAATGTTTGTGTAGCTGTTGGTATCCATAAATTACACTAGTCATTAAGCTGTACCAGAGCTGGCTCGGTGTCTTATAAATTATTATTTAATCAGCAACATTAAAAAAATGGCACATTTCAAGGAAAGGAGAAACAAACAATGGCTTGGGGGCCCCTGCACAGACTTAGAACCTCATAGGTCCTGCTTCCAATCACTTCCTGATTTGATAAATACTGGAATCCAATGCCAGGCTCTGGACATGAATGACATGATTGAACTCGTGCCTGATCATATACATTTGACCTATCTCTGTGCAGCTGGGGCAAGTAAGGATTTCCATTAACTCCTCTTCATAGCCCAATCTCTTCCTCTGTTAATGTGACTAGAGGGGTGGTCCCTTTCTGTCTGATCTCAGATGAACATGGAATAGAGACTTGCAACTCACTGCCCAATCCCCCTTGCCTTGCCAGCTTGGTCATAGGAGTAAAAAGGGAGATACTGAAAAGTATCCAGACATTTATGAAGATGTCCTGGAGTTTATAGATCTACATCTGTGGCAACAGTCAATGTAGAAACCCACAGAAACTCTTGCATCATCAGTTCCCACTGCTGCCAATCTCTTTCTGGACCAGCACATCCACATGCAGCAGGGAAAGGATTAAATGCAGAAGAGTCTGGATGAGTGCACAGAGTAATACTATTAGCCAATGGGATATGCGCTATTCGGTTCTTCTGAAAAGCCGGCCCCCTCCTGCTCTGCAAACACGAGTAAAGTGTTCAAGAACGCAAAGTGAAGGAGCATGCTGCTGAACATCTATGGATGAGCAAGTGCTCATGTAACACTGACAGATCCTGGTCATTGGCAGACAGGCTAGAAACCTTGGGCCTCTGGAGCTTAGTCCCTGAACCTCTGCTGCGTGAGCTAGAAGCCAGCTGACTGTTAGCTAAGGCCTGTAAAGCAGACTCATTCATCGCTGGCACCGGGGACTCCGTGGGTGCTCCGGGGCTGGAGCACCCCATGGGGAAAAATTGATGGTGCTCTGTACCCACCGGCAGCCAGCTCCCCGCCCTGCCGCGCCCCAGCTCACCTCCGCCTACGTTACGTCTCCTCCTCCGGGTGCGCCACCGCATCCTGCTTCTTCCCCACTCCCTCCCAGAGCTTGAGCCGCAAAACAGACTGTTTTGTGCGCAAGCCTGGAGGGAGTGGGGAGGAGGGGAAAAGCGTGTGTTTTAGGGGAGAAGGCAGGGCCAGGGTGGGGATTTGGGCAGGGTCCAATAGGGGCAGGGAGAGGCGGAGTTAGGGCACTGACCTTGGGCAGGGGTGGAGTTGGAGCAGTGGTGTGGAGCACCCGCCAGAGCAGAAAAGAGTTTGGTGCCTGTGTCATAATTGCCCTCATCTAAGTGGTCTTGGTTCCACAAGATGTGACAGAACACCACACGCCAGAAAGTGTGTGGGTCACATACTTCCCCGAGCTGAGGGAGCATGTCCCGAGCGTCAGAGACTTCCCACAATTGAATTCCGGATGAGCCCCCACTTGTAACGCCAACAGAGTCCAGTTGGCAGCGGGCAGGATCAAACGGGGGACCTCTTGAGCTGAGTGCATGAGCCTCTACAGCACGAGCTAGAAGCCAGCCAGCTGGTGTTTGGCTCATGCACCAAGTGCCAGAGGTCCCCAGTTTGGTCCCGCCGGCCAACATGTGGTGTCTGTCAGCATCCACTTGCTAAGAGACTCCTCAGCAGGAGCCCCATCCTATCCATTTAGGCAGTGGGAACAGAACCATTGGTTTCAACGGAAGCAGGAATGGGCCCAGCATTTGTTACTGCTTCCATTCTCAGAGGCAGGAGCACAGTTCTGTATCAGCCCATTCCATTGTGCATTAATGTGTGCTGGGTAAAAGTTTTTAATTTTATTTGTATGCAAGTGGCTTCTGGAAATACCTACATATGAAGCTTTCCTTGATTAGCTTTCCCCACACTCTTCCCAAATAAAAGAGAGATTTGTATGATATTTAATTAGCTTGTCAAAAATATTTTTAACAGGCTAGCTCTGCACTCTAATTTACTTTTCCTCGGCCAAGGCATGCCACCTAAAAAGATTTCTGGATTTTGAAGCCTCTAATCTGGTAATTAAAACTGAAACCCTCCTTGATGCTCTTTGTGTCTTAGGAGAACTCATCACTGGCTTTTCAATTCCATTTGCTTCTTATTTGGCAGTTCAGAGGTCTCTGAATCAGAGGTGTTTAAAAAACAGAGCATATAGGGATTTAATACTAGTATTAAACACCAAGAGAGTGTGGTACTGTCTACTGCAAAGGTGGGCAAACTATGGCCCGCGGGCTAGATCCGGCCTGTCAGGGCTTTGGATCCAGCCCCCAGGATTGCCACCACCGTGGTGCTGCAGGATGACCCCAGGTGTGGCTGACACCATATCCCTGTGGCCCCTGGGGTACGGGGACCAGAGGGCTCCGTGCGCTGCCTCGCCTGCAGGCACCACCCCCGCAGCTCCCATTGCCCAGGAACAGGGAACCATGGCAAATGGGAGCTTCAGGGGAGTACCTGCAGGTGACGGCAGAGCACGGAGCACTCTGCTCCCCCTCCCCCAGGAGCCACAGGACTGTTGTGCCAGTCACTTCTGGGAGCAGAGTGGGGCCAGGGCAGGCAGGGAGTCTGCCCTGGCCCCAGTGTGCATCGCTGCAAACCCAGAGCCGCTCCAGGTAACTGGCGCTGGGCCAGAACCCGTGCCCTGAACCTCTCCTGCACCCCACACTCCCTGACCTGAGCCCCCGCCGCACCTTGCCTGCACCCTAACCCCTTTCCGCACCCCACACCCTTCCTGCACCTTACACCCCTCGCGCACCTCAAACCCCCTTCCCTGAGCCCCCTGGTACACCACATACCCCTTCTCTGCCCCAAGCCCCTTCCTGCATACCGCACCCTTCTCACACTCCACACTCCCTCCCGCACTCCAACCCCTTGCCTCAGCCCTACATTCATGGCTCAGATGTGGCCCTTGGGCCAAAACGTTTGCCCACCTCTGGTCTAATGCTTTGAGTAAATGGTGTCAGGACTCTTCTTTTCTCCTATCCAGTTCTGCCACTGACTCACCGTGGGGATGTCCACAAAGCAGCTGGGTGATTCCCAGCATGGGAAGACATTCATGCATGAGTTCTACTTGAGCTAGCACCTAAAAATAGGTTTGGCCACGATAACAGCAGCTCGAGCTAGCCATCTGAGCACATACCTAGAGGTTGGACAGACTTGTACTCTGGCAGCCAGGCACCCGTGCTGTTGCAGCCAACACAGCTAAGTTTAGTATAGTAGCTCAAGCAGAGCTAGCCTGCGTATCTGTACCTGAACTGGGAACCACCTCTCAACTACTGTGTAGAAATACCTTGTGTGACCGCGGACCTGTCACTTTATCATTCTGGGCCTCCAATTCTCAACCCTTAAAAATTAAAGATAATTAGTAAATTCTGGTGGCTGGAGACGCACATTTGCAATGGCAGGCTCCAAAAACTGGGAAGCCCCAACTGAAGAGATCAGGACACCTACTCAAACTATGGTTAGGGCAAAATGCAAGACACAACTTGGTACAAACACCCAATGACAAGAGAATGACTTGGCAATGTCTCAGAGGAAAGTACCAGAGAGAGAAGAGAAAGAATGAATTAGGGAAATAAATAACCCCCCACACTAAATAACGTCATCAAATCAAATGGCAGAAAGTAGGATGGGGAAAGGAAAGGATGGGGAGGACAGGGGCAGGATCTGTGATGAGAGGGCTAGGAACAGGCCAGGGAAAACAGAGGCACAAGAGTCTAAAACCACTAGAGAACACAACCCTCCAGAACTTGACCCCATCATTGGTGAGTCTCAGCCTTCCTTTGCTGTCTAGTAATTATCTGTGACGACCACAGTTAGAGCATGTGTCTCCCACATCCTCTAGTGGCAGGTCCACACAGAAGAGAACAGCCTCCTACTCTTCCATTAGCTAAAGTAATAGAGGACTGTGCTGTGGATATGAACATCCTAACCCTGCTGATGATCTATGCTTACATTTTTGTTTATGCGATTTTCAAGTTCTAAAAAAGACTAGGAAATTACATCCGAACTCCTCTCACTACAAACAAAACGCCCCATCCAAATCCAGGTTAAAAGAACATTAAGTTTGCAAAGTCAAGCACTCAGAGGTTAGGAAATGCCAGAATTAAGGATGCTTGTGCAATCTTCATTTGGCCCCTTTGAGCAAACACATTGTGACAGAATTATAAATTACACATTTTTTCCCACAGGACTCCTGCCTCATTCAGTGAATAGGCTGGACCTACTCTCGGGGTAGAACAAGGCTGTGCGGTAAAGAAGACTGTTGTCTGTAGGACTCCTACCTTTTTTGTTGCAGAGTTGGAAGGTGCGTAATTAATGAGGCAGGAACTGCAGGAAGAGAAAGGGTAATTTCATGGTGAAGGCAATTGATTGATACCCTGACGAACTGGATTCTATCCCCTTCCTCTGCCACAGAGTTCCTGTGTGCTACTGGGCAAGTCACTTAAGCCAAACTCTTTCCAGGTGATCACTAATTGTGTGTTCTTTATTTTCTGGGTGCCCAACTGGAGACCCTGGGGCTGATTTGCATAAGTGCTGAGCACTCACAGCTGCAACTGAGATCAGTGGGGGCTGGGCTTTGAACATATAAAATGCTATAAAAATGCGTTCAAAAAACCAGGCTTTCAGTTTCTAAAACTGGGCGTACAAAATTTGATGATTTGGTTTTAATTTTGATTTGGTGTCTCAACTCAGTGTAAAATGGGGAAAGCAATACCATCTCAACTCATAGGGGTGTTGTGAAAAATCAGCTCATTAATGTTTGTAAAGAATGAAGTAAGAAACTACAATGAGAGCATCATTAAAGTTCTTTAGACAAAGTTTTTCTGGAGGTAATAACATGTAGCTTTCTTAAAATTATAATTAAACAAGGAACTAGAACATGTAAGTACCTATACTTTACACTTTTCCCTTTATCAATTAGGAAAGTTGGCTGATAGGCTAAATTTATCTTCATTGTTCTTGAGAAAACAAATAATTGAGTATAACAAACCACCTCAGAACATACTTCCCTATTAATCTTGCACAAAAACTAAGTGGTTTTATTATTTTTCTTAGGGCTTCCCATAAAATGTGTCATTTTCTTCTGTTATTTGCTTACTAATCATTGAACTCAAACAACACATTGGAGAATTAATAGTAATCAGCAGCAAACAACAGTAACTGCAACAGAGAGTTCTACAAGGAAAGCAATGTGTCCCTCTAGCATGTATTAGTAACAGTTTACCCACTGGCACCTACGCAGTTTACAGCTGTGGATAAATTAATGCTCAGACCCACACTCCTGGTGACATATAGTATGTGCAGATCTTTTAGAGGAAAGTGACAGAACCTCAAAAGAAACAGCTTGGAATTATGGAATTCTAATTACAGAACAACAGGAAAAGAATGGAAATTATGGAAAAGAACAAAACTGGAGTCTTGAATATGACTCACCTGGAATTGTGAACTTTGGTGTTCAGGTTCAAATGCCCAGGTCACCTTCCTGCAGGTTGTTTCTCATTTTAGAGCAAAACAGCTGTCTGATTCCCTCTTCTCTGTAGGACTACTGGAACCTAATTAGCTAACACTAAACACTTTGAATGCCACCAGGCAACTCAGTGCTAACCAAAACAAATCATAGAGCTCCTTATTATATAACAAAGGAATATCCTAAAAAAAGTTGACAAAGCATATTTTTTGCCCTGTACTTTTCCAAAATAGACATTCCAAAAGATTGGTTCAACTTTCATTAACATCCCTGACATCCTATCACACCTCTCAGTTCTCCAATCCATTTTACACAGCTGTTAATTTAGCATGGGGGGAGCTCTAATTGGAGTGGTCAATAATCACTCAAAGATAAATGCTGCTTGTAGCGGGGGGCTGATGCTTACAGAGGCCCGAAGTGGCTAACCAAGATCTCTAGGTTTATTTATAGAAAGCAGTGACAGGCTTGAACACTGGTTTTCTCTCAATGTCAACCAAAGATATGGAATTGCACACAAAATAAAATAGAGCCACCAGAAAGCATGAAGCGAATGCTTCAGAAAAGAGTAATACAGGCTAACCTACAACTGGAACGAGTAAGGATCTGAATGAACAGTCTGTGACTGCAGTTGTCTTTGACTCCAAGAGACCTTGTTCAAGTCCTGCTCAGATCATTAATGAAAGTGAGTTTTGTCAGTCTCATCCTGATCAACTGAGGCATCACAATGCAAACAACAGAAACACTAAAAACTATATATGTGCTAAGTAGAAGTATCATCCACAGGTCTCAAAGCATGGTAGAAAGATATTCTAATTTTACAGATGGGGAAATGGAGGCATGGACTGGTTAAATGACTTACTTCAGACAACACACCAAGACAGTGGTTTAACAGTTGCCAGATCCCTTGATTCCTATTTCAGTGACCCATCCCCTGGATCACAACTGTCCAGGAAATAAAATAAATTCAGATATAGCAAAGGTCAGCGAAGATTGCTTGTCTCATACAGTTTTACTCCTGTATTGTTCCTTCTATTAACGTCTTTCTGACCTTTTTCTGAACCTGGTAGTAATGGCTCCTCAGCCACCTCCCTCAATCATATGTTTTTATTGGTTTCCCATATTGGGACTGAGGTGCATTTTAAGGCATGATGTAACAAAACCTGCAGACACAGAGAAGCATCTCCATAACTAGCTAAGTTGAGCACGAGCACCTTCATAGATAGAACTCAGCATCTTTTGCTCATAAAATGCAACCTTCTTCTAGCATAATTAAAAGCACCATCTCTCCATTAGCTCTCAGCAGTATTGCATTAAGGTATGCCCTTTGAGCAGATAAGCCACTAGGGAGCAATGTAATCACAGGTGTTAAAGCAAATGCAATTCCACACAACAGACACCAGGGGTCGGCAACCTCCGACACGCGGCTCACGAGGGTAAGCCGGACCAGTTTGTTTACCTGCCGCATCAGCAGGTTCGGCTGATCGCGGTTCCCACTGGCCGCAGTTTGCCATCCCAAGCCAATGGGAGCAGCGGGAAGTGGCCTGGGCCGAGAGATGTGCTAGCCGCAGCTTCCCGCTGCTCCCATTGGCCTGGGATGGTGAACTGCGGCCAGTGGGAGCCGCGATCGGCCAAACCCTTTGGATATAGCAGGTAAACAAACTGGCCCGGCCCGCCAGGGGCTTTCCCTGGCTATCTGCATGCCAGAGATTGCCGAGCCCTGATATACACCATGTGCAAGAGACTAGCCCTGGAATAGAATAACAGAAGGTATTACTGGTAAGGACTGAGGTGCACTATATAAAACTGTGGAAAGGAAGTTTCCTTCCTCTATGTCTGTATCTAGCAAGTGCAATAAATCACTTTCATGGACTCAATTTCCACCTCTCTCTAAAATGGAGTGACAACAGTAAGAGACTCAGGCATGAGTGAAATGAAATCACATATGACCATTTGCTATTAGGGAAGAGGAATGTCTTTGGTCACATACGGTAGGTTTGCGGCTGGAAGGATATATGTTTATTGTTGCAGACGGTTCAGCTTTCAGCTCCATTAATGAAAAAGGAAATCATTGTAGCACATGCCCCTGCTTCTCTGCACTGGAGAATACTGATGCTGTGGGTGGATGTTATTGCTACTAGTTACACTACCTATGTCTCTGCAATCCAAAGCCAACCCATGGTGGGAGCAGCTCTTCACTCTTCTGTACCCTGCTGTGCAGCTGGTGCTTGCTTTGCCTGAACAAAATAATTCCAGAGGCAAAACCACTGACAGGCTGGTGACTCCAGACATCAAAGTCAAGAAGAAGGGCCCTTTCCTGCACATATGCTCTGCACTAAACCTTGAACATACCTGAAGGACACGTAGATCTGGAATGTTTACAGAAAAACACACAAATGTTGGCCAACAAAGTGGCAATCAGGTCTGAGTAACTGTAGTTTTATGCTGAGGTTTGGAGAAAAGAATAAAGGGGCTAATTAGATGTAGATTGGGTAAGAGACAGTATTAAGTGACATGAGATGAAGCCTGCAAATATCTGAAGGGTCATCAAAGAGAGAGAGGGATCTACTTAACTATATAATAAAGTACCAAGAGTACCTAGGAGAACTAGGATGAAGCCAAGAGAGAGAACATTTAGGCTGAGTTTCAAAAAGTGCTCCTGACACAGAGCTCTATTAGGCTGTGCAACGGATTCCCAAAGCTGTGGTGGAAACCTCATTGCTTGGAACATTGAGAACTAGATTGGGCAAAGTCAGGAAAGAATACACTGTAAGGAACAACCCTGCCTCGGGCAGGAAGTGGACCAGATGTGATCTCATAGGTCTTTTCAATGTATTTATTCAGTTCAAGACCAAGTCAGGGCAAGGGTTCATTGGCACAAAGATCTCATGAGTTGTTTGCATGGGATTCCAGCCCTGAATAATAGAAATCTTGTGAGATCAGGGCTGGCTTTAGGCCGATTAGCCCAATTCCCAGGAATCGGGCCCTGCGCCTAAGAGGGCCCTGTGCCTTAGACACTTTTTTTTTTTTAAACTTACCCCAGGTCCCTGGCTGTGATTTGCTCAGGGGTCTTCTGTGGTCCCGCTCCCTTGAGTGAAGCGCAGGCGGGAGCGCGACAAGCCCCGCGGCCCCAGCTGGAGCCCCGGCTGGAGCACGGCAAGCCCTGCTCTCCCGGCTGGAGCTCCGGCCGGAGCGTTGCAAGCCCCGCGGCCCCGCTCTTCTGGCTGGAGCTCCGAGCCTTTAAATAGCCTCCAGAGCCCTGGGGTAGTGAGGGGCTCTGGGGGCTATTTAAAGAGTCAGGGCTCCAGCTACCTGCCTCTGCCACCCTGGTTCTTTAAATAGCCGCCAGAGCCCCGCCACCTCCATGCATTCCCCAGGGCTCCGGTGGCTATTTAAAAGGTCCAGGGCGGGGTAGAAGCTGGGGAGCCCTGGGCCCTTTAAATAGCCCCCAAAGCTCTGGGATAGCAGGGAGCTTGGGGGCTATTTAAAGGGCTGGGGCTCCAGCTGCCTCTGCTGCACCCCCTGCCCTGCCCACACCAGCCCCGCTCCCCCTGCCTGCAGCCAGCTCTGCACCCCGTGCCCACAGCCAGTCCCTGTCAACCCCCCCGCCGTGTCTCCAGTCAACCCCTGCCACACACCCCTGTGGCCCTGCCCAAAGCCAGCCAGCCCCACACACACTGCTGCCTGCACCAGCCCTGCACATCCTGCCCTGTCTCCAGCCAACCAGTGCTGCACCCCTCTGCCTGAAGCCAGCCCGCACCACACACCTCCTATCTCCACCCAGCCCCGCATCCCTTGCCCTGCCTGCAGCCAGACCCTACCTCCAGTCAGCCCCTGCCCTGCCTCCAACCAGCCCCATGTCCACTTGTGCCCTGCAGTTCCCAGAGCAGTAACCCTGCACACCTGCTTCAATGAGGGGGGGCAGGGAGCAGGTGGGACCCACACATGTGAAACAGCAGTAATTAATAACTAATCAACAGCATATATGATACAATGTACATAATATATAATTCTATTATTTATATAGTTATGGAAAGTAAATAATACATGAAAGAAATGAAAGGGTTTTTTTTCCACTTTTTTTTTTTAAGTCATCCCTGCCAGGGCCCCGCCGAAAATGTTCGAATTGGGCCCTGCACTTCCTAAAGCCGGCCCTGCTTGGGGAACGCAGGTCTTTCCTGGTTTAAAATCTGACCCACAGATGACATTGTATCTGGCATATGCTCATGTTTTCTTAAACTGCCCATGTTTCCCCCTCTGGCATAGTTCATTTATGCTGTGTCCAAGAGCAAGGGATACCTGTTATATAGTCTATAAAGACAGCAGTTAAAATACCTGACTTCTAGCCCTCCTGTGGTGTTAATTTAATAGGATGGGGACGCAGTTCACCAGCTATAATGAAGGTCTAAAGATAAGTATTCAAACACCTGCAATATCTCAAAGCCTTGGAACTTTATCTATAATTCATAGAGATTTTACATTCCGAAAGTTCAGTGAAATATTGGCAAGAAAATTAACGGCCCTAAAATTTGTACTTAACCAAAGAAATGACTCTGGCCTCACCATCCCACTTTGTGAGATTACTTTATGAGCAGCAGCAGGATTCTTATGAAGGTGGAGTTGTATTAAAAGCCCTCAGCTGTATTTCGACTAAACCCTCCCACGCCAACACCAGTGTAATTACTGTTCCTTTTTAATGAGCAATATAATTTTAAGCATTCGGTCACTGATGTGTCCCAAAGAGGATAGAAGTGCCTCCTCCTAGCATCTAGTTGGGATAAAATCAGTGAGCCACAGTCCCAAAGCATCAACACATCACAAAGCCCACCGAGATCAGTGCCAGTGAGTTCTTAATGGGTAACAGTCATTACATTCACTAAAGAGAGACGCTTCCAATGGACATGTACAAAGCCAGCGAATTTAGAGCTGGTAAAAAAGCATTGGATTTACAGTCCTGCTGACCAAATCCCTCTGTCTACAAGGCAGCTACTGCACAGGCAGCAGCTGTGCAAGCTTCCTCTGCACTGAACTCCTCAACTCTGTTTTTAAGGAAGGCAAAAGCACAGATGCAATCCCCATGCCCATTCAGTCCAGGTTTAGTGCCAGCAGTTTCTGTGAACTACCCTTAGAAACTGGATTGAAATGTATCAACTTATTTCACAAAGGCCACTCAATAGCCTGCAGATAAGTCATCGCTTTCAATTGCCACCTCTTTTACGGTCCATGAGATGCATCCTGGAAATGGGGAAGTGAAAGACTTAACATCCCACTTCCAGTCCCTGAAGCCATCCATTTTCATTCATAAAACTAAAGCATTAAATATGAGAAGAAGAGAGATGGTGAAAGGGAGTCAACTGCAGCGAGTCTCCATCGCTTCTCTTAGGCACTTCACCAAATTAGGCACTACATATTTCCCAGCTTGTAATAGGTCTGGTTCTTGAATTGTCACCAAGAGGCATAACTACCACCAGTTAGGGCATCAGAGTCAGGAGTCCTGAGTTCAGTCACTTACTTGCTCTGTGACCTTGAGCAAATCAGTTTGCCTCTCTCTGTGCCTCCATTTCTTTGTCTGTAAAATGGGGATATCATCACCTCACAGGAGCTGAGAGGTTTCATGATTGTTTGTAACACAGAGAGAGAGAGACTCAGATGAAAGGTGTTCTTGTACAAACTGCAGATGCAAACGGTCAGTGTTCAGTATGACATTGTTACCTGAATCCTTGCCACATGCTAACACAGCATCTGTTTGATTAAGTCTCCGGGTCCTTCTTGTTATTACATCTTTTGTTTGTAAGAAGCACCCTTCCTCCCAAAATCTCTCCCACACAAACTGACTCAAACACTGCACCAAAAATGCAGTTGGTGTACATGTGTCAGCCACCAGTGTGACTAGGATGTCATTCTCCAAATTATACAAATATCTCAAACGTGTAAATATTCACAAACCACTAGTTCAAATGATGGCACCCCCAGGCTTCCATGGAAGAGCAAAACACTGATTATTATTTGTACAGTGCTATACAAGTGCTGAGCTATTGCTTTCTCAGCAAGTAATGGTATGGAAATTAAAGTTAATGTCAACTTTACATTAAAAATTACATTGACAATTATTGTGACAGATTAAATTGATTTACATGCATTTTGTAAACTGATTCGGTGCTCGCTGATTAATGCAATAAATTAGAGGCTTACAAATCCCATGTGTGATTATATAAATCACTAACTTCCAACAGCAATGTATACTGTGTCAAACTTCTTGTTTGTACATCAAAAAGACAATGACTTGTACAACATCAAAATTAGAATTAAGCATCATAGCCTTTCTAGGGAATAACGGACAGAGGCTCTTGATACGTGATCAGAATTATCCCCAGACTTTGTCATTGGAAGACATGGTGATATGACAATTGCTGACTTGTGCTCAAATTTTCAGTGAAAATTGCTTTTTATATCAGGAAAATGTTCTGATGTGGGACCATCAAGGTCAATTCTGGATACAAGCTTCTCCAGAACTCATGTGTTTGTATCCAGAGATTTGCTTTGGGATTATCTCTAGAAAAAAGTTATTTCATCTAGAAAGTTCATGTAACAAAAGTGTCCCTCTCTGTGATCACTTTGATGCACAGTACAATACAGGTCAGCTCACAAAAGCAAGAAGGAACACTGCAGATGTAGGCTAAAAGCTTTTATAAATCATCAGCACAAACACTGAGAATTGAGAGGGGCATATTTCCCCAGCCTTTTGCTATCTTATGCAGATCTCATGTATTTTCACAATTGTTCCCTGCAATGTACATGGCTGTATCTGTTCTAAACACAACAGTTGTACAAAAGTTGCATGACAAAGCTGAAATTATGCAACGCTTGCCCTGTTCAGCGGTCATATTACAAATTCTGCCATGCAAAGATTTTATAATGTTCATTTACCTTTCAGGAGAACCTGGTCTGATTTATTATGGTCACACATTGAAACTCACAGTTTTACAACTCCAAACCAGGTGTAAACCTCTGGTTTCACCCATAAATACTGTTATTGGTTTAATTCAAACCCAGAACTCAAAAAAGAACCTCAAAGGGTCTAAATACACATGAATTGAGTTTGATAGAAAATCTCTGAGAACCAAAACTACTGAGGGTTGCATGCCTCTGATAAACAGCACACAGTAAAGACGCAGCACACAGTGTCATACACTAACGCATACACTAGGTGGCAGTATAGTAAACCATAACAACTTGGAAAAATCTCCCACATAACTGCTCAATCTGCCGAGCCACCCACCTCCTGTACTTGGTTACAATTTTTCCTTTTCCTGAAATCAGTGGGAAACAACTGGCGGTGAAGGAATAAGGTGCTGAGGAGGGGTTTGGGCACCTCGCAGGTACTTAATGACAAGAGGCTGAATGAAGACAGGAATGTGATCATCCATCATTAATGGTTCTCTCTTGTTAACACACCACCCATGCAGAAACAGCCATCACCATGGTTTACAAATTATGGGCCTGATCTAGAGCTCATTGAAGTCAATGGAAAGACTCCCAGTCAGGCCCCAAGTGAGGAGGGATCTGATGGGAACCGTCCTTTTGCTTAACATTCTAAATACATGTCAGCAAAACTTAGTACTGTAGGGTACAAATTAGTAACAGGTGAACCTCAGAAAGGGTCCAGAGGTTTCATCCTAATGCTCTTCAAACTGTGACTAGATACCCTGCAATGTAAGGTTTCCTCCTTGGAGATTTCTGGCCCTTTCTTGCTTATCTTACAATAGCTCAAGACTTCTGCTTCCTCATGAAAAAAACTGACTTTAAACCAATTAACAGATCTTATTTTTTTGCATTAAAAAAGGTCCACAAAGTTTTGCTTGGATTTGAGTTTGGGCCCAAAATCTGGGTTGGCTCTTTTATTTAAATTGATTCACATTTCCTAGTCATGATTTAATTACACTGAGATCTAAATATAAGTAGGATTTAAGAAGAAGTGTTTAGTTGCTGGCCTCACCTACGTTACAACTATAATCATGTCAGGGAAACCGATTACAGTACAGGTGTCCCATGGCCTGTTACCGCACAGTTAAAAATGTATTCTCAATGGGATGTAATGTGTTTCTGTAAACTGGTTAAAATCCTGGGCAGCTCAAGACTTTAGCCAGGTTACAAGGCCACAATTTGCTTTAGTCAGCACTACAAATTCTAACCAGATTGTAACTGAATCCCTGAGTTGATTATAGTTGTAGCACAGATGGTTCCATTATATATTTACACGTCTGATCCTATATTAATTACTTCTCCAAAGTAACTAGCACAGTAGTGGTTCAAGGTCTCCCCCCCCCGCCACTTACTTGAGATGGGCATAAATTAGATCTGAAACCCCCTCCTTCCCTCAGACTTTGGGAATATTTGTAAGGAGAGCAAACTCCGGACCTCAACTACGTCTCTTGAGTCTCCTTCTAAAATGAGCAGAGCTGGAATATCTAATCCAAATGCCCTTAAGCTTTGGGGAAATTCTGATAGTGAAGCAGAACTTCACAACTGAGGCCCAGCTCTAGTTAAAGCTAGAGATAAGAAAAGAGCCCATTTGTAGGAAGCAAACGGTGGCAGCTTTTCTGCAGAGAAGTATTTAAAATTATTAAAGTGTGACTGAGCCTACAAATAAGACATTTGTGACGATTTTATATTTAGATAAACAATGTCCTGCTTTAACTACTACTAATAAAGATACCACAACAACTGCCACAATGTAGTGTAATATAATTTCCCTGTCTGACTCTTAATGGCATATTATAACTAAAATGTCCTGCCAGTTGAAATTTAGGCTAGAACTCAATGATCTTAAACAACTGGATTTGAAATGACTAACTCCTGAATGTAATCAGATATCCACGCAGAAGGAGCACGAATTAAAGTCCTTGGCAAAGGCTGTGTATAATAATATAAGTCTTAACATCACTTAGAGACAATGTTGTTAAAGGCTGTATTAAGGGATGAAGTTACAGTCCCCACTTAAACAAAAATGACAGGGTCATTCACAGGGGTATAAAAATAAGCAAGATAATGGGAGTGAGTGAACCGCACCTCCTGGTAATGGAGTAATTGGAAAGTGATACGGCTCTTCTCAATGCTCTTTGAAAAGGAGCAAAGGATTGGATATCCAAAGTGTAATTCAATTTATGTAGATTTTTCAAAAAGACTGAAAAAGGCTCCCATAAGGGAATATAGTTAACAGAAACCAAAGCTTGTTAGGAGCTTTAGTGCTTTTAGGGCCTTCGAGAGGCGGCGTGAGCTACAAGTCTCGGCGTCAGACATGCCTCAGTTCTAGACCTTGGGCGAGTCACCTGTCAGGATTCTGACAAGGGCAGTCAGGACCAAGCATCAGAGCAGGTCCAACCTGAGGCTGGGAGTAATGGAACAGTTTTTAATGAGGTTCCAAACCAGATTGATACCAAGTGTCAGAGTCTGAGTCAAGGTCTGGGTCAGGAGGCAAAATCCAAATCAAACTGAGGTCAAAGCCAGGAGTTCAGGAGCAGGAATGGTGTGGCAGCTACAGGAAAGCTGCACTGTTGCCAGGACACATCCTGGAACATCCTTTGGGTTTATATCAGGAGCCATGAAGCTGCTGCCTGTGAGACCCCTTGAGGTGGGACTTCCCATGGCCTGTGTCTGCAGCAGGTTGTGTGCAGGGGAGCACAAGCTGGTTACAGCTGCTGCAGGATGGCAGCATGGAGATTCCAGCTGCTGGGCAGCTCTTCAGGCCTGGGTTCTAAACCCATGTGCCTTACACTAAGGTCTTTATGCCTGAGCAGTTTCATCTGTGAAATGGGAATGTTGCCAGTTCAGTAAAACACTTATGCACATGCTTAAATTCCACTGAGGTCACTCTCCTCACCTGTAGGCCCCTTTCATCTCTGATTTTGTGAGCGGATATCCCGGCTAGAGATCTGGGTTCACTTTCTGGTTAGCAGCTGAAATGAGTTCAACAGGTCTAGTCCTTAGACCCCATTTGCACACGTTGCCAAACCACCACGTTATAGTGCATAGATGGTGATGTTTAACTCAGGAGAGGTTACAGACTGGCACTGAAGGGTGCGTTGCAGGGCACAACAGAAGTGCTCTGCCAGAGGTGTGTGGGACAAGCTTGCACAGATTCTGCCATTACTCTATGGTGTTCTAAACCAGCACTATTAGTCCTGTACTAAAAAATAATTCACAAAGATTTTATGGCCTTACCCTCAGAGGCTCTGAACACCTTCTGCAAGATTATTATGATAAATGACGTATGTAGGACCCAATGTGGGGCATGATCAGTTTGTTCAAAACTCAGTGCCCGATGCTGTCTATTAAAAGCAGAGAAGTGGTGAGCAGATTTTAAACATTCTGAATGTAAAACCCCATGGACTTCAATAACCTCAAGCAGGTAATGGAGGCTGAGGGAGGCTAAGCTCCCCAAACCTTGGGCTCCTGGAGGGAGAGGGGGGGCTGTGGTGGATCACCGCACAAGCACACGGGCCCTGTGCTCAAGGCCCTGTAAAAATCTCCCCCAGCCATGGCTCCAGGGTTGGAGGAGCTCTTGCTCCCTGCTGTGGCCGCAGAGCTTTGGGGGTGTGGGGCTGGAGAGGAGTGAGCAGGGTGGCAGTGCCTTGGGAAGAAGAGGCACTGTGGGGCCAGGGCCACAGGGGAAGGAGCGGAAGGGGGGAGGGGCTTTGGGCTCTCAGCCCCCATCCATGGCCCTGACCAAGCTCTCATTCCCCTGCCCTGTCCCAGTACAGGGTGCTGTGAGAAGCAAGTGGAGGAATTGCTTCAGCCGAAAGAGGCAGGGCAGGGGGCTAGCCTCCCCAAGGGAAGCTTCACACACTACCCAGGGAGCAGAATTAAACCATCCCTGAGCACTATTTGAAATTCCACTCTACAATTCTTCAACATGATTCTCCTCCTCCTGGCTCTCCTTTTGATGGATGGCTTTTTCAAGTTATTTAGGTGCTTAATTCCCAATCATTTCAATGGGTGTTAGGTGCCTAAACACCTTTAAAATCTGGCCCTTGATCTCTCTGTGCCTCAGTTCTGCATTTTCAAAATAGTATTTCCCAACCTCACAGTTTTGGAAGGGTATATAGTAAAGACTGTGAAGGGCTTAAATACTATGGGGGCCTACAAGTATCTAGGGTGAAATAGATCTAATCTAAGGAGCTCAAAAGCCATAAGTGTGAATGAGATAAATGTCCTCCTAGGCCATTTGAGGTTTATTCCTTGGTAGTTCAGTCCAGGCTAACACTTGTGGTGACACAAAGTTCTATGGACTGTGTTAGCCTTTCTGTGAATTAGATCCACTGGTGTCCAGCAGGCTATAACTTGCTGCCTCTTCTCTACCCACTGAGGACACTGTGATCTTTTCTCAAGTGCAAACAAAAACCAACTCCTCGTGTTAGCAGAATTAGTACCTGAGCTGAACAAAATGAGGAGGTCTCTGCATGAGGTAAAGATGGAGAAATAAGGAGAATGAGATATCTCTGTTGCCTGGCTGTGTTAGCTGGAGAAGAGATCGTCCTTGTTCCATTTATTAACTCTCACATGCAGATTATATGAACAACTGCAGCAATGAAACCCACACAGGTATGAGGGAAGATGCCTTCACCAGATTATGTAGCTGCTGCTGTGACCAGCTTTACTGCTTGGGTGAGCAAATCTGAAAGAGAGCAATTTTCAAATGATGTGTGATGAGCCCCAGAGGTGAGGCATCCAGTTATACTTAAATACACTCTTAGCTTAGCCAAGGTTTAGTATTAACCTAAGACTCCAACTATTCTTTCCCATTACTTCAGTCAAATCCCTCAACTCATACTTACTACCTATTCCCCATTAAGCTGTCATTCATTTTTACTGCTGAGATAAGGCTCAGTTCTGTACTTCTTTCATTTAGTCCCCAAAACAGAAGCAAATCAGTGTGGAAAGCCAGGATAAATTTGCACCCACATACTGGCTCTCCATGACCTTAGTATGTATACACACACACACACACACACACACACACACACACACACACACACACACACACACACACACACACACACACACACACACACACACACACACACACCTTAAATGACTCCTGCTTCTAGAGGAACAGTCTATAGAGTATGCTAGTACTAAAACATCTTTGGAGCTTCTAAACCTAATATATGACAGTTTCCTAACTCAAGAAGTATTGCAGCCAACACAGGGGAATTCTATATTAGACTGCTCTTTCTCAAATGCAGCTACTGTGGCCGCATGCAGCCACCAGGGAGTTTCCCTGCAGCCACGGCAGTTTCAGCCCCTTGCCTTCCTCCCTGTGGCTCCTGCATGCACTGCCTCTCTGGAGACACAGGTGGGACACACAACACCTAAAGAGCAAGGTGAGGCAGTGAGGACAGGGTGAGAACAGTGGGTGGGAGGGGTGAGGAGGTGAGCAGTGAGGGGACCCTGGCAGAGGAATAAGAAGTCGAGCCAGCAGCAGGGTGACGAGGCAGGCAAGGGGGTCTGGCTGCAAGTGGGGAGCGAGGAGGTGAGTGGTGAGAGTGAGGAGGTGGGCAGACGGGGGGGCGAGGAGGTGAACGGCGAGGTGAGTGGGCCCTGGTGGAGGAGTAAGGAGGCAAACTAGCAGCATGGTGATGAGGCGGACAGGGGGGTCTGGCTGTGAGCAGGGGACTGAGGAGGTGAGCAGTGAGCCACCAGCGAGCAGGAGTTCTCATGGTGGACTGGGGGGGGTATTTGTGGCAAGGGAATGAGGAGGCGAGCAACAGGTGGGGGAGTGAGGAGGGACACAGAGGTCACAGCAATGAGTACCCATGTACTCAGGCACAAATTGTGTACTGAAATGTTCAGATGTCATTTACAGCAGGTGAGGAGGCGAGTGGCAGGCTCATGGGCAGAGGGTAGAGGCCCCCTTTGGGAAGGCTAGTCCCTGACTGCACCCCTTCTGCCTGCACTCCCACCCCTGGCAGCTGGAGCTCTGAGACACCCTGCACCTGGAGCCAACCAGCTCCCCACCTGGAAAAGTCCAGAGCACCCTCCCCCCATAGCCAGAGTATCCCCAGGCTGGCCGAAGCCCTGAGACTCACTTCCCCACCACACTTGCCCAGAGGAGCCCCGGGTTGACTGAAGCCCGGAACACCTCTGCCCCCTCATCCAGAGGAGCTCTGGGCTGGCTGAAGCCCCGAGTCCCCGCACCTGGCCAGTAGAGCCCTTGGCCAGCTGCAGCCATGCCTCCCTTCCCCTCTCCTCACCAGACATATTTTTGTATTATTATTTGGACTTCTATTATATAAAAGCATTTTTAAATTTACTTCAGAATTGTTATACCAACAACCACTTATCAGAAAACCAAAAGAAACAATAATAAAAAAAGACAAGAACATGTCCTAACAGATAAAAAAGAACTGATGATAGAACTAAAAGTTAGTAGTAGCTTAGGTAAAAGTAATCATGACTTGATCACATTTGTAGTATCCAAGCAGAATAATGTCCAAACAAAATATATATCTCAACAGGGTCAATTTCAGAAAACTGAAAACAATTATGAGCCAAATCTGTGGGTGAAAGAATTTAAACAGAAAAATGTGACTAACACTTGTGAATCATTTCAGAACACTTTACTAGGTGCCCCCAAAGCCACAATCCTACAATTGAGGAAGGCAGCTACGCTGATTAAAAAAAAAGACCAATCTGGTTTATGTGGGGAAGTGAAGACAGCTATAATATATATACATAGCAAACGGAAGAAAGGAGAAGTTGATAGTAATGAATATAAATAAGAAGTTAGAGACTGTAGAAAATTGATAAGGGAAGCCAAGGGACACAAGCAGATACCTATGGCTTGCAGCGTTAAAGATCATAAGAAGGAGATTTTAAAATATATTAGGGACAAAAGAATCCTGACTATGGTATTGATCTATTACTAGATGGAAATGATATAATTATCAATAATGCATAAAAGTCTGAAGTGTTCAATAAATATTTCTATTCTGTATTTGGGGAAAAAAACATGATATAATATCATATGGTGATGATAATACTCTTTCCATTCCACTAGCATCTGAGGAGGATGATAAACATCAGATACTGAAGTCAGACATTTTTAAATCAGTAGGTCCAGATAACTTGCATTCAAGACTTTTAAAAGAGTTGACTAAGAAGCTCACTGGACTGTAAATGTTGATTTTCAATAAGTGTTGGACACTGAAGAAGTTCCAGAAGATTGGAAGAAAGTTAATGTTGTGCTAATTTTTAAACGGGTAAATGGGATGACCTGAGTAATTATAGGCCTGTCAGTCTGACATTGAACCCAGGGAACATAATTGTGTAGATGATACAGGATTTGATTAATAAAGAACTAAAAGAGGGTAATGTAATTAACGCAAATCAAAATAGATGGATGGAAAATAGATCCCATTAAACTAACTCAATAGTTTTTTTTTATGAGATTATCAATTTGGTTGATAAAAGTAATAGTGTTCACATAATATACTTAGATATCTGCAAGGCATTTAATGTGGAAGCTCACAGCATTTTGATTAATAACTAGAATGTAAAACTAACACGGCACACATTAAATAAGTTAAAAACTGGCTAAGTGATAGGTCTCAAAAATATAAGTGTAAATGGGGAATCATCATCGAGCAGGTGTGTTTCCAGTGGGGATCCATTTTTGGTCCTATGCTATTCAACATTTTTATCAATGACCTGGAAGAAAACATAAAATCATCACTGAGAAAGTTTGCTGATGACACAAAAATTGGGGGAGTGGTAAATAACGAAGACAACAGTTCACTGATTCAGAGCAATCTGAATCAGTGGGTAAAGTGGGCACAAGCAAACAATATGGTTGCTAATACAGCTAAAAGTAAATGTATACAACTAGGAACAAAGAATATAGACTATGCTTACAGGAGGAGGACTCTATTCTGCGAAGCAATGACTGAAAAAGATTTGGAGGTCATGGTGGATAATCAGCTGAACACAAGCTCCCCGTGTGACGCTATCATCAAAAGAGCTTATGCGATCTTGGGATGCATAAACAGGGGATTCTCAAGTAGGAGCAGAGAGGTTATTTTACTTCTGTAAAGATTTTCTGCAGATCCTCGGTGATGTGAACTGTCAGAGCTCCATTGACTTAAATTGAGTTATGACTGTTTTCATCCACAGACGATAAAGGAAGAGGGATAGCTCAGTGGCTTGAGCATTGGCCTGCTAAACTAGGATTGTGAGTTCAATCCTTGCAGGGACCACTAAGGGATCTGGAGATTGGTCCTGCTTTGAGCAGGGGGTTGGATGAGATGACCTTCCAATCCTGATATTCTAAGATCTACCCAATCGACTTTACTGCATGCCCTCAGGGTTAACCAATTCAAGCTCTTTCAAAACAAAAAAGAGTAAGCACCAAAGCTGAAGTCCCTTTACAGAGAATGCTCTGTATGTAGAGCTCTCTCTTTTATAGAGGGTACTGCAGCTCAAGCACCTTCACTAATCACAGCTGTGGCAGTCTGGTCACTCCTCAAAGCTTCTTGATTTTGCTTAAACTACATAAAGTTACTTTAAGTTCATGCAACATTACCTACATTCCCCTAAAATTACTGTAGGGAATAGTTTGCATACTGTAAATATTGGGGTTAAGTTACTTAGCTATCTAAGCCGTATGGCTAGTTTCTAAAAGGGTTTGGCTATGGTATCATTGGTTGTTACCACTGCATACAATAAAAACATCAGATGAGTTAACATGGGGTAGAAAATTTAACCTTGATTTTCCTGATCTTTCAGTGCTTGCTTTCTCAACCTTCATGTTTCAATAATGCTAGTATATGTATGTATGTATCTCTCTCTCTCTCTCTCACACACACACACACACACACACACACACACACACACACACACACACACACACACACACACACACACACACACTAAAGTGCTTCAAGGCTTGCCAGTGGCTCTATCTCAATCAATATAACTAATAGTGATAATACTAACAAACTACTGAACTTTCATATTTTATCCTCTATTATTTACTGCATGTTATGACCTCTGGTTTTGTGGAATTATTGCTTGCAGCTGTAAATGACATCTGAACATTTCAGTATACAATTTGTGCCTGAGTGCATGTGTACTCATTGCTTGACCTCTGTGCTCTAGGTTGTGGCATACACAAAAAACAAACAAAAAAGCCCAGCAAGGGCAGCTCAGACCCTTCAGAAGTACCAAAAAGCTGAAGTATCAGCCATCACCTCCCAAATGCAACCATGCTGCAAACAAATAGCATTTATTCTGTATGTATTTTTATGCACCTGCATCTGCCAAGAATGTGACAGCCTTAACTACAACCTTTACAAGATAACTGATTTGTCCATCCCTAGCAACTTCATCTGTGTAAACTAGTGTCCACTACACAAAAACAGCACCTCATAATTTTTAAGCCAGATAGTCATTTCCACAAGTGTTAACTAATGTAGCCCAGCAAGACTCTCATCCTTTTATTCTTGTTATGAAGATGATGATGCACCACCAGTTATGTCTCTGTGCACAACCCACTTAAATTAGAAATGCTTAATGACTTGGACTCTTACTCCAGCTGACTCATTCAATTGCACAAGACCTCCTGATTGTGCAAAACTTTGGGTATTTCCACTGCAATTTAAAAAGGATTCTTAAAATCTCTTTCATGTAATAATAACTGACTGGTAAAATAAAGATCTTTCCACCCAAGTGTGACTTTTGGATCAATATGCAGCACTAGTTGGGGCTTTCAAAAGCTGAATACATAAAAGCCCTGTACACATCATTTATGGAAGTGCTCTATCACACTACTTCAAGAAAGTGCAGCATATACTTTTCTCTCTTCTCACTTCCACAAAAAAGTGTGTGTCATATTGCTGTTCACTAATGATGACATTTTTAAAAGCTTCTTACTCATTTAGGAGCTTTCAGAGATCCACTGCACCCCTAAATTTCTTATCTCCTATGCAGGTTCATTGCTCTTCCTTTGTGCTTTGGATGGCCTGCAGTAAAACCAAAACAAACCCATAGCACAGTACATCTTTGATACTAACCAAGATTTTCAAATGTAACAAATGATTTTGGGTGACCAATCTATGACACCTTAAAGGGGTTTGATTACACTGAGCACTCACCCTTTGAAAATTAGACCCCTTTAGGGAGTCTCAAGTTCATCACCCCCAAAATCTAGGCCTTCCATCAGTCACTTTTGAAAATCTTGGCTACCATCCTAATTTCAGAATGCAAAATGAACATATTCACTGAAAACAATGAAAGTGTGTGTGTGTGAGGGGGTGTTTTTTAAAAGAGCTTAAATTCTACATAGAAAAATGGACATACATTTTTACTCATTATTTGAACTGGCAGTGAATTCAGATTATTTCAGGTAATTTTACATATAGCACCTCAAATGATGTTGTGCCTGAATTTTAGCCCACTGTAATTGCATGTCCTAGATTAACTTGACAGGCTTTGGGGAAAGGATATTGTGAGGATTTTTTTCTAAACATTTTGTAAAAATCTGTGTACATTTATGGTACTTGGAAATAAGTAATTATGGTGATCACAGGTAACAACGTCTCCGTTGTAAAAGCAGTGGACTGGATTTTTAGTACAATTAGTATTGGAGATGGGCCTGTACCAGAAATTAGCTCTGAATGCTCCTGAGCATCAGAGACATTTCTGGGTACAACGGTCCAGCAGGTAGCATACAACACTGGAAGGCAGATAACCTAGGTTCTATTCCTGACTCTGTTGCAGATTTACTGAGGTACATTGGGTGAGTCATGCCACCAATCTGGGCCTCAGTTTCTGTCTGTCTGTCATATGAGGATAGTTATCTTTACCCCTCCTTTGTAAAACCATGTGTGATTTATTGATGAAAAGTACTATACAGGCTTAAGGTTGATCATGAACCTTATGACTCAGGTCCAGACAGAGCCAGATTTAGCCATCCATACTCAGGCTGAGTAGCGCCTTATTCCCCAAGTAATCAGACTGAACCAACAAGGCTAGTGTGCAGAGTAAGGTACTACTCTGCCTAAATACAGGTAATGAACTCTGGCCTTTAGTATCTTTTTAGTATTTTAAAGATGATAATTTCATAAGGGTCAACTTGTTACTTCTGAAGGCTGTCAGGGATTAAGGCATTAATTTAGGAACAAAGCCAAGAGTCTCTGAGATACCTTATGAAATTACCTTTTTGACTTATGACCCCAGGTGAGGGTATTGTGACCCTTCTTGCTGTTTTTGAAAGAAAAACAAGATGTACAATTTCAATGGGTTTTGTTACAAGTTAATAAAGCAAACTTAAAAATTAAACAAACGTCACTAAAGATAGCTATAAATCCTACTGATTCCGTGGTAAACACAATTATATCTAAGTCATAACTGAAACTGAATTTAAAAAAAATCAACAAATTGACAATAATATGGAATGGAGTCACCAATGGACCAGATCACTGAATGAACACAACTGAGATTTGAATTATGAAGTTAACATAACATATAACCAATTATTGTACATACTTAAGTCTGGAAACTTAAGGAGACATGGTTCACTTTGTAGCCCTATAAAACAGTACCTAGACTTCTTCAAAATTGCCACTTGCTGAATGATTTCTACTAGAGCTGTTGATTAATCGCATTTAACTCGTGAATAACTCAAAAAATGAAACATGATTAATCGTAGTTTTAATTGCACTGTTAATTACACAATACCAAATTGAAATGTATTAAAAATTTTGGGTGTTTTTCTACATTTTCAAATATATTGATTTTAGTTACAACACAGAATACAAAGTGTACAGAGCTCACTCTATATTATTACAAATATTTGCACTGTAAAAATGATAAAAGAAATAATATATTTCAATTCACCTTATACAAGTATTGTAGTGCAATCTCTTTGCGAAAGTGCAACTTAGAAATGTAGAGTTTTTTGTTACATAACTGCACTCAAAACCAAAACAATGTAGAACCTAAACAGTACTTTTCAATTCACTTAAAACAAGAACTGTAGTACAATCTCTTTATCATGAAAGTTGAACTTACAAATGTAGAGTTATGTACAAATAACTGCATTCAAAAAGAAAACAATACTTTAGCATCTACAAGTCCACTCAGTCCTACTTCTTGTGCATCCAATCACTAAGAGAAACAAGTTTGTTTACATTTATGGGAAATAATGTTGTCCACTTCTTATTTACAATGTCACCTGAAAGTGAGAACAGATGTTCGCATGGTACTTTTGTAGTCGGCATTGCAAGGTATTTATGTTCCAGATGCGCTAAAGATTCATATGTCCATTCATGCTATCCCAGAGGACATGCATCCATGCTGATGATGGATTCTGCTCAATAACGATTCAAAGCAGTGCAGACCGACACATATTCATTTTCATCATGTGAGTCAGACGTCAACAGCAGAAGGTTGATTTTCTTTTTTGGTGATTCAAGTTCTGTACTTTCTGCATTGGAGTGTTGCTCTTTTAAGACTTCTGAAAGTATGCTCCACACTCCATTCCTCTCAGATTTTGGAAGGCACTTCAGATTCTTAAATCTTGGGTCAAGTGCTGTAGTTATCTGTAGAAATCTCACATTGGTACTTTCTTTGCGTTTTGTCAAATCTTCTGTGAAAGTATTCTTAAAACGAACAACATGTGCTGGGTCATCATCTGACACTGCAATAACATGCAATATATGGCAGAATGCGAGTAAAACAGAGCAGGAGACATACAGTTCTCCCCAAGGAGTTCAGACACAAATTTAATTAACACATTTTTTTTTAACGAGCGTCATCAGCATGGAAGCATGTCCTCTGGAATGGTGGCCAAAGCATGAAGAGGCATACGAATCTTTAACGCATCTGGCATGTAAATACCTTGCAATGCTGGCTACAAAAGTGCCATGCAAACATCTGTTCTCATTTTCAGGTGACATTGTAAATAAGAAGCAGACAGCATTATTTCCCATAAATGTAAACAAACGTGTTTCTTTTAGCGATTGACTGTACGAGAAGTAGGACTAAGTGGACTTGTAGGCTCTGAAGTTTCACATTGTTTTCTTTTTGAATGCAGTTATTTGTACATAACTCTACATTTGTAAATTCAACTTTCATGATAAAGAGACTGCACTACAGTACTCGTATTAAGTGAATTGAAATGTACAATTTTTTATTTTTATTGTGAAAATATTTATAATAAACATAAATATAAAGTGAGCACTGTACACTTTGTATTCTGTGTTGTAATTGAAATCAATATATTTCAAAATGTAGAAAACATTCAAAAATATTTATTTAAATGTTTAATCATGCGATTAATCTTAATTATTTTTAATTGATTGATTATTTTTTTAATTGATAGCCCTAATTTCTACAGTTAATTCTTTTCCCACCTCATCTCTCTCTCTCTGATAGTATGTCTACACTGCAGTCAGTATGTGTCATTGCAGTACACGCAGGCATACCTGTGCTAGCTTCAAGCCAGCTAGTGTGAGCACCAGTAGCAGCGAAGCTGCAGTAGCATGGGCTTCAGCATGGTCCAGCCCCCTGAGGAAGTACCCAGGGCCTTCCGCAGGGCTGTATAGTCAGTGCTGAAGCGGTGCTGCTGCAGCTTCACTCCTAGCAGTACTTGTGCTAAATTAAAACTAGTGTAGATGTGTGCCTGCACATGCTGCAATCACACCGCTGGTTACAGTGTAGATGTACCCTACAATGCAAAGTGATTAACAACCCATAATTTCCCTTGTCATTACAGTGGTTTGCACAAACACTCTTTTGATACTCCAGAGTTACACCAAGTGATACAGCTAGGATTTATGAGAATTAGGATAAGCACTTGCTATTTCTTTGGCATGCATATGCATGTGTCCTCTGTCTCATCCACACCTTAAAAAGTGATGGGGAAAATCCTTTCCCCCCTCCCCCCTCCCCCAAAAAGGAACAAAAATGAAAAAAAAGTTGCTTAGACAAAAACACTGTCTCTTTAGCTTGCTTGGTCTTCAAAGCAATAGAGTCAAGACTGGAGTTCAGGGATCAGGTGATGTCATTGCTAGCCTTGGTATCTTATATTGGCTCTTGGGCTTCCTCAAGTACTTGGGTGTCATCCTTCCTGGGGAAGGAGGACAGGACCTCTTGTTGGTGTTGTGGTGGCCTGAAGGGATCACACCTTCTTCTGCACATACCTGGATCTTTAAGGTTGCTATTCCAATTTGCTCTACCCAGTGGCACCTCCCTGGAGATCTTCTGAGCAATACGTCACCAACAATATGAAAACATGTGCTCCAAAAACATAGGATCGACAGAAGATGACTTCACGGATACAGTTTTCAGACCCCTCTTCGTATGTGTGTGTATGTGTAAGGGGCAGTTCAGATGGTCAAGTCCTTCTAGTCTCCTACACATTTTGAATGTGTACAATAACCTAGTGATCGTTTATCGTTACTTACACATCATCCATACTTCTAATCCTACATTTAATGTAATTCAGCACATTACAAAATGTGTTTTATTTTGTTTTAACTTGTAACAGAATTGGGAAACTAGAATTTTACCTAGCCTGATGGGATGAAGCAAAAATGTTATCTTAAGCTTGATTAGTATAAGTCTTATTTGAGCTGAAGAAGAGCTAAGAGTTTGCAAAATGAAATTGAAATGTATGCACTAAGCCAAACTCCTCCCAACTGGGGTAATCATTATATACTAAAGTTTAAGAACTAAACAGGAAGAAATTTCTGTCAGATACTTTCATATTTCTATTTACCCGTAAATTCCTATTAAGGAGCTAAGATTCTTTGGCCAATCTGATCATTTGACTGCTTGAACATTTGGATACTGACATTTTCCAAGAGTTGTTTCATTCGCTGAGTTATCCTCATCCATTTTCAGTGCCTGTTTGTAAGGGACAGCACCATTCTCAGATTCAAGGAGAAAAGGGTATAAGGCCACTCTGGCAGCTTTTTTAAATTTCAGCTGCTATTTCTGCATCATCCCCTGACACCTGAATTGTGCTTAATAACTATCACTTCTGACACATACCCCCTTTCATCTTTGATCACCAGTCTGCCAACCTGGTTTAGTAACTTTCCTCACTGATTCATCTTGGCTCTAACTGAAACATTCTTGGCATTAGGGACTAACTTTCATTCAAATGCCTCTTTTATCTTTGCCCTTGATCATTTTACAAACTGACTGATTACATGCACAAGGGATAATCATTTTGCTTAATTAACTTCCCATTGTTATGTACTTGCTTTCCTCTGCATATTTAATATGGCTGGATGGAAAACAACAATTTCATTTCACTAAAATTTTTGAGGGTTAAAATATGTTTTCCAAATCAGACAGAGCAGAGACTTCAACTTTGTTCTCTCTCATGCCAGGTGAGGGCCCCAGCCACTGGTCTATTGGCTATTCTAGAGTCTGTCTTTCCCTGCCACCCAAAATTCCATCCAGACCTGATGTACAAAATGTCATTGAAGCCAATACATGTGTCCAAAAAAAAAAATTAGGTTTTGAAAAACAGGCATTTTAAAAAAAAATTGTCAAAAAATCCCTGACCAGCTACTATTTAACCAATAAGCTGCTTATTCACCATTTCTCTCACTGATTACTCCTGATCACTTCGCTTAATTAATTGCATTTAAAAAGAACTATGGCTGCCTGTGAAGGGGGACTTGCCACTGGATTGTCTCCTTGTGGCTGAGTGTGGCTCTCCAAATCTACCAGTGCCACTTTGGTTCTCTTCCTGGCCGGAAGGCTGAGTCACAGGTCATGATTTAAGTTATCCCCTTCTAGAGCAATCAGATAATCAATGCTGGCCCAGAAAAGAGCCAAGAAGCTTTGGTGTCTGCTAATATCTTAACCATCATTGAACATCATTTTGTGGCTCATTAGGAAGGTGATATGATTACACATCATAAGCCATAAGTTGCTTGTAATAAAGCAATACACGTTGACAGCAAGGCTTTTATGGAAACCAAAGCCATTGCTAGGAATGACGTTGGCTCCTGACAAGCACTTGTGCGACCTCTCTGATAGAAAGCTCATTTGCTCTGTGTAGTCTGTGTCAGTTCTGGTCAGATAATCAATGCAGAGGAGTGCACAGCACATTGGAGTGAACATTTCAGCCAGCAGCTAAATGCACCCCCAATTTCTGTGGACGCTGGCATTAAGGCTGCTGCAAAGTTGAGCCATTCTGCACATAATGATCCTGGCATATTCACAGTCAACAAACTCCAAAGAGACATAAAGAAGCTTCAGGGAAGTAAGGTAACAGGAATCTGTGGAAATCCTGCAGAACTGGTAATGCTGGACCAGCTATTTTTCTGTGGCTGCAGATATTGTTCAATATTATCTGGAGAACTGAGTTGATCCCATCCAACTGGCAAACAGGCATTATTTTACCTCTTTGGGAACTCAAAGGCAGTAAATAAGACTGTTAACTATTAATACCATTATTACTCTTCTAATGGCCCTGGGAAAAGTTTTTGCTTCTGTCTTGTTGTCCTGAGCTATTGATATCTTAAGAAGCAAGAGATGAACACAACATGCTGGCTTCACTCCTGGCCATCCAACAATTGAGCAAATCTTCACAGTGTGTCAGCTTAATGAGAAGGCACAAGATTTCAAGCACTCCAGTCACACTGCATTTGTGGACATTAAAGCCACATTTGACTTCATTGTCAGGGAATTGCTTTGGCTGATCTTGAAACTTATAGGCTTCTCTGAGAAGCTCTGTAGAATGTTTCATCTCTTACATGATGATTCCTTAAGCTGGGTTCTCTTAAATGGAGAAAAAACTAACTTCTTCTGAATAAGTCAGGCATTCAGCAAATATGTGTTGCCACTCCAGACCTCTTCAATAGCATCAAAGTACATGCTTGATCAGACACTATTTCAATGAATTTTAGGCATATACCATGATGATAAGAAACTCACTGATGTCAATTTTGCGGACGGCATATCTCTAGTTGTCAAATCAATGAATGAGCTAATTGTGGCACTTAAAACCATGGAAAGCTCAGTGGCAAAAAATGGGCCTGGAAATTTGAATAAAACCAAAATTCTTTCCATCAGTCATTTCAAATATGTTGCTTGTTTTAGCATCTTAGTGAGAGACCATCCAGTGAAGATTGTTGGTGATTCCACCTACCTCAGCTCTGTTGTCAATAACATGGGTGGCATCAAGAAAGAATTTGAAATCCACACTGGAAAAGTGTCATCAGTAATGGAGAGCCTCATCAAGAACGTCTTTCACAAACCCAACACCCTGATAAGTAGAGAAACAACACTGAGGATATAGAATGCTTCAGTGGTCAGTATTCTGACACGTGGGGTGGAAACATGGCCTCTCACTGTCAAGATTGAAAAGAAGTCGGATGCCATTCAGATGAAGCATCTCTGAATGATCAAAAACATCAAATGGTACAAACTGAAGTTGAAAGAAGAGATCTATTTTCTAACTAAACAGATCCCAGTCTCTCTCTCACTCAGTACTCTCTAAGGTGGTGCTGTAATCTGCTCTGAATGCCTATCAACTTACCAGAGAAAATTATCTTCCACTTGGACCCAATGAAAGCAGGATGTAAAAGACCACTTGAAGATTTAAAACATGATGGCTGGATGGTGTCAGACATCTGCCCCTCACAAGTATGGTACACAATAATGCGCCAGATTTTGCTCAGGACAGAATATTTGTGGAGGTGCATAATATGTTTGCTGGCCTCTAAGCTGTCCAACTAACCAGCCTAACCTAACCTAACCTTCTGTTGTAATGGAGTCCAATAAGCCAAAGTCCAAGACCTTGTTTCAGGTCTTCAGTCCTGATTCTGTACCCCAGGGTTCTCACTCCATTTTCTCAGGGCTCTCTGTGTTCCTTATCCCCTTCTCTAGGCTCACACTAACTAGTCAGTGGGTGGTTGGAGAACCTAGACCCTTTCTCTACACTGGGTTCCAGCCCAGGGACCCCGTAACCAGCAGCCAAGTCTGTTTCTTCAGACTAGTTGATGCTGCTTCCCAGCTTCTTCCTACCCTGGCCTCTCTCAGGTCTTCTCCTCCTCCTCCTCTCTAGATTCATCCAGGACTCTCAAGGGGTCTTCCCTGGAGTTCCCCAACCAAATCTCAAACTAAAAGTACAGACACAAATCCATCTTCTGCCCTCCTCAGGCTTGACTTTTCATCCCCCTGTAATTTCCTTTACGTTGTTCTTTAGCTAAGCACCTCCCAGGGCTCTCTCCCTGGAAGCCCAAATCCTGCCCTTCTTTCAGGACACATCACTAGAGTCTGCTCCACCACAGTGGCTGTTCTATGCCTCCTTTGGCTGCTTGCCAGCCTTCTCCGCCCAGGTGAGGTCCCAGGGCTTACTTGCCTCTGGGTTTTCGCCTCTCTTTGGTCCCATAGAGTGATTGCCGAGCTCCTTACTCTCTACCTGGAGTCCTTTTCTGCTCCAGACTTCCTTTCTTTATCCTAAATACTCAGCCTCACCCCAGCAGGGCTTCATCAGTTAAGCCTTACCCACTCTCTAGGTGCAGCCAGGTAGCATAATTGGCCTTTCAAGTCCAAATTGACACTTTTGCAGCCTGTGTGGGATATACACCCAATCACTGCCCCATCCCAACCACCTGCTAACTTGTCAACCATCAAGTATCTAATCACTCCCCCCTCCAAACCTATTACTCACACCCCAAGATTCACCTCTACTCCCCATCATCATCTCTCACCATGCCTCTAGTTTTATAATCCTCTTTCTCCTTCACTATCTCACCTGTCTTCTTACTCGAGTCAGTTCTCTCCTTTCCTCTTTTCACGTTGCTGTCATCAAGTGTTTATTTGATCACCATCCAACTTCCATTCTGCCTTGGACTCCTGGCTCTCCCCCATCCTGGCATCACAGTCACCACCCTCTTCCTCAATAACTTCACCTTTCTCCAGCTGACATGCAAATGGACCTCAATGCCCACATTCAGCCCCACTGAAGCCAATGGGGCTCCATAAGAAACAGGGTCCATTTGCTTGGAGCAGAGTGCAGGGCCAGGTTATGTATCTTTTTAATACCCAAGGCTTCCTTGAACTAAACCTTTTATCCAGCCTGTTCAGCACTTTGGAGATTTGGATGAAATGAAACTCAGATGATGTTGCCCCAGATTCAAACGAAGATTTCTGTGATCTGCTCCATTTCACAAGTAGATGACAATCTAGTTCACTTTTTTATTGTCTTATTCTTTTTAACCATTGCGTTTTCAAAAAGTCCAAAATCAGGCTTCTTGTCCCATTCTCTGTTTAAAACTAGCAAACTTTTCTGAAAACGCAATGGTTAAAAAGAATAAAATAAAAAAGTGAACTAGATTGTCATCTACTTGTGAAATGGAGCAGATCACAGAAATCGTCTTTTGAGTCAGGGGCAACATCATCTTGAAATAAGGGCTTCATCAGCGAGGCATCTCTCTGCTTCCCTATTTCCCAAGTGAGAATGGAGACTCTTACAACCACGTCAATAAATCTGAGCAGTTAAAACATCATAGGAACTAAATGGCAGCAATGAACAGTAATAAAAATAAGTTCAATGTGGGGAAAGCAAATTACAGAGTTAAATTTTCTTTCACTGAATCAACAGGTCCTCTGTTGCTAAACTGTTCAAAAGCAGTGCAAGAGCCGATTGTTCAACATGCTAATAATACTGAGCACTAGCAACTGCCATCAGATACACAGTGGGAGCTGAGGGCCACTCAGTGCCTCTCAGGGAGCTTTCAGTACCTCCCAAGATCAGGCACTATCTTCTTAGGCCTTGGCTACACTTGTGAGTTACAACGCAATAAAGCCTCCCAGAGCACTGTGCCTCGCTCCCCATCCACACTGGCAAGGCACATACAGTGCTGTGTCTCCGTGGCTACCGTGCTGCTGGTTCTCCACCTCCCCGAGAGGAATAACGTTTGTTGCACCTTGACTACAACTCCCGGGAGTCAGTGTGAATGAGGAGTTAACTTACTGCGCTGTGATAATCCCCTTATCAAGTGGCCACTCTTCTCATTGTTGTGATCGGCTGCAGGAATGAGGAAGTGCCATTTCAAAGCTCCCTTTCAGAGAGAAAAAGCAAACATTTTGCTGTTTGCTTTGAGTGAGTGAGAAGCAGTGGGGTGAGGGGGAGTCTGAACTTACAAGACAGCATGCTGACACACACTCAGCACTCCAAAAACCTACTTAGGGCTTGTCTACATCACAAAGTTGCAGCGCTGGTGAGGGGGTTACAGCGCTGCAACTTAGGAGGTGTACACATCTGCAGGGCATCACCAGCGCTGCAACTCCCTGTTTGCAGCGCTGGCCGTACTCCCGTTTTGTCTCGGGTGTAGAGGATCCAGCGCTGGTGATCAAGTGTAGACACTTACCAGCGCTTTTCTTGACCTCCGTGGAATAAGCAGGTATCCCAGCATTCCTGAGGAAGCCTCTGGTAATCAAGCAGGTCTCCTTCCCCGGTTTGCTTTCGCGTTCCCCGAACCCCTGAGCAAGCAGGTCTCCTTCCCTGCGGTTTGCAGGGGGGTTCGGGGAACGCGAGAGCAAACCGCGGCGAAGCTGGTCTCCTTCCCCGGTTTGCTCTCGCGTTCCCCGAACCCCCGTGCAAGCAGGTCTCCTTCCCTGCGGTTTGCTCTCGCGTTCCCCGAATCCCCGAGCAAGCAGGTCTCCTTCCCTGCGGTTTGCTCTCGCGTTCCCCGAATCCCCGAGCAAGCAGGTCTCCTTCCCTGCGGTTTGCAGGGGGGTTCGGGGAACGCGAGAGCAAACCGCGGCAAAGCTGGTCTCCTTCCCCGGTTTGCTCTCGCGTTCCCCAAACCCCCCTTGAAGCCGCCCAACAGCGCTGCAGTGTGGCCACATCTAACACCACTTGCAGCGCTGGTTGCTGTAAGTGTGGCCACTCTGCAGCGCTGGCCCTATACAGCTGTACTAATACAGCTGTAACAACCAGCGCTGCAAAATTGTAGATGTAGACATACCCACACTCTCTCTCCCCCCACGCTCCTTGTCACACTCCACCCCACCCCACCCCTTTTGAGAAGCACGTTGCAGCCACTTTCATCCTGGGATAGCTGCCCATAATGCACTGGTCCCAATGCAACTGCAATTGCTGCAAATGTGGCCACAACAGTGCGCTGGCAGCTGTCAGTGTGGACAGACTGCAGCACTTTTCCTACTGTGCTGTGCGAAAGCGGGTTTAACTCATAGTGCTCTACATCTGCAAGTGTAGCTGTCATGGTATAATTCCCCACTCTGAACCTTAGCGTCCAAAAGATGGGGTACCAGCATGAATTCCTCTAAGCTCAGTTACCAGCTTAGAACCTGTAGCGCTGCCACCAACCAGGAATTCCAGTGCCTGGTACACTCTGGTCCCCTTAAGCTTGCCTGGGGACCCCCAAGACCCAGTCCCTCTGTATCTTAACACAAGGAAAGTAAACCCTTTCCCTCACCGTTGCCTCTCCCAGGCTTCCCCTCCTTGGGTTACCCTGGAAGACCACTGTGATTCAAACTCCTTGAATCTTTAAACAGAGAGGAAAATTTACCTTCCCCCCTTCTTCTCTCTCCCCCTCCCAGATTCTTCCTGAGAGAGAAAGTAATCCTAACACAGAGAGAAATTAGCCTCTCTCTCCCCCTTCCCTCCTTTCTCCCCACCAATTCCCTGGTGAATCCAGACCCTGTCCCCTGGGGTCTCACACTAGAATAAAAAAAACCAATCAGGTTCTTAAACAAGAAAAACTTTTAATTAAAGAAAGAACAAAGGTAAAAATTATCTTTGTAAATTTAAGATGGAATATGTTACAGGGTCTTTCAGCTATAGAGACTGGGAATACCCTCTCAGCCTAAGTATTCAAGTACAAATTAAAATCCTTTCAGCAAAATATAAATTTGAACTCCTTCCAGCCAAATACACATTTGCAAATAAAGAAAACAAACATAAGCCTAACTCGCTTTATTTACCTAGTACTTACTATTCTGAACTTATAAGAGCCTGTATCGGAGAGATTGGAGAGAAATTTTGGTTGCACGTCTGATCCCTCTGACCCCCAGAAAGAACAACCACCAAACACTAACAGCACACACAAAAACTTCCCTCCCTCAAGATTTGAAAGTATCCTGTCCTCTGACTGGTCCTCTGGTCAGGTGACAGCCAGGCTCACTGTTCTTGTTAACCCTTTCCAGGCAAAAGAGATATGAAGCACTTTTGTTCTATTAACTCTTACTTATCTGTTTATGACAGTACCCGTGCCCTTAGTTCATTGAAACAGAATGTGAAGGGTCAGATTCTCAAGAAGGGGGTGCCAAGCTGTGTTTCCCTGATCCCAAGCCACCTTACCCCAGTGCATGTCAGATGAGAAACCTTACACCTGCTCCACCATACCTGGCTTCTGCCCCCAGAATACCCCACTCTCGGCCTTCCCTGTATATGCTGTGGCTAAGGAAAGCATTTGGTCTAGGAGGGTTACAGCAGCATAGAGTTCCCCACATGCTGTAGTGATGGGTGCCTGGAAAATAGATGCCTTTTATATACACATTCATAAGACTCTCTCTCTCCAGTGAGTTCAGAAATGTTTTATTTCTTCTGGTCAATAGATAATTATATTGCATAACCATCACTAGTTAGCCATGGCACCCACTAGTTGATTTACAAAGCTGCAGAATCTTTATAATGGTTATTATAGGAAATGATGGACCACTAATTGAGCTATTCTGCCTCCTCTGGCAGGCCATGGAAAAATGTTGTTTTAAGACTGAACTTAAATTTTTTATTGTTCTGGTCATTAACATTTAACAATATGGAAACAAAAAAGAAAAAGGAAAGTGTTGTAGATTTACTTTATTTAGTCTAAAACAGACACAGAAACCACAGTGGAAACTGTTCAATAGTTGTAGCTTCATTCCATATGGCCACTGCGTTCTCACAACTACAGCGTAGCTCTGTCCACAGCATGACGTCCCTAATGGATCAAAATGCTAGAGAGCTAGGGATTATTACTGGCACAGAACATAGAATCAGAATAATCAGTATTGCTATACTTGGGAGTGAAGGTGAGCAGCAGAAGAAGCTGACTGCCAAAGCTTTAGAAGGCAAACAAACAGCAAAGACTTTCCAAACACTTACTTAGGCAAATTAGATCCACAGGAGAACCAACTCAATAGAACTATAAGAATAGCTCAGCCCACTATAAGGAAAAAAACAGCCAATCTGCCAAATTTCTGTTTTAGATGCAGGAGACCCACAACTGGAACCAAAGTCCATTGAACTCCCCAGAAAGACTCGTACTCATTTCACTAAGCTTTGGGTCAAGCTCTTAACTCGATAATACCTCCGTAGTAAGGGTGAATATCCAGTTAATTCTTTGCTCTGTAAATCCCTTATTACACAAGGGATGCCACTTTCTCACTTCTTCAAGATTTAGGGCAACTGGATGATACTGGGCAAGGCCAAATTCTTCCCAGCTTCACACCTATGCACTCCTTCTGGTTTCAGTGGAGCTACATGGCTGTAAATATGAAGGCAGAATTTGATTTTGGATCTGTAATAATACATGGACAGAGATGCTGTTTTCAGATGCAGGATTCCCCCTTTCTTCACATAGCAGTTTGTAGAACAGGTTCACAATACGGTCTGTGCTCACTGCTCTGTTTGTTAGCAATTCTCCTGTCAGAAGGGCCCTGAGCAACGGATCTCCAGACCATACCAAAAGGGTGTGTCTGCTCCCATTGGAAGCAGGAATCTTCTCTCTCTGTCATATAATTAGAGTTGAGCAAATCATTCACTGCATATAATTTGATTAATTTAGCCTCTTTCCATAAATTTTCTGCAAGCAACTTATAATACTCTCAAGTGAAATTGTTACTAGAAAACAATTCACTAGAACTTTCTATGAATAATTATTGACCCCTAGATTTGTTACCAGCATTTTGTTGTGAGGCTTTAATATTTACAATTCACACAGTGTAAGTTTGATCAGACACATTTGTCACATAGTATTGCTTCAGCTCTCTGACTGGATAAGGATAACTCCTACAAGCAGGTTTTTCCGTAGGCATACTCACATTTATGAGTTAGAATTAACTTTTGACACACAAAATGCTCACTGTCATTCGCTTCAATTCACTGACTCCACAAACATCTCTGCCAACATATTTATTTGCTAGAAAATTTTAGAAAGTGAATGCAAACGGGGCATAAACACAAGTGAAACAAATTCAGTTTTTATTTGAGTGAATATTCATGGAATATACATTGACTTAATCACTCATCTGTACGCATTCCTGATTGGATCCAGCCATTATCAGATTATTGTTACTCCCCTCTAGGCTAGACATCCAGCAAAATTCATTTGCCAATTACAGTTCATTCAGAAACCCAGCTGTCAGATTACTTATCAGGGGAAGCATGGAAAGTCCGTTCACTGGCTGCTTGTAGTTTTTCATATGGGTTTCAAAATTATTCTCTAAGTTCTTTATTTTGCCATCCTTTTTTCCACAGGAATATCATTCCCTGGGGTCAAATGCTTGTTCCCCTTTCTCTTTCATCTTAAGGTTTTCTACACTGGATTTTTTAGATATATAACAACTTTCAGCTTAATTTTTAGAAAGTTTTATTTCATCTAACTGGAGATCCCTATGGGACTACTTAGTAGCTCTGAATGTAATAAATATATTTCATGCACGTAAGCTGCAATTGAAAAAGCAACTGCTGAGATGCTGAAGATGTTAACTGAAACACTCTCTTCCCCACACTGCAACAACAAAAATATATTAATATGTTTTTCCAGGTTGATTTCTAAGCATGAAAACCTGAAAACTAAGTGTTTCCTCCTTTCAGACGCGCCATATATCTGAGGAACTACTTTTATCTGACACTGAATAGCACTAAACATGGTACATGTTTTATAAGAATTTTATCTCCTTCTATACTTAAGTAAAAATAATTAGTAATGTTCAGTTTCCCTGATTAAGAAAAATGTCTTCTCATTTACTTACAATTAAGCACTTTAAATTCATTAAGTTTTTAATTTACCAAATTAATTACTTAACAAATGCAATAAAATATTAGTAGAAAATCATTAAATACCATTAATACATCAATATATTACTCAGAAATTAACTGTTTTTATTACTAGAAATTGCCATTAATTACAAAATATTGCTCTACCAATTACAGTACACTGTATTCAGAGAATGGACAAGTTCTTATAGTAGAGTTAATGTCAGCTGCTAGTTTTCTGCAATTGTAATAGGTAAGCAATTTTTATTTATTTGTTCATGCACGCTTTGGAGGCATCTACTGTTCTGAATAGTAAATGTTATTTTTTTAAGATTAGGGGACTGCTTATTTTGCTCTACACACTACCACAATTTGTTTCACATTTAATACAAGATATGGCAGCAATTCACTATTATGGAGAATGCTACCAGTTTCAGGACCTGATCCACATGCCACTGAAGCAATGGGCATTGTCTTTTAATTAATTTCTATGGGCTTTAGATCAGAACCTGACACCCTGATTCAGGAAAGCATCCGTAATCAGGAAGAGTACTTAACCATATGCTAAAATCTCACTGTAGTCAATGAGACTTAAGCATGTGCTTCAGAGCTCTTCATGAATTGAAGTCAATGGGACTGAAGTGATACATGAGAGATGTGGTGGTAGTAGTAATAAATACAGGTTAAAACAGGGGTTCTTAAACTGGAGGTAGGGACCCCTCAGGGGGTTGTGAGGTTATTACATGGGGGGTTGCGAGCTGTCAGCCTCCACTTTGCCTCCAGCATTTATAATGGTGTTAAATAAAGGCTTACTATGTGAAAGGGGTCACCAGTACAAACATTTGAGAATCACTGGGTTAGAACAACGAGATGACATGGTGTCGTAGATTTGTTATGTGCACTTCTGGATGGTATGATATAGCAAGCTTAAAAAGCCCCCAACTGTTAGATTTATCTTCTCCCTTGTCATTGTGACTTGACCAAGGCCAGTTAAGCATCCGCATTCTGAGGCTCAAAGGATCTCAAATGCAGTTAAGAGCAAATACTTGTGGTTTTCTAATGCTTTCTAGCACTGGAGGAGGAGGAGGGTCTGGAGATGCAGAGCACAGTGAAGACATAGTACTAATACAATATGATCCTGTGGGACATGATTAAACTTGAGTTAAACAGGAGTTTTAGTTGATCAGTTTAGAAAATTGGGGTTGTACTCTAATAACCTACTGTTGCATTGCTTGCCTCTCCCCACCAATGATAAAAATCTTGCTCTCTGTTCTGCCAGTGCAAAGCTGGAGTAACTCTTTTGGCTTGCAGCATCTTTTCACCAGTGGAACACAGCAGAATTTGGTCTGTTTCTCTCTTTTCTTCAATTCTTTTTCTGCCTGTTATCTTATTTATTTTCAGCTCTCCATACCAAAAGGATCCCTAGGACAAGAGGTAGACAAGCTATTTTTAAAAATACTTGCCACATCATCAATTTGCAGAGATGGGACTGAGCCAGACAGCTCAATCCAAAACCTTTTCAAATTTCAGAGATCCAGCTTCAATCAGAGCCACCGAGAGGGGAGGGCAAGTGGGGCAATTTGCCCCAAGGGCCCCCACGAGAGTTTTTCAGGGCCCCTGGAGTGGGGTCCTTCACTCACTTCAGAGGCCCTGGAAATCTCTCACAGAGCCTGGACCCCCAGAGCTTCTTCCGCTCTGGGTCTTCGTCGGCAGGGAGTGCTTCCGCTCCGGGCCGAAGTGCCCCGAAGACCCGTGGCATGGGGTCCTTCCGCCCCAGGACCCACCACCGAAGTGCTGGGTCTTCAGTGTCAATTTGGTGGTGGGGGAAGACCCCATGCCCCCTGAATTCTCTGGGCGGCCCTGGCTTAAATTCTGAAGATTTGACTCTCAAATGGGAAGGGATATTTTCCAATTCAGGTGCAGCCAAAATCTCAGTTCTAGTGATGTTTTTGTCCAAGACTGGAAAAATTATTATTTATATTATCAGAGTACCTAGGAGCCCTAGTCAGAGACCAGGACCCCATTGCGCTAGTCTCATGAGTTGAGATTTCTGATATTCATTATGACAGAAACCTCACAGGAGAAGCATCTTTCTGAAAATATCAGAAAATTATTCTGAGGATCAAGATTTTTTGAGATCTCTTTACTATTAAACCCAAACCTAAACCTGTACCTTCATTCAAAACTCACCTTATGTCTAATTCAGATCCAGATCTTTATCTTCCTCAGTATTGTTTCCTAAAAATGGTTTTTGTCCCTTTATGTTTAAATATATGCAATTTAAAAACAAATTATTCTTTAGGGAAAGAGAGACTCATTTAAATCATTGGACAATTGCTTGTTAATGCTTCTGCTCAGAATGTTATTTTCCAAACACTTCAATCTATAAAGCACACTACACTGATTATTATAGCATCTAAGCACTTAAGTTGCTGATAGGATCCAAACAGCTGCAGAAAGAGTACATTTAGGTTCATCCTTTCTTATTGCTTTTCCTGTTCCCTCCCCTACCCCAAGGTCATCACCTGCTACTATTCATCACTGGCTTCTCTTTAGTAAGAGGATATGGTAGCACATGTTAAGCTGCCTACGAAAGACTTAATTACAAGCTAATGAAAAAGAATAAGTGGTCTTATTCCATGTGGACTGTATACAGTACACAGTGTATGTTTAATGAGTAGGGTTGTAGCCAGCCATTTGAAATCCATACGTATAATTGCAGATTCACTCCCATTCTGGCTCACAATATATATTGATAGCCCGAATAGTAGAAATCAGTCACCTTAAGAAAGGTGTCAATCCCTCTTCAAAGCAATTGAAAATGTTTGCTTTGGGTAATGCTGTATGCCCAGTCACTGACATCAATAATTCAGAGGGCCACAATGCCTTCTATTGCCTGATCAGGGCTCAGCTAAGGCTACCTTTCAGTTGTTGCATGGACTGTTGGCTCCAGGAAAGGAGAGCTTATGGAAATATAATCTGAATCAGTACCAGCAGGATATTATAGAATCATAGACAGATAGGACTAGAAGAGACCTTGAGAAGTCATCAAGTCCAGCCCTCTATGCTGAGGCAAGACCAAGTAAACCTCCCTGACAGGTGTTTGTCTACCCTAGTGGTTCTCAATCTATTTACAATTGTGGGCTGCATATGCAGTCCACAACATGTTATGTGGGCTGTTCAAATATCCAGTGATAGGGATCCCACAACCTCCCTTGGAAGTCTATTCCAATGCTCAACTATCTTTATAATTAGAAAGTTTTCCCTTATATCTTACCTAAATCTCCCTTGCTGCAGATTAAGCCCATTACTTCTTGTCCTACTGTCAGTGGACATGAAGAACAGTTGATCACCGTCCTCTGTATGACAGCCCTTTCTGTATTGGAAGACTTTTTAGGTCCCCCCTCAGACTTCTTTTCTCACAACTAAATATGCCCTTCCTCAAGGACAGGTTTTCTAAACCTTTTATCATTTTTTTGCTCTCCAGTTCATCTACATCTTTTCCAAAGTATGGTGCCCTGAGCTGGACACAGTATTACAGCTGAGGCCTCACTAGTGTTGAGTACAGTGGGACAATTACTTCCCACGTCTTGCATACATCACTCCTGTCAATATACCTGTGACAGTCTACATTACTATGTTCACCAGTTTTACAAAATTATGATAGACCTTGTACAAAATATGCCTTCTGAGGTATCAGTTGACCATCATTTTCCTGTTAAAATGTGTATATCAACATGGTATATGGCGATATTAGATTTTGCTATTTGTTTGTAATTGGAGCATGTTGTAATCTGGAGGAACACCCACAGTTTAGCTCTTCAGAGACAACAAAAGGGGTGGCCAACACGCAGCCAGGTGCTAAGAGCATTGTCCGCTTAACCGGTCATTCATCAGCAGGGGAGCTGTAAACAAGAGAAGTACAGTTCATCTGAAGGACAGCTGGCAGGTCACGTATGCAATAGAACTGCCTGACCACATAACCCAGGAAGGACTTCTCCAGTAAAAATGTCAGGACATAAAAAGGGGGAACAAAGGCCACCGGTCACCTCTCTCTTCCCCCCATCTCTATGGCAACAAGAATGCTTGAAAGACTTTGAACTGGGGAGATTGGTTCCAGCAGGGAAGCCAATTCAGCCTGTGTACTAACAACCATGAACTGCTTGCAACATCCAAAGTAGTGAAAAAAGCTGTTTGCTTAATTTTTTTCTTAGCTTGGTAAAGGTTTAGGAATAAGATTGTGTAGTTATCTTTTATTTCTTTTGTAACCAAGTCTGACCTTTTATAGCTGCATCACTTATCTACACTTACAATTTAGCTATCTTGCTTCAATTAATAAACTTGTTTTATTCTTTTATCTAACCAATGTGTTTTGATTGAAGTGATTGAGGAATCTCTGCTCAGTTTAAAAAGGGCTGGGGCATATTCATTCTCTTTGATAAAATGAAAGACTTATTAGGGCTTGCCCTGTCCAAGGGGGTCTTGAGCAGTGTAAGCAGCACATTTCTGGTGTGCAAGGCTAGGGCTGAGGGATATGCATGTGTTGCCATGCAGCTGTTTGTGATTGGCTGAGAAAGCATTCATGTAACCTTGCGTGTGCCTTTACATGCTGATGGCTGTGTGGGAGCAAAGCCTGGGGAGGCTGCTTTTCACTTGCAAAGCAATGTGAGAGACACCCTGGTCTGGAGAACTCAGAGGACATCACAGTTCTGAAGTCCAGTTTGTACCCTGGGGCGGTCACAATACCCCAGAATGATATTAGCATTTTTTGTAGCTGCATCACATTGTTGACTGATATTCAATTTGTGATCCACTATAACCCCCGGATCCTCTTCTGCAGTACTACTACCTAGCCAGTTATTCCCAATTTTGTAGTTTGCATTTGATTTTTTCTTCTTAAGTGTAATACTTTGCACTTGTCTTTGTTGAATTTCATCTTGTTTATTTCAGACCAAGCTCATTTTGAATTCTAAACATGGCCTTCAAAGTGCTTTCAACCCCTCCCAGCTTGGCATCATCCATAAATTTTAGAAGTATATTCTCCACTCTATTATTGAAGTCATTAATAAAAATATTGAATAGTATCCGAGCCAGGACTGAGCCTTGCAGGATTTCACTAGATTCATGCTCCCAGTTTGAGAGTGAACTACTGATTACGATTCTTGGAGCACAGTCTTTCAACCAGTTTTGCACCAATCTTTTAGTAATTTAATCTAAATCATATTTCTCTAGTTCGCTTATGGGAATGTCATGGGGGACTGTGTCTAAAGCATTATTAAAATCAAGATATATCACATTTACAGCTTCCTCCATATATTAGGCTAGTAAACCTGTCAAAGGGGGAAATTAGGTTGGTTTGGAATAATTTATACTTGACAAATCCATGTTGGCTATTACTAACCCTATTATCCTCTAGCTGCTTACAAAATGATTGTTTAATAATTTGTTCCAGTATCTTTCCAGGCATTGAAGTTAAATTCCCCAGGTCACTATTATTTCCCTTTTTTAAAGATAGGTACTATCTTCTCCAGTCTCGCCATCATCAAGGAGTTTTCAAAAGATGACCACTAATGGGTCCAAGATTGCTTTAGCTAGTTCCTAAAGTACCCTAGGGTGAATTTCATCAAGCCTTTCAACACATCTACCCTATCTAAATACTTTTGAACTTGTCCTTTTCTTATTTTGGCTTGTTTTTCTTCCCTCTTGTTCTTAATATTAATTGTGTTCAGTACATGGCCACAGTTTACCTTCATGTCATGAAATCATGGGGTAGCATTTCTTGTTGAAACAAATTATTGAAGCAGCTAGGTGTTTGAATAAGCATCAGGCCCCTCTTATTTTTCTTCAGTGCTTAAAAACACATTCTTTTTAACCTTGACACTGATGACAACAGTCCTCTACTTGAACCACCTGTGCTGCGGTTGTCCATTATTTTCATTGGGATGGCAAGTATGTACAGCACCACACATTCAGCGGGACAGCTGGATGTACCTTGCATGTTCAGCACTACGTGTTCTCTCTGCCTGGAACTGATAGCAATTTACTGTATGTTTGTACAGTGCTAACACAACAAGGCTGTAATCATAACTACGCTTTTGAGCATGGCGATACAAATAATGATCAAAATTAGGTATAGGCTTCAATAGATTTCTCTATCCTGGAGAGTTTGAAAAAGGAACGTACATTTAAATAAACTTTCACCAATTTTCCTAATAATATTTTCTAGACATATTTTAATAAAATCTACAAAAACCAATAGGCTAAGTACTACCACTAATAATCCTCTGCATTTACATATATACCTGAGGATTCCAACATGATTCACAAACTGAATACATACAACTAAATTGAAATGTGGCCACCTCTGGGGTGAAACACTGAAGTGAAGTGCTTGAATTAAGGATACAGCCTGTATTTAATGGAGGTGCCATCATTAAACTTCCCAGAAAACTAAAATGTCATGTACTGCATTGAATGCTTAGGGGAGACTAAGTTAGCTACAGTAGAACTTTTTACTATATGAAGATTGTATAATTGACAAAAACCTTTTAACTTAAAATGGTAGCAAGACACAATGAGTTCGAAAGAATGGAATACTCTACATTACCTGAACTGCAGTTCTTCATTGCAAAGGAGTCTATGGCAGCTAC